>NC_072417.2:72490000-73115000 GCF_028858775.2 Pan troglodytes | reverse complement strand
AGGGTTCCAATTTCTTGACTTTCAAGTTTTACACTTAACATAAAAGGCATTGTGTACCTGCTAGTTTGCTAGAAAAGGAGAAACCAAAGTGGTTAAAAATTAACAAGTCTTCTTTTATTTTCCAGAAACTTAACTTGCTTTGATTCTTCTTAGATATGTGGTAGATGGTGGCTTTGTGAAGCAGTTAAACCACAACCCCAGATTAGGGTTGGACATCCTGGAGGTGGTTCCAATTTCAAAGTAAGTCTCTATGTCAAATCTTTTTATTCAAAGAACAACTGATTAGGTAATTTCTAGCTGTTTTGGGGAGACAAAGTAAATTACCTGAGAAACCCACAGAACATTTTGGGGAATTTTTGGGTTTTTTTCCTTTTGTAGGAGCGAGGCATTACAGCGAAGTGGCCGAGCTGGCAGGACTTCTTCAGGAAAATGCTTTCGGATCTATAGTAAAGATTTTTGGAACCAGTGTATGCCTGACCATGTGATCCCTGAAATTAAGAGAACTAGTTTGACATCTGTAGTTCTGACCTTAAAGTGCCTTGCCATACACGATGTCATAAGGTATGTAGACAACTAGAAAAAAAAGGAAAAACTTGTTAGCCTGGAACCAAGTTATTGGCTCAAAAATTATTTTGAAATATTTGACTGATACATCCCTGAGAGTTGAGGCTAACCTCTTTTACAGGTTGGTTTTTATATTGCTTGCTTTTCTTTTTTTTTTTTTTTTTTTTTGAGATGGAGTCTTGTTCCGTTGCCCAGGCTGGAGAGCAGTGGCACGATCACGGTTCACTGCAACCTCCGCCTCCCGGGTTCAAGCAATTCTCCTGTCTCAGCCTCCCGAGTAGCTGGGACTACAGGTACCTGCCACCATGCCCAGCTAATTTTTGTATTTTTAGTAGAGATGGAGTTTCACCTTGTTGGTCAGGCTGGTCTCGAACTCCTGACCTCAGGCGATCCACCCACCTCGGCCTCCCAAAGTGCTGGGATTACAGGTGTGAGCCACTGCGCCTGGCTCTATTGGTTGCTTTTCAACTAAACTAACACAGAAGACTTCCTTGCATTGCTTTAGTAGGATCTCTTGCTCATGTTTAACCTTGGCTTAATGGCGGGGTTAGGGGGTTGTGCTGATGTTTATTTGGATCACTTAATTAATGACCACTGTTTATTTGTAATGAAAGGTATATAATGAGCTGGGCATAACAGCTTATGCCTGTAATCTCAACACTTTGGATGGCCAAGGTGGGAGGGTTGCTTGAGCCTAGGATTTCGAGACGAGCCTGGGCAACATAGTGAGACCTTGTCTCTACAATTAAAAAAAAAAAAAAAAAGTCTGATATGGTGCATGCTTGAGTCCCAGATATTTGGAGGCTGAGATGGGAAGATTGCTGGAGCCTGGCAGGTAGAGGCTGCAGTGAGCCACGATTGCACCACTGCAGTCCAGCCTGGGCAACAGAGTGAGACCCTGTTTCAAAAGAAAGGGGCTGGGCGTGGTGGCTCACGTCTGTAATCCTAGCACTTTGGGACGCCAAAGTGGGCGGATCCCTTGAGGCCAGGAGTTTGAGACCCGTCTGGCCATCCTGGCAAAACCCCGTAGCTACTGAAAATATAAAAATTAGCTGAGCTTGGTGGCACGTGATTGTAGTCCCAGCTACTCCGGAGGCTGAAGCACGAGAATCACTTGAACCCAGGAGGCAGAGACTGCAATGTGCCAAGATCACACCACTGCACTCCAGCTTGGTCAACAGAGTGAGATTCTGTCTCAAAAAAACAAAACAAAACAAAAAGGGTATACAGTTGGAAAGTGGAGTGTTTTTTTTGTATGGCCAGCATCATACTATATACCATGAAAGACAGAGTAATACTCTGTAGTTTTTTGCTTTCACTAAGCTTAAGTTATATTAGGAAAACAAGGTTCAGACACATGAAAGAAAGGAAGAACAGTTAAATTAGCCAAATATTAATATAATTTATTGGTATAAGATAGAATATTGTTATAGATAGAAATTTCTATCATACATGGTAGGGGAATTAATGGAGGAAAGTACTATCTTCTTTATTTTGGTCTTAATTGCCTTGGAATGTAAAAGTGTTCAGGAATTTTGGGGGATGGTAACCGTGCAGTTTTTAAATTCATAGTAAGTGATTATTAGGTGCATCCAAATATGTATTGTAGGCCGGGTGCGGTGGCTCACGCCTGTAATCCCAGCACTTTGGGAGGCCGAGACGGGTGCATCACCTGAGGTCAACCTGGCCAACATGGTGTAACCCTGTCTCTGTTAAAAATACAAAATTAGCCAGGATGGTGGTGCTCATCTGTGATCCCAGCTACTTGGAAGCCTGAGGCAGGAGAATTACTCGAACCCGGGAGGCAGAGGTTGCAGTGAGCCGAGATTGCGCCATCGCACTCCAGCCTGGGCAACAAGAGCGAAACTCTGTCTCCAAAAAAAAAAACAACCAAAAAAAGCAAAAAAAACCCCCAAAACCCACAAATACTCATTGTATACTCTTGGAAAGCCAATTTGCCAATTTCAAAATGTTTTGATAGTTATCATTAGACTAGAGATTTTCTGAATGAGAATATGTAGATACTGGAAAGAGAAAAGCATGTAATAAATGCAATTCTGACTGTAGCAATAAATTATACCAATGAAAAGAAGGAAAGCGCCATTTAAAGAAATCCAAAGAGCCAAATAGAAAACTTTCAGATGAACCCAGATATTAAAATAATGTCTTGATTTTTTTCATTTGGGGAAAAAGGGCCATTTTTGGAAATAGCTGCTCAGTAAGTTTGACATTGACTCTTAGTATATTCACAAAGGATAGCAGAGCAGCCTCTAACCAAGAATGAGTATATATTAGAAAAATAGGAACAATAATTAATATCATCTGCATTGAATTATTTTTCCATCTTAAGTCTTAAAAGCCATAGTGTACTAAAAATCGCAAAATTTTGTTTCAAAATGCTTGAAACAAAAAACAAAGACTTCCTGTTTAAAAAGTTGTATAAAGAATAAGGAGAGGTAGAGCCAGTGTTTGGGGTAGATGGTATAGGATTCATAGACGACAGAAAGAAAATGGATCTTCTCAATTATTATTTGCTTTCCCTTTCTTTTCCATCAGGAAGAATAATTTTAAAGCTGAAAATGCAAGAACAGGTCTGAATAAGAAGGAATTGATGACTAAGGTGGAAGGAAATAATGAGGGAAAACCTACCACCATAAGTGATTTTGTCTTGAGCATTTAGACATTATTTCCGTGGTGTTAAAAGAACTTGCAGATTTAGCGTCAGAGTCACTGTAGGTCATCTATGAGAAATTATGCAGAATACGTTATCAGAAAATGGTGAGAAAGGCAAAAGTCTTAATTTTTTTCATTTGGTAAAAAGGGCGGGTTCTGGAAACAACTACCCAGTAAGCTTGACGTTGATTACTAGCGAACTCTAGTACAGTTTATTGAAAAATGGTTTAAGGAAATTTAATGACGATTAATGCGTATGAATTTTAAAAGTTCACAATGAATATGTCATTTTTTGTTGTTGTTGTGTTTGGTTTTGGTTTTCTGAGACAGGATCTCACTCTGTCACCCAGGCTGGAGTGCAGTGGCGCAATCTCAGCTCACTGCAACCTCCACCTCCCAGGTTCAAGCGATTCTCGTGTCTCAGCCTTCTGAGTAGCTGGGATTACATGCGTGTGCCACCATGCCCGGCCAAATATGTCATTATAAGCCATTTCCTTTTCAGTTTGAGGACAGGACCGTCCACATAATGGGTGCTCCACAAGAATTTATTGAAATTTAACCTAACGTCTTTTATTTTCAGCACAGTATTTAACAATACTGCATTTGATATCTTGTGAATAAAAAAGTAGTCTGTAGATGACAGTACTGCTGAGTATAGTTGCCAGATAGCCCAGTCTAGAAAAGTATTAATTAATTGCTTAGTGTAGACTAGATGAAGTTTTTACTGGTATTGTGCTGAACTTAGTTTTTTCTTGATAAACATTTTTAATGATACTGAATAAAAATATTGAAGTTATGATTATATTTTTCTGGAAAATATCTTAATATCTAATAGGTAGATGACCAAGCTTTAAAATGACTTTAACAGATTAGAACCATGGGCAAAAATCAACAGGATATAAATTTGAAAGGATATATCTTATATCCTGTGTTTGGGATGTACAATAGCAAATACATGTGGTAGAGATCTGAAATTATCAGATCATCACAAACTTAATATTGGCTTATACCTATGGCTCTGTTTAAAAAAAATTTTTTAGGCCGGGTGCGGTGGCTCACGCCTGTAATCCCAGCACTTTGGGGGGCCACAGTGGGCGGATTGCAAGGTCAGGAGATCGAGATCATCCTGGCTAACACAGTGAAACCCCGTCTCTACTAAAAATACAAAAAATTAGCCGGGTGTGGTGGCAGGCGCCTGTAGTCCCAGCTACTCCGGAGGCTGAGGCAGGAGAATGGCATGAACCCGGGAGGCGGAGCTTGCAGTGAGCCCAGATCGCACCACTGCACTCCAGCCTGGGCGACAGAGCAAGACTCTGTCTCAAAAAAAAATTTTTTTTTTTAATTCCACTGGCATAGACTTTGGTTACATTAATAAACTAGGTGATGGGGAATTACAGCATTCCTGTTATGTGTTGGTCACTCAACATTTGGAGTTCAGTTTTGGATATAATCAAGTTTTATGAGGAGTTTGACATACTAGTGTTTTAAGAGAATGGTACTTAGGTATGGTAGATCTCTTAGAAACCAAGTAACTTATAAGGAGTGGTTGACAGAATTGGTAATTGGAGGAATCAAGGGGGGAAATTAATTGCAATATTTTAGAATAAGTAGTTTTTCCTTTTATATAGAAGAAGCAGCTGACTGGTTTGGTATTGCTCTAGCACAAGGGTGGCAAACTGTGGTCTAATCTCACTGACTGTTTTCGTAAATAAAATGTTAGAATGCAGCCATACCCATTTGTTTATGTGTGGCTGCTTTCACTGTAATAGCATGGTTGAGTAATTGTGACAGAGACCATATGGCCTGCAAGCCTAAGCTATTTACTATCTGGCCCTTTACAGAAAATGTTTACCAATTCTTGCTGTAGAAGCTACCAGGACCTATTGGTACAAATTGTAGGAAAGCTGGCAGTAGAACAGTGTAAGAGATTATTGTTTGCTTATTATTTTTTCTTTTTATAAGAGATGGGGTCTTGCTGTGTTGCCTAGGCTGTTCTCAAACTCCTGAGCTCAAGCAGTCCTCCTGCCTCAGCCTCCCAGAGTGCTGAAATTATAGGTGTGAGCTACCATCCTTGGCCTTGTTTTCTTTATTTATTTTTAAATAGGGTTATCAATCCTGGAATGGACATTTTATATAAGGTATTGGACCTTTTGTCTTCTATTGGATTTTTTTCAAGGTGAGAAGTTGGAGTAGATGATTTTTCATATCCAGACTTAAGGTGGAAAAAATAACCCAGTGCAGATGATATCAAGTAATTATTTTTCCTGTTTTTTAAAAATATATATTCATGTTTGATGATGATATCCCTTTTGAATATTATTGTTAATTTTCTTGTTAATTTTATTATATTTATTAATAGCACATTATGGTAATGTAAGAGAATGTCCTTATTTTCAGGAGATGCATGCCGAGATAGTTGTAAGTGTGCAATGGCATTGTATTTGCAACTTATTCTGAGATAGTTTGGCAGAAAATAACTACATACACATGTACACATATGTGACACAAATATGGCTAAATTAATTGAATATATTTCCCCATTTATGTAAAAGCATTTTGTCCGGCCGGGTGCAGTGGCTTACACCCGTAATCCCAGCACTTTGGGAGGCTGAAGTGGGTGGATAACCTGAGGTCAGGAGTTTGAGACAAGCCTGACCAATATGGTGAAACCCCGCCTCTACTAAAAATACAAAAATTATCTGGGCATGGTGGCAGGTGCCTGTAATCCCAGCTACTCAGCAGGCTGAGGCAGGAGAATCACTTGAACCCAGGAGACAGAGGTTGTAGTGAGCCGAGATTGCCACACTGCACTCCAACCTGGGCAACAGAGTGAGACTCCGTCTCAAAAAAAAAAAAATTAAATTAAATTTAAGAAGCATTTTGAGGCTGGGTGCGGTGGCTCACGCCTGTAATCCTAGCACTTTGGGAGGCCGAGGCGGGCGGATTGCTTAAGCACAGGAGTTCAAGACCAGCCTGGGCAACATGGTGAAACCCTGTCTCTACTAAAATACAAAAAATTAGCTAGGCGTGGTGGCATGTGCCTGTAGTCCCAGCTACTCGGGAGGCTGAGGCAGGAGAATTGCTTGAACCTGGGAGATGGAGGTTGCAGTGATCAGAGATCGTGCCATTGCACTCCAGCCTGGGCAACAGAGCGAGACTCCATCTCCAAAAAAAAGCATTTTGAGGTACTATTGAACAATTTATAATTTTCAGTACTAATTAATATTTCTCTACCATTAATACTTCTCTACTATTAATATTTCTCTACTATTTTTATAAAAGTTTGGAAAAAAATTATGGACTGCAGAAAAGAGTAGACTTGACATAGGCTGTGAAGGATGGGTGGGGCAGGATTAGGGTAAGTAGACTGGTGAGAGTATTTCAGCTAAGGGGAGTCAAAAAGAATCACTTCTTGAAGTAGAGGAGTGTGATTCAGAAAAAAATTATTTCCTCTTTTACCAAATGCTGATCATGATGATATAATTTTTTTTTAGAAAAAGAAGATGACTTGAAAAATGGAAATAAAACCTTTTAAAGAAATTTTCGTCATATCTATATAAAATCCTACCATGTTCAAGGAATGCCTCTCACTTCATATCTTATTTAAACACACAGGTTTCCCTATTTGGATCCACCTAATGAGAGACTTATTTTAGAAGCTCTTAAACAACTTTACCAGTGTGATGCTATTGACAGGTAAAAAAAAAAAAAAATCACAATCAAAACAGATATTGATCTCTTTTTAAACAGGGCTCTAAATACCTTTCTCTAACAGTAGAAAATAATTTCTTTAAATTGAATGGATTGTTAGTCTTTCATCACAATTCTGATTGAAAAACCAGCCGGGCGCTGTGGCTCATGCCTGTAATCCCAGCACTTTGGGAGGCCGAGGTCGGTGGATCATGAGGTCAGGAGATCGAGACCATCCTGGCTAACATGGTGAAGCCCGTCTCTACTAAAAATACAAAAACAAAATTAGCTGGGCGTGGTTGCGGGCGCCTGTAGTCCCAGCTACTCGGGAGGCTGAGGCAGGAGAATGGTGTGAACCTGGGAGGCAGAGCTTGCAGTGAGCCAAGATCATGCCACTGCACTCCAGCCTGGGCAACAGAGCGAAACTCCATCTGAAAAAAAAAAAAAAGGAGAAAGAAACTACACGATATAATCCCTTTTGTTTAATAAATATTGGTATTATTTAACAAGTAATTTCTGAGTACCATTTCAGTGCCAAGCATTATGCTGGATACATAAAAATGATAAGAGAGCCAGAGTCCTTGTTTTCATGTTTGTGTGATGGGGTGGTTAGGTTTGATATTAATAATTATTATTCTCTTGGATGTGCGTGGTGGCTCACGCCTGTAATTCCAGCACTTTGGGAGGCCAAGGCGAGCAGATTGCTTGAGCCCAGTTGTTCGAGACAAGCCTGGGAAACATAGTAAAAGCCATCTCTACTGAAAATACAAAAATTAGCCGATTGTGTTGGCACACGCCAGTAGTCCCAGCTACTCGGGAAGCTGAGGTGGGAGGATCATCTGAGCTTCGGAGGTGGGGGGTGCAGTGAGCTGAGGAGATTGCGCCATTGCACTCCAGCCTGGGAGACGGAGCAAGGCCCTGTCTCCAAAAAAAAAAAAAGGTAAAATTTAAAAAATAAAATTATTATTCTCTCATGTCTTCAAAGACATCTTCTTTTTTTTTTTTTTTTTTTTGAGACGGAGTTTTACTCTTGTTGCCCAGACTGGAGTACAATGGTGCAATCTCACCTCACTGCAATCTCCACCTCCCAGGTTCAAGCAATTCTCCTGCCTCAGCCTCCCAGGTAGCTGGGATTATAGGCATGCACCACCATGCCCAGATAATTTTTTTATATTTTGGTAGAGATAGGGTTTCACCATGTTGGTCAGGCTGGTCTCAAACTCCTGACCTCAAGTGATCTACCTGCCTCGGCCTCCCAAAGTGCTGGGATTACAGGTGTAATCCCCCTCAGCCTCCTTAGTAGCTTTGCAACCTTTGCCTCCCGGGTTTGAGTGATTCTCCTGCCTCAGCCTCCCAAGTAGCAGGGACTACAGGCGCATGCCACCATACCCAGCTAATTTTTGTGTTTTTAGTGGAAACGGGGTTTTGCCACGTTGGCCAGGCAGGTCTTGAACTCCTGACCTCAGGTGATCCACCTGCCTCAGCTTCCCAAAGTGCTAGGATTACAGGCATGAGCCACCACGCCTGGCCTAATTTTCTTAAATTGAATTGAACTTCTGGAGGTGATTGGAGGTAATGTAAATTATATCTGATTTATTCTGAATGATGAATGTTACATTTGTACTCTCCTAGTGTAGAAAGACTTACAAACTTTTTCTTTGTATTAAGGAGTGGCCATGTCACCAGATTGGGTTTGTCTATGGTGGAGTTTCCTTTGCCTCCACATCTGACATGTGCAGTAATAAAAGCTGCTTCCCTGGATTGTGAAGATCTACTACTTCCAATAGCAGCAATGTTGTCTGTGGAAAACGTCTTCATTAGACCTGGTAAGATGTTTATTTTAGTTGTGTTTTTTAAAACTAATAGACTTGGCTGGGCACGGTGGCTCACGCCTGTAATCCCAGCACTTTGGGAGGGCAAGGCGGGTGGATTGCTTGAGGTCAGAAGTTGGAAGACCAGCCTTACCAACATGGTAAAACCCCATCTCTACTAAAAAACAAAAACAAAAACAAAAAAAAACCAAAAAAAAAATTAATAGACTTTATTTTTTAGAGCATTTTTAAGTTTACAGAAAAATTGAGTAGAAAGTACAACCTCCCACAGCAATTTCTCCTGTTAACATCTTTGATTTGTATGACATATAAGTTGCAATTGGTGAGCCAATATTGACACATTATTATTAACTAAAGGGATCACTCTTTGTGTTATATGGTTTTAGCTGGGATTATAGGCATGTGCCACCATGCCTGGCTAATTCTGTATTTTTAGTAGAGGCGCGGTTTCTCCATGTTGGCCAGGCTGGTCTCGAACTCCTGACCTCAGGTCATCTGCCCGCCTTGGCCTCCCGAAGTGCTGGGATTACAGGCGTGAGCCAGCACGCCCAGCCGGGTTGTTTTCTTATTGTTAAGAGGTCTTTGCATATTTTAAATAGTTATTTAACAGATAGATCTTTTGTAAATATTTTCTCCCAGTCTGTGGTTTATCTTCTCATTGTTTTGACATTGACTTTTGCAGAGCAGAAGTTTTTATTTTTGACGAAGTCTACCTTATCAATTATTTCTTTCATAGATTGTGTCTTTATTGTTGTATCTAAAAAAGTCATTGTCGTACCCAAAGTCATCTAGATTTTCTCTTCTATTGTCTTTTAGTATTTGGACGTACAGTTGTTGCGGTACCATTTGTTCAAAACACTGTCCTTTTTCTGTTGAAATGCCTTCGCTTCTTTGTTAAATATCAGCTGACTATTCTTATATGGGTCTGTTTCTGGGCTCTGTATCTTGTTCCATTTATCTGATTGTCTGTTTGTTCTTCCACCAATACCACACTGTCCTGGTTATTGGAGCTTTATAGTAACTCTTGAAGTTTTGTTCTTCCTCTTCAAAATTGTTTAGGCCATTCTGGGTCTTTTTCATATAAACTTTAGAACCAGTCTGTTGAAATCCACAAAATAACTTGCTGAACTTGCTGGGATTTTTTTTTTTTTTTTTTTTTGAGATGGAGTCTTGCTCTGTCACCCAGGCTGGAGTGCAGTGGCCTGATGTCGGCTCACTACAAGCTCTGCCTCCCAGATTCGTGCCGTTCTCTCGCCTCAGCCTCCCGAGTAGCTGGGACTACAGGCGCCCGCCACAACGCCCGGCTAATTTTTTGTATTTTTAGTAGAGACAGGGTTTCACTGTGTTAGCCAGGATGGTCTCAATCTCTTGACCTTGTGATCCACCCGCCTCAGCCTCCCAAAGTGCTGGGATTACAGGCGTGAGCCACTGCGCCCAGCCCTTGCTGGGATTTTAATTGGGATTATGTTTTAATTAAGATAGATGAAGTTGCGAAGAAATGACATCTTGACAGTATTGTCTTCCTATCCATGTACATGGAATATCTCTTCATTTATTTAGATTGCCAGTAATTCATTGAGCATTTACTGAGGGTTTACCGTGCCTTAGCCCTAGGACAGAAAACTAAGGATAAACAAGTTTTGTTGTTGTTTTTGAGATGGAGTTTCACTCTTGTTGCCCAGGCTGGAGTGCAATGGTGTGATCTGGACTCACTGCAACCTCCTCCTCCCAGGTTCAAGCGATTCTTCTGCCTCAGCCTCCCAGGTAGCTGGGATTACAGGCATGGGCCACCACGCCTGGCTAATTTTTGTATTTTTAGTAGAGATGGGGTTTCACCACGTTGGTCAGGCTGGTCTGGAACTCCTGACCTCAGGTGATCTGCCTACCTCGGCCTTGGGATTGCAGGCATGAGCCACCACGCCCAGCCCGGCATTAATTTCCTTTCATTAGTAAAGGAAGATAGTGCTTTTATAGTACATTAGTAATTTACTAATTTTTTTTTTGTAGGATCAAAAGAAAAGGTAGTTTAGCCCTTGCATCCTTAGAGAATTCTTTTGAAGTTTCCAGGTCTTTAAACTTCTGCTTCTTTCTTTTCTTGGTGTGTCAGTATAGGACACAATTTAATTTGACATATGTTAGATTTGTTTTCATGCACTGGAGTGATTTTTTCTTTCAAGGAGCTTCCAAGTGAACAGTATACCTTGTCTGCAGCCAGACAACAGAATGGGTTAGCTCACTGGCTTTATACCTTTGTAGGCTGGAAGTGTCGGGTCCAGATTAATTTATTATTGCCATGATTATAATGGAGGATACATTTTTCTATAAAAATACTCTAATCAATATACTGTTTCAAATAGTTTGCAGTCTTTTTTTTTTAATTTAAAAAATTTTTAATTTTATTGAGACAAGGTCTCGCTGTGTTGCCCAGGCTGGAGTGCAGTGGCGTGATCTTGGCTCATTGCAACCTCTGCCTCCCAGGCTCAAGTGATCCTCCCATACCTCAGCCTCCCCAGCAGCTGGGACCACAGATGCTTGCTACTATGCCTGGCTAATTTTTTGTATTTTTATAGAGATGGGGTTTCACTCTGTTGCCCAGGCTGGTCTCGAACTCCTGAGCTCAAGTGACCCACCAGCCTTGGCCTCTTAAAATGCTGGGATTACAGGCCTGAGCCATTGCACCCAGCAGTTGCAGTCTGAAGTGTCAGAATTTTAATTCTAGTAATACCCCTAATTGCAATTTTTTGTTCTAATAAAATGCTGTATAAAAATAAGTAATGTTAACTGGTTTTCATGAGGCAGTATCAGAGCTAAAAATACCAGTGGGCACAGTGGTATCCCAGCTCCTTGGGAGACTGAGGTGGGATGATTGCTTGAGCCCACGAGATCAGGGCCAGCCTGGGCAACATAGCAAGACCCCATCTCTGATAAGAAATTAAAAAATAGGCCAGGTGTGGTGGCTCAGACTTGTAATCCCAGCACTTTGGGAGGCTGAGGCAGGTGGGTCACCTGAGGTCAGGAGTTTGAGACCAGCCTGGCCGACATGGTGAAACCCTGTCTCTACTAAAAATATAAAAATTAGCCAGGCGTGGCGTGCACCTGTGTTGCCAGCTACTGGGGAGGCTGAGGCAGGAGAATTGCTTGAATCCAGGAGGCGGAGGTTGCAGTGAGCTGAGATCGTGCCACTGCACTCCAGCCTGGGTGACAGAGTGAGACTCCATCCCCAAAAAGAAAAAAGAAAGAAAGAAATAAACAAGCTAAAATATTTCAAAACCTATTACAGAGTATTGAAGTAGGAGTTAAGAGTGCAGGGTTCTGTCCAGCTCCACTACTACCTAATTATCTGACCACGGCCCTAGCTTTTCTAGATTTCATTTTTCATTTGTAAAACCAAGAAGTTGGATTAAGGTGACCAACTCTAATAGTCTTTTAAGGCTAGAAAAAGAAAAATGTTTTTTCCATGTTGGAATATTTAAATAGATAAAATCAGTGTGGTGTTAGCCTTTTTTGGGTGACATTTATTCTTATATAATTTCAAATAAGAATAGCAAAGGAATTCCTTTATACCTTCTATGCAGTTTCAGCAATTTTTAACATTTTACCCCCTTTGCTTTATTACTCTGTCTCCCTCTATATATGTATATATAAATGGATTTTTTTCTTTTTCTGAATCATTTAAGAATAAATTGGAAGCATTGTGCTCCCTTACCACAAAATATTTACATCTGTATTAGGCAAGAACAAGGGCAATCTCTCATTTAACCATAGTACATTAATCAAAATTAGGAAATTGTTTTGTTTTGTTTGAGAGAGAGTCTCACTCTGTTGCCCAGGCAGTAGTGCAGTGGTGGGACCATGGCTCACCACAGCCTTGACCTCCCGGGCTCAAGCAATTCTCCCACCTCAGCCTCCTTAGTAGCTGGGACCACATGCATATGCTACCATGCCTGACTAATTTTTAAAAATGTTTTGTAGAGATGAGGTCTCCCCATGTTGCCCAGGTTAGTCTCAAACTCCTAGGCTCAAGCAATCCTCCTGCTTTGGTCTCCCAAAGTGCTGGGTTTACAGGTGTAAGCCACTATGACTGGCCTAAAGTTTGGAAATTTAACTTTGATACAATATTACTATCTAATCCAGAATCCATATTGAAATTGTCCATTTTCCCTAGAATCTACAGAAAGTAGTTTGAGAATTGGTAAGCTATAGTACTGTGAAAAACAACCCTATATAACTACAGTTTGATATTTGTTTACAGTTAATTTTAGGTAAAATTTACATATAGTGAAATGCATAAATTTTAGGTGTATAATTCAATGAATTCTGTAAAATGCTTATGCCCATGTAACCCAAGCCCTGTCAATATATAGAACATTTTTATCACTAGCAAGTTCCCTCGGTGCCACTTCTTAGTCAGATATCACTCTATCTACCTTTGGTTAAACACTTTTCTTATTTTTTTCTGATTAGTTTGCCTCTTCTGAAACATCATATAAATAGAATTTTTTTTTTTCTTTTGAGACAGAGTCTTGCTCTGTCATCCAGGGTGGAGTGCAGTGGCACAATCTCGGCTCACTGCAACCTTCACTTCCTGGGTTCAAGCAGTTGTCCTGCCTCAGCCTCTGGAGTAGCTGGGATTACAGGTGCCCGACACCATGCCTAGCTAATTTTTGTATTTTCAGTAGAGACGGGGTTTTGCCATGTTGGCCAGGCTGGTTTCGAACCCATAACCTCAGGTGATCCATCAGCGTCGGCCTCAGCCTTCCAAAGTGCTGGGATTACAGGTGTGAGCCATTGTGCCCAGCCCAAAACTTCATATAAATAGAATTATACACTCTCCTTTCTTGTGTCTGGCTTCTTTCAGTCAACATAATGTATGTTAGGTTTATTCATATTGTTGTATGTATGAATACTTTATTCTTTTTATTGTTGACTAGTATTCCACTTTATGAACATACAGTTGTGCATTATCCTGTTGATGGACATTTGAATTGCTCCTTGTTTAGTTCTATTTTTGAGTAAAGTTGTTTTGAACATTCTTGCACAAAAATTTGAAGGTGTTTATTTTCATTTTTCTTAGATAAGGTAAATGCCTAAGAAAGAAATTTGCTGTGCCATCGAGTAGGTATATGTGAATCTTTAAGAAACTGCCAAACCTTTTCCCTGAACAGTTGTACCATTTAAAAATCACATCAGCAATGTTTGAGAGTACAGCTTGCACTAAACACCCCTCTCAACATTTGGTATTGCCAATCATTTTATTTTACACATTCTATTATGTACCTCTTTGTGGTTTTAATTTGCATTTTCCTGATAACTAATAATGTTGAGCACTTCTTCATGTGCTTATTGGCCATTTTTCTGTCTTCCTTTGTGATGTCTTTTAAAATATTTTGCCCATGTCTTTTTATTTTTGAGACGGAGTCTTGCTCTGTCGCCCAGGCTGGAGTGCAGTGGCATGATTTTGGCTCACTGCAACCTCCACCTCCTGGATTCAAGCAATTCTCCTTCCTCAGCCTCACAAGTAGCTAGGATTACAGGCTTGCATCACCATGCCTGGCTAATTTTTGTAATTTTAGTAGAGATGAGGTTTTGCCATGTTGGAGGCTGGTCTCAAATTCCTGACCTCAGGTGATCCGCCCACCTTGGCCTCCCAAAGTGCTGGGATTACAGGAGTGAGCCACCATGCCCGGCCCCTTGTCTTAAATTAAAAAAAACAAAACAAAAAAACTTTAATTCGTGGATTCTTTCTTCTGCCAGCCCAAATCTACTGTTGAGCCCCTCTATGGCAGTTTCCATTTTGTTTCTTGTCCTTGTCAACTCCAGTGGTCAGTCAGTGATTGGTTGGAGGTTGTACCTAGCTAAGCCTTTTAATTTAAGCCAGTGATGTTTTCACCTTTTACTGTTGAATCTGTGTTTGTGGTTAGGAGACTACTTTCATGGTTGAGGGAGTTGATGAATTTGTACTGTGTTCAGCCAAGGAGTAGAGGCTCAGACGTTCCCTCTCTATTTACTTCTCAGAAGGCACAGCTTTGGGCATGAGAACAATCTTCTAGAACACCAGGAAGACTATGCTCTTAGCAGGTCTCTGTTTCCTTCATTGATTTCTCCATTGAATTTTTGGCTGGTCTGTCTCTATTGGTGTCACAGCAAGCTGTTAGTCTCCACTGATTGCTAGCTGCTGGCTCTGTTGTTTTTGACAGTGCCCAGAGCATAAATTGCTCCATAGTATTGATCCAAATAAAGTTGGGCACCTCGGCAGGGGCAAGGTATTGCCCGTCTTTGATAATCCTTTCCCCATCCTTTCCTGGAAACAATCTCTGTGCTATGGAGCAGGAGTTGGAGAGGGTGGTAGTGGTAATGGGGGCCTGTGTTTCAGTGGCTCTCCTATCTGGGTCCTCCCTAAATAGCAGAAGCTTGGGGTTGGGGAGTTAGGAGCTGATACTGTGGCTCACTTTGCATCTTCCTCAGCACAAAGCCTTTTGAGATGCAATCTCTGGATGTTCACTAGTTGCAAACATACAAACCTGGAATAGCTCTAGGAAACTGGGAGTAGTGGGAACTACCACTGAGCTGCTGAACCCATTGGAACAACTCTTCTGCAACACAGAGCTGTGGGGAATAGAGGACTGCGTAGGCTGTCATTAGCTGTTATGCTTTGATCTTCCCTACTGAGTAGCATCTAGGAGTCAGGGAAAGGGTGCCGCTTTCAGGCTGCCTTGAAGGCTCTCGCATAGCCCTTCCGCACACACAGCTGTGGAGGGTGGGGCATTCTTCCTACTGTCCTTACCGAATTCCATAGATTAGGCTTGTCTTAAGCATTTTAATCAATCTCCAGAGACTTTGAATGATTGTCTTTGGTAATTTTGACTAGTTTAATAGATGTCTCTCTAGAAAAGAAGTTTTACCTAACTCCTCACATCACCATTCCCAATACAGTTGACCCTTGAACACACAGGTTTGAACTGTGCAGGTCTACTTATTTGTAGATTTTTTGTTTTTTCTTTTTTTTTTTTTGAGACAGAATTTTGCTCTTGTTGCCCAGGTTGGAGTGCAGTGGCACAATCTCAACTCACCGCAACCTCTACGTCCCAGGTTCAAGCAATTCTCCTGCCTCAGCCTCCCGAGTAGCTGAGATTACAGGCATGTGCCACCATGCCCAGCTAATTTTGTATTTTTAGTAGAGATGGGTTTCTCCATGTTGGTCAGGCTGGTCTCGAACTCCCAACCTCAGGTGATCCTCCTGCCTCGGCCTCCCAACATGCTGGGATTACAGGCGTGAGCCATGCACTCGGCCAATTTTTTCAATAAATATATTGGAAAAGTTTTCGGAGATTTGTGACACTTTGAAAAAACTCACAGATGAACTCCATAGCCTGGAAATACCAGAAAAATTAAGAAAAAGTATGTCATGAAAACATAAACTATGTGTAGGAAATGCTGCAGGATAATTAAGGAATCAGAGAGACCGAGGGGTTGAGGAGGAGTTATTTAATTATTGAGGTGCACCAACCCAGTTGGATTAACATCCAAAGGACTGAGCCCCGAACAAAGAGTCAAGCTACCTTTTAAGCATTTCATGGGGTGGGGGGAGATCTGTGCGGGGGGAAGCATATTACAGAAGTGAGAAACAAAGACAGTTATTTAATTAAGATGTGCATTACATTATTTCTTACTTTTCAAGGAACAACATGTTTTACGACTTGAGATTATCTGTCTAGTGACCTTGAAGCTGCACAGCTCGAGAGTCTTCACAATGCCTGGGAAGGGGTGAGATAAGGCTCACTAGCCACAGAGAGAAAAACAGGCAGTTAATTTTAAAGGACTCCAGCTCTTTCTCTTCCTCGGGGAATTGGGTTTTCTTACATACAACTGAGTTTTTGCTTATACAGTCTTTAATTTCTTTTAATTCCTGTTCCAGTACTAGTCTGTTTTATAATTTACTACCATAAAATATACACAAATCTATTATAAAAAGTTAAAATTTATCAAAAATGCATGCAAACACAGACTGCGTGGTGCCATGATTCTAGGGATTCCAGGAGGCACTGACTCACAGGTAGGCTTTTCTCCTGGTATTGAGAGCCAGGATGGGGTCGATGCTGGAGTCTAGGGCAATTTGACTTTTGGCATGATATCTTCTGGGGGATGGCAGTTAGGTGCTTGAAATGAAATATTTTGGGTTAAAAATTAGTATCCCTGGCTGGCGTGTTGGCTCAAGCCTGTAATCCCAGCACTCTGGGAGGCCAGGGCGGGCAGATCACCTGAGGTCAGGAGTTCAAGGCCAACCTGGCCAACATGGTGAAACCCCATCTCTTCTAAAAAATGTAAAAATTATTTGGGTGTGGTGGTGTGTGCCTGTAGTCCCAGCTACTTGGAAGGCTGAGACAGGAGAGTCACTTGAACTTGGGAGGTGGATGTTGCAGTGAGCCAAGATTGCACCACTGCACTCCAGCCTGGGCAGCAGAGCGAGACTGTCTCAAAAAAGAAAACAAAAAACAAAATTAGTCTCCCGGAGCAGTTCAAGAAATGGAGATTAATAATCATTTATATCTTTTCCTTACCAGGGTCATTTGTATGTTTGTATGGTCTGAGATAAATCGTATTCTTTTTTTTTTTTTTTTTGTCTCTAGCTGCTTCATTCAGTTGCTACCTAGGTAACATAGTTGGAAGCTACTTAAAGCATGGGATAGAAGACTTTATACCTTCATCAGTGTTTTCTTTAATCAAATTACTTTCCTCCTAGTAACAGGAACTGCTGCTTTGCAGATTCACATCGTATTCTATAGTAAATGCTGCTCCCTGGATTCAGGCAACATTGTGCCTCTGCTCAATCTAGCTGGGATAGGTATAGGGAATAGGAATTGTCATGTGACGTGTTAGATTGAAGGAAAGGATCCCTATGCAGTTTTGAAAAAATGGCACTCTGAAAGATTAGCCCTGGATAAAGTGCTGTATGGGGAATTTGGGCAATCAGAGAGCACATGAGTCCTGAATGGGATCAGGGGAAGTGGTATCGAAGTAATTAACAGATAAATCTCAAAAACGTAATGTTGAGCAAGAGAAAACAGACACATCAAGTACATACTATACGATTCATTTATACAAAGGTTAAAAATGGGCAAAACCCATCTGTAGGATTAGAAGTCAGGATATAGTTACTCTTGTGGAAGGGAATGGGTAGTTACTCGAAGGAGGGCATAAAAGGGGGCTGTTGAGATGCTGGTGATACTGTTTGTTGATCTGGGTACATTGGTATGTTGTGTTTGTGAATATTATATGAGCTACACACTTACGTCCTGTGTAATTTTCTGTATGCATATTATACTTCAATATTACATTAAAAAAGAAAATGTTCGTAGTAGGTCAGTTCTGCATATATGGAGATCATGTCTAATTGCCCACAATTGGGAATTGGATAAATAAGAACTGGTTAAATTGTGTTATGTTCCCCATACTCCTGGGGAATACCATATCATTGTTTTTTTCTTTAGACAAGGTTTCACTCTGTTGCCCAGGCCAAAGTGCAGTGATGCGATCACGGCTCAGTGTAGCCTCAACCTCCTGGGCTTGGGCCAGGCACGGTGGCTTATGCCTGTAATCCCAGCACTTTGGGAGGCCGAGACGGGCAGATCACAAGGTCAGGAGATCGAGACCATCCTGGCTAACATGTGAAACCCCGTCTCTACTAAAAATACAAAAAATTAGCCGGGCACGGTGGCGGGCGCCTGTAGTCCCAGCTACTCGGGAGGCTGAGGCAGGAGAATGGTGTGAACCCGGGAGGCGGAGCTTGCAGTGAGCCGAGATCGCGCCACTACACTCCAGTCTGGGCGATAGAGCGAGACTCCGTCTCAAAAAAAAAAAAAAAAAAACCTCCTGGGCTCAAGCGATCTTCCCACCTCAGCCTCCTGAGTAGCTGGGACTACAGGCATGCATCACCATGCCTGGCTAATTTTTGTATTTTTTGTAGAGACAGGATCTTGCTTTGTTGCCTAGGCTTGTCTTGACCTCCTGGGCTCAATTGATCCACTTGCCTTGGCCTTTGAAATTGCTGGGATTACAGGTGTGAGCTACCACACCTGGCCCTATATTGCTATTTTTGAGAGAGAATAATTTTATATGTACTGATATGGAGTTGTTATTAAATAAACAAATTTTCAGATTATATGTTCCATTTATAGAAAAATGAAACACTATGTACATATGCTTATATAGACATAGAAATTACCTGGAAGGACACACACTAAATAATGAACAGTACTTTGCCTTGAGGATTGGTTTATGGGTAGTGTGACTGGGGAACATTGAACTTTTACATGATATTCTTTTATACCATTACATTTTTTTTTTCTGTAAGCATGGATTACTCTTATAACAAAACTAATTTAAAAAGTAAATTACAAATACTATTTTAAAAAGGCAAATAGATTGGGAGAAGTGATGTTGCTATTCAGGTAAAATCTCCAAAGTGATATGAAAAGAAAAAAAGGAATTGTGGGAGAAATAGAGCTTCCTAAGAGAAGTTAAGAAGAGTTAATATAGTTCTACCTTACTTCACCCCAGAGGATGAGGCAGATTTTAATGAGTTTCTGAAAGCAAAGTGATTGTAGGCACTTAATGCAAAGTATAACTGAATTGCCTCTCCAATTCTTTTAGTTGATCCAGAGTACCAGAAGGAAGCAGAACAGAGACATCGAGAATTGGCAGCTAAAGCTGGAGGATTTAATGACTTTGCAACTTTAGCTGTCATCTTTGAACAATGCAAATCAAGGTATGTAAGGTAGTCCTTTGTCCTGAAAAATGTCAATTTGATGTATAGTTCCAATATGTACTTATGATGTGGCTTGTGACACTAACGTTCAGTGAAGATGATATTGACTTCAAGGTATTTTGAATTTCAGTGAAATTATCTATGTCAGATGACTATTGCTTAGTAGGCATTTATTATATAACATTGATTCTCTTCTTTTCTCCTCAAACCTTTACTGAAAATGACCTTGTAGAATTTTGCTTCTATATAGGTAGCCTAGATTAAAAAATGATTGGATATTTGTGATTGCATATATAAGTAAAGAAATCCATTTACAAATTATTTTTTAATTTAGTCAGGGGCACATTCATTAATGTAAATGTTTTTTTCAAGTTTCCTAAAATTCTTTTTTAGTACTTGGACAGGCCTCCTGAAGGAACTGACAGTTGTTTATGGGTTTCCACCTTTGTAATAGAAATGAGAATTTTAGATTGTCTTTTACTTAGAGAAGATATTTTAAAGATACCAGTTTTTTGTTTTGCAGTGGAGCTCCAGCTTCATGGTGCCAAAAACACTGGATTCATTGGAGGTGCTTATTTTCTGCATTTCGTGTGGAAGCTCAACTTCGAGAACTAATCAGGAAGCTTAAACAGGTGATTGCCGTAATGTGTTTTTTCTTGAGTAGCATTTTGGACCTATATATTTCATATTGAAGTTTCATTGATGTACATTAGCACCCTTTCTATTCTACCACCCTTCCATTCTATTTGTTTCTATGACCTCCTTGACCCCATGAAACATTCCTAGTAGTGATAAAAGAATTGTCTTCACAGAAATGAAGATATTTAAAAATTGCTTTCCTGATATATAATTGACGTGTGATAACCTACACATATTTAATGTATACACTTTGATGAGTTTTGACATTTGCATAAAACAACTATCAAGATAATGGTACATATCCATCATCTCCCAGTTTTCTCATCCTCCCCCCACCCTTTTTTTTTTTTGAGATGGAGTCTCACTCTGTCACCCAGGCTGAAGTGCAGTGGCGTGATCTCGGCTCACTGCAATCTCCACCTCCCAGGTTTAAGCAATTCTTCTGCCTCAGCCTCCCAAGTAGCTGGGATTACAGGCTTGCGTCACCACACCCGGCTAATTTTTGTAGTTTTAGTAGAGATGGGGTTTTGCCGTGTTGGCCAGGCTGGTCTCAAACTCCTGGGCTCAAGTGATCCACCTGCCTCGGCCTCCCAAAGTGTTGGGATTACAGGTGTGGGCCCCCGTGCTCAGCCTGTTGGTGTTTTGTTTTGTTTGAGACAGGGTCTCACTCTGTTGCCCAGGCTGAAGTGCAGTGATGCAATATGGGCTCACTGCAACCTTTGCCTCCTGGATTCAAGTGATTCTCATGCCTCAGCCTCCTGAGTAGCTGGGACCACAGGTGTGTGCCACCATGCCCGGCTAATTTTTGTATTTTTAGTAGAGATGGGCTTTTACCATGTTGCCCAGACCACTCTCAAACTCCTGAGCTCAACCAATCCTCCCACCGTGGCCTCCCAAAGTGTTGGGATTACAGGTGTGAGTCACCGCACCTGGCCACAAATAGTGCTTTGTATCCATGGGTTCCACATCTGTGGTTTCTGCATCTGTGGATTCAGCCAACCAAGGACTGAAAATATTTAGGGGCAGGCCAGGCATCGTGGCTCACTTTGGGAGGCCGAGGTGGGCAGATCACTTGAGGTCAGGAGTTCGAGACCAGCCTGGCCAATATGGTGAAACCCAGTCTCTACTAAAAATACAAAAACTAGCTGGGCATGGTGGCACACACCTGTAATCTCAGCTACTCGGGAGGCTGAGGCAGGACAGTCACTTGAACCCGGGAGGCAGAAGTTGTACTGAGCTGAGATCATGCCACTGCACTCCAGCCTTGTGACAGAGTGAGAATCCACCTCAAAAAAAAAAAAAAATTGGGGGAGTGGATAAAAGGATGGTTGTGTCTGAACTAAACATGTATAGACTTTTTTTCCTTATTATTCCCTAAGTAATAATAGTATAATTACTATTTATATAACAATTGCTTTGTATTAAATATTTTAAGTAATCTAAGATGATTTAAAGCATATGGGTATGCATAGATTATATGCAAATACTGCATCATTGTATATAAGGGACCGGAGCATCCATGGATTTTGGTGTCCACATGGGGTTCTGGAACCAATTCCCTAGAGATACTAAGGGATGACTGTATCCACTCCCTTCTCGGATGAGGAAATGGTGACTGAGCATTTATTATTCTCTTAAGTTTGTACTTGTGCATATGTGGGTGACTATGTAGGTGTCCCCGTTTTCACAGCAATATCTGAAGCTGTAAGATTCATAAAGAAGTAGCAGCTTGCCTGTAAAGAAAGCCTACAGAAGTGGGGAAATCAGTAGAATATGAAAGTTTAGGGAAGAAAGATTCCAGGAGGTGGGAACAACCTATAGCGTAGAATGCTGCAAAAATGTCAAGCAGGATGAGGTTTGAAAAGTGTCCATTCATTCGTTTATTCCATAAATATTTATTGGCCACTTAGTATATGCCAAGAACTATATTAGGCATTAGATACAGTAATAAACAAAGCCAGGCCGGGCGCAGTGGCTCATGCCTGTAATCATAGCACTTTGAGAGACAGAGTCGGGCAGAACACCTGACATTAGGAGTTGAGACCAGTCTGACCAACATAGCAAAACCCTGTCTCTACTAAAAATGCAAAACTTAGCCAGGAGTGGTGGCACATGCCTGTAATCCCAGCTACTTGGGAAGCTGAGTCAGGAAAATCACTTGAACCCAGGAGGCAGAGGTTGCAGTGAGCCAAAATCACACCACTGCACTCCAGCCTGGGTCACAAAGTAAGACTCCGTTGCAAAAATATAAAAATAAAAACAAAGCACATGTTGCCCAGTGGCTTCCCGAAGTTCCTGGTCCACAACGTCAAGGAGCTGGAAGTGCTGCTGATGTGCAACAAATCTTACTGTGCCGAGATCGCTCACCATGTTTCCTCCAAGAACCGCAAAGCCATCGTGGAAAGAGCTGCCCAACTGGCCATCAAAGTCACCAACCCCAATGCCAGGCTGCACAGCAAAGAAAATGAGTAGACAGCTCGTGTGCATGTTTTCTGTTTAAATAAAAGTAAAAACTGCCAAAAAAAAAAAAAAAAAGAAACCCTGTCTCTACTAAAAATACAAAAATTAGCTGGGCATGGTGGTGGGTGCCTGTAATACCAGCTACTCAGGAGGCTGAGGCAGGAGAATCACTTGAACCCGGGAGGCGGAGGTTGCAATGAGCCAAGATTGCGCCGTTGCACTCCAACCTGGGCGACAAGAGCGAAACTCCATCTCAAAAAAACAAACAAACAAAAAAGAGAGCAATTGTCCAATCTGAAGAACAGAGAAAAATAGATTAAAAAGAAAATGAACAGAGAGCCTCAGGAACATGTGGGGCAATATTAGATGGTCTAATGTTCACATAATTGGAGTTCTAGAAGGAGAGGTGTATTTGTTTCCTGTAAATGCTGCACCAAGTGATCACAAACTTAGTAGCTGAAAAGAACAGAAATTTATTCTTTCTCAGTTCTATAGGCCAGAAGTCTAAAATCAAAGTGTTGGCAGGGCTGCATTGCCTCTGGAGGCTGTAGGGGAGAGTCCATTCCTTGCCTTCTTCCAGCTTCTGGCAGCTGTCAGCATTCCTTGGCTTATGGCCGTGTATCTCTCTGCTCCATCTTCACATGGCTTTCTTTTCTGTGTCTCTATTGCCTCTTTTGCCTCTCTCTTATAAGGACACTTGGGATGGCATTCAGGACCCACCTGAAAAATCCAAGGTAACCGACTCCTCTCAAAATCCTTAATTACATCAGCAAAGACCCTTTTTCCAAATAAAATAATATTTATGAGTTTCAGGAATTAAAACTTGACATCTTTGGGTGGGTATTATTCAGATACTACGACAGAGAGAGATACCTGCAGAAAAAAATACATTACAATGTATGTATTGTACATACATTGATTTGAGTGACTGTGGATTTCTTATTAGAAACCTTGAGGAGTAGAAACAGTGGAATATCTTTTTTTTTTTTTAATTGAGACGGAGTCTTGTTCTGTCGCCCAGGCTGAAGTGCAGTGGCACGATATCAGCTCATTGCATCCTGGGTTCAAGCAATTCTCCCACCTCTGCCTCCAGAGTAGCTGGGATTACAGGCGCATGCTACCATGCCCACCTAATTTTCTTATTTTTAGTAGAGATGGGGTTTCACCATGTTGGCCAGGCTTGTCTAGAACTCTTGACCTCAAGTGGTCCACCCACCTCGGCCTCCCAAAATGCTGGGGTTACAGGTGTGAGCCACTGTGCCCGGTGTGGAATATCTTTAAATTGCTAAAACAAACTGTCTACCCGGAATTAGATATCAATGAAAATATCCTTCATTAATGAAGGGAAAACTAAAGATATTCTCAAATGAAGAAAAACTAAGATAATTCATTGGCAGCAGACCTATACTAATAGAAAATATCAAAGGTGCCAGGCACAGTAGCTCGTGTCTGTAATCCCAGCACTTTGGCACTTTGAGAGGCCGAGGTGGGAGGATCATATATAAAATTATATGCTTGGTTGAGTGTGGTGACTCATGCCTGTAATCCCAGCACTTTGGGAGATCAAGGTGGGAGGATCACTTGAGCACAGGAGTTCAAGACCAGCCTGGGCAACATAGTGACATCCCATCTGTACAAAAAATTTTAGAACTCAGCTGGGTGTGGCAGCGTGCACATGTAGTCCCGGAAACTTGGGAGGCTGAGGAGGGAGGATCACTTGAGCTTGGGAGTTCAAGGCTGCAGTGATTCCCAGACTGCACCACTGCACTCCAGCCTGGGTGACAGAGCAAGACTCTGTCTCAAAATAAATTAATCAAATTAAACGATATGCTTATATTAGAAAGTAAATAAAACTAAAATAAATGAAACCAAATTGTATTGAAAATACCAATAAAATAGATAAACTTTTAGCGATACTGACCAAGAAAAAAACAAAGATGACATAGATTACCAATACCAGCAATGAAAGTGCTAATGTCAATACAGAACCTACAGATGTTAAACGGCTAATAAGAGAATATTATGAACAACTTTATGCCAATTCCTTCAAGCTCACTTAAGAAGAAATATATAACCTGAATAATTCTATAGTGATTAAAGAAACTGAAATTTGTAGTTTACAACCTTTCCATAAAAAAAAAAAAAATTCTAGGCCAGATGGCCTCACTGGCAAATTCTACCAAACATTTAAGTAAGAAATGATATCAATTCAACACAATCTCTTCTACAAACAGGAAACATTTTCCAATTCAGGCCAGCATTATCCTGACATCAACAACAGTTAAAGACATTGTAAGAAAACCAGTATCTCCCATAAACAGGGATGCAAAAATCTACCACAAAATATTAGTAAAATGAACGCAATATATAAAAAGGGTAATACACTACAACTCCGTGGAGTTTATCCTTGAACTGCAAGGCTGGCTTAACATTTAAAAATCAATTGATAGGCTGGGCATAGTGGCTCACGCCTGTAATCCCAGCACTTTGGGAGGCCAAGGCGGGTACATTACCAGAGGTCAGAAGTTCGAGACCAGCCTGGCCAACATTGTGAAACCCTGTCTCTACTAAAAATACAAAAATTAGCCAGGCATGGTGGCACACACCTGTAATCCCAGCTACTCAGGAAGCTAAGGCAGGAGAATTGCTTGAGCCTGGGAGATGGAGGTTGTGGTGAGCTGAGATCATGCCACTGCACTCCAGCCTGGAGGATAGAGCAAGACTCTGTCTCAAACAAACAAACAAAAAAATCAATTGATAAATTTCTAAAAATATAAAAATTAGCCGGGCATGGTGGTGCATGCCTGTAATCCCAGCTACTCGGGAGGCTGAGGCATGAGAATCGCTTGAACCTAGGAGGCAGAGGTTGCAGTGAGCCAAGATCGTACCACTGCACTCCAGCCTGGGCAACAGAGGGAGACTCTATATCCAAAAAAAAAAAAAAAAAAAAAGACAAAAGAAAATTTCACCATATCAACAGGCTAAATAAGAAAAATTGTATGATTTTTTAATAAAGGCAGAAAAAGATTTGTCAAAATTCACTATCCACTCATGATAAAAATTCTTAGCAGACTAGGAGTAGAAGGGAATTAATTTACTTGACCTGATAGATGACACCTACAAAAAAAACTAGAGGCCAAGCACGGTGGCTCACACTTGTAATTCCAGCACTTTGGGAAGCCAAGGCAGGCAGATCACCTGAACTCAGGAGTTCGAGACCAGCCTGGCCAACATGGTGAAACCCCATCTCTACCAAAAATACAAAATTAGCCAGGTGTGGTTGCCGACACCTGTAATCCCAGCTACTGGGGGGGCTGAGGCTGGAGAATCGCTTGAAACTGGGAGGTGGAAATTGCAGTGAGCCGAGATCACACCAATGCACTTCTAGCCTGGGCGACAGAGCAAGACTCCAGCTCAAAAAAAAGAAACAAACAGGCCAGGCATGGTGGCTCACACCTGTAATCCCAGCACTTTGGGAGGCCAAGGCAGGTGGATCACCTGAGGTCAGGAGTTCGAGACCAGCCTGGCCAACATGGAGAAACCCCATCTCTATTAAAAACACAAAAAAATTAGCCGGGCGTGGTGACAGGCGCCTGTAATCCCAGCTACTCAGGAGGCTGAGGCAGGAGAATCGCTAGAACCCTGGGGGCAAAGGTTGCAGTGAGCTGAGATGACACAACTGCACTCCAGCCTGGGCAACAGAGTGAGACTCTGTCTCAAAAAAAAAAAAAAAAAAAAAAAAAGGAAAAAGGAAACAAACAAATGAGCAAAACTTACAACTGACATACTTAATGGTAAAAGGCTGAATGTATTCCCCTTAAAATCAGGAGCACAGCACAGATGTCTACTGTCACCATTCCTATTTAATTTATTCATAACATCACATTGGCAGTTACAGTTAATACAATAAAGCAAGAAATAAAAGGCATAGGCATCAGAAAGGAAGAAGCTGTTTCTATTTGTAGACAACACTGTCTACAAAGAATCTACAAAAAAAGGCTCTGAAAATGCATAAATGAGGAATGGGCAATGTTATTCAAAGCCACAGCTTTTACTTCAAATTTTCTGTCTCCAGATCCTTATATCAAATCGCCAACTGGATATCTTCACCTGTGTGTTTCCCAGGAACTCCTAAGACTCAGTGTTTCCAAGCCAAATTTATTGATATCTCTCCAAACTTGGTCTTTCAAAAAAATTCCCTATTCATCTGGTAATGCCACCAGTTTACTTATTCTAACATAGCTTCCTAATATTGATTTATCCATCCATCCATGCTAAAAAATGAAGATTTGTCCTAGACTATTCCTCTTACCTGCCCCATATGCTTGGTCAGTTAGCTATCAGTTAATCTTGTTATGAAACCAACTGCCCCACACCTAGAGGCTTAAAAGAAAATAATCTATAGGCCGGGTGCGCTGGCTCATGCCTGTAATCCCAGCACTTTGGGAGGCCAAGGCGGGCAGATCACAAGGGCAGGAGTTCAAGACCAGCCTGGCCAACATGGTGAAACCCCGTCTCTACTAAAATACAAAAATTAGCCGGGCATGGTGGCAGGTGCCTATAGTCCCAGCTACTTGGGAGACTGAGGCAGGAGAATAGCTTGAACCCAGGAGGCAGAGGTTGCAGTGAGCCGAGATCATGCCACTGCGCTCCAGCCTGGGTGACAGAGCGAGACTCCATCTCAAACAAAAAGAAAGAAAAGAATCTGTATTTCCTATAATTCTATGTGTAGACTGGCTCACTCTAGGATGGCTTCACACATATGTTTGGGGCTTCAACAGAGAATGCTGAGACAACTGGGAAGGCTGGTAGAGCTAGGGACACTCTCAAAGTGGTCTCATCTTCTAGGAGGCCAGCCTTAATTTAATCAAATTGTGGCAAAGGGTTGCCAACAGTAAGAGTGTGAATCCCAATGCAGAAGAATTTTTCAAGTCTCTATTAACATTACAATTGCTATTGTCCCAAGGACCAAAGCAAATCACTTAAATCAGTCTGCGAGGAGACTACCCAAGCATATGGACATTGGTAGGTGTGAAAAATTGGTGTGGGTAGTAGAGGGGGCGACGAGCTTAACTGCAACAATCTAGGACACTTAACCCTACTGATTCTATTTCATAACCTCTCCAATCTCATTCTTCTTCTTGAATCCCACTTCACTGACAAGTTCAAGACCTCATCTTGTTCCTGAACTACTTATAACAGTCTCCTAATGGAGCTTGCACTGCTACTATCAGCATATGAATTTTCTGAAAAACACAAATCCAGTCACACAATTCTGTTGCTTAAAACTCAATAGCTTCCCTTTGGCCATTAGAATAAACTAAGTGAGGCCCACAAACTCATTTTCTAGCTCATACTTACCTGACTTATCTCTTACTACTCTATCCACTCTACTCTTCCAAATACGAAAAACACTCTTTAAAAGACCATGGCATTTCAATACCACCATTTTCCATATAATGTTTCTATCTGCAATGCCCTATTACTGCTTCTGTCCTGGTAAATATCAACTTATTCTTAAGATTTCATCCAGGAGGCTGAGGCACTAGAATCACTTGAACCCAGGAGGCAGAGGTTGCAGTGAGCCAAGATTGCGCCACTGTACTCCACCCTGGGCAACAGAGCAAAACTCTATCAAAAGAAGAAAGAAAAAAAAAGATTTCATCTTAAATATCACAAATTTAATAAAAGATTTCTTCCCTGACAAAATTAAATGCTTCTACCTTTTGCTTCCATTGCATCTCACAGAACCTTCAATTATAGTGTTTTCTCCAAAATACTGTAATTATTTGTTTGCAGGTCTAACCATTTCCATCACCGTGAGATGGAAACTTTTCTTTTTCTTTTTTTTCTGAGATGGAGTCTTGCTCTGTTGCCCAGGATGGAGTGCAGTGGCATGATATTGGCTCACTGCAACCTCTGCCTCAGGTTGAAGCAATTCTCCTGCCTCAGCCTCCTGAGTAACTGCATTACAGGCGCGTGCCACCATGCCTCGATAATTTTTGTATTTTTAGTAGAGACGGGGTTCCACCATGTTGGCCAGCCTGGTCTTGAACTCCTGACCTCAGGTGATCCGCCTGCCTCACCCTCCCAAAGTGCTGGGATTACAGGCGTGAGCCATTGCGCTTGGCCCTAATTTTTATATTTTTAGCAGAAATGGAGTTTCACCATGTTGGCCAGGTTGGTCTTGAACTGCTGACCTCAAGTGATCTACCTGCTTTGGCCTCCCAAAGTGCTGAGATTACAGGTGTGAGCCATCATGCCTGGCCCGAGACTCTTTATTATGTCTCTCTCTCCAACATCTAGTATTATTCTTAACACTCAGTAAGTACTTGGAAAATGCTTTTTGAATTAACCAATTAAAATTAAAATGTCTATTTCCAACAGTCCAGATGCCAGTGGAAAGAAAATTTATCAGATAACAGCCTGTCACCAAGTCAAATCTTCTCATCAATTCAGTACTTTCTTTCTTCAAATATGTCACTTTTCAGTCAAGTTACTTGGGTGAAATGCAGCTCCAAGTGCACTAATAAACTTTCAATATGGACTAATATACCTGCAGTGTTATGAGTATGTCAAAAGGAGAATTTTTTTTTTTTTTTTTTTTTTGAGACAGGGTCTCACTCTGTTCCCAGACTGGAGCAATAACGGCTCATTGCAGCCTTAATCTCCCTGGCTCAAGGGATTCTCCCACCTCAGCCTCCTGAGTAGCTGGGACTACAGGCCCTTGCCACCGTGCCCAGCTAATTTTAACATTTTTTTCTAGAGACAGGGTCTCTCTATGTTGTCCAGTCTGCTCTCGATCTCTTGGGCTCAAGCGACCTTTTCACCTCAGCCTCCCAAAGTGCTAGGATTATAGGAATGAACCATAGTATCTGGCCAAGATGAGAATTTAAACACTACATTTGGTATTCTAAATTTACAAATGTACCAAATGTACTAAAATTATCAGTGTACTAATACATATTGGTGCTGCATCGTGGCTGTGGCTGAATTATGTTATATTCTGTTTTTTTTTCCTGTTTCCTAAATGTTCACACATTTTGAAGTTTAAAAATATCCACGACATAGTTGAAATGTTAGAATACTTACACAAATCTCCTCGGAAAATTCACTATAGTCTGGAGCCTGGCTCTCACCCTTACTGACCCAGAAATCTGTCAGAAAGATTTAAATTAGTAAGCACAGAGAGACTTAAGTATGCCTTCTACCACCGCCGACCACCCCTACCCCCACCCCCAACAAAAAAAGAAAGCCAATGTGTTTTTTTTTTTGAGATGGGGGTCTCCTTCTGTCGCCCAGGCTGGAGTGCAGCGGCACGATTTCAGCTCACTGCAACCTCCGCCACCTGGGTTCAAGGGATTCTCCTGCCTCAGCCTCCCGAGTAGCTGGGATTACAGGCGCCCGCCACCAAGCCCGGGTGATTTTTGTATTTTTAGTAGAGACAGGGTTTCGCCATGTTGGCCAGGCTGGTCTCAAACTCCTGACCTCAAGTGATCCTCCCGCCTCGGCCTTCCAAAGCGCTGGGATTACAGGGGTGAGCCACCACGCCAGGCCTAAACCTTTTTTTTTTTTAGACGGAGTGTCGCTCTGTTGCCAGGCTGGAGTGCAGTGGCTAATCCCGGCTCACTGCAACCTCCGCCTCCCGGGTTCAAGCGATTCTCCTGCCTCAGCTTCCCGAGTAGCTGAGATTACAGGCACGCGCCACCACACCCGGCTAATTTTTGTATTTTTAGTAGAGACGGGGTTTCACCATATTGGCCAGGATGTGGCCACGATCTCTTGACCTTGTGATCCACCCGCCTTGGCCTCCCAAAGTGCTGGGATTACAGGTGTGAGCTACCACTCCCCTCCTTAGCTTTGTTTTCTTAATGACCTTTTAATTTTAGAACAGTTTTAGATTAACAGAATTTATTTTATTTATTTATTTTTTGAGACCGAGTCTCACTCACTCTGTTGCCCAGGCTGGAGTGCAGTGGCACGATCTTGGCTCACTACAAACTCCACCTCCCGGGTTCAAGTGATTCTCGTATGCCTCAGCTTCCCGAGTATCTGTAGCGGGGATTACAAGTGTGAGCCAACGCCCCCGGCTAATTTTTGTAGTTTTAATAGAGACGGGTTTCACCATGTTGGCCAGGCTGGTCTCTACCTCCTGAGCTCAAGTGACCCGCCCGCCTCGGCCTCCCAAAATACTGGGATTACAGGTGTGAGCCACTGCGCCCGACCTAAACTTCGTTTTCTTAATAACCTTTTAATTTTAGAACAGTTTTAGATTAATATAATTATTTTGAGGGCAGTAGGGTCCTCTATACCCCACGCAAGACAGGTTTTTCAACTCTAACTTCTACTTCCACCCCACGCAGACTCTCCGCACCTCTCACCTCTCATCTCGGGTTCTGGCAAGGCCTGATCCTCACAGCCCAAATTCACGATTGTGAGGAAAGGTCAGCTCAGACCAAACGTCACCGCCCAGACAGACACAACTAGGTCAGGCGTCAAGCTCGAGGACATCCGAGCCCGGAAACCCTAACACTCCTCCAGGGGTAGGTTCTCCAAGCCTGAACATTTTTAACCTCAAAACGCCCAGGATCTCGGAGGCGTGTGGTGGATGCCACATAAATACATAACACATAACAACGACTTATTATTTAGCGCCAGGCCTGCAGGCCGTTCTCAGGCGCAGCTCGCTTGTTCTCGCTGCCAAAACACCCCGGCAGCCGTGGGCTCTCCACTCGGCGCGGTGCGGGGGCGGGGCTAGGAGGTGGAGCCGGGGCAGGGCGCGCGCGCGCGTGAGAACGTCCGGGGAGCGCGCGCGCCGCCGCCGTTGCCGCCGGGCTGAGAGAAGAGCTTGCGGGGTTTGCGGTTGATGGCCCCGACTGAAGGGCTGGAGGCGGTGTATGCCGCTGTTCTCGCTGTCGCTCCCGACACCTCCGTCCGCTTCTGGTCATGAGAGGTTAGGCCTGGGGGAAGCGGGCAGAGGAGGAGGCGGCGAGGGGCCGCGGCGCAGGGGGCTCTGGGGAGAATAGGCACTCGAGGCTCGGACGTGGGTGGAGAACTCTGCCCTCGGAGATTCCGGAAGAGTTGTGTTGAATTTTCTTCCCTTTTTCTCCTCTTTCTTGTCTGTGCATGAAGGAAAGTGGGAGGGTTCTATGTTATTTATAGAAAAGACACTGAAAGCCTGCTGTCCAACGTCGCTCTTCAGTTTTGACGAAATAACACCCGTGGCGTCGGGGCCTCGGTGAAAGCCTTTAGTGAAAAGCACTGAAACCCAAACCGCCAGACACGGTGACTGCACCACTGTTCAGTCCTGGGAGTGAAATAGAATGACACAGAACATTCCCTGACGTTAACTCTAGCCTCCTCCTAGACAAACGGGAAAAGCACGGCAGTGTGGGATAGCCTCTGCGTTTTGTCAGCTGGGATTCCGACTCTGTTCTTCTGTTTCTAGGAGGTCCACACTGGATCATTTATTAGAGAGATCTTTCTCTGCTAGGGTCCTCTTTCCTCACACCCCTCCCTCAGTAATACACACACCACCGACGGTGGCATTTTATTGGGCGGACTGTGTAACTGCTTATTCAGACTAAAGAGTTACCTAGCAATTACGTGGTGACTCTCCAAAGTATCTATGCTTTAAATGTATTTAGGTAACATTCTTTTGCGCGGGGAGGTAATATTCTTGGTGGCACCATTAATTATTGGAAACTTTATGAGCTTTGGGAAAGCTGCTTGAGCAGAAAATCTAATTTGTAGGTCACCTAAGTGCAGTGTTTATTATTAGTTACCTATGATGATAATAAGACATTAAGATTTAATGTTGTTTTTTTTCCTAACATTTCCAACCATTAAAAAATACTGGCTCACTCTTCCTTATGAAACTTCTTTGATGTAGAATCTACATCAGAGATGAAACTGCACCATTTGGGAAAAGTAAATGTACCAGAGTATCCAGTGAGGACTGGTGCTCATTAACATCTGCTGGGTACCCATACTTCATGACTGTTTTGCGGATGCCTTCTGCCATTAGAGAACTGGAAGCATTTGCAGCTCAACTTTTTTTTTTTGGTGCAAATGTTCCCTAAAAGATCATTTGTGTAGGGCAGCAGAGCCTTGGCATTAAGGGAGAAGGGAGGAGTCCAGTGATAAATAACCTGAAAATTCATCTGTTGTGATTATTTGCTACTCCTTTAGTGAATAAAGGATACCCAGTGAGGAATATACTGCTGGTATTTAACTGCCTGTTTACTTAGAATATCTTTTATTTGATTTTTTAGGAGACAGAGGCCTGAAGCAAAGACATCTGGGTCAGAGAAAAAGTATTTAAGGGCCATGCAAGCCAATCGTAGCCAACTGCACAGTCCTCCAGGAACTGGAAGCAGTGAGGATGCCTCAACCCCTCAGTGTGTCCACACAAGATTGACAGGAGAGGGTTCTTGCCCTCATTCTGGAGATGTTCATATCCAGATAAACTCCATACCTAAAGAATGTGCAGAAAATGCAAGCTCCAGAAATATAAGGTCAGGTGTCCATAGCTGTGCCCATGGATGTGTACACAGTCGCTTACGGGGTCACTCCCACAGTGAAGCAAGGCTGACTGATGATACTGCCGCAGAATCTGGAGATCATGGTAGTAGCTCCTTCTCAGAATTCCGCTATCTCTTCAAGTGGCTGCAAAAAAGTCTTCCATATATTTTGATTCTGAGCGTCAAACTTGTTATGCAGCATATAACAGGTAGGACATAATAAAACATTGACTTGTTTTCATTCCTAAATTCAGTTAATTTTCTTTCATTATTGGTAATCTACTTAATGCATCCAGTTACTTATTTTCTGTGAGCTTTTATTATTGTATATGTTTATTTTTAATTTGTGTCATTGTTAGCTTATATAATCCTCTTTGATTTTTTTTTCTTTCAATTAACTGGAACTTATTTTCTAACAGGAATTTCTCTTGGAATTGGGCTGCTAACAACTTTTATGTATGCAAACAAAAGCATTGTAAATCAGGTTTTTCTAAGAGTAAGTATAACAAGCAACTAAAAAATTATTAACTGTTTCTCTCCATAGATTTTAGAGAAATAATTTTGAGAGAAATAGGAAATAACTTGAAAGAAATAGGAAGTAATAGGATATATTGTAACATCCATGTTATGTTAAATTTGTTATCTAAATCCTGGAATAAATTATCTCTCCTAATGCTGAATTCCTTCACCTTACCTTCTTTGTAAGAAAAAAAAATTGGTTACTGTTAAAGTAGTAAAAAGGATTAAAAGAGTTAGAACACGGTATCTGATCTGATTTGGCAAGTCGCTTCATGTTGTATCAGTTACTTTGACCATAGTAAGTAAGACCATCATCATGAAAAACTTTTAGTGGCTGGGCATGGTGGCTCACACCTGTAATCCCAGCACTTTGGGAGGCCGAGGCGGGCAGATCATGAGGTCAGGAGATTGAGACCATCCTGGCTAACACGGTGAAACCCTTTCTCTACTAAAAATACAAAAAATTAGCTAGGTGTGGTGGCATGTGCCTGTATTCCCAGCTACTCGGGAGGCTGAGGCAGGAGAATCACTTGAACCTGGGAGGTGGAGGTTGCAGTGAGCTGAGATCGCACCACTGCACTCCAGCGTGGGCTACAGAACGAGACTCCGTCTCAAAAAAAAAAAAAAAAAAAAAAGACCTGGGCCAGGCACAGGGGCTCACGCCTGTCATCCCAACACTCTGGGAGGCCCAGGCAGGCAGATCACCTGAGGTCAGAAGTTTGAGACCAGCCTGGCCAATGTGGTGAAACCCCATGTCTACTAAAAACACAAAAATTAGCTGGGCGTGGCGGCGCTTGCCTGTAGTCCCAGCTACTTGGGAGGCTGAGGCTGGAGAATTGCTTGAACCCGGGAGGCAGAGGTTGCAGTGAGCCAAGATTGTGCCACTGCACTCCAGCCTGGCGACAGAGTGAGACTCCATCTCAAAAAAAAAAAAAAAAGAGAGAGAGAGAAAATGAAACCCAAGGAATTTTTCCATAACATAAGTTACACGAGCCCGTCATATAAATCATTGGGAAAAAGAGGATGAGTTTCTAAAATTTCACCTTAAGGCAACTTTAAATGGCTATGTCTGTGTAAAGTATCATGCATTCTGACCTGGAAATTTATAGTTAAACCTATCAAACTAGAAAAATCTTAATGATTTAAAATTAGTAAAACTTCATTAAAACTTGACTTTAAAAGTGAGATTACAGGCAAGGCACAGTGGTTCATGCCTGTAATCTCAGCACTTTGGGAGGCTGAGATGGGCAGATTGCTTGAGCCCAGGAATTGAAGACGAGCCTGGGCAACATGGCAAAACCCCATCTCTACAAAAAATACAAAAAATTAGCTGGGCGTGGTGGCACGTGCCTGTAATCTCTGCTATCTGGGAGGCTGAGGTGGGAGGATTGCCTGACCCCAGGTGGTTGGGGCTGCAGTGAGTTGTGATCATGCCACTGCACTCCAGTCTGGGTGAAAGAGTGAGACCCAGTCTCAAAAAAGTAAAAAAAAAAAAAAAAAAAAGGGAGATTACAACTACTTGGGAGGCTGAGTTGGGAAGAATGCTTGAGCCTAGGAATTCTGAGCAATGTGTCGAGACCCCATATATTTAAAAAGTGAGATTAAAACATTAATTTATTAAATTCTTATAATCTGAGAATTTAAAAAATATAAACCTTGACAAGTGAGTCAAGGTTAAAATGCATTTTGAAATTTTCTTTTGTGGGTGGGTCCATTTTTTTTCTGAGATGGAGTTTTGCTCTGTCACCCAGGCTGGAGTGCAGTGGCGTGATCTTGGCTCACTGCAACCTCTGCCTCCTGGGTTCAAGTGATTCTCGTGCCTCAGCCTCCTGAGTAGCTGGGATTACAGGCACGTGCCACGGCGCCTGGCTAACTTTTGTACTTTTTTTAGTAGAGACAGGTTTCACCATGTTGGGCAGGCTGGTCACAAACTCCTGACCTCAAGCGATCCGCCGACCTTGGCCTCCCAAAGTGCTGGGATTACAAGTGTGAGCCACTGCCCCCGTCCTGGGTGGGTCCTTTATGTCAGCTTGTAGAAGACCTGGCTTCTTTTTTTTTTTTTAATTTAATTTAATTTAATTTAATTTTTTTTTTTTTTGAGAGAAGACTTGGCTTCTTTGAAACATAGGTAATGTTTTTTATACAGTGAAGAAACTTGTATTTTAAACATTTGTTTAATATAAGAGTTCTGTTTGGTCACTAAAGTTGTATAAAACGTAACTGTGATGATTATGTACAGTTTAACATATTCTATATTAAGATTTAGAAAAATATTCTAAGTTAATAGTCATTAAAGTAAAACAGTTTAATGATATTTAAAATTCTGGCAAAATCAAAGTAACATTATAAAATTGTTTATCTTTCAGGAAAGGTCCTCAAAGATTCAGTGTGCTTGGTTACTGGTATTCTTAGCAGGATCTTCTGTTCTTTTATATTACACCTTTCATTCTCAGTCACTTTATTACAGGTAATTAGAGGTCCAAATACACAATTACATTTTTAATGTAATCATATATTTCATAGCACTTTGTATCTTACTTCACATAGTACTTATTGTATTCAATTCAGTTCAGTTTTTAACTTTCTCCTTTCATAAGCGAGAGCTTTTTTTTTTTTGAGACGGAGTCTCACTCTCTCGCCCAGCCTGGAGTGCAGTGTCTTGATCTTGGCTCACTGCAACCTTTGCCTCTCAGGTTCAAGCAATTCTCCCGTCTAAGCCTCCTGAGTAGCTGGGATTACAGGCACATGCCACCACGCCTGGCAAATTTTTGTATTTTTAATAGAGATGGAGTTTCACCATGTTGGTCAGACCTCCTGACCTCGTGATCTGCCTGCCTCCACCTCCTAAAGTGCTGGGATTACAGGTGTGAGCCACTGCACCCAGCCTCATAAGTGAGAGCTTTAAGTGACTTACTCAGATTTTGTATCCCCAGTGCCTTGGCACATAGCAGATGCTCAATAAATATTTAATTTTTTGACACCTGAGTTTTTGTTTACATATTTTGTATTTTTAAAGTACCATTAGGTTGTTATTATTGGTCTTTGTTTCTGAAAGTAAGAACACTTACTAAATGACAGTAGCTGATAAGTCTCCATGTCAAATGGGAGTATTCTGAATTTTCAGCTTTTATTAGAATATTAGAAGACCTGGTTTCACTGGAGTTGGAGAGATGGGCAAATCTGGGATATAGTTTGGAGGTGGAGCCAGTATCCCTCAGATGGACTGGATTGGATAGGTGGGTGGAGAGAAGCAAGAATGACCTCTGGGTTTTTAGTCTAAGCAGCTGGCTGGATGGTGGTGTCATTTCATTGGGTTGAGGAAGGAACTGATTTTGAGGAGAAAAATCAATAATTTTGTTTTGAACATGTTAAGTTTGAGAGGCTAAGTAGAATTGATAAGAAAGTGGTTCCAAATATATGTCATGAACTCAGGGTAGAGGTTAAGGCAATAAATTTTGGTATCAGGAGCATATGGTTGATATTTAAAAACCACAGGACTGGACAAAACTAACCCAGGAAAGAGAGTGTAGATAGAGAGCCCAGTACTGGACATGACCACAATTAGAAGAGAAACAGCAAAGGAGACTAAGAAGAAACCAGCAGTGAAATATGAGAAATAGAAAAGTGTTGTGTTAAAAGTCTAGAAAGAAAATTATTCAGGGAGGGAAGATGGAAAAAGAGAGTGACCTTGAAATTTAGCCATACAGAGGGAGTTGATGATCTTGACAAGCAATTCATTGAAAGGAAGAGATGGAATCCTGATTGGAATTGGTTAAGAAAAACACAGCAGATGTCTGGTATTGATGAGTTTTTTTCATTTACAGGCTAGAAAGGTGTCAACTATGACAAACCGTGAAGACTTTTTCCTTATTCTATGAAGGGAAGATCTAAAATCCAAACAGGTTTAAAAAGTCTCTTTAAGCAAAATGATCCTCCATTCCATTATTGTGAACTCTGACATCCTGCCAAACTCATATTTTTTACATATCAAAATAAAATATTTGTAGCAAATTAAAACCCTTTATTAATACTTTATCTTTGTATGTTGCTCTGATAAATTTTGATGTTTTTCTTTTGGTAGCTTAATTTTTTTAAATCCTACTTTGGACCATTTGAGCTTCTGGGAAGTATTTTGGATTGTTGGAATTACAGACTTCATTCTGAAATTCTTTTTCATGGGCTTAAAATGCCTTATTTTATTGGTGCCTTCTTTCATCATGCCTTTTAAATCTAAGGTAAGAAACTCACTTATGCTTTATTGGAGTGATGTTATCGAATCACATTAATGCTATTTAGTCTTTGTTTAAATGAATCCTCCTTTTGCAGTTTTTCAGTTTGCTAACTAGCTCAATTATCTGTATTATTTCAGCTTAGCAACCATTTATTCAGGCACTTGAACCTGATTATTAACCTATTTGGATAAAATCAGAATTATATTTGCTTCAGAATAATTTTAAAATCAGTCCCCACATCATATGTGGGAAACTATTTAGATGTGTACTTCTGTTCTCCAGGGCATTATCAATTGACAGTTGACTATATACAATTATTCAGTGGTTTCCCATATGCACTAAAAACTTTTAAATTCTTATAATCAGCAAAAACATACTCACATAGGTTTTACTTGCAGTATACATAAAACATTCTCATTGTATCTTTTTTTTTGGTTTGGTTTTGTTTTGAGATTGTCTCTCGCTCTGTTGCCCAGGCTGGAGTGCAGTGGTGTGATCTTGGCTCACTGCAACCTCCGCCTCCTGGTTTCAGGCAGTTCTCCTGCCTCAGCCTCCTGAGTAGCTGGGATTACAGGTGCCCACCACCACACCCAGTTAATTTTTGTATTTTTAGTAGAGACGGGGTTTCACCATGTTGGCCAGCTGGTCTCGAACTCCTGACCTCAGGTGATCTGCCCATCTCGACCTCCCAAAGTGCTGGGAGCCACTGCGTCCAACCTAGAAATTCTTTCAAAGCAGACCACTCAGTGACTGTAATATGTGAGAACCAGCTTGAGGTTCAGTCATAATCATTATGAAGATTAATTTTATAGTTATTTATATTATTGTATCATATACTCAGTGTTCTCAGTCTGATATTGTTTGTGCTATGTAGTTAAGTAGTTTGGGTAGCTCTATTTGTTTTCTTCTTATTTTTTAGGGTTACTGGTATATGCTTTTAGAAGAATTGTGTCAATACTACCGAACTTTTGTTCCCATACCAGTTTGGTTTCGCTACCTTATAAGCTATGGGGAGTTTGGTAACGTAACTAGATGGAGTCTTGGGATACTGCTGGCTTTACTCTACCTCATATTAAAAGTAGGTAACATTACAAATCTTGTCACTGCATGATTCACATTAATTATTACTGATACATACTACTGTTTTCCTCTTTTAACAGTTTTATAGTTTATCTTCATATCACTAGTTTGAAGTAATAGCAGGTTCTATATTTGTTTAGAAATGGAGAAATGGAAATAGACTATCTTAATCCAGCGGTCCTCAGGTTTCACTGGAGGGAAGGGGAGTAGACCTTCACATAGCGTGGATTATCTAAGTAGGGAAAACAAGTGGAATAGAACATACCCATCCTCAACAGTAACACTGTCATACACATAATTCTTAAACTAGTAGAGTATCTTGTCCTGTTCTCTCCATGCCTGCGCCCCTCAACCTAATAATCACTTTATGAAACTTTGAAATCTAAATGTTAAAAACAGGTGAATCAGATAAAATTGCTTTGACTTTGACATAGTTGTATTTGTCTTGATCAAATTGTTACTCTAGGTGTTTAAATGTACTTCAGCTTGCTGAGATGGCTCAAATCTATAAATTGAATAAAATACTCAGCACAAAATGATTAGATGTGACATATAATGAACATTAAGTTAATATGAGGATTTGATGTTATGGGATTTCAGCTTTGGTTTTTGGGTTTAGCAAATAGGACTGTTTGAATTAATAAATGATCTCTTATTTCTCTTTTCAGCTTTTGGAATTTTTTGGGCATCTGAGAACTTTCAGACAGGTTTTACGAATATTTTTTACACAACCAGTAAGTACTTTTTATCAGTTAAGAAAAACACCTTCACCTTTCTTCACTGCAAAAATATTTTTAGTTCGGCAGTTTTACAAGAATGGATTTCATAAATAGATGATCCTTTTCTTTTACTTTGATTATTTTCTAGTACTTTGGCACTTGGGGCTATAATAATTTAGGAGTTTTATCTCTGTGATCAGATTCTTGAATCACACATTGACAACCACCTGCTAATTGTTGCAGTGCTTATATATTTGAACTTGTCTCTTGCCTCTTCAATCCACTGGACATTTTTAAGGCTTGTAAACCCTTAACAATCTTATGAAATTTTGTTCCTCTTTTTTAATCCACAAATGGGGGCTTTGTTTGTTCCTATTAACTCCTTATTCACCTGTGAAAATCCTTCCACTGTAATTTATTGTTTAGAAAGCTCACTGCCAAAAATCATGTCTCTTGCAGTTTTCTTACTGGAGCAAATTTCCCCATTGCTCAATTATATGTGCATAAATACATTCATGGCATGAAATTTAACAATTAATTGAGTCTCTGGTGTCATTTATAACATTATTGTGTGATTCTATTGATGTTGCAAATTGCAGTGAAAGGATGTCATAGAGAACCCTAATTTACTACTTAGTAGCCTGAAAGGTTCCTAGTACCTATGTGTGGTCAGCAGACTTCAGGGTTTGATTCTCAATTTTGCAGTCATTTCATCAGGGCCCAAGGAGACTGACTTAAAAGAATGCCAACCGAATAATATACCGTAAAAATAAAAAAAGAATTATGTCTACAAAGTAAACGAGACTAACTGGCCAGGGCCTTTTCCCTAAGATAGAGTTAGCAATGTAGAAACAAACTTTGCTACATCCTATGCAAGCTTCTTTCTCTAGACAAGACATAATAAAATTCAGAGTTCAGCTTTGTCCAAGTCAGTTCAACTGATGATTATGTGAGCATCAACCATTTTACTATAATTGGTCTTGTAAGATTTGTGCCGAAATACTCTCAAGAAAATACCCTGATATTCTTTCTCTGAGACAAACTACAGAGAGGATATCAGTCATCAATACTTGGATTTGTTCAAGTCTCCTTTACCAGGGAAATGGCAGTTACTATCTGGAGAGGGAGTCTCCAAGATGCCAGATGAGTAATGTTTTAAAAGCTTGTCAGCATAATTATCTGCAAATGTACTTTGCTAAATGACACCTTACTGAAGGGAAATTGACACCAAGATCATCTAACAGTATCCTGACTTGTTTCTGAAATCTTTATTACCAGTTTCAAAAAACCTCAATTTTTAATATCTTTATCCTTTGAGTTTTACTTTGATTTTGATGTTGTTAGCCTGAGACGTTTTAGTACAAGAAGTTTAGATAACTTCAGCTATGTTAAGTCATGCTTTACCCTCATGACCGTGACTGACTTGGGTGTTCTTACATCTCTTTAGTTACCTCTTCCCCATCATTTCTACAGAAAGCAGGTTTCATTTGTAACATTTTGATTTCTCCAAATTTCACTGAGGGTTATTGACATCACATCTAGTTAATGACTAAGTTCTGAATCTGGTGAGGAAGTTAAAATCTTAGAGACGAGAAACTTGTTATTAGGACATTAGAAGAGAAGAAAATTCAAATAATTGCATTTTTGTTCAGTTAGTTTTGACAGTAGTTATTTTACCAAAGCGACATTTACAGTTGCAGTTTCTCCGTAAAACTTTTTTATGTTTAGCACTAAATGCTTTTTATAATTTGGAATAATTTTTAGACCTAGTGGCAGAAAATTCTTCAGTGGTCCCTAAGTCTTCTTCATATTGCACTCACTTGGAGACCTTTCAAATAATAGATTACTGGGTCACATCCCAATATGTCTGGTCCTAGTGAATTGATATTGTGTGGAACAGAGAAATCTATTTTTAAAGCAAGCTTTCCACATGAGTTACATTCAACCAGCCAACCTCTGGCTGGATTGACTTTATGAACCGCTGCTGCAGGTAATAAGCTCAATTTGGCAGTCCTGGGTCAAATAATACATGGCTATAGATTTTATAATAGTTACATTTCAGATTGCTTAGTCTCTTAAGCCAGTTATGTTGAATTTGAAGCACTATCATCCTTTGTAAAGCTAGTAGATCTAACAATCTTTCAAAATCCTATTATGTATTATTTAATGATTTCATTTTGGTGCACTCAAGAGGTGGTTCTGTATATGGCTCAGCTTTGAGATGTTTGTATCCTTTGGGAAGTTTTTCAAATGCCTGGTTCCAGGGAGATTTGAGAAGTACAGCATTACTTATGTAATTTGAGGAACAGGAAAGAAAGAAATTTGAAGATGAACAGAACTTACTATCTTCATAGAGTTATGGAGTGGCTGCCAGCAAGAGACAGTGTTCAGATGTGGATGATATTTGTTCAATATGTCAAGCTGAATTTCAGAAGCCAATTCTTCTCATCTGTCAGGTAATTACATTTTTAAATTTAAAAACCTAAATACAACAGTTCTCTGTGACTTGCAAAAGTCAAATTTATGTTTGCTGTAAGGCAAAAAAAAAAAAAAAAATCTAGTGTTTAGTGGAAGGTAGCATTCAGGGTACATACTAGTGGATTGGCTAAGTTTTGTCCCTTATGTTCTGATAATTTTTATGCAGAGGAGCGTATGAAGGGGAAAAAATAATTCAACTGGCAGATTGAATACCAAAGTGATTAAAAAACAGGCTATTTTATAATTGGATACTAGCCATGTAGAACAATACTGACATTTGTTACTGGATTGTGGCCCTTTCCTATACTTTATGGCAGTTACTAGTAACTCAACGACTTTAAGCAGTTATCATACTTAATCTTGAAGGTGTCACCTAAGGATAGCTTTTATGGTTAAATGGATGGTACAGCCAGAACACTAGTGGCTCTACCAATCATACTGCTCTTTGCCTTCTTGAATGTCTCATACGTTCTCCATTTTCACAATTGTAAAATGAGGGGATTAGTGCTCTTCAAAATCCCTTTCAGGCTGGACACAGTGGCTCACGCCTGTAATCCCAGAACTTTGGGAGGCCGAGGTGGGTGGATCACCTGAGGTCAGGAGTTCAAGACCAGCCTGACCAACATGGTGAAACCCTGTCTCTACTAAAAATAAAAAAACTAGCTGGGCATGGTGGTGGTGGTCACCTGTAATCCCGGCAACCTGGGAGGCTGAGGCAGGAGAATCACTTGAACCAGTGGGGGGCGGAGGTTGCAGTGAGCCGAGATGGTGCCATTGCACTCCGGCCTGGGTGACAGAGCAAGACTTCAGTCTCCATCTCAAAAAAAAAAAAAAAAGAGAATCCCTTTCATTCCCTACAATGTGATGGATTTAAAATGATTATCAAATATCAAATCTAATTCTTAATTCCATTACAGCATATATTTTGTGAAGAGTGCATGACCTTATGGTTTAACAGAGAGAAAACATGTCCACTCTGCAGAACTGTGATTTCAGACCATATAAACAAATGGAAGGATGGAGCCACTTCATCACACCTTCAAATATATTAAGTTGTATAAACTATCAAGGCCACAAAATACTAATGTCACTTGGTCATAATGACTACTGATAAGGCATCAGAATGGATTTTCAGGGCTACCAGAAAAATGTTTCCAGATGGTTTTAGAATGTAGGACTTATGGTCCAATTCACCAAAAGATTAAATGAAAGAACCCTGTGTTTTAAAATATATATAATGTTCAACCTAATGTATATGCAACATTTATTCTATTCTAATTATTTGACAGGTAACTGCAGTGTTAAATTGTAAATGTGTTTTCTTTATGTTACCAAAACAGCAATTTGAAATTAGAACTAGTGGTTTTAGAGAACTCAGGTATTCTTTCCTGACATTGTTTTCAGAATAAAGAATATTTTTCATAATATTTTAAGATACATACTATCTAAAAGTAGAATTTTGTTCAGCATTGACTTTTATAATTCCCATCCTAAAAATTCTTAATATTTTCATAAAATTTGTATTTTTAAATGAAAATTCTAAATGTTGTATTTTATCAGTAACATTTTCTAAGTGAAGATTAATTTACTGAGGATGATACATTATAGTATTGTATTATTCTCTGTAGTAAGATTAGTAATAAGTGAAAATAAATGATTTAAATTCATTTTGTCTCTGGACGTCATGAATTCTTCCTGCCATCAGCTTTAATGTTCATGATCATGCTTTTTGTATAGTACCATGGAGTATCTCGAAGTAACTATTAAAATAATTCATGTGGATTATAAACAGCTGGCTTACTTGATGATTTGAATAGTATAGAAAACAAGACAAATGGCCAGGCATGGTGGCTCACACCTGTAATCCCAGCACTTCGGGAGGCAGAGGCAGGAGGACTGCTTGAACCCAGGAGTTCAAGACCAGCCTGGGCAACATCCCATCTCTATTTAAAAGAAAAAAGTTTCAAGACAGATGCCCTAAAATCTTATAAAAAATTGCTCTTATAATTAGTCTTCTCCATAAAAGTTTTGGAATTTTATGCTTGAATCACCATCAATTGGAAGATTAAAGCTTGCACTGAGAGGTGGTCATGAGGTTTTGATAGTGTGGTTTGTTCGCCTCTAGGTATTTGTGCAGGGTGCTAGAAAAGAGAATGAAGCACTTTCTCCCCTTGTTACCTCTAAGGAGGAATCTGAAATCTAAAACATGTCTGAAGGGCTGCTAGTGCTTATATCCAAGTTTAGAGTACATCTATCAGTTTGTAGTCGAGGAAAAGGTGGTAGAAAGGAGAACTTAGGAAGCAGAGGTAGAAAACAGATTTGCTGTACTGATAAGACAAAAGCTAAACCAGCAAATGAATTGTTTAGTTTAGCAAACTGACCAACTGGTTATAGAAGGCACTTTCATGACTGTACAGCCATCCAAATTGACAAACAAACATTAGGAAGCCTGTACCATTTTTTTCTCTCCAGGTAAATACTACCAGGTTGCAAGTACAACTATATTCAATTACAGTATATTTCACTCTGTTATCTACTTTGAGACCCACTACAAATATTATTTAAATGGCTTTGTGGTGATGCTAATAGTTGTATTATTTAGGTATACGGCAGAGAATGGGTGAGAAAAGCAATGTGGGATTACAATTCGGCTGTGAAGGATAGCCAAGATGACTTCCTGTTCAAACACAAGAATAGCATTTTACTTCAGCCCTGTTAGAATACCTATTTAATACATTTGCTTACTCTGTAACTATTCAGACAGCACTGTTTCTTAATGTGATTACATAACCAAGGAGGTGCATGGTGGGGTTTTTTTTTTGGAATGCAGTTTACCTGTAAATTGAAAAGGGAGAAAATCTAAGGAGCTATGCCATCCAATAACAATGCTGATGAACTGGAAGCATTTCTTCCATCCCTCTATTCCTTCACCTCAAAAACAGGTAATGTAGATTCAGAAACTCATTTACTCTGTGAATTCAGATCATGACTTCTAAAAGATTGTTTTACCAGTATTGATAGGCTACTATGTTGTATAGCAAGGTAAGATCAGTTTGAGAGCTTCTGTAGAGAAATCCCCTTGCCAAGTGTGGTATAATTACCTCACAGAAAAGAAGTGGTTAATGCAAAATACCCAGCTTACACTAGATATATTGAGACATTAGTTAAAACACATTTGTTCACTACGTTATTTTGTGCATATATATCAAATTATCAAATGTAGCTGACCAAGTGTAGCTGAACAGATTGTTGATTGTTAGCACAAGAAGGTCTTCCTAGAGTTTTTTATGAAGCTAGCTTTCACGTAGATTGTTACATGTATTTTTTTAAGTAAACAATTCATATCTACTATCTGACATAACTTGAAAATCAAAGATGTGTAACATCTAACATAAAAATCAATACTAAAACTTGTTACATACTTAAATAGCTTCAATTTCTCAGCAGAATAGCTTTTAACCCATTCCTTACATAGTTTATTTATATGACAACTTGAACACATCTGACATGTCAATGAAAATAAATTTAAACCATTTATACACCTGATACGTATACTAATTCCTTCCTATCTTTAAGATAATAAAAAAATAAATCACTTCTATTTTATGTTCATTCAAATTTGCATTTAATTTCTATTTACATTCATTCAATCCGAAATCAAATAATACAGTCAACTAAATACAAGATGAAAAGCAGAACAGGTGTTACCCTCATAGCACTCCTAATAAGGCAGCTGAAGAATTTTATTTACTGATAGATGCAAAGCGAACTTGGGATAGGAGAAACAATAGTTTAAAGAGCAAACACAAACATAGATGAACCCATCTTTCAGATGTTATTCCGGATAATCCACTGAGATAATACTTGTGCTATAATGTTAAGAATCACACAAGAAAAAGTACTGTATTAATCAGCAACAGACCACAGGTTATGTGTGACAAATACTTTTGTGATAGTTTGTCCAGCTTGCTAGTGTCTACTCCTATGAAAAAAGGTAGATGTTTGGACATTGATGTTTTTGAGAAATTAACCATTTTCAAAGCCTTAAAATCTATTCTTCATAAATTCAACATTTCTCATGGGAATAATCTTAGATCTAGCCCTTGTAAGCTAGGAACCATATGATTAACTGAATATTCAAAATAGGTCCTATATTAAATATATAATCCAAGGCTCAGTATATTAATACTATCTAAGATGCATCTTGTTTATAATCATTCATTACCTATAGTAAAGAATGTTGAATTTATGGAGTATCATACATGCATCCTCCACCCCTGCCCACAAATTATCTTCTATCTTAAAAAATAGTATGGAAAAATCCTTCTTGAAGGATTCAAATTAGTTAAGACCATAAAGGGGGAAAAAGAACATAATTTTCCTAAAAATCTGGTTCAAAGTTCAATAATTAATACTTTACATTGTTAATCACAGCTGGTTTATAAATCCCAGTTTAGTTATTCTGTAATGCTACAAACCTTATAAAATCAAATTAGTAAACTTCAATTCAGTGATTATATTTTAATTAAAAAACAGCATGTATAAAATAAAAAAATATCCTGTAATAGCTGATTTTAAAGAAAATAATCAAGTGATGAAAAAAAAGCACTTAATCTCTTTTATACACTTACCTGGTATAACATAAAGAACCCTCTTAGAAACTCAAGACTAGTAATATTGACATCATATTTTAAACTATGCTTGGATTTTTACAAATAAATATAGATAAGCCATATTGCATAGGTGTGTGCTTTCTGTCTGTGACACTAATGTGACACTTGACATGTTTTCACAGTCATAGTAGGGATATCCATTTATGAAACAAATTCTCAATAAACTTTCCACAGCATGGGAAATAAATTTCACTTAATAAATGTGAAGTCAGAAAAACTATGTATTTGTGTGGATGGTAGCTGTGCAATTAATGCTTTTTATGCAGAAAAGTTGCAGTGTTTGCCACTATTGCTGGCACTACTAATTATGAAAACGGTTTAACTGGGGTGGTTATAGCCAGCCAATCACAGTGCTCATGTTACTAGCAAATAGGACCTAGGAGGAATATTTTGGTGTATAAATTTCACTGGAATTTGGTCAGGCAGTCAACACTACAGTTAGTAAACATATTTGAAAACAAGTATCAAGAGTATCACAAGCCATTTACAGTCTGAAATAATGCCTGTACATATCACCATAGCTTTTCGGGTTCTGTTTCTTCAGACATCACAAATTGTCAAAGAACAAGGATCTGCACTTTTTAAGTATAATTTCTGCCCTTAATTATTATTGTAGCTTCTAATTTACCAGCAACAGTCAAAGTTCTCAGTAGGCTGCTGCAATAAGGGAGGAGGGGGAAGAGGGAGTGATTTTTTTTTAAAGGCTTTCTGTCCAAAGATGAACTTTTATCGATTCTTTCAATTATTGCCACAATTGAAAAGGTGTATGTCCAATCATTTTTCATGGTTCTGTTTTTGCTTACTGTCATAGGATTTCATCCCATCTCATTTGAGTTGCAATTTCAAAAAGCAAAGCCTTGCTCTTTTCTGACTGAATTCAACATGCATAAAGAATTTTATGGCTTGGATCCTATGGCTCAAAAAGGTTTGAAAACATAGCAAGCAGCATCTATTTAAAAAAATCCTAGGGTTGCAAAATATTACAAATTGACTTTGCACACTCAGACTGAAGACATTATAAAAGACAAACAAAAAAGGTGATACAACTCAACTGCAACTGCATGATCATCTATTATACCAGTATGCACTGAAATATATTTTTATAAAGCTCTGCAGATATTAAACCCTTTCACCAGCTAAAGTCATGGAAATGCTCTCTTTAAGGCAGGAAATATTTAAGAAAGGTAAAGTTACCTTTATTTTTATTCTTTTAACCTGTAAATCATTTATGTAGATTTTGTTACAATTTCAAAAACATAGTGTCCTGTTAACATGTTTCCTAAATTAAGCCACTACGTTTTCTTTACTGTGGAAGACATTCATCAAAAGGCCATCAAATATTTTTACAATCAAAAAATGTAGCCCAAGTATAGGAGAAAAAAAATAGACCTTTTTTTCTTTTTAAAACTGTTGAGGAAAAAAATATAAGGAAGGTAGACAGCAGAAACAGTAGAAAGAAGTAAAACTGAAAATCTTACCAATTTGCTGTAAAGAGATTAGACAGAGAGTGGGCCACAGCAACACCCTCTTCCCCTGGATATCCCTATCTCCCTCACCTTGCCGACCGCAGTATGTATTTTTTATCCTGACTCTCTTCTGTTGTTCTTCAGCCATGGGCTGAAGACATTTGGTGTCTTGAACCAAATACTGGTGTAAGAACAGGTGGCGATTTTTTTTTCCAGTGCAATGCAGGCCCGGGACAATGATGAAATGTAGGACATACAACTTATGCCCATTCCAAGGCTTCCAGTTAAGCTTAGCACATAGCAGTACTGCAAGTAGAAATGATTAAATAGATTCATTTTTTTTTTCTCATATTACAGACAGGTATTGCAGCTGGGTTACTGAAAATAAACCCCAGGTCCACCCCAATCCCTCAAACGAGCCACAGCTGTGGTTAACAATGATTCATTTGCATTTTATTATTTCACCAAGAGAAGAAACAGAAGTTGTCTGGCTTTCTTCACACCAACCAATAATTTCGCATTTTAAAGTTTGGGATGTTTTTCATAATGAGCTGAATCAAAAATCTATTTGAAAAATATATATTTATATAAAAAAAAGATTCAGGTTGTTTGCACGTAAAACATCAATTGGTAAGTTTCTTTTGTCTTTGATTCCATTTTGCTGGAAAAAGTTTGACCAAGCTTGCATGCTAATTTGTCCTTAGTTGCAAGTATTATAGGCAATTTTGTACTTTGCCTAATGAAAGGATAACCCTTCTTCAACACAATCAGAACTCAACAGTGATTCAGAAGCAACATCCTACCCTTAATACTGTCAGTTTCGAGTCATCAACATGAAAATCCTTGATAAGGTTGAGAAGATGTCGCGAGGAATCAATTAATTGATGTGCCTAAGAGTTCAGCAATACTATTTTGCTTTAAGTTTTTTTTTGCACCATTGATTGATTTTTTAAAATCCACGTTTATTTTTCCTGTGTCCGAAGTGTTCTATGTAATGACATTGACTCTCTGAAACTGTCATTTTGAGTCTTGTTTCACCTTGCAGGATGCTCACACATCTCCCTCTCCACCTTTTTTGCCTTAAATTCATTAAAAGCATTGCTCTGTCATAGATTCATACGCAGGTGCTCTGGCCGTTTGGAGATCATGGGAAAAGCTTGTTTTTTGTATGGCCCAGAGTTCGGCTGTCGTATTGGAAGTGGTGCCGATGCTTCCCCACTCATTGTCACATCCATCTGCTCTATGCCACTTGTTTCCATTGGGTATTCCACAGGTGTCTGAGGATTTGCTGTGCTGGCCGAAGCACCTCTTCCCCAGAAATCCCCAGGAGAAAATTTGACTGGGCTTTAAGACAAGGAAGAGCTATCATTCATTTGCTTAAGGGTCATCTCAACAAGACATATTTCCTTTAGATTTAAAGGGAGTGGGGTAACATGACATTTATTTTCATTTAATTTTATTTTCACATGGATTAGCACAAAGGCAAAAATTGAACCATCTCTCCCCCGCCTAGATTAACTGCTAGAATTTCCTAACTGGTCTCTTTACCTCTACACCTGACCCCCAAAACCCTCAATGAGATATATATACATTTAAATGCGTATTATATATATCATTTTACTCTCCCCTGCTCAAAACAGCTTTCTATTGCATTTAAAATAAAATACTTTTCCAAACCTCTGCCCTTCTCCTCACTCACCACACACTCCAGGAACATTGATTTCCCTTTCACTTCCAGGAAAAGGGCAACTTTTCTCCTCCCTCAGGGTTTTTGCATTTGCTGTTCTTCTGCCTGCAACATTCTTATACCTCCTATTTTTGTAGGGCTGGCTCTTTCCGTTCACTGCTAGATGTTACTACACCAGGGAGGCCTTTCTCTGATCACTGTGAGTAGAAGCCCCCTTGTTTTTCCTCTGCTCTCTACCAGTACATTCTTTTTTTCCCCTTTTAAATTATAGCACTTTGCACCACTTGTAATTATATTTTTGTATATCCTTTGTCTATTGTGACTTTCCCACTAAATTGTAAGCTTCATCAGGACAGGGACAATTCCTGTATTATAGTACTATATAGATACACACACATAACATGCAGCATGTAGTGCTGGTGCTCTTGGTGCACAATAAATGCTGAGTGAATGGATAAAGAGGACATTTGCCAGTATGGCTGCTTACTTTCGGGAGGGAAGGTAAACCATATAACATCATAGATTAGTCAGACTAGTCCTTTGCAATGTAAGATATAGATGCTGTGCTTATGTCAACCAAAGGAGTATGACAGTCTTTCATTTATATAACTTGGCATAAATTTCTTAAGCAAACACTCTTGTAGGTTGTTTAAAAACAAAAAAAAAGTGAAAATAAGAGTGTGAAATACCTGACAGGTGTTCGTGGGCTGCCAATAAATCTTCGAGGTGATCGGATTTTTGGTTCAAAGGAAAACTTTTCTTTCACACTTTCAAGTACAGATGGAGCCACATATGTAAAACCCTGAAAGACAGTAACAGTGGACTACAGAATGGCATTTTGTCATGTATCTCAAGAGAATGGGGTTGTTCAGTCTGACATACCTACACAATGATGCACACCTAAAACCACCAATGTGTACACTCTCCCACATCCTCAACCTCATTTTTAGACCCGTTAACTTCTTTCCAGTCATTTCGTGAGGTACACACTTCAAGAAAGCAGAATTCCATTGAGCCTGATATGCTAGCAAACAAAATTCTACCCTACTGACAGGTATAGAAAAAAAAACAGGAAAATTCAGGCTCCATATGAAGATGTTAAATACGCCCAGGCACGGGGGCTCACGCCTGTCATCCCAGCACTTTGGGAGGCCAAGGCGGGCAGACCACCTGAGGTCAGGAGTTAAAGACCAGCCTGGCCAATGTGGTGAAACACCGTCTCTACTAAAAATACAAAAATACACCACCATGCGTGGTGGTGCACGCCTGTAATCCCAGCTACTTGGGAGGCTGAGGCAGGAGGATCACTTGAACCTGGTAGGTGGAGGTTGCAGTGAGCAGAGATCGCACCACTGCATTCTAGCCTGGGCAACAGAGTAAGACTCCATCTCAAAAATTAAAAAAAAAAAAAAAAAAAAAGATGTTAAATACTAGGAGAAATGTAAAGAAACTTCTAGTGTTTCTAGCCACAGGCATATAAGCAATTAAGTTTATCACCCTAAAACAGTTTCTTATAATCAGACCAAAGTAAAAACAATTTTCTGACTTGGCATCAAAGTCAGATCTTGTGATCTTTCTGGTTTTACGCCAATGATTGGACAGAATTCGTTTTTTGTTTTGTTTTAAGAGATGGGGTATCCCTATATTGCCCAGGCTGGAGTGCAGTGGTGATATCATAGCTCACTGCAGCCTCAAACTCCTGGACCCAAGCTATTCTCCCACCTCAGCCCCTCAAGTAGCTGGGACTATATAGGCACGTGTGATCTCTGCCCAGCTAGAATTTGGTGTTTTCTTGATGAATAAGTATCAACATTTCAAAAACCTTCAGTTGTAATAGGCAAAAATGCAGTTTTGTTCATTTTAGTTCTCTCTTGGATCTTACTATTAGGCTACCAGCTGTCATTTCTCTAGCTGTCAATGTTCATTCTTTTAACCATCTTCACCTATCTTCTATTTATCAAAATCTATGAGTAAGCATTATGTGTTACAATAAATAAGACTCAGCAAAGCTCTGAGTGAAGTCCCAAACAGTGAGGTGCAGTTCTGAAGTGCATATGATTTGTGACAGTTATATGTGAACTTCAGAGAATAATTTTACAAACGTTCTGGTGGACTAAAGCTGTAACTACCAAGAGGTACAGGCTGTGCCTTAATCATCTTTGAATTTCCTCTAATTTTGTGATGGGGTCTTACAACAGGAATTAAAATATTTGTTGAAATGAGGTTGCTAGAACCACATTATCCAGATAAGTGGGATGTCACTATATGTGTGTATGTATGTATGTATGTGTGTATATATATATATATATATATATATATAATTTTTTTTTTTTTTTGAGATGGAGTCTAGCTCTGTCGCCCAGGCTGGAGTGCAGTGAGGGGCGTGATCTCAGCTCATTACAACCTCCTCCTCCCGGGTTCAAGCGATTCTCCTGCCTCAGCCTCCCGAGTAGCTGGGACTACAGCCATCACGCCTGGCTAATTTTTGTATTTTTAGTAGAGATGGGTTTTCACCATATTAGCCAGGCTGGTCTGGAACTCCTGACCTTGTGATCCGCCCACCTCAGACTCCCAAAGTGCTGGGATTACAGGCGTGAGCCACTGCACCTGGCCTATTTTTTTTTTATTAATGTTTAAAGAGATCCATTTTATGTACAGAATTCTGGCTACAACCTAACAAATGAGTTGCTCTATTCATTAGCCAATTTAAGTAATTGTGAAAAGCTCAACAATACTTTAACTGGCAATGAAAGCTTCAATATCTCACTTTTACCACCACAACTTTGGATTTCTTGGCAGCTAAATAAAATGCTTCTATTTTGTGGGGGGAAAACTGTCACATAAGTTGAAATTCTGCAATGTCCAATTGAGGAAAAGGTCTCTATGTTAAATCAAAGGTATAAATTCCACATCTGTAGTACATGAGAGAAAAAAAAATGCCAAAATTAAAGTGATTCATGCCCACTTCCCTAACTGAACCTAAGATTTTACTAACAGAGATGCCATAACTTTGATCATGCACACATCAAACTTGAATTTAAAAACATGCATGCACTCACTCATCTTTTATCTCTTATGTAATACTGTAAGATTATATTTTGCCTATGTGCTCTATATTAATTTATAGGATTATTACTATTCAGTGTTGTTTACTCAAAACCATACTGTACTATACACAACTTTTGCATCCCATACTAACTTAATTTTTTTAATTAATTTTTTTTTTTTTTTGATACGGAGTCTCACTCACTCTATCGCTCAGGCTGGAGTGCAGTGGCACAATCTTGGCTCCTGCAACCTCTGCCTCCCGGGTTCAAGTGATTCTCCTGCCTCAGCCTCCCAAGTAGTTGGTACCACAGGTGCATGCCACCACACCCGGCTAATTTTTGTACTTTTAGTAGAGATGGGGTTTCACCATGTTAGCCAGGCTGGTCTTGAACTCCTGACCTCAAGGTTATAGCCATAAGCGACCATGCCCCAACTCCATGCTAACTTTAGAGCTTATTTCCCATCCCATAAGATACAACACTACTTGTATTACATAGTGAGCAATGTGGGGAAGAAAAGCTTAAGAATTAAGTTAGTGACAAATCCAGTGAACTCAAAAACAGGGAAAAAACACTCCCAAACAATTATTTTCCCCATATTCTATTCTCCCTAGAGTAGTCCAAAAACAAATGACAAAAGAAAAAAAAGGATACAAAATGAGATAGATGTTCATGTGACATATTAAGTACAGTAATAAAATCAACAAGCATATGTGCTATTTGAGCAAAATAGTATGCATTCATGGTCTTCTGATATAAATCCATCATTTCTGTTGGCCAACATCAAAAACCTTTACTTTTCTGAGGACACAAGCTATAAATCTATACAGACATTTCTACAATGAGAATTCACTATTACATATGAACCAATATGTTTTGATGTCAAATATTTACAATTAATGTTAAAAAAATCCCCTACTTGGCCTGGCACGGTGGCTCATGCCTGTATTCCCAACACTTTGGGAGGCCAAGGCGGGTGGATCACGAGGTCAAGAAATCGAGACCATCGACTGGGTGTGGTGGCTTACGCCTGTAATCCCAGCACTTTGGGAGGCCAAGGCGGGCGGATCACGAGGTCAAGAGATCAAAACTATCCTGGCTAACACGATGAAACCCCGTCTCTACTACAAATACAAAAAATTAGCCTGGCGTGGTGGCGGGCGCCTGTAGTCCCAGCTACTCAGGAGGCTGAGGCAGGAGGATGGTGTGAACCCGGGAGGTGGAGCTTGCAGTGAGCCGAGATTGCGCCACTGCACTCCAACCTGGGCGACAGAGCGAGACTCCTTCTCAAAAAAAAAAAAAAAAAAAAAAAAAGAAATCGAGACCATCCTGGCCAACATGGTGAAACCCTGTCTCTACTAAAAATACAAAAATTAACTGGGCGTGGTGGCGCACGCCTATAGTCCCAGCTACTCGGGAGGCTGAGGCAGGAGAATCACTCGAACCCAGGAGGCAGAAGTTGCAGTGAGCTGAGATCGCGCCACTGCACTCCAACCTGGTGACAGAGCAAGACTCCATCTCAAAAAAAAAAAAAAATCCCCTACTTATGTTAAGAGTACCAAAAATAGGGCCAGGAACGATGGCTGATGCCTATAATTCTGGCACTTTGGGAAGCCAAGGCAGGAAGATAGCTTGAGTCCAGGAGTAAAATAGTGAGACTCTGTCTCTACAAAAAAATAAAAAATTAGCTGCATGTGGCACACACCTGTGGTCCAGGTACTCACAAGGCTGAAATGGGTGGATCACTTGAGCCTGGGAGGTCAAGGCTGCAGTGAACTGTGATCACACCACTACACTACACCCAGCCTAGGTTACAAGGTGAGACCCTGTCTCAAAAAAAAAAAAAAAAAAAAAAAAAGTACCAAAAATCTATAGCTGTTTCAGGAATAAAATACATGTAGTCAGTGAGGTTTTTCTCCCCGACTGCTATGACTAATTTTTGGTTGAGATGCTAAGCCAAACATCATTTTAAGTCTGTGGCCTAAAAAAAAAAGGGAATCATACTTTCCAAAGATTTGTACATTCCCACTCTAATTGCTAAAATAAAATGTTGGATTATGAAAATAAATTTTGTAGGTATCAATAAGTTATAAAGGCATGGCTTATTTAAAAAAAAAAAAAAAAAAGTGGGCCAGGTTACCTACATGAACTGCAAAGCAAGCAAACTGAATTTTCTTTGAAGAGCCCATCCTCACACTAAAATTTCCCATGACTACATGGAAATTCTTTCACTTACCAGAAAGACCTGATTGGCACTTTCACTGAGAGTTGAGTCATCTGGGCTGTCGACAGGTGTCTGACGTGTAAACTTGGAATCAAACTGACTTACATCCTCTTCAGATTGCTTTATACAAACAAAATAATTTAGAAAATAATAAATAGTCCATGTTACATCAATCAAATGCACTGTAAGCTCTGGGAGCTCTTTTCACGGGGGTTAACTATAATAAAGTATTAGAATAGTCTTAGCAGGCACAGAATGAAGAAAAAAATGTAGGTGGAAAGTACTGAGTCAAATTACATCTTCAAATCTTAAACATGCACTAAAATAGATTTTAGTATACAGTTATTCCTATTAAAAATGTGAATATATCGACTGGGCATGGTGGCTCACGTCTGTAATCCCAGCACTTTGGGAGGCTGAAGCAGGCGGATCATGAGGTCAGGAGTTCGAGACCAGCCTGGCCAAAATAGTGAAACCCCATCTCTACTAAAAATACAAAAAATTAGCCAGGCATGGTGGCATGTGCCTGTAATCCTAGCTACTCAGGAGGATGAGGCAGGAGAATTGCTTGAACCCGGGAGGCACAGGTTGCAGCAAGCAGAGATCGTGCCACTGCACACCAGCCCAGATGACAGTGCGAGAGTCTGTCTCAATTAAAAAAAAAAGTGAATATATCGAGCTCAAAACAAGCTGGAAAAAATGTTAATATCAATTTCCCCTCTCACAAAGCTTCAGTGTGCCTAGTCCACTGGCTAAATCCCTGTTTAGAGATAATTAGTTCAGTTGGCTACTGCAGGTTTGTAATAAACCTGAAAAACTACTGAAGCAGAGTTAAAACATGAATAACACTGGTAAGATGTTCCAGTTAAAGTTTCTTCCCACAGCTTATTTCATTCCTTTAGAAATCTAAAGGAACAAAAATAATTTTCTATTCTGCATGGTTTATAAGTTATATTTCCTTGTGAAAGTATAGTTATCACTTCAGTTCTAACCATGAGATTTATTTATTTAATTCCTTCTCTCTTTCCCAAAATATCTGGTTAGACTCTTGGGCCAAATGTAGGAAGTAAATAATAATTTAGAATATCTGACTTAATACTAAAAGATGACCACATTGACCTTATAATTCTCTTAGAGCCCAGACTGTGAACCTGCACTCCCTGGAGGAATGGCTGATTCCAAGTGTGGGGAAAATGTACAAGATAAGCATAGAACACCAGTTTCCTTATTTTGCTCTCTCGTACAACACCAGACCATGTGGTCATGTCAAAAGGACTCAGAAACCAACATGAAGATGCACCCAGCATTCACTGCACCCAGCATTCAACGAAGGGAAAAATTGAGCACCAATAAAAATAACTGCTAGGTGCGGTGGCTCATGCCTATCATCCCAACACTTTGGGAGGCAGAGGCAGGTGGATTGCTTTTGAGCTCAGGAGTTGAAGACCAGCCTGGTGAACACGGCAAAACCCCGTCTCTACCAGAAACACAAAAATTAGCTGGGCATGGCGGTGTACCTGTGGTCCCAGCTACTCAAGAGGGTGAGGTGGGAGGATTGCTGGAGGCCGGGAAGTCAAGGCTGCAGTGGACAGCGATTATACCACTGCACTACAGCTTGGGTGACAGAGTAAGACCCTGCCTCAAAACAATAAATGAATAAATAAAAATAAAATAAAAATAACTGCGATGAAATGAAACACAAATGTGTTAAAACATGTAAATTCATAATATACTAAAAAAGAAAAAAAAACACACACACAAAGTTCATTGGTCAATTCTGGAAGATGCTAGGGAACTAATTCATTATTTTGAAAACTAGGAAAGAATCAAACATACATCCTGCCTTTACTGTATGAACTATACCTTGGGTAACTAACTGATCAAAGAGTTTCTCTTTATGAAAGAATTCCAGCTAACAAAGAAAGAAGAAATAACAGTTAGAATAAGACCATTTCACAAACACCTGATGAAATTATAAAAGTAGGCCAGAGTTTCTCAATCTCAGTGCTACTGACATTTTAGGCCTATTAATGCTTAGCTGTAGGGGGCTGTGCTGTGCTGACTCTTACTCCTGAAGGTACCTATAGCATTCCCTCCCCCAACCTGTGACAATCAGTGTATCTCCAGACATTGCCAAATTACCCTGGTAGTGAAATGCTGACATAGGCAATGATCAGTGACCACTAACATCACTTAAACACACACACACACACACACACACACACACACACACACACACAAACTACACATTATGCCTCCTGATCAAAGCATGCAATACTGAGAGTTTAATCTGAATTAGATCAACCACCTAAATTTAACTACCAGTTTTTGGAAATTCAGAGAACAGATGAACATGGTCAATGAAACTATGGGGATAACATCAGCAAAATCAAAATTTGAGAATTCTACAGGACAAATGACCCAGTTTCTTCAATAAATCACAAGGGGAATCTATAAATGAAAAGAGACCTAAGAGACATAGTAACCAAACTATATACAGACCTTGATTAAATCCTTACAAACAGGAGAAAAAAAAAATGGAAAAACAACAACAAAAAAAAAAAATTAGGTGGGGCAACACAGGGAGACCTCATCTCTAGAAAAAATTTAAAAATTAGCTGGATGTGGTGATGCATCCCTAGGGCCCCAGCTATACGGGAGGAGCCCTTGAGCCTGGGAGGTTGAGGCTGCCATGAGCCACTATCATGCCACTGCACTCCAGCCTGGGCAACAGAGAAAGACCCTATCTCAAAAAAAAAGAAAGAAAAGAAAAAGGAAAAAAAAAAAAAACTAAGGAAACTGTCAACTTCTGAGGTGTGATGATGGGATGGCAGTTATGTTTAAACAAGATGACCTAATCATTTTTTAAGCTGGGCAGTAGGTATATGACAGTTATCTTCCTTACAATTGTTTGTTGTTTTTTAAAGTGGGGACATTATGCTCCATGACCAAAAAATAATCACCATCATCATCCTCCTCCTTCTCCAACTACATCCTAAGGAATGGAAAAAGAAACTGTATTTTCTCAGATTCTGAGGTGGGAGAAGGACAATAACTAACACACTAACTGATTTACTCACAAACATATTGTTATGGGTTGAATCGTGTGCCTTACCCACCCCCAAAAAATTTCGTACGTTGAAATTCTAACCTCTAGTTCCTCAGAATGTGACCTTATTTGGAAAGGGTTATTGCAGATGTAATGAGTGAAGATGAGGTCCTACTGGAGTAGAGAGGAGCCCTAATCCAATATGCCTGGTATCCTTAGAAAAAGGGGAAATTTGGCCACAGATATGCACACAGGTAGAACACCATGTGAACATGAAGGCAGAGATCCGGGTGATGCACCTACAAGCCAAAGAATGACAAAGATTACCAGCAAACCACCAGAAGCCAGGGGAGAGGCATGGAACATACAGTTTCTCACAGTAGTCAAAGAAACCAACTCTAACAATGTGATCTAGAACTTCTAGTCTCCAGATCTATGAGATAATAAATTTCTGTTGTCTAAGCCACCCGGTTTGTGGTACTTTGTTGCAGCAAGCCTAGCAAACGAATGCACACATATTCTATACTTTGAAGAAAAAATTCCCAGAGAATCATATTTAAAATGGTTAAATTAAGCAAAATAAAACAAACCAAAAAAAGGAAAGTCCCAACTACCTGAAATATTTGTCTTAGGTAACTGACTTAAAAATAGCTAATACAGTCAATTGCCACTGGGTTTAGTTCTTTACAAGATAGTACAAAAATAAAAGATGCTTGGCTGGGTGCAGAAGCTCACACCTGTAATCCCAGCACTTTGAGAGGCTGAGGTGGGTGGATCACTTGAGCCCAGGAGTTCAAGACCAGTCTGGGTGACATGGCAAAACCCTATTTCTATAAAAAATACAAAAAAATTAGCTAGGCATGGTGACACGTGTCTGTAGTCACAGCTATTTGGGAAGCTGAGGTGGGAGAATCACCTGAGCCTGGGGAGGTCAAGGCTGCATTGAACTGTGATCGTGCTACTGCACTCCATCCTGGGTGACAGAGTGAGACCCCATCTCAAAATAAAATAAAATAAAATAAAGATGCTGGAGAGGATAGACCAGAGATCTTTGAACTGCTAATAAAAATAATGTTTCTGTCTGCTCTGAGATTTTTCTTATTCTAAAAAAATATCAAGCGATCCTCCTGCCTCAGCCTTGCAAGTAGCTGGGACTTACAGGCACAAGCCGCCACACCCAGCTAACTTTTAAATGTTTTGTAGATATGGAGTCTTGTTATGTTGCCCATGCTGGTCTTGAACTCCTGGCCTCAAACAATCCTCCCACCTTGGCCCTTTAAAGTTTGGGGATTACAGGCGTGAGCCACTGCACCCAGTTATACACTTTCATGTATACTTACCAACAGAGGTTTAAAGGGGGGCTCCACCTTTCGAGCCAGAAGTTCTTCCCAGTTAATGTGTCTAAAGAATGGATGAGCCTAGGAAAAAAAAAGCAGGAAGAAAAGTTGAGGGGACTAGACTTTGCTGGATTGATAAATTAATCACCTTTTTGAAGTTACAAGTCACAAAATAAGCTAAACTTATAAGCAACTACATATAACCCTCAGAAATACATAAAACTAGCATTATCTTCCCCACAAAACACCAAAGATGCCAATCCCTACTTGAACTTCTCCAGCGTCCCCAGGACCAGCTCCCAGACGAGAAGCAGCATTTCTTTTCAGCAGCTTTAAAGAGGAAAAAAAAGCTTGGATAAAGAACCTTAGTCAAACTGATTTTTTTTTTCCTTTTTAGACTTTGCTTGTCTACTTTGGCTTGAGAAAATATAGTTTATTGGCCAGGCACAGTGGCTCATGCCTGTAATCCCAGCACTTTGGGAGGCTGAGGCAGGTGGATCACCTGAGGTTGGGAGTTCGAGGTTGGCCAACATGGTGAAACCCCTTCTCTACTAAAAATACAAAAATTAGCCTGGCGTGGTGGTGAACACCTGTAATCCCAGCTACTAGGGAGACTGAGGCAGGAGAATCACTTGAACCTGGGAGATGGAGGTTGCAGTGAGCCAAGATCATGCCATTGCACTCCAGCCTGGACGACAGAGCAAGACTCCATCTCAGAAAAAAAAGAAAAGAAAAGAAAAGAAAATATAGTTTACTAATTACTACTTAATATTGTTTAAGGGTCTGTAATCCCAGCACTTAGCACTTTGGGAGGCCAGGGCAGGTGGATCACCTGAGGTCAGGAGTTCCAGACCAGACTGACCAACACGGTGAAACCCTGTCTCTACTAAAAATACAAAAATTAGCCGGGCGTGGTGGCGAGTGCCTGTAATCCCAGCTACTTGAGAGGCTGAGGCAGAAGAATCGCTTGAACCTGGGAGACTGAGGTTGCAGTGAGCCAAGATCGCACCACTGCACTCTAGCCTGGGTGACAGAGCAAGACCCTGTCTCAAAAAAAAAAAGAATTTAAAAAAAGAATATGAAAAGAAAGTCTTTAAACAAATCTGTACTTCACCTTCAAAAATTGAAGACTTTTTTTGTTCAATATTTATATATGACTCTTTATTCAAAATATACATTAAATTCTATCTAGTTAAATCCTAGTCATTGAATCTTGTAGTGTCAGTGACCATTTAAGAACCTTACCTTTTTAAGCAGATCTCTGGCTTCTTGTGTGAGGTAGGGAGGCAAATTGAGTTTACATTTGAGGATTTTGTCAATTGTTTTCTTTCTATTCTCCCCAGTGAATGGGGGCTAAGAGTAGAAGACAAGTGAAAAATGTTAGCAGGGAGAGAAAAATATTAGCATATAAGAAACAAATTTTAAATAATATTATCCATTTCCTAAATTAGTTATACATGGAGATCAGAAATGTATGCTGTGAAATGGGCTAACTGCTAAAGACCTTTATTTTGTTTTAGAGACAGGGTCTCACTATGTTGTCAAGGCTAGATTCTATTAATAATCCTTAGCTCAAATGATCCTCCCACCTCAGCCTCCTGAGTAGCTTAGGCTACAGGCATGCACCACTGTGGCCGGCAGACGTGCAGTTTTTAAGCAACAGGACAGAGGAAGTAGCAGTGTCCTGGAAGGAAGCCTGTGTTTCCACCATTAACTTTCTGTGTGATAAGTGAGCTATGTGATTTTATGCTTCAATTTCTCCATTTATAAAATAAGGGCATTATCTATTCAACATCTATTTCACAGGCCTGCCATGACATAGATCATTTAAAAGAAAATGTTTCGGAAAGTATGGGATCCCATATAATCATACAGCATTATTAGTGTTAAACTGCTAATAACAAATCTTTGGGCTTTGAAAACTCCACTGGTAACATGTTCAGAAAGCACAGGACAGGTCTCTTGCTATAGTGACTCAGCACAGACCAATAATACATGCAGCTTTTAACTGTGCACCTACTGCTCCAGTCAGCATGTCATACATTAATGCTCCCAAACTCCACCAATCCACAGCACGATTGTGGCCACTTCTCATCAAGATTTCAGGGGCCCTACAATGAGGAAAATAATATGCTTAAAAATTCACCCATTTGCATATCATCTGAATTAGAATTTTAAAAACAATATACAGAGTCAATGAGGGTACAGAAAACAGATACTATTCCTTAAAACAGGTAAAATTAGCTATTACCCCCAAACCAATTATGTTTAACATGTAGCTCACATGTATTCTATTGTTCCACAAAATGTGTGTGTGACTGTTCCATCATGAATAGATTCTTTGCATAGTCCAAAGTCTGTTAGTTTCACATGACCTACAATGAAAGATTACAGCATGATTATTCTCAGAATTCTAAGTATGTGCAGTGTTTGAACATGTCACATAATACCTTAATCTATCCTTCCATTTAACTTTTCTTGCCTCAAATTTTCTTGCAGATGTCAAGAACAAGGTACCATCCATAAAATGGGATGCTAACTGTTTAAGGCTAGGGCAAAGTCACCTTTTGCCAATGATACAATCTATCTAGTAAAGAGAAAATAAAGATAGAGAAAAAAGTGAAATAACCTGTTTAAGGCTCTAGCTTTAAGTATATACAAAATCCTCTACCATCCTGAAAAAGAAAAATCCTGGGAAAACTGTTTTATGAAGTCTAGTTTAAGTACACAGACCCCAATAAACATAATCTGTACCTTTTAAACAAAGGCGTGAGACAGTACTTCAAATATATAGCTTTTATCACAGTGAACTGTGAAGAGTTCTTAAAATGGTCTCAGAAACTCATTATAACAAGGTAGCTAATTCTGCCCAATGCTACCAATTAGGGGAAAGAAAGAAAATTGCTAGATAGTATGAATCAATCATCACTGATCCAGAAAGTAAAAAACTTACCACCTTACACAAAGATCATTTCAGTTCAAGTTTAGCTTTCTTTACTGGACTGTCATAACAAGTGGTTCAACAATCTCAGGGACTCTAGTATTTGAGGTTCATTTCACAGAAAAGGCACAATGACCTATTGATTCAAATGTAAATATATACTACACTCTGATACAGAAAAAGTATGGCCTTTATTTTCACAGAACCATCTGATACACTCAACCTTATAAATCAAAGAAGAAGTTAACTATTCTATCGCTCCCCTATTCTATCCTGTGACTTATAATTCAGATCAGAATCCACGTTTTGGGGAGTGAGGAGGTGTTGATGAGAGGAAGGAAGAGACACTGATTCCCGTGATATATTCAGTTAAGTATATCATTTCTCCTTAAAAAAAAAAAAAGGTGGGTGGAGGAGTATAATCTGGAATGTTTATATGAGCCTCAGTTGTTCATACATCATTTTCTAAGAGTTTGAAACAATTAACTACCTCATGGATTATTCTGTAGACATCTAAGGATTAGCAGCTGCTACCACCTTCTAGATACCCTGGGTCAGCTGGTTGCTCCTTTGGGGTACGAGTGAATTGCCAAGTCTACCTACAGCCCAGATTAGCATAAATTGAGCTGTCTGTAGCAGCATGCAGTTGTAGTCAAGGCTCACTGTGCTATATCTATAGTTGTATAGATTATCAGTCTCTCTGATGTTTATGTTTGCTGTTACAAACAAACAGCAAGAATAAACTGATTCTGGCTGGGGGGAAGGTGGGTTATGCCTGTAATCCCAGCAATTTGGGAGGCCAAGACAGGCAGATCAATTGAGCTCAGGAGTTTGAGACCACCCTGGGCAACATGATGAAACCCCATTTCTACAAAAAATACCAAAAATTAGTCAGGCGTGGTGGTGTGCCACAGTGGCCCCAGCTACTTGAGGGGCCGGGGTGGAAGGATCACTTGAGCCTGGGAGGCGGAGGTTGCAGTGAGCTGTAATCATGCCACCATACTCTAGCCTGGATGACAGAGTGAGACCCCCATCTCAAAAAAAAAAAAAAAAAAAAAAAAGTAACCTGATGCCTACTAAACATCATATTTCCAAAGTTTTATCAAATACTTTGGTTCAATTTCAATCCTTTTCCCAGCATTAATAAAACCTACTGTAAGAAGCATAGCTTCTAATATTCACATATTTTCTTTTTTTTTGAGACGGAGTCTCGCTCTTTCACTCAGGCTGGAGTATAATGTCGCGATCTTGGCTCACTGCAACTTTCGCCTCCTGGGTTCAGGCGATTCTCCCACCTCAGCCTCCTGAGTAGCTGGGATTACAGGCACCCACCATCATGCCCAGCTAATTTTTTTTTTTTTTGTATTTTTGTAGAGATGGGGTTTCACCATGTTAGCCAGGCGTCTTGAACTCCTGACCTCAGGTGATCCACCCACCTTAGCCTCCCAAAGTGCTGGGATTACAGGTGTCAGCCACTGCGCCCAGCCAATATTTACATATTTTCATTATTAAAACTCAACTTATATAATTGAGATTCACTTTTCAATTTAAGTAACAAGCCAAAATTAATGTTTAGACTGGCTTTTACAGTCTAAAACATTATACAACATTTGATGTAAAGATTCCAAAAACATGAAAAACTATAAAGAGTAAGGATTAAACTAAAAAAGGCAGTTGAGCGACTATTATCCTCAACTTCTTTTACTCTCACCAAGTGTAATTACCTAAAGACTTAAAATATCAGCAAGCACTATGATGCCATGAATTCTGAGGGAGGAAATATACAAAATAGAGAGATGAGTTTGGGGCTTTGAAAATGGCCACAACCTATGTGGGAGGATTTTAAGATGATTATTTACTATAGAATTGTTTACGGTATGTCTCCACCTTGGTGATTAAGCATGATATTCTCCGGCTTCAGGTCTCTGTAGATGATCCCCTTTTGATGTAAATGCCCCAAAGCCATGGAGATTTCTGCCAAGTAAAAGCTGGAAACAAAAGTGATTTAATAAAATTAAAAAGAGTGTAATCTATCCAAAGCAGTTTATGTATGGAGCAAAATTCCTTGAAAGAAACAGACATGCACCAAAGACCAAATTAGTGGGGTAGGGGGATGTATTGGAAAAAGAGATGGCATAGGATGCTGCCAAAAGGCATGGGGACATTTATGTTTCACTCATTTTAGTGAAACTATAAAGTGCTTTATTTTGCCATTAGAATATATTGCTAAAATTGCAAAGATGTCCAGAATATGCTAAACTGCCATTGGTCATGTTTTGTTCTGTCTGTGTAGGAATTAAGCTAATAGCCATTCATTTCAAGCAAATTTCTCCCATCCACACCCAACTTTAAAATCCCATAGGAAATAGGAACTTTGTTATTCTCAGAGATCACATCTTGATTTCAAAAGGTATCTTATAACCTGACCCTTAGAAGCCCACTCATCCCTTACTTAATACAGCTACATATTTATAGACAGCTGAGGCCCACAGTATCTGCCCTCCCACCTGCCAGCCAGCCCACAACTATAAACTGTGTGACACTCAAATTTATCTACCTCAAAAGAATAAAGGGCTGAATCAACCCTGTCTGGATTCGAAAAGCACAAGGCACTGCAATACTGGCTGCATAACAATGTTGCAATCCTGCAGATTACTCCAGGATGGAGAGGGTGTGTCCTAGAGGACTGAGGCAGTTTCACAGCCAGCACGACCACAAACACAGCCTCCAACACGGCTCAGTGAGCCTCCTCCAAAAAAGGGCACTTCATCCCTAAGGCTCTTAAATGCAGCTTCTTTGTTAGAAAAGGCCTGAAATTAAACAATGGAATGCAGTTTTGGTAATCAAGGTAGAAAAAAACATTTAAGTGTTGTTTTCTATTAAATTAATGTGTAGGATAAACTGATTTATTGTGACCCAATATTGTTGCTTCACAAAAGGATGTGCATATTTTTAATTTGAAGCAGATGACATGTTTAGAAATAGGAGGGTAAATCCCACCCTGACTATATAATCAATCTACAGATGATATGCCCAGGTTTATCACCTCCCTAAGACTGTACCTTGAGAAATAGAAAGCCTAAAAAAAAAGGGATGATTTCTGATCATTTCCATTGTTCCACACATAAAGGTTCACTGGGAAACCACACTCACCCACAGCCAAGGCAGGCAGCTTACCAATTCAAGGAAAGAAAGCCGCAATGAGAATGGTTCTGTTAGGAACAACTGGTGTGAAGAGCGTTCCACTCAAGCCTAAGGGCAAAGGAATGATGTGACCTCCATAGCTGCCCAGTCCCAAAACTGCTTCTCCCCCTTGAGGTCCTGAGTGAGTGACTGGCTCCAGCTCAATTTACTGAATCATGTGGCTGCCCATAGTGGGAATGGGGCTTTGCTTGTAATTACCTGAATCTATGCAACCACAAAAAGTTCACTTACCAGGCAGTGTCTTCCATAAATATTCCCTCTCTTTCTAACTGCATAAATAGTTCTCCTCCTGTAAAGAAAAAGAAAAAACATTAGAAATAAAACAATATTTATTTCCAACCCACTTCTAATGAGAGAGTTTGTGCTTTCCTTCTAACCATAATTAAAAGACATCAGCCCCTTAAAAATGAAAAACAGATCCTAAAAATTATAGGTTTTAAAACTAAGTCCTCAGGACTCTATTTTTAGTAGCATTCTTATTCTTCTGTGACACACATATATTTAAAAACTAGAACTGGCTTGGAATTCCAGGTTTTATATCTACAAACTTTAAAATATCTGTAGATTCCAGACCTGAGGTTAAAATATATATATATTGATTAAAGACTCTTTAACATTTTACCCATAGGTAGAAAAATGATAGTCTACAATTAAATCACCCTCACTAATTTTAGTGAATACTCATATTTCGTATTTTCAGAACCCTTAAATAAACAGAATAAACCTGGCAGTGGCCTAGTAAAAAAACATGGCACAATTTGAGTATCAAAATAAATAATGATAATAAAAGGTTATATCACATTGAATGATATTAGGATCCCTAAGTCCACAATGACATAAATAAATGAATACATAAATGTTTTAAAGGGGGAAGAAGAGAAAGTTCTTTATTACAGTAGAATCCCAAGTAATAAATGAAGACGACGTGACGGAATAAGAAAAAGTACTTGGCAAACATCACAATTAATTGTTGCAGGCAAGATTCAATGGATGTCAAAACTGAATGTGGGCTGGGCGCAGTGGCTTACGCCTGTAATCCCTGCACTTTGGGAGGCCGAGGCGGGCAGATCACCTGAGGTCAGGGGTGATCTCTATTAAAAATAAAAAAATTAGCTGGGTGTGGTGGTGCATGCCTGTAATCCCAGCTACCTGGGAGGCTGAGGCAGGAAAATCACTTGAACCTGGGAGGCGGAGGTTGCAGTGAGCTGAGATCGTGCCACTGCACTCCAGCCTGGGCAACAGAGTGAGATTCCGTCTCAAAAAAAAAAAAACCAACAAAACTGAACATGAAAGCTTGATGAAAGATATTTAAATAATCTCAAAGTATCTCCTCAAAAGATACTTATTAATTACAAAGGCAAAAACGTCACCAGGGAAAAAATCAGCAGACACCACCTTATACATGTGACCAAAGTTAACATCACAAGTAATGGGACAAAGATATAAATATCATGTACCTCTTGATCTGATGCATTAAGGAGGACACAATGTCACTTCAATGGTCCTGCCAAAATTGCATAACCTGAATCTAATACTAAGGAAACATCAGCTAAACCCAAAGCATTCTACAAACTAACTGGCCTGTCCTAATCAAAAATGTCAACATTATGAAAGTCAAAGAAAGACTGAGGAAATGTTCCAGATTAAAGGAAACTAAGAAGAGTTATAATTGCATCAATGTTAATTTCCTATTTCTGATCATTTTAGTATAGTTATGTAAGATACTGTCCTTGATTTTAGAAAATATACACTGAATAGGCTGGGTGCAATGGCTCACACCTGTAATCCCAGCACTTTGGGAGGCCAAGGTGGGCGGATCACCTGAGGTCAGGAATTCGAGACCAGCCTGGCCAACATGGTGAAACCCCATTTCTACTAAAAATACAAAAATTAGCTGGGCGTGGGTGGTGGGTGCCTGTAATCCCAGCTACTCGAGAGGCAGAGGTTGTAGTGAGCCCAAGATTGCACCACTGCACTCCAGTCTGGGCAACAGAGTGAGACTCCATCTCAAAAAAAAAAGAAAAGAAAATAAAGAAAACATACACTGAAATTTTAGGGGTAAAGGGAAATCATGTCTGTAACACTCTCTTAAACAGTTCAAAACAATTATGTATGCATGCATGTATATATGTATACACATATATACATATACATAGGATAAAACAAAATAAATGTGGTGAAATGGTAACATCTGGGGAATCTAGGTGAGAAATATATAGGAATTCTTTTATTTTGTGTGTGTGTGTGAGACTGAGTCTTGCTCTGTTGCCCAGGTTGCAGTGTACTGGCGCGATCTCAGCTCACCACAACCTCCGTCTCCCGGGTTCAAGCGATTCTCCTGCCTCAGCCTCCCGAGTAGCTGGGATTACAGGAGCGCACCACCATACCCAGCTAATTTTTCTATTTTTAGTAGAGACAGGGTTTCACTATGTTGGCCAGACTGGTCTCAAACTCCTGACCTCATGATCCGCCCACCTTAGCCTCCCAAAGTGCTGGGATTACAGGCATGAGCCACTGAGCCTGGCATAGGAATTCTTTATACTACTCTTAAAACTTTTTGTGTTAAGTATGAAATTATGTTAAAATAAAGTTTTTCCGGGCGGGCACAGTGGCTCACACTTGTAATCCCAGCACTTTGGGAGGCCAAGGCGGGCAGATCACCTGAGGTCAGGAGTTCAAGACCAGCCTGGCCAACATGGTGAAAGCCCAGCTCTACTAAAAATACAAAAAAAAGCCAAGTGTGGTGGCGCATGCCTGTAGTCCCAGCTAATTAGGAGGTTGAGGCAGAAGAATCGCTTGAACCTGGGAGGCGGAAGTTGCGGTGAGCCGATATCACGCCTCTGCACTCCAGCCTGGGAGAGAAGAGCGAAACTCCATCTTCAAAAAAAAAAAAAAGTTTTTCCAATGGCAATAGTCACAAAACAGTTGCTACATTCTGTAGCTTTCTGTTCCATGTTACACGTTACTGCAAAATCTTTCTCAGAGAACTGAACTGTGTTTGCTAGAAATAGATACTTGTGGCCGGGTGCAGTGGCTCACACCTGTAATCCCAGCATTTTGGGAGGCCGAGTTAGGTGGATCACCTGAAGTCGGGAGTTCGAGACCAGCCTGACCAACATGGTGAAACCCCATCTTTACTAAAAATACAAAAATTAGCCAGGTGTGGTGGCACATGCCTGTAATCCCAGCTACTCGGGAGGCTGAGGCAGGAGAATCGCTTGAACTCCAGGAGGCAGAGGTTGCAGTGACCCAAGATCACACCATTGCACTACAGCCTGTGCGACAAGTGTGAAACTCCATCTCAAAAAAATAAATAAATAGACACCTGTGATCTAGAAATGATATGGAATCAACAAGTTCCTACGAGGTGGTAGGCCCTGGCAAATGTGGATGATTTCCATTATAAGCTACATACCCCATCACTAAGGCTACATTAAACTAAAAACTCTTGTTTAAAGACCCAATTCCAAAAATAGTCAGTATGTTAAATAATCTTCCCAATTATTTAAATTACAGTATCTTACCCCAGTACAATTTGATGGCTCTGCATCACTTAGGTATTCGTTTTTCTGTTAAGTGAGTGATTACAAAGGAATTAAAATAAAATTTTACAGATGAGGGAAAAAAATATTTAGTTTCCTCCGTATTTGTCTGCCAATAGAAACATTTGGTAACATCTGAATTTTGTACTTCAGTGTACTCATCAATTTTAAGCACTATTTGATCATAATGGGAAAAAGTATTCTTCCATTGAAAAATAACATTTTGACCCAGTTTCTGGAGCAAATGCAAATAATTACACCAAACTCTGTGTACTGACCACTGAGATACTCAAGGATGAGGTAGAGTTTTCCACCAGTCTGAAAGGCATAAATTAAATCCACGATGAAGGGATGCTTTACTTCCTCCAGAATATTCCGTTCTGCTTTTGTATGAGCTGTATCTTTAGCATTTCTTACTATCATTGCCTAAAGGAAAAGAGATCATCTATAAGAACAAAATAGTGAACATTTTTATTCTATAATCTATTTTATTCTAAAATCTATTTTGTGTTTTTCCTCCCAATATTGAACTATTAACCATAGTTCCCACTAGAAACTGAGATGGGGTAATGGAAAACATTCACTTTATATATGCCTCTGTGCAGTTTGGATTTTTTGCAGTGAACATGTAAATGAATTACCTAAAGAGACTTTTTAAAAAAGAAATCTGTAATCAGATCAAGTTTATTCATATATTCACAAACCATTGAGTGTCTACCATCCTCCAGGCTGTGCCAAGAAAGCAGAATAGAAGGAATGCCCTGTCCATAGGAGTCTAAAAGTCGACAGGAGCCCAAAGTCTCAGGGAAAAAAAGACAAGTCAATGTAGGCAAGTGCAGGATGGTAAGGGTAAACAGGGGAACTACATCTGACCTAGCAGAAAGTCTTGCTTGAAAGTTATTAAAATGAAATGTGGCCTGGACGCGGTGGCTCGTGTCTGTAATCCCAGCACTTAGGTGGGCAGAGGCAGGAGGATCGCTTGAGCCCAGGAGTTCGAGATCTGCCTGGTAACAAGCGTGACCCCATTCTCCACAAAAAGGGTAAAAAAAAGACAAAAAAGAAAGAAATGTAGAAGGTAAAAAAAAGGCATTCCAGTGCAAAAGAGGACAGAATACGTCTGGGAAATCTACAAGTAGTTTGGTATGGTTAGAAGTGGTTAGAGATTAGGCTAGAGAAGTAGGCAAAGGCCAGGAAATGGAACGTCTGGGCAAAGGAAGGTCTGGGTGAAATGAACACACCTTTGGCTTTATGAAAGACACATCTAGTAGCAGTAGGGAGTATTAGGAAAGAAATGAGACTAGTTAGGAGGCTAGTATAATAAACCAACTAAGAAGATCTATAAAAAAATGAAGATAGAAAAAAATGAAAGGCTAATACATAATTTGCATTTGCTGACAAACTAGTTATGAGAAGAAATGATGATACCTTTATTTCTGCATAAGTAATAGGATAGATAACGGTGCCATTCAATATCGGCAAAAGAAAGTGAAACAGTTTTGGGAAAATGATGCCCTGTTTTAGACATGCCAGGTATAAGTTCCAGGAAGTTACCCTGATGGCACATCTCCATAAGTAATATGGAAAGCAAATACACAGGTAATTGGTTGCAACATTATCTGTGAAAGTGGAACACTAGCAACAGCCTAAATGCTCAGACATAGGATATTGGCCCAAAACCTATGGAATCTACACAACATGTAACAAAGCTATAAAAATAAGAAAAATCAGCCAGGCGCAGTGGCTCACGCCTGTAATCCCAGCACTTTGGGAGGCCGAGGAGGGCGGATAATGAGGTTAGGAGATCAAGACCATCCTGGCTAACACGGTGAAATGCCATCTCTACTAAAAATACAAAAAAAAATTAGTCGGGCGTGGTGCAGGTGCTTGTAGTCCAAGCTACTTGGGAGGCTGAGGCGGGAGAATGGCATGAACCTGGGAGGCGGAGCTTGCAGTGAGCCGAGATCACGCCACTGCACTCCAGCCTGGGTGACAAAGTGAGACTCCGTCTCAAAAAAAAAAAAAATAAATAAATAAATAAAATAAAAATAAGAAAAATCTCTATAAAAACAAGATACAAAAGAGTATTTAAAAGTACAGCAGCATGGATACTATGCTATCTTTTGTACAAGAAAGGGGAAATGAGAATATATATAATATGTATCTGCTTATGCCTGCAAAAATGAAGACAACTAAGATAAACTAAAAGCTAATGATAATGGAAGGGAAGGAAAAGAAATAAGACTTTTGAGAATACCTTCTGAGTAAAACCTCAATGGTTTTATCATCCATTTTTTTCTTCCCTAAATCAAATATTACTGTAATTATAAAATGTAGATTTTTCTTTTTGAACCATATTAATGTTTAATGCGTTCCAAAAATAAAATAAAATCAACAAGGATGAGGGGTAGGAAGTACAACTGAATACAATAGGAATACACAAATTTAATTGACTATTACACCAATAACTTTACCACAGAAAGAGAAAGAGAAAAAAGATATAGGAGAAAAAGATTTTTTTTTCTAGACAGAGTCTCACTCTGTCACCCAGGCTGGAGTGCAGTGGCGTGGTCTCAGCTCACTGCAACCTCTGCCTCCCAGGTTCAAGTGATTCTCCTGCCTCAGCCTCCCGAGTAGCTGGGACTACAGGCACCTGCCACTACACCTGGCTAATTTTTGTATTTTTAGTAGAGATGGGGTTTCACCATGCTGGCCAGGCTGGTTTCGAACTGAGCTCATGATCCGCCTGCCTTGGCCTCCCAAAGTGCTGGGATTACAGGTGTGAGCCACTGCACCCAGCGAGAAAAAGATATTTAAGTAATTTTAGACTGCACACCCTTAGTGGCCTACATGTAAGCACACAAAAAATTGCAAAGAAATATTAAATCAAACTTAGTAGGTTTGTAGCTGGAAATACTATTGGTATTACAATTTTCATTATGCACATATTGTACAACTGAACAAATGAGTGCGTTTATGTTGTTACCAGAGTTCTTCTCACTGTAGAAAAAAAGGATATCCAAATATGAACTGAAAGAAGAATGTGGCCGGGCACGGTGGCTAACACCTGTAATTCCAGCACTTTGGGAGGCCGAGGCAGGTAGATCACAAGGTCAGGAGTTCAAGACCAGCCTGGCCAAGATGATGAAACCCCGTCTCTACTAAAAATACAAAAATTAGCCGGGCGTGGTGGCAGGCACCTGTAATCCCAGCTACTCAGGAGGTGGAGGCAGAAAACTGCTTGAACGCAGGAGGTGGAGGCTGCAGTGAGCCGAGATCACACCACTGCATTCCAGCCTGGGGGACAAAGCGAGACTCCATCTCAAAAATAAAAAAATAAAAATAAAAAAGAACGCTATGTAATTGGACTAGAATTAGGGCTAACAATATGAAGCACTTTGGGAAACCGAGGCAGGCGGATCACCATGTTGGCCAGGAGTTTGAGACCAGCCTGCCCCACATGGAGAAACCTCATCTCTACTAAAAATACAAGAATTAGCCAGGTGTGATGGTACACACCTATACTCCCGTTACTCCAGAGGCTGAGGCACGAGAATCACTGGAACCTGGGAGGCAGAGGTTGCAGTGAGCTGAGGCAGCCTGGTGTCCAAGGGTGTGGTGAGCCATGATCATGCCACTGCACTCAAGCCTGGGCAACAGAGGAAGACCCTGTCTCACAAAAAAAAAAAAAAAAAAAAAAAGACCAGGTGCGGTGGCTCATGCCTGTCATCCCAGCACTTTGGGAGGCTGAGGCGGGCAGATCATGAGGTCAGGAGTTCAAGACCAGCCTGGCCAACATAGTGAAACCCCATCTCTACTAAAAATACAAAAATCAGCTGGGTATGGTGGCACGCACCTATCCCAGCGACTCAGGAGGCTGAGGCAGGAGAATTGCTCGAACCTGGGAGATGGAGGTTGCAGTGAGCCAAGACCACATCATTGCACTCCAGCCTGGGCACCAGAGTGAACCTCCATCTCAAAAAAAAAAAAAAAAAAAATTTTTTTTAAAAGAGAGTATAGGGCCAGGCGCAGTGGCTCACATCTGTAATCCTGGCACTTTGGGAGGCCAAGGTGGCTAGATCACGGGGTCAAGAGATCGAGACCATCCTGGCCAACGTGGTGAAACCCCATCTCTACTAAAAATACAAAAAATTAGCTGGGCGCGATGGCGCACGCCTGTAGTCTCAGCTACTCTGGAGGCTGAGGCAGGAGGATAGTTTGAACCCAGGAGGCAGAAGCTGCAGTGAGCTGAGATCACACCACTGCACTCCAGCCTGACTTCATCTCAAAAAAAAAAAAAAAAAGAGTATAAAAAAATCTTTACAGAATGACAATATAGAAAAAATACAGAAAAAATAGAAAAGTCTCCATTTTATAATCACTACAGTAATATTTGGGCAAGAAACAATCCAGATAAAACCATTAAGTAAAGATTATTATAGGACAGAATATTCACACCGTTTCTATCATTCCACAGATCACTTGTTAACTACAAAAGGAAAAAGAGGCCGGGAACGGAGGCTCAAGTCTGTAATCTCAACACTTTGGGAGGCCGAGGAGAGCGGATCACCTGAGGTCAGGAGTTTGAGACCAGCCTGGCCAACATGGTGAAACCTCGTCTCTACTACAATTACAAAAATTAGGCAGGCGTGGTAGGAGGCACCTGTAATCCCAGCTACTTGTGGGGCTGAGGCAGGAGAATCGCTTGAACCCAGGAGGTGGAGGTTGCAGTGAGCCAAAATTGCACCACTGCACTCCAGCCTGGGCGACAGAGTGAGACTGCTTCTCAAAAAAAAAAAAAAAAAAAAAAAAAATGCCCTTATTCTTAGGAGATGTATAGATGAAATTAGGGGTGAAGTGCTATGAAATTTGCAGTTAACTCTCAAATTGTACATGAGGAAAATTTATTAACTAAAATTTATTAACTAAAGGGCTTAGGGCCAAAAAACAGGCATTGTAGGAATCAAGTAAGTCAAAAGTGAGAAAGTTATTGTTCTATGAAACCGCAATATTTCAGAGGTGGAGAACACCTTTGGCCAAAGGTTCTAAAATGTACAGTGGGAGGTGAACTAATGCCGTAGGCAATAGTATTTTGCTTCCATGGTATATTTTTGCTGCAACTGGTAGGGTCGGGTGATGGCTGTTGATAGTCTTTTCCTCACTATTCCACTCTAAGCAAATACCTGAATGGTACCATTCCTATAAGAAGTAAACAGTCCCAGGAGAACTAATAAATCCAGACAGAATGTCCAGATTGAAACAACTAACTTTAAGGGGATACCTGGTTCTACTCTGATTTCATCTTAAAGTCTGGGGGAAGAGGTATACACTTACCACACACTCAGGTCAGAGGAGTTAGTACTCTGCCTCCAGGATAATTAAAATCAGAAGGAAGGAACTCAAAGGGAGCCCATAGTCATCTTACTTGGGGATTTAGAAATGAAAGCCCTGAACTTAACCCTAATGACATCTTTATTTTCATTATTTTTGCTATGAGCTTGCTTTCAAGGACAAGGAAGGAGACAGTATCAGATCCTCTAGCCAGGATTAAGAAAAGAACCCCAAGAATGGGAAACAATGGCAACCAAGCAAAAGCAGAGGCAAACAGCTTAGGTCCTGGATCCCTGGGCCCCAGAATGAGGCCTGGCACTTAGCAGTAATTAAGTCTATGGATTTCCCAATATACCACCCCACCCACCATGAGTGGGGAAAAAAAACCAGCACTCTTTTTTTCACTAGATACCTGTGCCAAAAACATACTTCACCCAAGATCTGCTTATGCCTAATATGGTCAGGCCTGATTATCCGACATAAATAACACATCATAAGGAATGAATCAGTTAAGAATCTTGACCAGAGGCTGGGTGCAGTGGCTCACACCCATAATTCCAGCACTTTAGGGGGCTGAGGTGGGCGGTCACTTGAGGTCAGGAGTTTGAGACCAGCCTGGCCAACATGGTAAAACCCTGTCTCTACCAAAAGTACAAAAATTAGCCAGGCGTGGTGGTACACACCTGTAGTCCCAGCTATTTGGGAGGCTGAGGCACTAGAATCACTGGAACCCAAGAGGCAAAGGTTGCAGTGAGCTGAGAACGCTCCACTGCACTCCAGCCTGGGTGATGTAGTGAGACTCTGTTTCAAATAAAAGAAGAAATCTTGACCAGTACTTCCTTTAACATTTCTGGGACAAGCACTATTATGCTGCCTTCAATTCTATACCTAACATGTTTTATAGATTAAAAAATCATTAATCTAAAACAATTCCAACAGGAAAGTCAAATAGCCGATATCAATGTCAACCCACTGAAGCAGAAACTGATGTGAAGAATAGCTAGATGGCTTTTTAAAGACAATTACCAATAAAATTGTGGTCACAGTATTTGTTCCTCAGCTTTTAAACTGAGGAGTCATTTATACTGCTTAAATAAAAATCAGCAAGAAGGACCAAAGTTTTACAAGTCTTATAATTTTTTTAAAAAGTCACTTTGATTGCCTTTGAAAGTAGTTCTCCACTGGAACTTTTGTTTTAAGACAGTGGAGGCCGGGCGCAGTGACTCATGCCTGTAATCCTAGCACTTTGGGAGGCCAAGAAGGGTGGATCACCTGCGGTCAGGAGTTCGAGACCAGCCTGGCCAACATGGCAAAGCCCGTCTCTACTAAAAATACAAAAATTAGCTGGGTGTGGTGGCGGGCACCTGTAATCCCAGCTACTCAGGAGGTTGAGGCAGAAGAATCACTTGAACCCAGGAAAAAAAAAAAAAGACAGTGGAATCTTTTCAGTAATCAATCCCAAACAAGAATAAGAAAACAAACACACACATAATCCATCAGTAAAACTAGAAGACATGTGGAATCTGACACCTGAAAAGACAGAGTGGGGATAAAGCAATGGTCCATGATGTAGCAGAGTGGGGTAAGATCAAACCTAAGTGCCTGCAAAGGGGAATACACAAAAGAAGTTGAATCTATCTATAGAACCCCAGCAAGGTTCAAACATTAGAGGAAAAATTAGAAGGAAGGGAAAAAATTAAAGGAACTGAAGACTGTAGAAGGCAGAAGGTGGAGTGCTAAAAACAGGGAGATCATCTACAAGTCTGTATAAGGAACAGACAGACCAAAAAGGCTCCCATCTCCATACTAAGTCGAAGAACTAACCCTAGGAGAGTTAAATTCTCCCGGACAAAAAAAAAAGTGAAAGATTAGATCCACAGAGTAAAGTACTAATGTAAAAACTCGAGTTTAGTAAAAGTCCGTGTGTTGAGAGGTAAGATCTCCATCTTCTCTCACTCAGCTCCAGAATGCTTTTTCCAGGCAAAAGAATGGCAGAACTTTCTTAGCACCAACTGATCCTCCCCAGAAAAAAAAAGATCTACACACAATATTTACTTATTTATTTATTTGAGATGGAGTTTCGCTCTTGTTGTCCACGCTAGAGCGCAATGGTGCAATCTCGGCTCACTGCAACCTCCACCTCCCAGGCTCAAGCGATTCTCCTGCCTCAGCGCCCCCAAACCAGCTGGCCAGGCTGGTTTTGAACTCCTGACCTCAGGTGATCAACCTGCCTCAGCCTCCGAAAGTGCTGGGATTACAGGCGTGAGCCACCACACCCAGCCCTACAGACACTATTATTTGAAGTTGTTGATCAAGTGCCAGCTAACCACTTGACTACCCTGCAGAGAAGCTTACACACACAGAACTTCTGATCAGCTTTTCAGAGTTCTACTCTTAAATATGAATAATCAGGCCAGGCGCAGTGGATGGGTTATTGAGGCCTAGGTGGACAGATCACTTGAGGTCAGGAGTTCGAGATCAGGCTGACAACATGGTGAAACCCTGTCACTACTAAAAATGCAAAAATTAGCCAGGCAGGGTGGCACATGCCTGTTATCCCAGCTACTTGGGTGGCTGAGGCACAAGAATCGCTTGAACCCAGGAGGTGGAAATTGCAGTGAGCCGAGACTGTGCCACTGCACTCCAGCCTAGACGACAGAGCAAGACTCCAACTCAAAAAAAAAAAAAAAAAAAAAAAAAAGAAGAAGAATCAGTGAATGACACCAGACATCTAAAGAAGGCCTGTAACATGGAACAAAGTGACTAAAACTGACTAAATCAAAGTCAAAGAAAACAGAAAGTCAAAAAAGAACATGCGTAAAACAAAAGAACATTTCAAATAATTATAATTAAACTCTCAGGCTGGGCATGGTGGCTCACACCTGTAATCCCAGCACTTTGGGATGCCGAGGTGGACGTTTTGCCTGAGGTCAGGAGTTCAAGACCAGTCTGGCCAACATGATGAAACCCGGTATCTGCTAAAAATACAAAAATTAGCCAGGTGTGGTAGCGGGCACCTGTAATCCCAGCTACTCAGGAGGCTGAGGCAGGAGAATCGCTTGAACGCAGGAGGCAGGGGTTGCAGTGAGCCAAGATCGCACCACTGCACTCAAACCTGCACGACAGAGTGAGACTCTTGTCTCAAAAAAAAATAATAAACATTAAAAAAAATAAAATAAAACTCTCAGAGGGGTAAGAGAAGATATACTCATTAAACAGGTTGCTATAAAACAAAAACAACAGAAAGAATTCTGGAGAATCACAAATACAACAGCTTTAAAAAAAATTTAGTCAAATGGCTGGGCACAGTGGCTTACGCCTGTAATCCCAGCACTTCAGGAGGCCAAGGCGGGCGGATCACCTAAGTCAGGAGTTCGAAACCAGCCTGACCAACATGGAGGAACCCTGTCTCTTCTAAAAATACAAAATTAGCCGGGCATGGTGGCACATGCCTGTAATCCCAGCTACTCGGGAGGCTGAGGCAGGAGAATCGCTTGAACCCAGGAGGCGGAGGTTGCGGTGAGCCAAGATTGCGCCATTGCACTCCAGCCTGGGCAACAAGAGCAAAACTCCATCTCAAAAAAAAATTCAGTAGAAGAAAGTAAACAACAAGACAAAGAAATGGAAACGTGGAAAAGATAAGAAAAATTAGATGATCGGTCCAGGAGATCCAACATCCAACTAATTGCAATTCCAAGAAGAGAAAACAGTGGGAAGGAAATTACCAAATAAATCACATAAGAAAATTTCCTAGAACTGAAAGACTAAAGCTTTAAGATTAAAAGAATAAAAATAGGCTGGGCACAGTGGCACATGCCTGTAATCCCAACACTTTGGGAGCCAAAACAGAACAACTGCTTGAGGCCAGGAGTTCCAGGCCAGCCGGGGAAACACAGGAAGACCTTGTCTCTACGAAACATTTTAAAAATGAACTGGGCGTGGTGGCATGCATCTGCAGTCCTAGCTACTCAGAAGTTGTGGCAGGAGGATCGCTTGAGCCCAGGAGTTACAGGTTACAGTGAAGTATGATCACACCACCACACTCCAGCCTGGGAAACAGAGTGAGACCCTGTCTCTTAAAAATAAATAAATTAATTAATTAAATTAAATAGGCCGGGCGCAGTGGGCCGTACCTGTAATCCAATCCCAGCACTTTGGGTGGCCGAGGCGGGTGGATCACTTGAGCCCAGGAGTTCAACACCAGCCTGGGCAACATGGTGAGTGCCCATCTCTACATTTTTTTTTATTAGCCAGGCCTGGTGGTGCGTGTCTGTGGTCCCAGCTACTCAGGAGACTGAGGTGGGAGGACAGCTTGAGCCCAGGAATTTGAGGTTGCACTGAGCTATAATTGTGTCACCGCACTCCTGTCTAGGTGACAGGGCGAGACCCTATCTCAAAAACTAACTAAATAAAAATAATAATCAAAGTCAAAGCAACACACATCACTATAAAAACTTAGATCAGAAATAAAGAGAAAATCTTAAATATTTCCACAGAAAAAATAGGCCATGTGTAAAGGACTGGGAATCAGAATGCCAAAGCACTTCAACAGAAACTCTCAAGAATAGAAGAAAACTGAGCAAAATTCTAAGTGAAAATAATTTTCAACTCCAATAACATAAACAATCAAGTAAATAAAAATGTAAAGAAATTCTCAAATATGCAATATGGATATATTTTTATTATAAATGTATCTTTATGTACCTTTTCTGAGGGAGCCACTAGTATAGTGTCACCAAAACAAGGACATAAACTAAGAAAAAGGAAAAAAATGAAGATATGGGATCCAGGAAACAAAAGATCCAACACTGAAGGAGCCAAGAGGATTCCAGGGTTGTGGTGAAGAAAGAGTCCAGTCATAACAGTTGCGACTAAAGAGCTACCACTCCAGATGGGAACAGGTGGATAGAAAGTTCCTAAGATATGCCTCTGGGAAATAAATGGAACTGATAGATTATCTTATAAGCCTGATCAAAGAACATTAGACTGAAAGGTGTTTTACAAAGTTGTTGGAAGACATCAGAGGACAATAGTAGATTCAAAGAAAGCAAAACAAAATGAGAGGATGAGGATAAAGGAGGGTGTGAAGTAAACAAGAAACAAATCCTTAACTCGAATAAAAGAAAGTTAATACTGCCAGGCTCAGTGGCTCATGCCTGTAATCCCAACACTTTGGGAGGCCAAGGCGGGCCGATCCCCTGAGGTCAGGAGTTCGACACCAGCATGCCAATATGGCGAAACCGCATCTCTACTAAAAATACAAAAATTAGCCGGGTGTGGTGGTGGGCGCCTGTAATCCCAGACACTCAGGAAGCTGAAGCAGAGGAATCACTTTAACCTGGGAGGTGGAGGTTGCAGTGAGCTGAGATCACGCCACTGCACTCCAGCCTGGGCAACTGAGTGAGGCTCCGTCTAAAAAAAAAAATTGAAAACTGCTGAATTAAAAAGATAGCAGTTGGCTGGGCATGGTGGCTCATGCCTGTAATCCCAGCACTTTGGGACGCCAAGGCGGGCAGATCACCTGAGGTCAGGAGTTCAAGACCAGCCTGACCAACATGGAGAAACCCCGTCTCTACTAAAAATACAAAATAAGCCAGGCGTGGTGGCACATGCCTGTAATCCCAGCTACTAGGGAGGCTGAGGCAGGAGAATCACTTGAACCTGGGAGGCGGAGGTTGTGGTGAGCCGAGATCACGCCACTGCACTCCAGCCTGGGCAACAAGAGCAAAACTCTGTCACAAAAAAAAAAAAAAAAAAAAAAGATAGCAGTAGGCCAGGCGCAGTGGCTCATGCCTGTAATCCCAGCAGTTTGGGAGGCCGAGGCAGGTGGATCACCTGAGGTCAGGAGTTCGAGACCAGCCTGGCCAATATGGTGAAACCCCGTCTACACTAAAAATCCAAAAATTAGCCAGGTGGTGGTAGGTGCCTGTAATCTCAGCTATTAGGGAGGCTAGGGCAGGAGAATCACTTGAACCTGGGAGACAGAGGTTGCAGTGAGCTGAGATTGTACCACTGCACTCCAGCCTGGACAACAGAGTGAGAGTTCATCTCAAAAAAAAAAAAAAAAAGAGATGGCAGTACATGCTTATTACTTAGAAATAAGGAGATCAGAAACAGTGAAGAGTTACCTCAGCAAAGAATTGCAAGAGCTCTTCCACACTCACCAAGCAGAAATAAAAATAGGAATAACAGTAATGAAACATACCTCACATTCTAAAAAGTATTGCAACTGTGTTAGAAATACATTTTTTGCCGGGTGCGGTGGCTCATGCCTGTAATCCCTGCACTTTGGGAGGCCGAGGCAGTTGGATCACCTGAGGTCAGGAGATCAAGACCATCCTGGCCAATATGGTGAAACCCCATTTCTATCAAAAATACAAAAAAGTAGCTGGGCGTGGCAGCATGCACCTGTAGTCCCAGCTACTCGGGAGGCTGAGGCAGGAGAATTACCTGAACCCGGGAGGTGGAGGTTGCAGTGAGCCGACATCGCGCCACCGCACTCCAGCCTGGGTGACAGAGCGCAACTACGTCTCAAAAAAAAAAAAAAGAAAAGAAAAGAAATACATTTTTTCTGTAAGAGACTGGGTCTTACTACATTGCCCAGGCTACCCTTGAACTCCTAAGTTCAAGCAATCCTCCTGACTCAGTCTCCCAAGTAGCTGGGACCACAGGTGTGCACCACTGTACCTGGCTTGAGATACATTTTTTTGACTGCAAATTTTAGGCCAAAATGTTACAACAATTAAAAATATGATGTGATTGCTTCCCAGCCTTTTGGCTGAGATCAAGTGTAAAAATATGGTGTGTGAGGACTAAAAAGGGGGAGTGGAAATCACCTTTTTAAGCACCTTCATGGCAAATATTTTCCCAGTATTTGCTCCTGTTACTTTTCGTACTTGAAAAACCTGGATTAAAAAAAAGTGTGTGTTATTCAAAGGCAAACTATGTCAGGCATACTCCCTTAATTCCTAGTTATAAGAAACATATGCCACAGCAGTTTATATTATAAAAACTATGTGCAAAAATGATCAGCTAAAAGAACAGACCACATTAATGATCATGACTTTCCTGTTTGTTCTGCTGCCATCTGGTGGTAATGTTGGACAATGACCATCTAATAATAAACACTGTTACTTTATATTAATATATAAAATCCTACTTAGAACAAGCTATAAACAGTGTTCCCAGAGGCATAATACCACCTTAAAAATTATAAAATATTTCATAAATTTCTTTCAAGGTTGCTTGCCACTGCCCTTGCTTCACATAAAACTATTTAAAAATAGTTGGCAGGAAATTACTGTTTACCTATTACTTAAAATAGTTTGTACTAATACTTGGCCCTCTGAATCTACAGGTTCAGCAGCCGTGGATTCAACCAACCGCAGAATGAAAATATTTGGGGGAAAAAACAATAAACAATACAAACAATAAAAAATAATACAAATATGGCCAGGTGAGGTGGCTCACAACTGTAATCCTGGCACTTTGGGAGGCCGACTCGGGTGGATCACCTGAGGTCAGGAGTTCAAGACCAGCCTGGCCAACATGGTGAAACCCCATCTCTACTAAAAATACAAAAATTAGCCGGATGTGGTGGCGCACACCTGTAATCCCAGCTACTCGGGAGACTGAGGCAGGAGAATCGCTTGAATCTGGAAGGCAGAGGTTGCAGTGAGCTGAGATCGTGCCACTGCACTCCAGCCTGCGGGAAAGAACGAGACTCTGTCTCAAAAATCATAAAAAATAAAATAAAAAATTAAGCATATGGGAGGATGTGTGTAGCTTATATGCAAATACTATGCCATTTTATATAAGGCACTTGAGCGTCGGCAGATTTTGTTATCTGCAAAGGTCTTGGAATCAGTTCTCCCTTACCCCTCCCCCATACTGAAAGACAACTATAAACATTTTCATGCAACACCTAAAACATGTGAGATTCAAAGTGCATGTGTTGCACATTCAGGATGATTAGAAATTACAATGTGTTCTTAAGCATAAGAATAGGCTACAAATGTCTGCTTTGCAAAAATTAACACTACACAATAGCAAAAATAATTCTTAAAACTTAATACTAACCAAGTTATTATCTAAATTATTTTGATAAGAGAATAGTTTGGTAAAAATTTTTGTGGGCAGAACTCATAAAAGTGACGTCTTAAGTTGTAAAGCCTTGGGCAAAACTGTGAAACTAAATAGTTTTCTTCCCCCTTTTTATATTCCTTCAGCTTCCCCAATTCTATTGCTCCAGAAAACCAGTTGAGATTAAGGTCTCAGTAATGGATAACAACTCAGACTGCCATGTCTCTTGTAAGCAAGGAGGGCTTTATTTTTAAAGAGGATACCATTTAACTAAAGTAAAGAATGAACCCTTTAATAATAGACTTTGCCTGGTACAGTTGTCTATTTATGTATTCTATGAACATTGACTGAGTACCTATTATGTGCCAGGCTTTTACATGTGTGGTGGTATGAAAAGAAGGGAAAACCGAACTTCTGTACATCCCTCAAACATACCAGCTAAGTGGTCATGATCACATCCTTTGCTGATAGCTGACAAAGACTGAAGATGACTGCTGGAACCAGGGCATAAAAATCAATCTATTCAAGACAGACAACAGCTCTCATTTCAAAAATATTGCCTACCTTTCCATAGCCCCCTTTACCAAGTACCCGAAGTAGCTCAAAACATTCTGGTCTGATTTTTTCTGGCCCTCTGTTCACACTAGTTTCTGAGATTTCAAATTTCTCACAATGTTCCATGCCACTGGGAAGAAAAGTAAAACCAAAAATAAATTTGCAAAAAGTTAAATTACTTTCAGCATATAGTCAAGAAAAAGGAGAAAGAGAAATGTAATCTAAGTAAGTAAAAGTAAAAAAGTACATGACACCAAATTATTTGTGCTCTAAACAAACAGAACAGCAGGTCAAGAGGAGGGTGGCCTGATAATTGTTTGCCTCCTTGTTCATAGAATGGGCAATCAATTATTTACTTATTTTTATAATTGTTTATTTTATGCATAAAGGGGTACTATGGTTTTTCATTGGGTAGATGCCTTGGATAATCCATTCAAGTAAGATCACTTAGTCCAACTTAATGAAATCTATATCCTTCGTTTACTGATAGAAACACTGGCGCACATATTGAGGCCGTATTTCTGGATCAGACCTTGCCGGTTTGAGCAGACGCAACAAGAGCAAGAACCCTGATTGAATTTTCATGGGTGACTCCAATACAGCTGCTGGTGACCCATCTTGCTCTTAGGAGTGCAACAAAGTAAAAGAAGACAATTATTTATTTTCATAAGCATCAAGCACCCCAAAACTAAGGTAAGTTAGAAAAAGTTCATTAAGTTGACAAAGAAAAAAAGTCTTGCAGTTATTCAAATTTACTTCATTGAAAATATCTATGAAATTAGGTATTATCCAACCTCATTTGGCAATGTCAGCAGAAAATTAGGGATCTTTCCAAAACTACCCAATTAGTTCACATCATAGTACAAAACTTCTTCTCTGTATCTGTTTTTTCAAGTTATTAGCTTGATTTAAAGAATCCAATGGGCATGGTGGCTCATGCCTGTAATCCCAGCACTTTGGGAGGTTGAGGTGGGCGGATCACTTGAGGTCGAGAGTTCAAGACCAGCCTGGCCAACATGGTAAAACCCTGTCTCCACTAAAAATACAAAAATTCCAGCCTAGCCAACATGGTGAAACCCCGTCTCTATTAAAAATACAAAAATTAGCTGGGCGTGGTGGCAGGAACCTATAATCCCAGCTACTCGGGAGGCTGAGGCAGGAGAATCACTTGAACCTGGGAGGCAGAGGTTGCAGTGGGCTGAGATCATGCCATCACACTCCAGCCTGGGAACAAGAGCGAGACTTTGTCTCAAAAAAAAAAAAAAAAAAAAAAAACCCCAACAAAAATTAGCCAGGTGTGGTGGTGCGCTCCTGTAGTCCCAGCTACTTGGGAGGCTGAGGCAGGACGATCGCTTGAACCCAGGAGGTGGAGGTTGTGGTGAGCCGAGATTGTGCCACTGCACTCCAGCCTGGGTGACAGAGGGAGACTCCATCTCCAAAATAAAAATAAAAATAAAGAATCCAAAAGGGGTACCAATTGTCTCTGTCATTTAAATGCTTTCTACATGAGTGATCTATCTTCTCATTCTCCTCCTACACCAATGCTTTTTACTTGAGAGTACAATACAGAGCAGATTAATCACCATACTCACCTAATGGAGCTTGTCTAAAATGACTTAAGATTACATGAATTTCTTTTTTGTTGCTGCTGTTGAGACGGAGTCTCGCTATGTCGCCCGGCTAATTTTTGAATTTTAAGAAGAGACGGGGTTTCGCCATGTCGGCCAGGCTGGTCTCGAACTCCTGACCTCAAATGACCCGCCCACCTTGGCCTCCCAAACTGCTGGGATTACAGGTGTGAGCCACTGTGCCCAGCGGGATTGCATGAATTTCTGTTTGAATGACTGTATGAATTTCTGTTTGTATATTTAAGCAAAACAGAAAGCATTTGACTTTTTGAGGCATTTCTACAAATTTTTCTGTAAGAAAAGATTAAAACTGTGGCTCTTTAAACTAACAACTCAGATTCATATTTAGTACTCTGAATCTGAATTAATATCTTTTCCTCAAAATCCATACATAATCTCAAAACTCTGATAGGTTATATTGATCAGATTTTGGTGCCAAATTCAATACATCGAGTTGATAAATATGACTACATATTTAAGAACAGGTTACAGGAATCACATGATTGCTACGAAATAGAACTGATAAAACCTACTTGTAAGAAAGACAACACAATGAAAATCTCTTCATATAAACTTACAGTTCATATGGTCCAACTCCCCCATGGTCCATGCTTTCATTTAACTGACCCTGAAAAATATGTTAAAAGTTTCAGAAATAATCTAATAAACATAAAATTTAAAGGTTTAATTCTTTGTCTCATAACCGAAAGAGAATGAATGAAATAAACCAGCCTAACAATTCTCTTATACTTCAACAACAGGCAAATATGGTAATGAACAAAATACAGTACACAAACAACACTATGGGAATTTCACTCTAAATTATTTTACAAATAGAGATGAGGTCTTTCTATGTTGCCCAGACTGGAATGCAGTCAATAGCTATGAAGGGGTATGATCATAGCATACCAGAGCCTTAAACTCCTCAAGTGATTCTTCTGCCTCAGCGTTCCAAGTAGCTGGGACTATAGGCACCCGGGTTTTTTTTTTTTTTTTTTTTCTTTTTTGAGATGGAGTCTCACTCTGTCACCCAGACTGGAGTGCAGCGGTGCCATCTCAGCTCACTGCAACCTCCGCCTCCCAGGTTCCAGTGTTTCTCCTACCTCAGCCTCCTGAGTAGCTGGGAGTATAGGCATGTACCACCATGCCTGGCTAATTTTTGTGTATATATATATATTTTTTTTGAGATGGAGTCCTGCTCTGTTGCCCAGGCTGGAGTGCAGTGGCGCCATCTCGGCTCACTACAACCTCCACCTCCCAGGTTCAAGTGATTCCTCTGCCTCAGCCTTCCGAGTAGCTGGGATTACAGGTGCCTGCCACCATGCCTGGCTAATTTTTTATATTTTTAGTAGAGATGGGGTTTCACCATATTAGCCAGGATGGTCTTGATCTCCTGACCTTGTGATCTGCCCACCTCAGCCTCCCAAAGTGCTGGGATTACAGGCGTGAGTCACCACTCCCGGCCCTAATTTTTGCATTTTTAGTAGAGATGGGGTTTCACCATGTTGGCCAGGCTGGTCTCGAACTCCTGACCTCAGGTGATCCGCCCTCCTCGGCTTCTCAAAGTGCTGGGATTACAGGCGTGAGCCATCACAACCAGCCCCAGCTTTTGCTTTTAATTTTATATGACAGGCTGGGCATGGTGGCTCACACCTGTAATCCCAGCACTTTGGGAGGCTGATGCGGGCAGATCACGAGGTCAGGAGTTCAAGACCGGCCTGGCCAATACGATGAAACCCAGTCTCTAATAAAAATACAAGAATTAGACGGGTGCAGTGTCGCATGCCTGTAGTTCCAGCTACTCAAGAGGCTGAGGCAGGAGAATTGCTTGAACCCAGAAGGCAGAGGTTGCGGTGAGCCGAGATCACGCCACTGCACTCTAGCCTGGGCAATAGAGCAAGACTCCATCTCAAAAAAAAAAAAAAAAAAAAAAGCCACGTGCGGTGGCTCATGCCTGTGGTCCCAGCAGTTTGGGAGGCCGAGGCGGGCAGATCACCTGAAGTTGGGGGTTCGAGACCAGCCTTACCAATATGGAGAAACCCCATCTCTACTAAAAAAATACAAAATTAGTCGGGCGTGGTGGCCCATGCCTGCAATGCCAGCTACTCGGGAGGATGAGGCAGGAGAATCGCTTGAACCTGGAAGGCAGAGATGGCAGTGAGCCGAGATCGCGCCATTGCACTCCAGTCTGGGCAACAAGAGCGAAACCCTGTCTCGAAAAAAAAAAAATTTTTTTTTACATGACAACTTAACTGTAGAGGCTACTCATGACTAATCAAAAAATAAAACCAAGTGAATTTTCCTTCAAAATGTACATTTATCTATTCGAAAATGTATATTTTCGGCTGGGTGCAGTGGCTCATACCCGTAATCCCAGCACTTTGGGAGGCCGAGGCGGGTGGATAACCTGAGGTCAGAAGTTTGAGACCATCCTGGCCAACATGGTGAAACCCCATCTCTACTAAAAATACAAAAATACAAAAATTAGCCAGGCATGGTGGTGGGTGCCTGTAATCCCAACAACTCGGGAGGCTGAGGCAGAAGAATCTCTTGGATACGGGAGGCAAAGGTTGCAGTGAGCCAAGATCTCGCCACTGCACTCCAGCCTGAGTGACAGAGTGAGACTCCATCTCAAAAAAAAAAAAAAATGTAATTTTGTGTATTATGAAATTAAAGGCACTACATTCTGAATATGACTTAAATCAAATGATTTACACACAGTGCTATTTTGATGTGCTTTTAATACACAGAGTAACATAATGCTATAAACTAAGCCTAAGGTACCCACAACTAGTCCAGGGTATCTAGTGTAAAATGTGGCTGATTGAGACAAAATAATTAAGCAACACTGTCAAACAGTTGGAAGTCATGCTGGCCACACATTTATTCTGACCATAGAATAAATGAGTGCAAAATTTAAATAACCTTCTATATACTAGCAATGAACAATCCCAAAATGAAATGAAGATAACAATTCCATTTATAATACCATCACTAAGAAGTAGCTTAGAAAAAAATTTATGGCAGGTACAGTGGCATAAATAACTTCGGGAGTCCAAGGCAGGAGGATTACTTGGAGTTCAAGACCAGCCTGGCCAACACAGTAAGATCCTGCCTCCACAAAAAAATTTTTAAAAATTAGCTGAGTGTGGTGGCACATGCCTGTAGTCCCAGCTACTTAGGAGGCTGAGGTGGCAGGATCACCTGAGTGCAGGAGGTCATGGCTACAATGTGGCAGTGATTGTGCCACTATATTCCAGCCTGGGCAACAGAGTGAGACCCTGTCTCAAAAAAAAAAAAAAAAAAAAATTAACCACAGTGTAAGACTTACACACTGAAAACAATAAAACATTGCTGAATAAAATTAAAGACGACCTAAATAAATGGAAAGGCATTCCATGTTTATGGATCAGAGATTTAACATTGTTAAGATGGCAATACTAACCAAATTGGTCACGGATTCAACTGAATCCTATCAAAACCCCAGGTTCCTTTCTTGCAGAAATTGACAAGCTGATCCTAAATTTCATATAGAAATGCAAGGGACCACCAGGCACGGTGGCTCACGCCTGTAATCCCAGCACTTTGGGAGGCCGAGGCAGGCAGATCACGAGGTCAGGAGATCGAGACCATCCTGGCTAACATGGTGAAACACCGCCTCTACTAAAAATATAAAAAATTAGCCAGGTGTGGTGGCGGGCGCCTGTAGTCCCAGCTACTCGGGAGGCTGAGGCAGGAGAATGGCGTGAACCCGTGAGGCGGAGCTTGCAGTGAGCCGAGATCGCGCCACTGCAGCAGTCCAGCCTGGGCAACAGAGTGAGACTCTGTCTCAAAAAAAAAAAAAAGAAGAAATGCAAGGGACCGGGCAAGGCGGCTCACGTCTGTAATCCCAGCACTTTGGAGGCCAAGGCACATGGATCACCTGAGATCAGGAGTTTGAAACCAGCCTGGCCAACATGGCAAAACCCCATCTCTATTAAAAATACAAAAATTAGCCAGGCGTGGTGGAGGGCGCCTGTAATCTCAGCTACTCGGGAAGTTGAGGCAGGAGAATTGCTTGAACCCGTAAGGCAGACGTTGCGGTGAGCGAGATCACACCATTGCACTCCAGCCCAGGTGACAGAGCGAGACTCCATCTCAAAACAAACAAACAAAAAAAAGTAAAGAAAGAAAGAAATGCAAAGGAGCCAGGCCGGGTGTGGTGGCTCACACCTGTAATTCTAGCACTTTAGGAGGCCAAGATAGGTGGATCACTCGAGGTCAGGAGTTCAAGACCAGCCTGGCCAATATGGTGAAACCCCATCTCTACTAAAAATACAAAAATTAACTGGAGTGGTCATCCATGCTTGTAATCCCAGCTACTCAGGGCTGAGGCAGAAGAATGGCTTGAACTCAGGAGGCAGAGGTTGCAGTGAGCCGAGATCGCGCCACTGCACACTCCAGCCTGGGCAACAAAGCTAGGCTCTGTCGAAAGGGAAGGGGAAGGGGAAGGGAGGCAAGGGACCCAAAATAACTGATACAATCTTGAAAAAGAACAAAGGTGGAGGACTGACACTTCCCAATTTCAAAACATGTTACAAAGCTACAGCCATCAAGGCAGTGTGGTACTGGCATAAAGAAAGACATACAGATCAACAGAATAGAATTGAGAGCCCAGAAATAAACTCTTACATTTATATTGTCAACTAATTTTTGATAAAACTGCCAAAAATATTCGTTAGGCAAGAGGCAATCTTTCAATAAATGTGTTGGAACAACTGGATATCCACATACAATTCAAATAATGATGCTAGGACAACTGGATATCTATATGCTACTTCACACTATACACAAAAATTAACTCAAAATGGAGCAAAGACCTAAATACAGGAGCTAAAACTATAAAACTCGAGCTGAGTGTGGTGTTGTATGCCTGTAGTCCCAGCTATCGAGGAGGCTGAGGCAGGATGATCACCTAAGCCTGGGAGTTCCACTCCAGCCTGGGCAACAGAGCAAGATTCTGTCTCAAAAAAAATAATAAAAAAAAAAGGTCCTCCCAAGGGCCAGGCGCAGTGGCTCACACCTGTAATCCCAACACTGGGAGGCTGAGGCAGGTGGATGACCTGAGGTCAGGAGTTCAAAATCAGCCAGGCCAACGTGGTGAAACCCCGTCTCTACTAAAAATATAAAAAATTAGCCGGGCATTGTGGCGGGAGCCTGTAATCCCAGCTACTCAGGAGGCTGAGGCAGGAGAATTGCTTGAATCCAGGAGGCGGAGGCTGCAGTGAGCTGAGATCGTGTCATTGCACTCCAGCCTGGGCAACAAGAGCAAAACTCCGTCTCAAAAAAAAAAAAATCCTCCCAAAACTTAACAACAAAATAAAATTCTTAAAAGAAGCATAGGAGGGAGTAAATCTTCATGATCCTGGGGAAAGTAATAGTTTCTTATATACATTACCAAAAGCACAAACAATTTAAAAAATCAATAAATCGATTTACTGAAAATGTAAAACCTTTGCATGTCAAAAACACCAACACCATCAAGAAAGCTCAAAGAGACTGAGCACAGCGGCTCATGCTTGTAATCCCAACACTTTGGGAGGCTGAGGTGGGCATATCACTTGAGCTCAGGAGTTTGAGACCAGCCTGGGCAACATGGTGAAACTTGGTCTCTACAAAATTAGCCAGGCATAGTGGCGCACATCTGTAGTCCCAGCTACTCAGGAGGATGAGGTAGGAGGATTGCTTGAGTCCAAGAGGTCAAGGCTGCAGTGAGCCAAAATTGCGCTACTCCTGCCTGGGTGACAGACTGAGACCCTGTCTCAAAAAAGAAAATAAAAACCACAGAATAAGAATATGCAAGGAATGCAGCCAGGCGCAGTCGCTCAGGCCTGTAATCCCAGCACTTTGTGAGGCTGAGACAGACAGATCACAAGGTCAGGAGTTCGAGACCAGCCTGGCCAACATAGTGAAACCCCATCTCTACTAAAAATACAAAAATGAGCTGGATATGGTGGCGAGTGCCTGTAGTCCCAGCTACTCGGGAGGCTGAGGCAGGAGAATTGATTGAAACTGGGAGGCAGAGGTTGCAGTGAGCTGAGATCGCGCCACTGCACTCCAGCCTGGGCAACAGAGCGAGACTCCACCTCAAAAAAAAAAAAAAAAAAACAGAATGCCAGGTGCAGTGGCTCATGCCTATAATCCCAGCACTTTGGGAGGCCCAGGCAGGCGGATAATTTGAGGACAGGAATTCGACACCAGCCTGGCCAACATGGCAAAACCCAATCTCTACTAAAACTACAAAAACTAGCTGGGCGTGGTGATGGGCACCTGTAATCCCAGCTACTAGGGAGGCTGAGGCAGGAGAATTGCTTGAACCCAGGAGGCAGAGGTTGCAGTGAGCAGAGATGGCGCCACTGCACTCCAGCCTGGGCAATAGAGCAGACTCCGTCTCAAAAAACAAAAATGATATATAAAGAATTACTCCGGGCTGTGCGCAGTGGCTCACGCCTGTAATCCCAACACTTTGGGAGGCCAAGGAGGGCGGATCATGAGGTCAGGAGTTCGAGACCAGCCTGACCAACGTGGTGAAACCCTGTCTCTACTAAAAATACAAAAATTAGCCGGACGTGTTGGTGCGCACCTGTAATCCCAGCTACTCAGGAGGCTGAGGCAGGAGAATCACTTGAACCTGGGAGGTGGAGGTTGCAGTGAGCCGAGATCACGCCACTGTACTCCAGCCTGGGCAACAGAACAAGACTCCATCTCAAAATAAATAAATAAATAAATAAATAAATAAATAAATAATTACTCCAACTCAACAATAAAAAGATAAATAGGCCAGGCGCAGTGGCTCATGCCTGTAATCCCAGCACTTTGGGAGGCCAAGGTAGAAGACTGCTTGAGGCCAGGAGTTTGAGAGCAGAACTCTAAAGTGAGATCTCATCTCTAAAATAAATAAATAAAATATATAAAGAAAAAGATGACACACCCAATTTTTGAAAAATGAGCTAGGATCTGAATAGGTATTTCTCCAAAGAAAATATACAAATGAACAATAAGCAAATGGAAAGATGTTCAACATCATTAGTTGTTAGGGAAATGCAAATCAAAACCACACTGAGAAACTACTTCACACCCACTAGGATAATAGATGATAAAGAGGAAAAGTAAGTTGGGGGAGGATGAGAGAAACTGGAACCTTCATACAGTGCTAGTGAGAATGTAAAATGGTGCAACCGTGTTGGAAAAGTTTGTCTCTTAAAAAATTAAACATAGACTTACTACTGCATGACCCAGCAAATCTACTCCAATGTATCTACTCAAAAGAAATGAAAAGTATATGCTCCACAAAGATCTGGGCACTAATGTTCATAAAAACTTTTTTTTTCTTTTTTTTCTTTTTGAGACAGGGTGTCAGTCTATCACCCAGGCTGGAGTGCAGTGGTGCGATCACGGCTCACTGCAGCCTCAACCTCCTGGACTCAGGTGATCCTCCCACTTCAGCCTCCCAAACAGCTGGGACTACAAGTGCATAGCACCATGCTCGGCTCTTTTTTTTTCTTTTTTCTTTTTTTTTTTTTTTTGAGACAGAGTCTCGCTCTGTCGCCCAGGCTAGAGTGCAGTGGTGCAATCTCGGGTCACTGCAACCTCTGCCTCCCAGGTTCAAGCAATTCTTTGCCTCAGCCTCCTGAGTAGCTGGGATTACAGGCACCCGCCACCACGCCCGGCTAATTTTTGTATTTTTAGTAGAGATGGGGTTTCAGCATCTTGGCCAGACTGGTCTTAAACTCTTGACTTCATGATCCACCCAGCTCGGCCTCCCAAAGTGCTGGGAATACAGGCCACCGTGCCCAGCCTCGGCTCATTTTTTGTAGAGAACAGGTTTCATCATGTTGCCCAGGCTGGTCTGGAATTCCTGGACTCCAGCGATCCACCTGCCTCAGCCTCCCACAGTGCTAGGATTATAGGCATGAGCCCCCACACCCAGCCTTCTAAAAGGTTTATTCAGGCCAGGCGAGGAGGTGGCTCATGCCTATAATCCTAACACTTTGGGAGGCAGAGGCAGAAGAATTGCTTGAGGCCAGGAGTTTAAAACCAACCGGGACAAAATCACGAGACCCCCATCTCTGCAACAAATCAAAAAATTAGCTGGGAATGGTGGCACGTGCCTGTGGTCCCAGCTACATGAGAGACTGAGGCAGAAGAATTACTTCAGCCCAGGAGGGTGAAGCTGCAGCGAGCTTTTTCACGCCACTGCACTACAGCATGGGCAACGGAGTGAGACCCTATCTCCAAAAAAAAAAAAAAGAAACAAAAAATGCTTTAATCACAATTCAGTTGAACATCTGAATGAATAACTCAAATGAACATCAACCGGTAAATGGATAAACAAAATGCACTGTAGCCATAAAACAGAATAACTATTTGGCCCTAAAAAGAAATGAAGTACTGATACATGTTACAACATAGATGATCTTCAAAAACTTTATGTTAAGTGAAAGAAGCAGCTGGGCGCTGTGGCTCACGCCTGTAATCCCAGCACTTTGAGAAGCCAAGGCAGGCAGATCACTTGAGGTCAGGAGTTTGAGACCAGCCTGGCTAACATGGCAAAACCCCATCTCTACTAAAAATACAAAAATTAGCCAGGTGTGGTGGCGCACACCTGTGGTCCCAGCTACTCAGGAGGGTGAGGCAGGAAAATTACTTGAACCCAGGAGGCAGAGGTTGCAGTGAGCAGAGATCACACCACTGCACTCCAGCCTAGGTGATAGAGTGAGACTCCATCTCAAAAAAAAAAAAAAAAAAAGTGAAAGCCACCAAATAAAAAAGGTCATACACTATATGATTCCATTTATATGGAATGTCCAGAAAAAGCTTTTTTTTTTTTTTTTTTTAGAGACAGGTTCTCATTCTGTTGCGCAGGTTGAAGTGCAGTGGCAGGATCACGGCAAACTCAACCTTGGAGACTCAAGCGATCCTCCAACCTCAGCCTTCCAAGTAGCTGAGACTACAGCCGCACACCACCAAGACAGATAATTTTTTTCTATTTTTCGTAGAGACACGGGTCTCACTATGTTGCCCAGGCTAGTCTCAAGTGATCCTCCTGCCTCGGCCTCCCAAAGTGTTGGGATCACAGGTATGAGCCACCACACTGGGCCTAGAAAAGCCAAATCTATAGAGATGAGAAATAGGTTAGTTGCCTGGGGCTGAGGGTGAGAATCAGAAGTAACTGAATTGGCCAAAACTCTGTTTCTTTTTTCTTTTTTTTTTCTCAGAGATAGGGTGCTGTTATGTTGCCCAGGCTGATTTCAAACTCCTAGGCTCATGCGCTCCATCTGCCTTGGCCTCCCAAAGTACTGGGATTACAGGCGTAAGCCACCATGCCCAGCCCCAAAATTTCTTTATAGGGTGATAAAAAAATTTTTTTTTTTTTTTTAAGATGGAGTCTCGGCCAGGCGCGGTGGCTCACGCCTGTAATCCCAGCACTTTAGGAGGCTGAGGCGGGCGGATCACAAGGTCAGGAGATCGAGACCATCCTGGCTAACACGGTGAAACCCCGTCTCTACTAAAAATACAAAACATTAGCCGGGCGTGGTGGCGGGCACCTGTAGTCCCAGCTACTCGGGAGGCTGAGGCAGGAGAATGGCGTGAACCTGGGAGGCGGAGCTTGCAGTGAGCCGAGATCGCGCCACTGTACTCCAGCCTGGGCAACAGAGCGAGACTCCGTCTCAAAAAAAACGCAAGGTCTCACTCTGTTGCCCAGGCTGGAGTGCAGTGGTGCAATCTCGGCTCATGGGAAACTCCGCCTCCCAAGTTCAAGCGATTCTCCTGCCTCAGTCTCCCAAGTAGCTGGGATTACAGGCATGCACCACCACGCCTGGGTATTTTTGTATTATTAGTAGAGACAGAATTTTACCATGTTGGCCAGGCTGGTCTTGAACTCCCAACTTCAAGTGATCCATCTGCCTTGGCCTCCCAAAGTACTGAGATTACAGGCCTGAGCCACTGCGCCCGGCCGAGTGGTAAAAATTTCTAAAACCTAATTTTGGTGATGGCTGCACAACTCTGTAAATATACTCAAAGTCACTGAATTGTATAAACAAAAAACAACAAAAAACTTGGCAGCAGAATTTCAGTTACTGACATTATAATATATAGCTTTAAAATGAATCTAATCTGATTATGAACTCTCAGTTTACACGAAAGAATACTAATTAATTTAAAATAGACTCCAGGCCAGGCGCGTGGCTCACGCCTGTAATCCCAACACTTTGGGGCCAAGGCGGGCGGATCACCTGAGATTGGGAGTTCGAGACCAGCCTGGCCAACATGGAGAAACCCCGCCTCTACTAAAAATACAAAAATTAACCAGGCCTGGTGGCGGACACTTGTAATCCTAGCTACTCAGGAGGCTGAGGAAAGAGAATCGCTTGAACCCAGGAGGTGGAGGTTGCAGTGAGCCAAGATCACGCCATTGCACTCCAGGCTGGGTGACAAGAGTGAGACTCCATCTCAAAAAAAAAGAAAAAGAAAATAGACTCTAAAACATTACAAGTCTTTAAGCAATCATGTCAAAACTTTAGAGTAGTTAAGATATTAAAGTGAATATATCTTTCTTCAAAACTACCAGTACACAGCCAACATACACAACAAAAACACATAGGGGTGTGTGTGTGTGTGTGTGTGTGTGTGTGTGTGTGTGTGTGTGTGTGTGTGTGTGTGTGTTTAGCAATTCGGTTTCTGTCACCCAGGCTGGAGTGCTGTAGTAGGATAATAGCTCATTGCATCCTCAAACTCCTGGGCTCCAGTGATCATCTCTTCTCAGCCTCTGGAGTCACTAGTGCCAGGCGTGTGCTGTGTGCTACTATGCCCACTATTTATTTTTTTAATTTTTTGTACAGATAGGGTCTTGTTTTGTTGGCCAGGTTGGTCTCGAACTCTTGGCCTCAAATGATCCTTCCACCTTAGCTTCCCAAAGTTCTGGGATTACAGGCACGAGCTATCATACCCAGCCAAAAACTGATAGTATTCTTATAGAATAAATGTTCAAATGCCCCCAAAACACAAAATTTTAGTCATAACTCACTCATGGTGTGACCAAATCACGATAACATGTAATACCAGGAATGTACACTTCATGATTATACACAGGCAAAGAGATGGGGCAGTATCAAGGGGGAAAAAACCAATTCTCACCATTTTAACTGGATACAGTTTCTTTTATGTGTGGGATATGGGGGTGGTCATGGTTAAAGGTTTTTTTTGTCTTTGTTGCTCTACATAATCGCCTAGGATGGCTTCACTTTTATGACAAAAGACTAACTTCTTCCAGATGTGATAAAACTGGTATTACATAATTGTTTTTTCTTTAATGTTAGTTTTACTTAATTCTAAATTAAAGACTACAGAGTAGTTAAGACTGGACCATGATTTTGAAGCCACCTCACAAGATACGCCCTGTAGCTATGTTTCATTTCCTAAGCTGGCCAGACCTATAATGCTGGCACCTGCATATTGTGCTAATAACTTCTACCGTTACTGTCTAGGACAGAAGCATTTGAGGCACAAATCTTTTCTGCTACTCAGTGTTACCTCTAGAAGGCTCACACAAGAAGTGTCAAATAACATTATGTAATACATACTGACAACTCTCTTTCACAGGAAACTCTTTACTCCTTTTTTTTTTTTTTGAGACGAAGTCTTGCTCTTGTCCCCCAGGCTGGAGAGCAATGGCGCGATCTTGGCTCACTGCAACCTCTGCCTCCCAGGTTCAAGTGATTCTCCTGCCTCAGCCTCCCGAGTAGCTGGGATTACAGGTGCCTGACACCAGGCCCGGCTAATTTTTGTATTTTTAATAGAGACGGGGTTTTCACCATGTTGGCCAGGCTGGTCTCGAACCCCTGACCTCAGGTGATCTGCCCACCTTGGCCTCCCAAAGTGCTGGGATTACAAGCATGAGCCACCCCGCCTGGCCAGGAAACTCTTTACTCCTAATTTTTTTCTGCTACCTTAAGCTTTATGGCCTATCCAATGTCTGCTGTGTTCATTAGGATTGACAAGATTCAGTAACTTAGAGGAAATGGAAGAAAGGGTAGAACTTTGCCTAAACTCTTGGGCTATTTAAAAATAGTTGCTGCTGGCCAGGCACGGTGGCTCATGCCTGTAATCCCAGCACTTTGGGAGGCTGAGGCAGGTGTATCGCCTGAAGTCAAGAGTTTGAGACCAGCCTGGCCAACATGGTGAAACCCCGTCTCTACCAAAAAAATACAAAAAATTAGCTGGGTGTGGTAGTCGGCACCTGTAATCCCAGCTACTCGGGAGGCTGAGGCAGGAGAATAGCTTGAACCCAGGAGGCAGAGGTTGCAGTGAGCCGAGATCACACCACTGCACTCCAGCCTGGGCCACAAGAGCAAAACTCCGTCTCAAAAAAATAAAAAATAAAAAAAAGTTGCTGCTTTATAGTAAGTATATATTACAAAGCAAGATAAGTATTGATATTTTTTCTATAATTTTTCATAATCATGAATATTTGAGTATATACTATCTATATAGCACTTTGGTTTTCAAAAATTTTAAACCTTTTACTCAATAAAAATCTGATGTCCCAATCTGAAACTTGTACAGTAAGCCTGCGTGATTATTTCAAATTTTGAATTAGAGTACAAAGTGAGAATTTTTAAAATTGCATTACAGTTTTCTACTACTCTTAATGCTATAGAGAGCAGAGAAGATACCAACATTTTTGCAATCTAAATTCTCTGAAGGAAAACTTTTCCTTAGTTTCAATTTACTGCCCCAAATGATATCATCAACAGTGAAACAAAAAAACAAACAAAAAAGACACCCTCCGCCCAAAAACTCCCCTCTTACCAATAGGCTTTGATTATATTCCTCTGAGATATTTAAACAGAATCTTTTTTTTTTTTTTTTTTTTTTTGAGACGGAATCTCACTCTGTCGCCCAGGCTGGAGTGCAGTGGTGTGATCTCGGTTCACTGCAACCTCCACCTCCCAGGTTCAAGAGATTCTCCTGCCTCAGCCTCCTGAATAGCTGGGACTAGAGGTGTGCACCACCATGCCTGGCTAATTTTTGTATTTTTAGTAGAGACTGGGTTTCACCATATTGGCCAGGCTGGTCTCCAGCTCCTGACCTCGTGATCCACCTGCCTCGGCCTCCCAAAGTGCTGGGATTACAGGCATGAGCCACTGTGCCCGGCCTTAAACAGGATCTTTTTTAAGTTAGGTGGCAGATATTCAACTTTGTCCATAAATGTATCATTTAGTCTCATCTTTTAATCTCTAATTAAATAAACTATGGAAATACCTATATTTACTAACGCATAGTCACTCTGTAACGTACCTTGAAAGGCACATCTCTCTAAACAGGATCTCTAAACAGTGTGTATATTTTAAAAAAAAAATACACACTATGATACTACAGTTGTGAAAATACAGCACCTCGAGTTTAACTGCAATTATTAAGTCTCTAGGTATACGAGGTTAAACCTGAATGATTGGTTCCTTAGCAATGACAAGACAAGCTGAATTTCTGTGAACTAGCTAATTGCTTAATACGCCAGGATATTTTGAGAGTACTGTACTTTACGTACTTATTTAATGTAACCCTCATGTTACAGAAAACATCAGAGATTAAGGAATTTACTCCAGGTCACAGAGTGAGTATGGCCAAAGGAATCTGAATTCACTTTTGACATACCACAAAGAGGAACATTATAAACACAACTAGTAAATGCAATGAAGAACCTGTGCAATGAAGCCTGCTGAATTAAGTCAGAAGACACTACCACTATGTGATCTTTGGCTATCATATGGCCTATGCCTCAGTTTCCTTACTATAAAATGAGGAAGACTGATATGCACCAATGTTTAAAAACTTTGTGTAAATTAATTAAAGTCTATAAATTCACAAATAGAAACTATCAGAAGATTTTCTAAGAATCTAAACTTCTCTCATTTTCCAGAATTTTTTTTTTTTTTTTAATTTCAGGGTAATCTGGATGTCACCGAATCTCCTTGGATTGCCAACCCAATCCTACTCCAAATCTTCCATTATCCATCTTGAGGCACCTCTTAGAAAAAATAACACACTAAAAAGAAATATTTTCAACTCCAAAAAGTGTTGCTAAGACATATTTTACAGAAGTCTCTTCCTCAAAATCCTCTTTAATTGCCTTTGCTCTTTCCCCAGACTTTCTCTCCCCAAAATCGGGGCCATATTTCTTTCTCTTTCCTATTTCCACCAATTTTTCTGACCTCCTCCTCACACCTTCTCAAAATCCTACTTGCTTGTACCCAGCAGGACAAAAGCCCTGGAACACCTACTGTTCTTGAAACACAAGAAAGTGAAAAGAAAAGTCCCAGTTTACACAGGAATTTTAACAGAGTACTGTACTTTCAAAAAAGAATAAACCTGGCTGGGTGTGGTGGCTCACACCTGTATTTTGAGAGGCCAAGGCAGGCAGATCACCCAAGTTTGGAAGTTCCGGACCAGCCTGACCAACATGGAGAAACCCCGTCTCTACTAAAAATACAAAAATTAGCCGGGCCTGGTGGCGGGTGCCTGTAATCCCAGCTACTCGGGAGGCTGAGGCAGGAGAATCGCTTGAACCCGGGAAGTGGAGGCTGCAGTGAGCCGAGATAGCGCCATTGCACTCCAGCCTGGGCAAATAGAGCAAGACTCTGCCTCAGAAAATAAAATAAAATAAAATAAAATAAACCCAGTATGGAAATTCTATCAGTTCAACTAATGAAGATATAAAGCACCTTCCTATCCAGTTTTCTCCCCTGCCCTGCTCCAAAGCCACTGTCATAGAGAACCAACATAACTGATAAAGAGTATGGTATATGGTATAAATAATGAAAGTAATCTCATATTTGTTTCCAATTGTATCTAGTGTACCATTATGTTCGATTAAGAGGCTAATTGGAATTCTGCATGAAAACATCATTGAAAAAGCACACACCAACCGGATGCAGTGGCTCACGCCTGTAATCCCAGCACTTTGGGAGGTCAAGGCTGGCAGATTGCTGGAGCTCAGGAGTTCAGGCCCACCCTGGGCAACATGGTGAAACCCCATCTCTACTAAAATACAAACAATTAGCCAGGCATGGTGGTGCGTGCCTGTAGTCCCAGCTACTCGCAAGGCTGAGGCACGAGAATCGCTTGAGCCCAGGAGGCGGAGGCTGCAGTGAGCCGAGATCAGGCCACTGCATTCCAGCTTGGGCTACACAGTGAGACTCCATCTCAAAAAAAATTAAAATAAAATAAAGTAAAAAGCCTGGTGGGGTGGCTCACACCTGTAATCCCAGCACTTTGGGAGACTGAGGCGGGTGATCACCTGAGGTCAGACGTTCAAGACCAGCCTGGGCCACATGGTGAAACCCCATCTCTACTAAAATACAAAAAATTAGCCAGGTGATGTGGCGCACCCCTGTAATCCCAGCTACTTGGGAGGCTGAGGTAGGAGAATCGCTTGAACCTGGGAGGCAGAGGCTGCAGTGAGCCGAGATCGCACCACTGCACTCCAGCCTGGGTGACAGAGGAAGACCCTGTCTCAAAAAAAAAAAAAAAAAAGCCAGGCGCAGTGGCTCACACCTGTAATCCTAGCACTTTGGGAGGCCGAGGCGGGCAGATTACGAGGTCAAGAGATCGAGACCATCCTGGCTAACACAGTGAAACTCCATCTCTACTAAAAATACAAAAAATTAGCCAGGTGTGGTGGCACGCGCCTGTAGTCCCAGCTACTCAGGAGGCTGAGGCAGGAGAATCGCTTGAACCCAGGAGGCAGAGGTTGCAGTGAGCCGAGATCACGCCACTGCATTCCAGCCTGGGTGACAGAGCAAGACTGTCTCAAAAACAAAATAAAACAAAAAAACCAGAAAGAAAGAAAAGAAAAGAAAAAGCACACAACTCAATACCCACTTTCTAAACCGTGTGATTTTGATTTAGTCTTATTTGATTATGAAAAGAACAGTATTGGTCAGGTATGATGGTTTATGCCTATAATCCCAGCATTTTGGGAGGCCGAGGCTGGTGGATCATTTGAGGTCAGGAGTCCGAGAACAGCCTGGCCAATATGGTGAAACCCTGTCTCTACTAAAAATACAAAAATTAGCCAGATGTGGTGGCGCATGCCTGTAATCCTAGCTACTTGGGAGGCTGAGCCATGACAATCGCTTAAACCCAGGAGGCTGAGATTGCAGTGAGCTGAGATCGTACCACTGCACTCCAGCCTGGGTGATAGAGTGAGACCCAACTCAAAACAAAACAAAAGAAACAAACAAGAAGAACAGTATTATTTTAGGCCACTTAGTTTCTTAAAGTGTTCAAAATTCTTTATATACACCATCTCAATCTTTTGTCAACAGTAGGGCAGGTGCCAGAGGAGAAAAACTGAGGGTGAGGCAAGGGAAAGGAAGCCCCTGTGTAATTAGAGCAAACATCTGACATCAGTCATTAACCCATGTATTCAACTAGACATTGGAATTTAGATGCTAAACTACCAAGAGGTTATCAACTGATGATCATTTGGTCCAGGATCAGTGATTTAGTATGACAACATTTTTGAACTTCAGGTACAATTTGTCATTTTTTGATAAATTTATCTAGGGAAAAAAAAAGTTATTCCATAAAGATTAACAAACCACTAAGCCAGCCAAGGTGAAACCAAGCTATGCATTAGGAAATACAATTCTAAATTTAGCACCCTAAATTACAGCAAAGAAAGCCCTCATACCACCATTCACAAGTCTCTGTTCAGGCAACTTATTTCTGGCAAGCTAAATCAAGGCTGTCAACTGGTTTTTGTTTTTTTTTTTCCACCTCAAAATTACATTAATTATTCTGAAAAAAATACAGACATCTTCAACTTGGGGAAAGGCTACAAGTGCCGTGTGTCCTTATAAATGCTTATTTTAAAAAGTCACACGGAAGGGGGTTAAAAAAAAAAGCAAACAAACAAACCCTGGAAGATTGGAAGATGCAGCAGAGCCCCCTTGCTCCCGAAATAAAACTCCTGGTGGCTGTAACAGCAGCGGCAGTGCTACTCCCGACAGAAGTTTTCAGCTGTCACTTCTAACAGCTGAGCGCTTCCTAGGAGAGAAGCGACAGGCCGAGAAGAGAGGTGGTTGTGGGAGGTCTGAAGATTCAATACTTGAAATTCTAGACTCGAAGGGAAACCCTCCACACTTCGCCTGCACTTACGGGACACCCAGCAAGAGCAGCCCCCGTCTCCCCAACACACGCTCACGCCACCCGCTCCCCGCCACACTCAAGTCCAACAGCTCGAGGAATCGACCACGCGCCCGTTCTCTTTCCCTCTTCAGATCGCTCGGGGCTGCGCTGACCTGGGGCTAAGGGTGCGACCTGCACCTGCGAGCCCCGCAGAGGCCTCACACCTAGGGCCATGACCGCCCCGCCCGCTCCCCTGTCTCGGGCCGCGCGACCCTCAGCTCCTCAGGAGCCCCCCTGGGTCTCCACGCTCTAGGACACACCGCGCTTCCTGAGCCCGCGCCGCCGCCCCGGCCCTGTCACCTCGGGCCCCCGGGGACCCCGGGCCTCACCCCCTCCTCCAGCTCATCCTCAGAGCCCGCGTCCTCTGGCTGGTCCAGGTCTATGTCGAACACTCCTGCCATGTCCTCAGCTTCCCTGTCTCGGAAGTCCGGGGCTGGGTAAAAGCCGTCCCGCCTCCTTCGTCGCCTCATGGGCCCGGACCCGCCGCAGCCACCACAGCCGCTGCCGCCATCACCGGCTGCTTAGGCTCAGTGCGTCTGCGCCTAGGCCCTAGACTGGCTCCTAAAGTTCAGCGCAGGAGCATGCGTACAGGGTTCCGTGAAGCCAAACAGTGGGCAGTGGACATGCGCAGAACTATCGCCAGGATCCAGGCGCTGGCAGAAACATGCGCAAAACACCAGCCGAAGTCGCGCTTGGAGGACTAGAGCATGCGCATTGTCAGCTGGAGCGTTCGGTGGACAGTGAGCATGCGTACCATATCTGAAGTTCGTAAATTGAAATTGAACATGCGTAATTAATCTTTCTGAATAGGAAAAAATATATACACAACAAAACTCTCCGTTTATGGAACATGCGCATTTGTTCTCAGTAAGGTTTTCGTTTTGAAAGTGAGCATGCGCATGGTGAGTAGGTTGGTCCGAAGTTTGAACCGGACAGAAGCGCTGGTCGGCGTCTGGCGGTGAGTCGGGTTACATGTGGAGAACTCCTGGGGCCCGTGGGGAACGGGGGACCTTTTGGCTTTGCTCTTTACTAGTTCTGTGGCCTTGGAAAAGTCAATAACCTTTCAGAGCCTCAGTTTCCTTATCTGTAAAATGAGGATAATAATAAACCTACTTTGCCGGTTTGACATTTTAAGCGCAGAGTCTGTCTCACAACCCACGGCTCATTTCCAGTGCTGCATAGACCTGATGTGAAGTCTTTATCAAAACTTGTCTTTTCTTAGGTAAAAATAATGAGGACCTGCTCTAATGTTTCTTTTGCTTTCTTTCTTTTTCAAATGGAGACAGGGTCTCGCTGTGTTGCCCAGGCTGGTCTGGAATCCCTGGGCTCAGGTGATCCTCCCGCCTCGGCCTCCCAAAGTACTGGGATTACAGGTATGAGCCATTGCGCCCGGTTAATATTTCATCTGGTTTTCTTTCTCCAAGCTGCATCTTTCTTGCTGTCCTACCTGAGCTAAACACAAAATCTTTCTTACAGGTCTTACTAAAGTTACCAGGCTAGACTAGTGGAGAAAGCGTAAGCTATTATTTAGAAGAGAGAAAATTAATGTTAATTGAATGTACAATGTTGAGCACACTTCTGTGTTCTACATATTCATGTGGTGTGAAGGGTGGTACTACTAATTTCTTCAATCAGCATTTGTTTTGTCTTGCTTTTATTTTTTTAATTTTAATTTTTTTTTTTTCTTTTCTGGAGACAGGAGGATGTCACTTTGTCACCCAGGCTGGAGTGCGGTGGCAAGATCTTGGCTCACTGCAGCCTGGACCTCCCAGGCTCAGGGGATCCTCCCACCTCAGCCTCCCAAGTAGCTGGGACTGCAGGCGCACACCACCACGCCAAGCTAATGGTTGTATTTTTTGTACAAACAGGGTTTTGCCATGTTGACCAGGTCTGGAACAGCCAGGCTCATGTGATTCTCCCAACTCAGCCTCCCAAAATGCTGGGATTACAGGTGTGAGCCACGCACCCAGCCTCTTTTTTTCTTTTATCACTCCTCAACTGAGGAGAATGTTTTGTTTTAAACGTATGTTTAGGAAAAAAGTGATTACAAATCAGATTTTGGAAACTATTGAGCTGTGTATGAATGGATTCAGGTACAGTAAATCACAAATCCCAAAACCATGTAGAGAGTATGAGAACTTCCTTGAATGACTAGCTCCTTAGACAACACAACTGTTCTATCTCCAATATTACATACGTATGTGGCATTTTAAAATGACTTTTTTGGCCGGGCGTGGTGGCTCACGCCTGTAATCCCAGCACTTTGGGAGGCTGAGGTAGGTGGATCACGAGGTCAAGAGTTCAAGACCAACCTGGCCAACATGGTGAAACCCCATATCTACTAAGAATACAAAAATTAGCCAGGCGTGGTGGCACGTGCCTGTAATCCCAGCTACTCGGGAGGCTGAGGCAGGAGAATCGCTTGAACCTGGGAGGCGGAGGTTGCATTAAGCCGAGAACATGCCACTGCACTCTAGCCTGGGTGACAGAACAAGACTCCGTCTCAGGGGGAAAAAAAAAGACTTTTTATTGATGTATAATTAACATACATGGCATTTTATTTGTTCTTATTAGTAATGTAGTGGTTCTCAAAGCGTATTTTTTTCGATTACAGGTTGTTTTTAGAGGTAATACACCTAGTTTGTGGCTCAGCATGTCAATTGTAACAGTGCAACTTGGTCAGTGTGGCAATCAGATTGGTTTTGAAGTTTTTGATGCTTTGCTTAGTGACTCACACAGTTCCCAGGGACTCTGCTCTATGAGAGAGAATGAGGCATATCAAGCATCTTGCAAAGAAAGATTCTTCAGTGAGGAGGAGAATGGAGGTAGGTGTGGCCCACAGTCCTCTCCTTTACTCTGATCTAACCAACCCCTTCAAAGCCAGGCCTTCCACATGGTTTTCAAACCCCATTCCTTCCCATCTCACTAGGGAATTACTTTGTTTTTGCTTTTCATTTCTATGTTAATAATCTTTGCTTTTCCAGTGGCATTTTCCCTTCTGCATGCTCAGATCTCACCAATTTAAAACCAACCAAACAAAACTCATCTATTGACTGGCTTTCTTCTTCTTATCTCTTTGCCTTTCATCTAAGATTCTCAAAAGAGGACCCTGCTGGCTGGGCGTGGTGGCTCACGCCTGTAATCCCAGCACTTTGAGAGGCCGAGGCGAGTGGATCACAAGGTCAGGAGTTCAAGACCAGCCTGACCAACATGGTGAAACCCCATCTCTACTAAAAATACAAAAATTAGCTGGGCGTGGTGGCATGTGCCTGTAATCCCAGCTACTCGGGAGGCTGAGGCAGGAGAATCACTTGAACCCAGGAGGCAGAGGTTGCAGTGAGCCGAGACCGCACCACTGCCCTCCAGCCTGGTGACAGAGCGAGACTCCATCTCCAAAAAAAATAAAAGGACCCTGCTTAACCACCTATGATCCTGCTTCTGCCCCACATAGCATCATTGAAGCTGCTCTAACAAAAGTTTCCAGTGACCTCCGAATCACCAGATCCAACTACTGTTTTTCTTTTCTTTTTTTCTTTTTCTTGTATAGACAGGTTCTTACTACACTATGTTGCCCAAGCTGGAGTGCGGTGGCTATTCACAGGTCTCAGCCTCCTGAGTAGCTGGGACTACAGGTGCATGCCACCATGCCTGGCTCTTTCTTTTCTCTGTCTCTCTCTTTTTTTTTTTTTTTTTTTTTGAGAGAGTCTCGCTCTGTCACCCGGGCTGAAGTGCAGTGATGTGATCTTGGCTCACTGTAACCTCCACCTCCCATGTTCAAGCAATTCTCCTGCCTCAGCCTCCCAAGTAGCTGGAATTACAGGTGCCCACGACCATGTCTGGCTAATTTTTGTATTTTTAGTAGAGACAGGGTTTTGCCATGTTGGCCAGGCTGGTCTCGAATGCCTGATCTCAAGTGATCCGCCTGCCTTGGCCTCCCAAAGTGATGGGATTACAGGCTGTCTTTCTTTTTTTTTTCTTTTTTGTTTTTTTTTTGAGACAGAGTCTAGCTCTGTCGCCCAGACTGGAGTGCAGTGGTGCGATCTTGGCTCACTGCAACCTCCGACTACCAGGTTGAAGCAATTCTCCTGCCTCAGCCTCATGAGTAGCTGGGACTACAGGCATGCGCCACCACGCCCAACTAATTTTTTTTGTAGAGATAGGGTTTTACCATGTTGGTCAGGCTGGTCTCGAACTCCTGACCTCAAATGATCTGCCCACCTCAGCTTCCCAAAGTGCTGGGATTACAGGCGTGAGCCACTGTGCCCAGCCTCTTTCTTTTCTTAATTCACTTTACTCCTCTACTGCGTTTGATAACAGTAACGTATAAAAACTCTTTCCAGCAGGGCGCAGTGGCTCACGCCTATAATCCCAGCACTTTGGGAGGCCAAGGCAGGCAGATCACTTGAGGTCAGGAGTTAGAGACCAGCCTGGCCAACAGGGTAAAACCCCGTCTCGACTAAAAATACAAAAATTAGCCGGACATGGTGGCACATACCTGTAATCCCAGTTATTCGGGAGGCTGAGGCAGGAGAATCACTTGAACCCGGGAGGGGGGTTGCAGTGAGCCGAGATCTCGCCACTGCACTCCAGCCTGGGAAATAGAGCGAGATGCTGTCTCAAAAAAAAAAAAAAAAAAAAAAAAAAGGCAGGCATGGTGGCTCATCCCTGTAATCCCAACATTTTGGGAGGCCGAGGTGGGTGAATCACCTGAGGTCAGGAGTTCGAGACCAGCCTGGCCAACGTGATGAAACCCCATCTGTGCTAAAAATACAAAAATTAGCCGAGCGTAGTGGTGCGTGCCTGTAATCCCAGCTACTTGGGAGGCTGAGGCAGGAGAATCGCTTGAACCCGGGAGGCGGAGATTGTGCCATTGCACTCCAGCCTAGGTGACAAGAGCGAAACTCCGTCTCAAAAAAGAAAAAAAAAAAGACAAAAAACAACTCTTTCCTTGAACCTCCTTCTCCTAGTCACCCCACTTTTCTTCTCCAGTTGTTGCATCTCCCCTGTCCTCACTTGCATAGTTCTCTCTGGGCAACTTCACTGTCATAGTTTGCTACATTTATTACACCTGTGACTTTCAGACCTCTAGCCCAGCCTCTCTTAAAAGCTCTAGACAGATTAGTGGATATCTCCACCCACATCTCTCATATGAACCTGAAACTCAACATCTCTATGCCCAAGGCATTCATTATTGTTCCTTGTGCTCTTGCTGCATACATACCATCAAACAAGATCTGCTTATTTGACCTCCTATCTACTCCTTGAAACTGTTCTTCCCTTTCCACCTTCACTGACTTGCTTTAGTCTGGCTTTTGTTCTTTCTTACCTGGACTGTCTCAAGACACTCCTTTTAGGATTCCTTGCCTGAAGTCTCCGTACTGCTGTGTTTAAAAAGACATCGGCCGGGTGCAGTGGCTCATGCCTATAATCCCAGCACTTTGGGAGGTCGAGGCGGGCGAATCATGAGGTCAGGAGATCGAGACCATCCTGGCTAACACAGTAAAATCCCGTCTCTACTAAAAATACAAAAAAATTAGCCAGGCGTGGTGGCGGGTGCCTGTAGTCCCAGCTACTTGGGATGCTGAGGCAGGAGAATGGCGTGAACCCAGGAGGCGGAGCTTGCAGTGAGCTGAGATCGCAGCACTGCACTCCAGCCTGCGGGACAGAGCGAGACTCCATCTCAAAAAAAAAAAAAAAAAAAGACATCTAACAGCTGGGCACAGTGTCTCACTGTAATTGCAGTATTTTGGGAGACCAAGGTGGGAGGATTGCTTGAGGCCAGGAATTCAAGACCAGCCTGGGCAATAGAGCAAGATTCTGTCTCTAGAAAATAAACAATAAAAATTAGTTAGGTGTAATGGCACACACCTGAAGTCCCAGCTACTTAGAAGGCCAAAGTGGGAGGATTGCTTGAGCTCAAGAGTTTGAGGCTGCAGTGAATTATGATTGACAGACATTTAACTATTCCTCGCCTGCTTGAAAATTTTTGGTGGTTTATCATGGCCTAAAAGATAAAGTTCAGGCTTTTCTAGCATTGCCTATAAAGATTTCCAAGATTGAGCCCTACCTGCTTTTCATCCCCATCCATCACTTCTACCCTCTCCTTCTCCATCCTCTGCTCCAACAATTCTGAGCTGGATGTTGTACCCATGGTACTTTGTACCTCTAAATATGATGTTCCTTTGGTGTGGATTTATTTGGTCATATCATGTTGCAGTGTGATTAAGTATTGATGTATTTATCTTTCCCACAAGTCTTTTTTTTTTTTTTTGAGACAGAGTCTCACTCTTGCCCAAGCTGGAGCACAGTGGTGTGATTGCAGCTCATTGCAACCTCTACCTCCTGGGTTCAAGCAATTCTCGTGCCTCAGCCTCCAGAGTAGCTGAGATTACAGGCACACGCCACCAAGTCTTGCTAATTTTGTATTTTTGTTTTTTGTTTGTTTGTTTGTTTTGAGACAGTGTTTTGCTTTTATTGCTCAGGCTGGAGTGCAATGGCTCAATCTTGGCTCACTGCAACCTCCACCTCCCGGGATCAAGCAATTCTCCTGCTTCAGCCTCCGGAGTAGCTGGGATTACAGGAGCCTGCCACCACGCCCAGCTAATTTTTTGTATTTCTAGTAGAGATGGGGTTTCACCATGTTGGCCAGTCTGGTCTTGAACTCCTGACCTCAGGTGATCCGCCCGCCTCGGCCTCCCAAAGTGCTGGGATTACAGGTGTGAGCCACCGCACCTGGCCAATTTTGTATTTTTAGTAGCATCGGGATTTCACCATGTTGGCCAGGCTGGTCTCCAACTCCTGGCCTCAAGTGATCCACCTGCCTCAGCCTCCCAAAATGCTGGGATTACAGGCATGAGCCACCACGCCCAGCCTCCCACCTGCCCTTTCTAAGGCTAGTTTGATGTCTTCATTTCCATATTCCCAGCACAGTCCATGGCACATCATAAGCATTCAGCATATGTTTGTAGACCTGACCCAGGTACTCTTTTTTTTTTTTTTTTTTTTTTTTTTTGAGACAGAATCTCACTCTGTCTCCCAGGCTGGAGTGCAGTGGTGCAACCTTGGCTCAGTGCAACCTCTGCCTTCCAGGTTCAAGCAGTTCTCCTGCCTCAGCCTCCCGAGTAGCTGGGATTACAGGCACATGCCACCACGCCGGCTAATCTGACCCAGGTACTCTTTTAGGCCCACACTGATTCAGCCTGCTTAGCAAATGCTGGGCTTGGTGAACATCTGCATATGCCTGCTGCTGCCCACTGAGATTTCTAAGCAGTACGACAGATCTTTCTAACCACAACCCCTGGAATTTTTTTTTTTTTTTTTTTTGGATTTGGACACTTATGCTCTGAGTTACCCAAATAAGACATAATAAATCTTTTTTTCTTTTGATGTTTTTGGGTTTTTTTCCCCCTCTAGTTCCAATTGCCCGGGCTGTTCTTGTTGACATGGAACCCAAAGTTATCAATCAAACGCTGTCAAAGGCTGCCCAGTCTGGCCAATGGAAATATGGTCAACATGCATGCTTCTGTCAAAAACAAGGTTCTGGAAACAACTGGGCATATGGGTAAGAATAATTTCTTGTGATTTTCAGTTTAGTGACAGCTACACAGTCAATTAATAGATAGCGAAGTTAGAACTGTATAGTTGATATACCAAGCACATAATCTTGAAATTGCTGTTTTAGATTTAGAATTTTATTTTACCCAGAAGAAACTTTCATTCCATGCCTATGTCTGTGCTTAAGGTACAGGTAATGTTGAAATGAAGGATATCTTTCAGCAGGGTTTTCCATCTTCTCACTGTCATGCTGCAAACTAACTTACCAATGTAATGTCCATATCTGGCAGATATCTCAATGATAGAGAATACTACAAGACAGTAGTTCCCAAACTTTGCTGCACATTAGAATTTCCTGAGGTTCTTTGGAAAAGTCCTGATGCCTAGGGCTCACTTTGAGAGATTCTGATTTTTGTTTTGTTTTGTTTTGTTTTGTTTAACCACAGCACTGAGTTTTATTAGGGATTTCATTAAGGTTAAATTTCTAGGAATGAGGGAGTCCTAGTTAGAGGGCACAAAAGCCCACGAAGCCTCCTCAGATCTCGTAGTGAACCACCGACTCAGGTTCTTTGGAGGGATTACCGCCTCGTTCCAGGTACAGATTATTGTAAGGATACTGCTTTGGTCCCACGGGCTGGTAGACAGGGTACATGTCCCCCACCCAGAACATGAATATCATGAAAGCCACGAAGCCGAACAGCTGCATACACATGACATTCCAAGAAACAGGTGTGGGGGACGTATTCCTGGTATACATGTCTAGCTGCCAGTGCATCGGTTCACCCCAGTTCAATCTCAGGTCCAGCTGGTCCCAGCTATACCATGGATCCCTCTCATGCAGGGAGCTTTGGGTAGTCACCATACCCCATGTCATCATCCGGGTAAGGCTCGTAGTCTCCCACACACATGTTATACTTCTTCAGGGCAGTGGCCTGTCCTTTTGGGGTCCTAGGATAGGACCCTGAGAGCATGTCATTGGTCATGCGGGAGGCTGTCCGTGCGCCCAGCAGCACCACTTTCTGGGATGCCCTTTGCATCCACTGGACTCCCAGGACCCTGGCCCTGGCCACTGCCATCTTCACCTTCACATTTCCCTTCTGCTGAGATTCTGATTTAAGTGGTTTGGGGTAAAGCCCTAATGTTGGGTTTTTGGTGTTTTTTTTTTTTAAGAGAGAGAGTCTCGTTCTGTCACCCAGGCTGGAGTGCAGTGGCATGATCTCGACTCAGTGCAACCTCCATCTCCTGGGTTCAAGCAATTATCCTGCCTCAGCCTTCCGAGTAACTGAGACTACAGGTGTGTGCCACTATGCCCAGCTAATTTTTGTATTTTTTTAGTAGAGACAAGGATTCAGCATGTTACCCAGACTGGTCTGGAACTCCTGGCCTCCAGTGATCCACCTGCCTCGGCCTCCCAAAGTGCTGAGATTATAGGTATGAGCCACTGCACCCAGCCTGATGTTGGGATTTTTTATTTTTTTGAGACGGAGTCTCGCTCTGTCGCCCAGGCTGGAGTGCAGTGGCGCAATCTCAGCTCACTGCAACCTCTGCCTCCCAGGTTCAAGTGATTCTCCTGCCTCAGCTTCCCGAGTAGCTGGGATTACAGGTGCCCGCCACCATGCCCAGCTAATTTTTGTATTTTTTAGTAGAGACGGGGTTTCACCAGTTTGGCCAGGCTGGTCTGGAACTCTTGACCTCAGGTGATCCACCCGCCTCGGCCTCCCAAAATGCTGGGATTACAGGCGTGAGTCACTGTGCCTGGCCTGATGTTGGGACTTTTTAAAGGTCCCTAGGTGACTTTAATGTGCAGCAAATTTTTTTTTTTTTTTTTAAGACAAGAGTCTCGCTCTGTTGCCCAGGTTGGAGTGCAGTGGTGCAATTTCGGCTCACTGCAACCTCTGCCTCCCGGGTTCAAGTGATTCTCCTGCCTCAGCCTCCCGAGTAGGTAGGACTACAGGCACATGCCACCACGCCCGGCTAATTTTTGTATTTTTAGTAGATACTGGATTTCCCTATGTTGGCCAGGCTGCTCTCAAACTCCTAACTTCAAGTGATCCACCCACCTCCGCCTCCCAAAGTGCTAGGATTACAGGCATGAGCCACCGTGCCCAGCCATGTGCAGCACAGTTTGAGAACCACTGTTTCAGGACTGTTAGGAATATTAAATATTATACTGTATCATAAACTTGTAGAACTACCTGGTATCAAAAGCCCCAGGTAAAGGAATGGCCACTACTCATGCCTATAATCCCAGCAATTTGGGAGGCCAAGGCAGGAGGATCGCTTGAGCCCAGGAGTTCAAGTCCACCCTAGGCGACAAAGGGAGGCCCTATCGCTACGAAAAAATTTTAAAAAGAAATTAGCCAGGTGAGGCCAGGCACAGTGGCTCACGCCTGTAATCCCAACACTTTGGGAGGCCAAGGTGGATCACTTGAGGTCAGGAGTTTGAGACCAGCCTGGCCAACATGATGAAACCCCATCTTTACTAAAAATACAAAAATTAGGCCTGTTGCAGTGGCTCACGCTTGTCATCCCAGCACTTTGCGAGAGGCCGAGGTGGGCAGATCATCTGAGGAAAGGAGTTTGAGACCAGCCTGGCCAACATGGTAAAACCCTGTTTCTACTAAAAACTAGAAAAAATTAGCTGGGCGTGGTGACGGCTGCCATCCCAGCTACTCGGGAGGCTGAGGCAAGAGAATCGCTTGAACCCAGGAGGCAGAGGTTGCAGTGAGCCAAGGTCACACCATTGCACTCCAGCCTGGGCAACAAGAACAAAACTCCATCTCAAAAAATATTTAAAAAAAAAAAAAAAATTAGATGGGTGTGGTGGCCTGTGCCTGTGGCCTTAGCTCCTTGGGAGGCTGAGGCAGAAGAATCACTTGAACCTGGGAGGCAGAGGTTGCAGTGAGCCGAGATTGTGCCACGGCACTCCAGCTTGGGCAACAGAGTGAGACTCTGCCTCAAAAAAAAGAAAAAAGAAATTAGCCGGGCGGCTGGGTATGGTGGCTCTCGCTTGTGATCCCAGCAGTTTGGGAGGCCAAGGAGGGCGGATTACTTGAGGTCAGGACTTTGAGACCAGCCTGGCCAACATGGTGAAACCCTGTCTCTACTAAAAATACAAAAATTAGCTGGGCGTGGTGGCCTGTGCCTGTGGTCCCAGCTACTCGGGAAGCTAAGGCAGGAGAATCACTTGAACCCAAGTGGCAGAGGTTGCAGTGAGTAGAGATCATGCCACAGCACTCCCGCCTGGACAACAGGGCGTGTCTGCATCTCAAAAAAAAAAAAAGAAAGAAATTAGCCAGGGATGGTTACACGCTCTTGTAGTTCTAGATACTTGGGAGGCTGAGATGGGATAATTTCTTGAGCCTGAGAGGTCAAGGCAAGGCTGCAGTGAGCTGTGATTTTGCCACTGCACTTCACATTTCACTCCAGCCTGGGTGACGGAGTAAGACCCTAACTCAAAAAGGAAAAAAGATGTGGGATGGGGGGTGCCAGGTGCCGTGGCTAATACCTGTAATCCCAACACTTTGGGAGGCTGAAGTGGGCAGATCACTTGAGGTCAGGAGTTTGAAACCAGCCTGGCCAACATGGTGAAACCCTGTTTGTACTAAAAATACAAAAATCAGCCGGGTGTGGTGGCGCGCACCTTTAATCCCAGCTACTCAAGAGACTGAGGTGGGAGAATCACTTGAACCTGGGAGGCGGAGGTAGTTGTAGTGAGCTGAAATGGTGCCACTGCACCCCAGCCTGGGCGACAGAGTGAGACTCCGTCTCAAAAAACACAAAAACAAAAACAAAAAAAATTAAAAAGGAGAAAATAGCCTACAAAAGAGAGCTTTTAGAGGAAGATTAAAAGAAGTTGCTCACTGGGCTCAGTGGCTCATGCCTGTAATTCCAGCGCTTTGGGAGACTGAGGCAGGAGAATTGCTTGAGGCCAGGAGTTCACAACCAGCCTGGGCAGCATAGTGAGACCCTGTTTAAAAAAAAAAAAAGTTGCTAATGGGTACAAAAATACAGTTAGAAGAAATACACTCTAGTATTCAATAATACAGTTAGGAAATTATAGTTAACAATAATTTATTGTATATATCAAAATAGTAAAAGCGGCCAGGCACAGTGGCTCACACCTCTAATCTTAGCACTTTGGGAGGTTGAGGCAGGCTGATCACCTGAGTTCAGGAGTTTGAGACCAGCCTGGCCAACATGGTGAAACCCCGTCTCTACTAAAAATACAAAAATTAGCCTGGTGTGGTTCGGGCATCTGTAATCCCAGCTACTCAGGAGGCTGAGACAGGAGAATCTCTTGAACCCGGGAGGGGGAGTGAGCCGAGATCGCGCCATTGTACTCCAGCCCCGGTGACAAGAGCGAAACTCTGTCTCAGAAAAAAAAAAAATAGCTTAAAGAGAAGAATTGTAATGTTCCCAACACATAGAAAAAATAAATGTTTGAGGTGATAGATATCCCATTTACCCTGATTTGATCATTACACATGTATACACATATCCAAATATCACATGTACCCCCAAAATAAGTACAGCTATGAAAACCCCAAATATTAAAGTATCTGATTAAAACCTCAAAAATAAAGAGAACTTTCTATACTCTGTAAATTCCCTCTGCTAGCAGTCCTGTTCGCCTGTTAACCCATTTATGCCAGAGGTTGCAATTTTTTAAATTTTTGCATGAGTGAAAAATCCGACCTTAGCAATAACCTTGAGCAATAGGATATAAATAACTCCCACATGCTTAGCGTTCCAATAATGGAACACTAGGCATAAGTGGGTTAAATATATTCAACTTATGTATTTAAAATTTTGTCAGTCAGGGTACCTGTACCTTTCATGAGAGTTCCTTCACTTCCGTAGTTTTGAAAAAACCTCTCTATCCTGTATCTTTCTCTCTGTATTACATATCTGTGGTTAAATTGAAAAGTGTTTGTGTTTGTTTCTTTTGCCATTGCATAGTTACTCTGTTCATGGACCCAGGCATGAAGAATCTATAATGAACATAATCCGGAAGGAAGTGGAGAAATGTGACTCTTTCAGTGGTTTTTTCATCATAATGAGTATGGCTGGGGGCACAGGATCAGGATTAGGAGCTTTCGTTACACAGAATTTAGAAGATCAGTACTCAAACTCATTGAAAATGAATCAGATTATTTGGCCTTATGGAACTGGTGAGGTATGGACATGTTAATTGAAAAGTTTATGTTTTATGTTCTTTGCAATAGAAATAAATATGGGTAAAAGATTGCTCTCACCGCCCAGGTGCGGTGGCTTATGCCTGTAATCCCAGCACTTTGGGAGGCCAAGGCGGGCGGATCGTGAGGTCAGGATATCGAGACCATCCCGGCTAACATGGTGAAACCCTGTCTCTACTAAAAATACAAAAAATTAGCCAGGCGTGGTGGCGGGCGCCTCTAGTCCCAGCTACTCGGGAGGCTGAGGCAGGAGAATAGCGTGAACCCGTGAGGCGGAGCTTGCAGTGAGCCGAGATCACGCTACCGTACTCCAGCCTGGGCAATAGAGCAAGACTCCGTCTCAAAAAAAATAAATAAATAAAAATAAAGATTGTGCTCACCCTTTCATTGGAAATGTTAAGTTATGGCTTCCAGAATGGTTATTTAATATGAGTACCATATTATGTATGGTATATATATATATCTTCCCTTAAACTTTTCCAAACAGATGAGGTATCCTTGCATTTAAAATTTCAGAGAGGCCGGGTGCAGTGGCTCACGCCTGTAATCCCAGCACTTTGGGAGGCCAAGGTGGAAAAATCATGAGGTCAAGAGATCGAGACCATCCTGGCCAACATGGTGAAACCCCGTCTCTACTAAAAATACAAAAATTAGCTGGGCATGGTGGCGCTGGCCTGTAGTCTCAGCTACTCAGGAGGTTGAGGCAGGAGATTTCGCTTGAACTTGGGAGGCAGAGGCTGCAGTGAGCTGATATCCCGCCACTGCACTCCAGCCTGGTGACAGAGCGAGACTCCATCTCAAAAAAAAATTTTTTTAAGAGAATGGCTGGGCGCAGTGGCTCACACCTGTAATCCCAGCACTTTGGGAAGCCGAGGCGGATGGATCACCTGAGGTCAGAAGTTCGAGATCACCCTGGCCAACATGGAGAAACACCATCTCTGCTAGAAATACAATTATTAGCTGGGTGTGGTGGCACATACCTGTAGTCCCAGGTACCCGGAGGCTGAAGCAGGAGAATCTCTTGAACCCGGGAGACAGAGGTTCCAGTGAGCCGAGATCAAGCCACTACACTTCAGCCTGGGCAACAAGAGCAAGACTCCCGTCTTAAAAAAAAAAAAGAAAAATTTTTTTTCAGAGAATGGCCAGGCAGTTGGGGCTCACGTCTGTAATACCAGCACTTTGGGAGGCTGAGATGGGCAGATCACTTGAGGCCAGGAGTTTAAGACCAGCCTGGCCAACATGGCGAAACCTCTTCTCTACTAAAAATACAAAAATTAGCCAGGTGTTTTGGCTCCTGCCTGTTGTCCCAGCCACTTGGGAGGCTGAGGCAGGAGAATCACTTGAACCTGTGAAGCAGAGGTTGCATTGAGCCTAGATCATGTCACTGTACTCCAGCCTGGGCCACAGAGCAAGACTCTTGTCTCAAAAAAAAAGTCAGAGAAGATGATTGTGCTTCTTTCAGGAACTGATTGCTGAGAATGTCTCTCACTCCAGTACATAAAGCAGACACCTTGACCTCATGTTGGGATTCATGGTGCCATTGCCACCCTCAAGTAATTTTTCTTTCCATTGGGAGAAAATTTCTTTCCTTTTTTTTTTTTTTGAGACAGAGTTTTGCTCTTGTTGTCCAGGCTGGAGTGCAATGGCACGATCTTGGCTCACCGCAACCTCCGCCTCCCGGGTTCAAGTGATTCTCCTGCATCAGCCTCCCGGGTAGCTGGGACTATAGGCATGCGCTCAGCTAATTTTGTATTTTTAGTAGAGGTGGGGGTTTTTCCATGTTGGTCAGGCTGGTCTTGAACCCTCAACATCAGGTGATCCACCCACCTCAGCCTCCCAAAGTGCTGGGATTACAGGCATGAGCCACCGCTCCCAGCTTGAAAATTTCTATATAAGCCAGTTTCCTGTTGATCAACCTAGCTGAAGAAACAAATCAGGTGAGACAAGTCACTATAGGAAATGAAATAGGAGATAAGTATGATAATAATGGCCAATTTTTGTTGTGCCCATACAAGGCATTGTTGTAAGTGTTTAACTTGCATTATATCATTAATCCTTACAGTTCTAGGAAGCCATTACAAATGAGGAAACTGGTTGGGCTCAGTGGCTCACGCGTATAATCCCAGCACTTTAGGAGGACAAGGCGGGTGGATCACTTGAGGCCAGGAGTTTGAGACCAGCCTGGCCAACATGGTGAAACCCTGTCTCTACTAAAAACACAAAAATTAGCTGGGCATGGTGGCACAAGCCTGTAATTCCAGCTGCTCAGGGGGCTGAGACACAAGAATCTCGAACCGGGAGGCTGAGGTTGCAGTGAGCAGAGATGGTGCCACTGTACTCCAGCCTGGGCGACAGAGTGAGTCTCTATCTCAAAAAAAAAAAGGAAACTGAGCATAGAGAGATTAAAAAACTTGTCCAAGGTCATACGGCTAGAAAGTGACAGAGCCCGGATTTGAACCCTGCCAGGATGCCTTGAGAATCTGTAATCTTAACCATTATTCTCTCCTACCTTTCTTTTTTCTGACCTTTTCCTCTGCAGGTTATTGTTCAAAACTACAACTCCATTTTGACACTTTCTCACTTGTACCGATCTTCAGACGCCCTCCTTCTTCATGAGAATGATGCCATCCATAAGATCTGTGCAAAACTGATGAATATCAAGCAGATCTCCTTTAGTGATATCAATCAAGTCCTCGCACATCAGCTGGGAAGTGTGTTCCAGCCTACTTATTCTGCAGAAAGCTCATTTCACTACAGACGAAATCCACTAGGTATTTGTCCCTCTATACGTTAATTATAGGAAAGCCTTAGGTTCTGAAAGCTTCAAAGTTTATTCTTTCTGTCTCCTCCTCTGCCTGAAGATACACTTAAGTCTTGCTCATCTCAAAACCCTTTCTTCACATCTGCTAGTTCTCTGAACTGTCTTATTGAAAAGCTTTGAGAAGTTGCTAAAGGGCAGTGGGTATCCACTGCTCTTCTTCAGGATTCTTTCTCTTCTCTTTTTTCTTTTTTTAATAGAAACCATGTTGAGATATAACTCACCTAACATGCAATTCACCCATTTAAAGTGTACAAGTCAATGATTTTTTTTTTTTTTGAGACAGAGTCTCACTCTGTTGCCCAGGCTGGAGTGCAGTGGTACGATCTTGACTCACTGCAACCTCCGCCTCCTGGGTTCAAGCAATTTTCCTATTTCAGCCTCCTGAGTAGCTGGGACTACACTACACTATAGGCACGTGCTACCATGCCCAGCTGATTTTTGTATTTTTAGTAGAGACGGAGTTTCACCATGTTGGCCAGGCTGGTCTCAAATGATCCACCCGCCTCGGCCTTCCAAAGTGTTGGGATTACAGGCGTGAGCCACCGCACCCGGCCCTAGCCTTTTCTTAAGTACAGCAGCCAGACTGAACTCTGGCTTTGCAGTTTTTAAAAGCATAAGTCAGATCCTGTTGCTCCCCTTTTCAGAACCTTCCTGAGGTTTCCCATCTCATCCAGAGTTGTCAATGTGCACGTCAGCATTGTGTTTGGTGATTGGGAATTCAGAGAGGTCCGAGTCTGCCATGTGGCATGACTTTCCGTAGTTGTGCTCTGACAGAGAAGGTGAGGAGCAGGGTTGGCCCAAGACTGGGATTTTGCCAGAAAGAGGAAGACTGATTGATTGAAAGGCAGGTGCTCCATGGATTAAGGTCTCAAGGAGGTTTAAGAATGGTCAAGGTGGCCAGGCGTGGTGGCTCACGCCTGTATCCCAGCACGTTGGGAGGCTGAGGAGGGTGGATCACCTGAGGTCAGAAGTTTGAGACCAGCCTGGCCAATATGGTGAAACCCCAGCTCTACAGAAAATACAAAAATTAGCCAGGCGTGGTGGTGGGTACCTGTAATCCCAGCTACTCAGAAGACAGGCAGGAGAATTGCTTGAACCCATAAGGCAGACGTTGCAGTCAGCTGAGATTGCACCACTGCACTCCTGCCTGGGCGACAGCGAGACTCCATTTAAAAAAAAAAAAAAAGAATGGTTAAGGTAAGAGTAGCTGAACAAGAAAGCTGGAAGGGAGAACAGATTGCAACAATTAATGATTCATGCATTGGCCGGGCACCATGGCTCACTTCTGTAATCCCAGTGCTTTAGGAGGCCAGGGTGGGAAGATCGCTTGAGGCCAGGAGTTCGAAGCCAGCCTGGGCAGCATAGCAAGACCTCATCTCTACTAAGAATTTAAAAAGTGGCCGGGTGTGGTGGCTCATGCCTGTAATCCCAGCACTTTGGGAGGCCAAGACGGACAGATCACCTGAGGTTGGGAGTTCGAGACCAGCCTAACTAACATGGCGAAACCCTGTCTCTACTTAAAAAAATACAAAATTAGCCAGGCATGGTGGCACATGCCTGTAATCCCAGCTACTTGGGAGGCAGAGGCAGGAGAATTGCTTGAACCTGGGAGGCAGAGGTTGCAGTGAGCCGAGGTCACGCAATGCACTCCAGCCTGAGCAATAAGAGTGAAACTCCATCTCAAAAAAAAAAAAAAAACAGTTAGGCATGGTGGTGTGCACCTGTAATCTCAGCTACTAGGGAAGCTGAAGTGGGGCTATCGCTTAAGCCTGGGAGTTCAAGGTTGCAGAGCTTTGATTGCGCCACTGCACACCAGTTTGGACAACAGAACAAAACACTGTCTAAAAAGAAAAAAAAAAGAATTCATGCCTTGGTGCTCATGAATTATTTTCTGACTATTGTATATTTACTTGTGCTATGCAATAGAATTCAACTCTAGGTATTTTACAGAAAAGAATTCTACATTTAGAGGACACTCCATTAGCACAAGCCCGCCTGTGTAGCATCTTATAGATGTTTGTGTCAAAATTTGTTCTTTTCTTTAGGATGTACATTATGAGTTTGTACTCAGTGTTATAAAGTTTGTTTCATATTATGGTAATATATTTTTCCCTATCCTCAAGGTATTTTCTATAAACATATGAGACAGCTGTAAATGTAAAGGAAAGTAGCCTTTCTCCTTAATTCTATTTCATTGTAAATACAAGTTTCTAAAGATAGGCACATTCCTATCTTAAGGAATATCTAATCTTGTCTTCTTTCCAAATAGAGTTTCATGTTAACTTTTTTTTTTTTTTTTGAGACAGAGTCTCGCTTTGTCGCCCAGGCTGGAGTGCGATGCACTGCAACCTCTGTCTGCCGGGTTCAAGCGATTCTCCCGCCTCAGCCTCCCAAGTAGCTGGGATTACAGGTGCCTGCCACAACGCCTGGCTAATTTTCGTATTTTTAATAGAAACAGTGTTTCACCATGTTGGGCAGGCTGGTCTTAAACTCTTGACCTCATGATCTGCCCACCTAGGCCTCCGAAAGTGCTGGGATTACAGGCGTGAGCCACCGTGCCTGGCTTATATTAACTTTCATGTTAACAGGGTTTGATTATCACCTAACCAGATACGGTATGTAAAAATCTAGTAACATTTCTAAAAGAGTAGTAGGGTGGGTGCGGTGGCTCACACCTGTAATCCCAGTACTTTGGGAGGCCAAGGCAGGCAGATCATGAGATCAGGGGATCGAGACCATCCTGGCCACCATGGTGAAACCTCATCTCTACTAAAGTACAAAAAGTTAGCTGGGCGTGGTGGTACGTGCTTGTAGTCTCAGCTACTCAGGAGGCTGAGACGGGAATCGCTTGATCGTGGGAGGCAGAGGTTGCAGTGAGCCGAGATCACGCCACTGCACTCCTCCAGCCTGGTGACAGAACAAGACTCCATCCCAAAAAAAAAAAAAAAAAAAGAATATAATAATATTTAGTGAACATAGAATGACAAGAAAAGCATATCAGTTCTCATGTGTACTTTGTTTTCCTGGAGTTTACCTAAATATTTCATTCACATTTCCAGTTATTCAGCTTCTAAATTGTAGTTTGCTTTTTGGCAAAGTGTATTTTCTCACTCATGCTCAAGTCAGTGCTAATTGAAGCAAAGAGGTGGTGTGTAATAGACATTGTCTCTGAAATTGTATTTATATTAAAGATTAAATAATTCTGATCTGAGAAGAGAAAAAACATTTGGCCCAGAAAACCTTCAAATCATGGTTATATATAGACTATTGGCAACAATGTAGAATAAAAAAAAATTAGTTCAGATTTTTTTTTCTTTACAGGAGACTTAATGGAGCATTTAGTTCCCCATCCTGAATTCAAGATGCTGAGCGTTCGTAACATTCCTCACATGTCTGAGAATTCATTGGCATACACCACATTTACTTGGGCTGGCCTCCTCAAGCATTTGAGACAGATGCTCATTTCTAATGCAAAGATGGAAGAAGGTAAAGAGTAGTCCAAAAATATGCAGCCCACAAGCTGGAAAAAATGTCTGTCCTGAAGTCTCAATATAAACTGGCTTGGACCAGTTTAAATAATGGTCCCTTTTTCTGGCTAGAGAGACTCCGGCAGAAACTCACCAGGACATCTTAGGAGGGTTTCTTAATCACTTCACAGTTTCATTACCAAAAGACATTTCAAATGAGTGCCAGATTTTTTTTTAATTTTTATTTTAATCAAAGTAATAAATGAACATAGTTTTAAAAATCAAGTAGCCAAAACTCATTTAAATATATACTTAAATCCATACATTGCACTGTATTTAAATTATATCTCAATTTTTTTTTTTTTTTTTTTTTTTTTTTTTGAGACTGAGTCTTGCTCTGTCGCCCAGGCTGGAGTGCAGTGGCGTGATCTCAGCTCACTGCAACCTCCGCCTCCCGGGTTCACACCATTCTCCTGCCTCAGCCTCCCGAGTAGCTGGGACTACAGGCGCCTGCCACCACGCCCGGCTAATTTTTTGTATTTTTAGTAGAGGCGGGGTTTCACCGTGTTAGCCAGGATGGTCTCAATCTCCTGACCTCGTGATCCACCCATCTTGGCCTCCCAAAGTGCTGGGATTACAAGAGTGAGCCACCGTGCCTGGCCAATTATATCTCAGTTTTTTATTTTTTATTTATTTTATTTTTTTGAGATGGAATCTTGCTCTGTCACCCAGGCTGGAGTGCAGTGGCGCGATCTCGGCTCACTGCAACCTCTGCCTCCCGGATTCAAGCAGTTCTTCTGCCTCAGCCTCCCAAGGAGCTGGGATTACAGGCGTGTGCTACCATGCCTGGCTAATTTTCTTGTATTTTTAGTAGAGACGAGGTTTCACCATATTGGCCAGGCTGGTCTCGAACTCCTGACCTTGTGATCCACCCACCTCGACCTCCCAAAGTGCTGGGATTACAGGTATGAGCCACTGCGCCCGGCCTATATCTCAGTTTTTTAAAAGGTCAAGTAATGGGCCAGGTATGGTGGCTCATACCTATAATCCTAGCACTTTGGGAGGCCAAGGCAGGAGAAGCACTTGAGCCCAGGAGTTCGAGACCAGTCTGGGCAACATGGCAAAACCCCATCTCTACAAGAAATATAAAAAATTATCTGGACATGGTGACATGGGCCTGTATTCCCAGCAACTTAGGAGGCTGAGGTGGGAGGATCACCTGAGCCCAGGAGGTCAAGGCTGCAGTGAGCTGTGATCACACAACTGCACTTCAGCCTGGGTGACAGAGTGAGACCCTTTCTCAAAAAAAAAAAAAAAACAACAACAGAAAACAACTTAAGTAATGTCTGGTATGAATTTATGACAAGGAAAAACAGCAATCCTACACCTCCCCATTACACAGATGAAACTACTTTCAACGTCTAGCTATTTCATCTACAATTTGCCTCCATAGTTATAAATGTCTTACTTATATTGTTATCTCTTGCATTCCTAGTGTGAAAATTGAGAATTGGCCTGGGCACAGTAGCTCACGCCTGTAATCCCAGCACTTTGGGAGGTTGAGGTGGGTGGATCACCTGAGGTCAGGAGTTCGAGACCAGCCTGGCCAACATGGCGAAACCCCTTCTTTACTAAAAAATACAAAAAAATTAGCCGGGCGTGGTGGCAGTCGCCTGTAATTCCTGGGAAGCTGAGGCAGGAGAATTGCTTGAACCCGGGAGGCAGAGGTTACAGTGAGCTAAGATAGTGCCATTGCATTCCAGCCTGGGTGATAACAGTGAAACTCCATCTCAAAAAAAAAAAAAGAAAATTGAGAATTGAATCATCTTACACCCCCTCTACACACACACACACACACACACACACACACACACACACACTCCCATTTTCATATATATACTGACACATGTGCACACTCACACATACTCACACATTCTTCATTCTTCCTTCTAACATACTTGGGAGTTAGATCAGTTTTCAATGTTTGTACTACTTTTGCTATCTAAATATTATTCAGAGTAGAGCCTTGTGTACATAGATTATATTTTTTTGTGTGTACAGTTTATTTTTCCCTCCTGGAGTTGTTAATCATTATATTTATTCAGTTGATATTTTCTGTACCTATTACCAACTTATCCTGAAACTTTTCTGTAAAAAAATGAATCCCTTCTCAGATGTGATGGCTCACGCCTGTAATCTCAGCACTTTGGGAGGCTAAGGCAGGAGGATCGCTTGAGGCCAGAAGTTCAAAACTAGCTTGAGCAACAAAGCAAGACCCCATCTCTAAAAAGATAATTTAAAAAAATTAGCTGGCCCGGCAGGGTGGCTCACGCCTGTTAGCCAGCACTTTGGGAGGCCGAGGCAGACAAGTTCAGAAGATCGAGACCATCCTGGCTAACACGGATGTAGTAGAAACCCCATCTCTACTAAAAATACAAAAAATTAGTGAGGCGTGATGGCACACACTTGTAATCCCAGCTACCCAAGAGGCTGAGGCAGGAGAGTGGCTTGAACCCAGGAGGCAGAGGTTGCAGCGAGCTGAGATCACACCCCTGCTCTCCAGCCTGGGCAACAGAGCGAGACTCTGTCTCAAAAAAAAAAATTAGCTGGGCATAGTGGTATGCACCTGTAGTACTAGCTACTTGGGAGGGTGAGGCAGGAGAATCCCTTGAACCAAGGGGTTTGAGTTTAAAATGAGCTGTGATCATGCCACTGCACTCCAGCCTGGGCAACAGAGCAAAACCCTGTCTCAAAAATAAAAAAAAAGAATTCTTTCTCAATATGTTTAAACCCATCAGGTAAGTGATTACTTCCATTATCTGCCTAGAGACATCTTCTGGAAGGCATTTATCTTCCCATTCCATTCTGGACTGACTGCTCTCTAGGCTTGATAAGCAGCCAGCCCTGGCATCTCTGCTTGCCTCATCCTGATTTATATCTGTACCTCCTAGATTTCAAATCTGCTTTCTTGATTTATTCCCTCATATTGATGGACCATACCTTTCAGGAGCTCCCTAAGAGAGTACAAGGAAATTAAAATGTTTGAGGCTACAAATATCTTCATTCTGGCCGGGTGCAGTGGCTCACACCTGTAATCCCAGCACTTTGGGAGGCCAAGGCAGGTGAAACATGAGGTCAGAGATCGAGACCATCCTTGCTAACATGGTGAAACCCCGTCTCTACTAAAAATACAAAAAATTAGCCAGGCATGGTGGCGGGCGCCTGTAGTCCCAGCTACTCAGGAGGCTAAGGCAGGAGAATTGCTTGAACTTGGGAGGCAGAGGGAAGTTGCAGTGAGCTGAGATCGTGTCACTGCACTCCAGCCTCGGCGACAGAGCGAGACCCTGTCTCAAAAATAAATAAATATCATAATTCTGTTCTGCCATTGCATTTGAATGATAGTTTGGCCAGGGATAGGATTCTAGGTTGGGAATCATTTTCTTTTTACTGAGTATTTCGAAGCCAGTGCTCTATCATCTTCTCACTTGCAGCGTTGCTGTTGAGAAGTCTCAGGTCGTTCTGATTCCCAATCCTATTTTGTTATCTCTTGAAGCTTTTAGGATTTTCTCTTTGTCCCCAGCATTCTGAAAGTACTTGACATGGGTCTTTGGTTTATCTCAGTAGAAGGTAAGCTTTATTTAATCTATTTGGTTTACTGTTGCATCTTTGGAGCCTGGAACGGTAAACGCTCAGTGATTATTTGCTGAGTTAGTTGCTCCGGGCACTGAATGGACCCTTACGGACATTGCAGACTTGTGTGGGTTTCACAGTAAGGTGATCTGCCTGGCCATTTTATTGCTGGACTTCCAAATATCATACTCAGCGTATCTTATCTCTTGATCAGTTGCTTCCTCCTCCATCTCTTTCCTGAAGGCATGATAAGCCTGGCTGCCAGCCTTTTTAGAGCTGGACAGGGAAGACATGGACTGTTACACTTTCCTGCAAAGGCTGCTGGTTTTCCAAAGGTTCTCTACAGGGCTGTGCCAGGTGTCACTGAGGCCAGAGCCTCCCAGGTTTAGCCTTTTCACAGCAGAAACCTTCTAGGGTGGAAGAGCACACTCCTCCTACTGCAGGGAGTGGGGAAGGGGCTCTCACTGCTTCTCAAATAGATTTTTAGTTAATCCTCCTGTATTTTTACACTTTGATTTTTTTTTTTTTTTTTTTTTTTTTTTTTTTTTGAGATGGAGTCACACTCTGTCGCCTAAGATGATGCAGTGGCATCATCTTGGCTCACTGCAACCTCCACCTCCCAGGTTCAGGTGATCCTCCCACCTTAGTCAGAATTCCAAGTAGCTGGGATTACCAATGTATGAATGTGTACTACCACACCTAGCTAATTTTTGTATTTTTAGTAGAGATGCGGTTGTATCATGTTGGCCAGGCTGGTCTTGAACTCCTGACCTCAAGTGATCCACCTGCCTCAAATTCCCAAAGTGCTGGGATTACAGATATAAGCCACCGTGCGCAGCCTTTTTTTCACTTTGAAAAGTGTCTGGTCTACTTCCAGGACCTCAATTGTGGGCAAAATTTTTAGCTTTTTCTTGTTGTGCAGTCAGTAACCATTTGCTCTCCAGCTCCAAAATTTTATTGCTGTTGTATTCTCTCCTGTTCCTTTTTTTCTTGTTTGTGCTTATCCTTTTAGTGATTAAGCAGGATCTGGAGAGAGAGTGGCAGGAAACTGATATGCTCAGTCTGTCGTGTGTAACTAGAAATCACTACTAGGTATTAATAGCATATATTATACCACAAATTAAGTTAAGCTTTTATACTATGAGAGTAGATTTTCTCAACATTTATTTGTAATATCTTACGGATTTTAGATTATAGTGCCAGAGGTTTGGAGATAAGTAGAAAGTTTACATGTAAAAATAGTGCTTCCTGAATTTTTTGGCCATAGTACCTGTTTTTCGAGCAATACCTGTTAATACCACAAGGAACACAATGTTCCTTAGAGTCATGTGAGACATGCTGCTCAGAGCTCTCTTAGGTCAATAAACCACAGTTTGCTGAGTTCCCATGTGGAACTTTTAGGGTGTCAACATTTTTTCTTTTTTCTTTTTTTTTTTTGGCGGGGGGGACAGAATCTTGCTCTGTCACCCAGGCTGGAGTGCAGTGGCGTGATCTTGGCTCACTGCAACTGCAGCCTCCCAGTTGAAGCGATTCTTTTGCCTCAGCCTCCCGAATAGCTGGGACTACAGGTGCGCACCACCATGCCCGTCTAATTTTTGTATTTTTTTTAGTAGAGACGGGGTTTCACCATATTGGCCAGGCTGGTCTTGAACTCCTGACCTTGTGATTCGCCCGCCTTGGCCTCCCAAAGTTCTGGGATTATAGGCAGGAGCCACCATGCCCGGCCGGGTGTCAGCATTTTTTCACAGTTGTATAGTTTGAACATATAAATGTTTTCATACACATGTATGAATAGTATATGAATAAATATATATATATGGCACAAACCAGGTTGAAGGATCTAGTTTTATAACTCTTCATATATTCTTTGCTCTGTGGGAAGATTTTGTTTTGTTTTGTTTTTGAGATGGGGTTTCACTCTGTCACGTAGGCTGGAGTGCAGTGGCGCAATCATAGCTCAATGCAGCCTCAAACTCCTGGGCTCAAGTGATCCTCCTATTGCAGCTTCCTATAGCTAGGACTACAGGTGTGTACCACCATAAGTGACTAATTTTCTTATTTATTTATTTATTTATTTATTTATTTATTTATTTTTTGAGATGGAGTCTCGCTCTGTCACCAGGCTGGAGTGCAGTGGCGCAATATTGGCTGACTGCAACCTCCGCCTCCCGGGTTCAAGCGATTCCCCTGCCTCAGCCTCCTGAGTAGCTGGGACTACAGGCGTGTGCCACCACGCCCAGCTAATTTTTGTATTTTTAGTAGAGATGGGGTTTCACCATGTTGGCCAGTATGGTCTCGATCTCTTGAACTCGTGATCCCCCACCTCTGCCTCGCAAAGTGCTGGGATTACAGGCATGAGCCACTGCACCTGGCCTAATTTTGTTATTTCTTTTATTTTTGTAGAGATGGGGTCTGACTATGTTGCCCAGGCTAGTCTTGAACTCCTGGTTTCAAGTGATCCTTCCACCTCAGCCTCTCAAAGTGCTGGGATTACAGGCATGAGCCACCGCGCCTGGCCTCTACGTAAAGATTTACCCTATTTCTCTCACCATCAGTATCTGTTTCTGCATGTTCTACCATTAGGGAGAATATGTGATCCAGGAGGGAGCAAGGCAGAAGTTAATGCCCTTTTTTTTTTTTTTTTTTTGACATGGAGTCTCGCTCTGTTGCCCAGGGTGGAGTGCAGTGGCACGATCTTGGCTCACTGCAGCCTCTGCCTCCTGGGTTCAAACGATTCTCCTGCCTCAGTCTCCCAAGTAGCTGAGATTACAGGCACCTGCCACTACACCCAGCTAATTTTTTTTTTTTTTTTTTTTTTAGTGGAGATGGGGTTTCACCATTTTGGCCAGGCTGGTCTCAAACTCCTCACCTCAAGTGATCCGCCTGCCTCAGCCTCCCAAAGTGCTAGGATTACAGGCGTAAGCCAGCATGCCCGGCCTTGAAGTTAACGCCTTTTGTGACCTTTTGTGATGTTATTTCTGCAACATCCTTTTGGTTAAGGTCAGCCCTCTCCAGTGTGAGAGCATACTGCCCAAGGGCTTGAATACCAAGAAGCAAAGATGATTGGGGTCATTTTGGAGGCTGACTACTGTTCTCTGCGCTGTCCCTAAGTCATGTCCTCCCACATGCACAGTACACTCCTCCCCTCCCAAAGCCCCCAAAAGTTACATCCCATTAGCACATCGGTCCAAAATCTTATCCTCCAAAAGCAGCATGGATTTATACTCCTCAAGTGGGATTTCTCGCACTGTCACCCAGGCTGGAGTGCAGTGGCAGTATCACGGCTCACTGTAGCCTCGACCTCCTGGGCTTAGGCAATTCTCCCCACTCAGTTTCTCAAGTAGCTGGGACTATAGGTGCAAGCCACAGATGCCAGACAAATTTTTGTATTTTTTTAAGAAGCAGAGTCCGCTATTTTGTCCAGGCTGGTCTTGAACTCCTGGACTCAAGAGATCCTCCCAGCGCAGCCTACCAAACTGCTGGGATTACAGGCATGAGCCACCACACCCATCCTAAGATTTCTTGAGTATAGCCCTTTGAGTACAATTTTTTGCCCTAACAAAGTCTAGTGGAGTAGGCATAGGAGAATTGGTAGACCCTCCCTTTTAAACAGGAAAAATGATGCCTATAGTCCCAGCTACATCAGAGGATAAGGCGGGAGGATCATTTGAGCCCAGGAGTTTGAGGCTGCAGTGAGGTATGATCACACCTGTGAATAGCCACTGCACTCCAGCCTGGGTGACATAGCGAGAGACCCTGTCCAAAAAAAAAACCTAAAATACACATACCACAAGACCATTTTTCTCCTCTTGTTCAAAGCCATTTATAAAATCTCTTGCTTTTGGGCTGGGTGCAGTGGCTCACGCCTGTAATCCCAGCATTTTGGGAGGCTGAGGCAGGCAGATCATTTGAGGTCAGGAGTTCGAGACCAGCCTGGCCAGCATGGTGAAACCCCATCTCTACTAAAAATACAAAAAAATTAGCTGGGCGTGATGGCACACACCTGTAATCCTGTCTACCCAGCTACTGGGGGAGACTGAGGCAGGAGAATCGCTTGATCCTGGGAGACGGAGGTTGCAGTGAGCCAAGATCATGCCACTGCACTCCAGCCTGGGCAACAGAGTGAGACTCCATCTCAAAAAACTAAGTAAATAAAATAAAATAAAACCTCTTGCTTTTTTTTTCTTTTGGTAGGTATTGATAGGCATGTACGGCCTCCTTTATCAGGACTTCCTCCTCTTAGTAAAATGTCTCTCAACAAGGACCTGCATTTTAACACTTCCATTGCTAACTTGGTCATTCTTCGTGGGAAAGATGTGCAAAGTGCAGATGTGGGTAAGAAATTCAGGTGAAAATTAAGATTTACATTTTGTACCTGTACATGCTATATGGTACAAATGGTTTTTAAAAAGTCCCTGTGTTCTTGGAGAAAGGAAAGTAATAACTGTGTGTTTTAGTGGCAAAATTTGACCATGGCATCAGTTAGTATGTGACTAGACACCAATATAGAAGTGGTTTAAAGAAGATAAAAGTATAATTCCTTTAGCCGGGTGTGGTAGCACACGCATGTAGTCCCAGTTACTTGGGAGGCTGAGGCAGAAGGATAGCTTGAGCCTAGGAGGTCAAGGCTGCAGTGAGCCATCATTATGGCACTGCCCTCCAGCCTTGGCAACAGAGCAAGACCCTGTCTCTATTAAAAAAAAAAAAAAAAAAGAATTGTTTTCTGAACATCTGGCTGCCCTGTCACCCTTACTTTACCATCTGGCTGCCTCCTTATAGAAATGAGCAGAGAAGGACCTGCCTCCTTTCCTTTTTTTTTTTTTTTTTTTTGAGACGGGGTCTCACTCTGTTGCCCAAGCTGGAGTGCAGTGGTGTGATCTCGGCTCAGTGCAACCTCCGCCTCCCAGGTTCAAGCAGTTCTGCTGCCTCAGCCTCCTGAGTAGCTGAGATTACAAGCAGATGCCAGCATGCTGGGCTAATTTTTGTATTTTTAGTAGAGACGGGGTTTCTCCATGTTGGCCAGGCTGGTCTCAAACTCCTAACCTCAGGTGATCTGCCCACCTCAGCCTCCCAAAGTGTTGGGATTACAGGCGTGAGCCACTGCGCCCAGCTAGGCTTGCCTCCTTTTCTGAAAGTCCCATATCACACTTGAATTTCTGTCCCATTGACTGGGACCGAGTTCTGTGCCACACCTCACTGCAAGTTCAGTTAAAGTTTAGGGGAATTGATACTAAGGAAGAAGGGGTGAGCGGGAATTGCTAAGGAGCAGGAATTGCTGGACAACCAGTGGTATCTGTGAAAAGCATTTTGTTACAAATTTTTCAGGAAGTTGAAAGAGCATTATTCTTCTTGTGTGTGTGTGAGACAGAGTCTCACTCTGTCACCCAGGCTGGAGTGCAGTGGTGTAATCTCAGCTCACTGCAACCTCTGCCTCCCAGGTTCAAGTGATTCTCCTGCCTCAGCCTCCCAAGTAGCTGGGATTATAGGCATGCGCCACCATGCCCGGTTGATTTTTTTATTTTTAGTAGAGATGGGATTTGACCATATTGACCAGGCTGGTCTCAAACTGCAGACCTCAAGTGATCCACCTGCCTCGGCCTCCCATAGTGCTGGGATTACAGGTGTGAGCCACTGCGCCCAGCTGAAAGGGCATTATTCTTACTAGCTTTGTTTTTCTATGGCAAGTTTCCAGGTTCATTTTATCATGACTTCAGCAAGTATCATGTTTGCTACTTCTTGTTGTGATGCAAAGAAAACCAAGGCCCAGCACAGTGGCACGTATATGTAATCCCAGCACTTCGGCAGGCTAAGTCGGGAGGATCGCTTGAGGCTAGGAGTTCGAAACCAGCCTGGGCAACATAACGAGACCCCATCTCCACAAAGAATTTTAAACTTTAGCCAAGTATAGTGGTGCACACCTGTAGTCCCAGCTACTAGGGAGACTGAAGCAGGAGGATCACTTGAACCCAGGAGTTTGAGGCTGCAGTGACCAATGATGGTGGTGCTACTGTACTCCAGCCTGGGCGACGAGTGAGATCCATTATCAAAAAGAAAAAAGAAAACCGAACAATCTAGTCCCTGTAATGCCCCTTAGAGAAAGAACAAATAATAATTTAAAATAGGGCCAGTCACAGTGGCTCTCACCTGTAATCCCAGCACTTTGGCAGAGGTGGGACGATTGCTTGGGCCTAGAAGTTTGAGACCAGCTTGGGCAACATAGTGAGACCCCATCTCTACAAAAAATAAAAATATTAGGCATGGTGGCGTGTGCCTGTAGTCCCAGCTACTTGGGAGGCTGAGGTGGGAGGATCACTTAAGGGCAGGAGGTGAAGGCTGCAGTGAGCTGTGATAGTGCCTCTGCACACCAGCCTGGTGACAGACCAAGATCCTGTCTCAAAACAAAACAAAACAAAACAAAACTAGCAGTATATTATTTTCGAATAAATGATCCATATTCATTGTACAGAAAAGAAAGGGACCAGTGCAGTGGCTCATGCCTATAATCCTAGCACTTTGGGAGGCTGAGGCAGGTGGATCACTTGAGGCCAGGAGTTCGAGACCAGCCTGGCCAACATGGTGAAACCCCATCTCTACAAAAAATACAACAATTAGCCAGGCATGGTGGCGGGCACCTGTAATCCCAGCTACTCAGGAGGCTAAGGTGGGAGGATTGCTTGAGCCCAGGAAGTAGAGGTTGCAGTGAGCCAACATCATGCCACTGCACCCCAGCCTGGGCAACAGGCTGTCTCAAAAAAAAAAAAAATTAGTAATAATTCACACCTTTCAGAAAAGTGTTAAGAAGAATGCACACCACCATGTACAGCTAATATTTTTTATTTTTAGTAGAGCTGGGGTTTTACTGTGTTGCCCAGGCTGGTCTCAAACTCCTGGGCTCAAGCAATCTACCCTCCTCCGCCTCCTAAATTGCTGGAAGTCACTGCACCAGCCATCACAAGTTTTAAAAGGCAAAAAAAAAGATCTCTGATGAAATAGACAAGAAAATATCTGTTTGTTTATTTGTTTTCACAATTACTAATTTATGCTATAAAAAGATGGCTTATCTTGTTTTTACTCTAGAGGGATTTAAAGATCCAGCTCTGTATACTTCCTGGTTGAAGCCTGTTAATGCTTTCAACGTGTGGAAAACCCAGCGGGCCTTTAGCAAATATGAGAAGTCTGCAGTGTTGGTCAGCAACAGCCAGTTCTTAGTAAAACCACTTGATATGATTGTTGGGAAGGCATGGAATATGTTTGCTTCAAAGTAAGTATAAAATAAGTCTACAAACCTTTCTCTTTTTTTTTTTTTTTTTTTTTTTGAGACAGAGTCTCACTCTGTTGCCCAGGCTGGAGTGCAGTGAGTGCACGATCTCGGCTCACTGGCTCACTGCAACCTCCGCCTCCCGAGTTTAAGTGATTCTCCTGCTGCAGCCTCCCAAGTAGCTGGGATTACAGGCGCCTACCACCACACTCAGCTAATTTTTGTATTTTTAGTAGAGGCAGGGTTTCACCATGTTGCTCAGGCTGGTCTCGAACTTCTGACCTCGGGATCTGCCCACCTCAGCCTCCCAAAGTGCTGGGATTACAGGCGTGAGCCACCATGCACTGCAGCCTTTCTAACTTATAAGCAGATACTGTAGCGTTAAAGCATGAGGTCTGATCTGCAGGAAGCATAGTTACTACTTTGTAGGTGTGAAGGTATGAAGCCTTGGGCACGTGACTTCAGTCTTCATTGCCTCATCTGTATAAGTGGGTCCTAACTGAGGACATTTCTGGCGAGGATAAGATAAGATAATCTTGTAAAACAGCTAGTACAGTGCCTGGCTAGTAAATGCTCAGTAATTGTTTGACATTATTAAAGTGGAATTTTATTATGAAGCAGGGACAATAAGATAGTTTTCAAAAATAAGATCCAGCCGGGCATGGTGGCTCACACCTGTAATCCCAGCACTTTGGGAGGCTGAGGCGAGCAGATCAGCTGAGGTCAGGATTTCAAGACCAGCCTGGCCAACAGGGTGAAACCCCATCTCTATTAAAAATACAAAAATTAGCTTGGCATAGTGGTGGGTGCCTGTAATCCCAGCTACTTGGGAGGCTGAGGCAGGAGAATCGATTGAACCCAGGAGGTGGAGGTTGCAGAGAGCCGAGACTATGCCATTGCACTCCAGCCTGGGCAACAAGAGCGAGACTCCATCTCAAAAAAAAATTAAATTAAAAAACATAGGATTCTTGGGAGAGTGGAAGATCCTTATGTTCCTCAATAAGATTATGATTAAATTCAACTCAGTTTGATACTAAGAAATGTCTACTTCATACTAACATGTTTTAGCAGATTTCTTGATCTCTACCACAGTTACTTAAGTCAAAGCAAAATTCTTCAAATGAGTGGACAAGGCTTCTAACTATCTTTTTCTTTTTTTTTTTTTTTGAGATGGAGTTTCGCTGTTGTTGCCCAGACTGGAGTGCAATGGCACGATCTCTGCTCACTGCAACCTCTGCCTCCTGGGTTCAAGCAGTTCTCCCGCCTCGGCCTCCCAAGTAGCTGGGATTACAGGCATGCACCACTACACCCAGCTAATTTTGTATTTTTAGTAGAGACAGGGTTTCTCCATGTTGGCCAGGCTGGTCTCAAACTCCTGACCTCAGGTGATCCGCCCGCCTTGGCCTCCCAAGGTGCTGGGATTACCAGTGTGAGCCACTGTGCCCAGCCACCTATAACTTTCATTAGCTCGGATACCCCAGGGCCCAGCCATCCTGCATGTGACCATTCCATAAAACCCCACTCAGGCTGGGCGCGGTGGCTCACACCTGTAATTCCAGCACTTTGGGAGGCCAAGGTGGGCAAATCACAAGATCAGGAGTTTGAGACCAGCCTGGCCAACATGGTGAAACCCCGTCTCTACTAAAAACACAAAAAGTAGCTGGGCATGGTGGCGGGCACCTGTAATCCCAGCTACTTGGGAGGCTGAGGCAGGAGACTCACTTGAACCTGGGAGGTGGAGGTTGTGGTGAGCCAAGATGGTGCCACTGCACTCCAGCCCAGGCAACAGTGCGAGACTCTGTCTCAAAAACAAACAAACAAACAAAAAAACCCCACTCCACAGGGCCATGAATTCTGTCCTCTTCTGGTGTCATTCCCTTCCTACTCTCGTTAAATGGTAGCAGCCATTATTATGTCAATTTAATTCATGTCTGCCCTTGATATTCTTTTTGCACATGATTTTTGTGCCTCAGAACATTTGCGGGGAGCAGCCAGGCACGGTGGCTCACGCTTGTAACCCCAGCACTTTGGAAGGCCAAGGCAGGTGGATCACTTGAGGCCAGGAATTCAAGACCAGCCTGGCCAACATGGTGAAACCCCACCTCTACTAAAAATGCAAAAATTAGCCAGGTGTGGTGGTACGCACCTGTAATTCCCACTACTTGAGAGGCTGAGGCACAAGAATTGCTTCACCCCAGGAGGCGGAGGTCACAGTGAGACGAGATCACACCACTGCACTCCATCCTGGGTGACAGAGACAGAGCAAAACCCTGTCTCAAAAAAAAAAAAAAAAAAAAAATTTTGTGGGGTGGGAGGGATTGAGAGGACCGACCACCCTGGCATAACTACAAATTAAATGTCCTGGGAGCACCTGGGAGGCTTCACTCCATTCCTAGAACTGGACTGATGTGTTTTCTAGTTTCAAGGCTTATATGAAACTTTTCAGGCACTTTTCAGAGTTTATACTGAATATAGGGTGTTATATATATATATATATATAGAGAGAGAGAGAGAGAGAGAGAGAGAGTAGATAGCCAAATCTGAACATGCTGCTCTTTCCCGGGTGCCTCTCCTTTGCCAGTTTTTTGGACACTGAAAAACCAGGGAGCTTGACATAAATTTTGAAAGTTCAGGCTGGGCGTGGTGGCTCACACCTGTAATCCCAGCACTTTGGGAGGCCGAGGCGGGTGGATCACCTAAGGTTGGGAGTTCTTGGGAGTTCCAGAGCAGCCTGGCCATTATGGTGAAACCCCGTCTCTACTAAAAATACAAAAATTAGCTGGGTGTGGTGGCACGTTCCTGTAATCCCAGCTACTTGGGAGGCTGAGGCAGTCGAATCGCTTGAACCCAGGAGGTGGAGGTTGCAGTGAGCCGAGATCACGCCACTGCACTCCAGCCTAGGTGACAGAGCAAGACTCTGTCTCAAAAAAAAAAAAAAAAGAAAATTCACTAATCTTTGGAGTAAACAAAGCAAATATAAGACTTCTGAACGATTATGTGATCTTCAAATGTTCATCAGCTAGAAAAGGTCTGTTTATTGTTTAAGAGTTACTCATTTGCCAGACATTTTTTATTTTGTAATTTCTGTTTTTTTTTTCTACCAGAGCCTACATTCATCAGTACACAAAATTTGGAATCGAAGAAGAGGACTTTTTAGACAGTTTCACGTCATTAGAGCAGGTTGTTGCCAGTTACTGTAATCTCTGATCTTGAACAATGGGAAAAGTACCTTAAGGCATTTTTGGACTAAAATATTTTCAATACTATTTTCTCTGTAAAGTTTTCAAAGTTCTCTATCCTGGCTAACACGGTGAAATACCGTCTCTACTAAAAAATACAAAAAATTAGCCAGGTGCGGTGGCGGGTGCCTGTAGTCCCAGCTACTCGGGAGGCTGAGGCAGGAGAATGACGTGAACCCAGGAGGCGGAGCTTGCAGTGAGCCGAGATCGCGCCACTGCACTCCAGCCTGGGCGATAGAGCGAGACTCCGTCTCAAAAAAAAAAAAAAAAAAAAATATTTTCAAAGTTCCATTCTGTTAAAGTAACCACGTAGAATGCTGAGTCTATTCTGCATACTATGCCCACAGGAAAGGAAGAAAACTTTTTAAATGGAGAATCGCATGTTTTCAATGAAAACATTCACTTGGTATTTCATTTGTAAGAAAAAAAAATGGTGCTTTTATAAAGAACTTTGGGGAAACACTTTGCTGAAATGTTGGGACTCTGGAACTAGCCAAGAAAAGAGAATATTCTCTTTGTCTACATGTTCCTAAATCTTTACTCCAAAACAACTCCAAAAACAACTCACAAAGCATGAACCAAACTTTCACAGCATAATTTCAAGCTAAGGAATTGTAATTCTGTACTTAATATATTCATGTTTGAAATGAACGCTTTGAACCACAGGAGGGAGATGTTGTCAAATGCTACAGTGTGAACATGTATTTTGAATATTCTGTAACAGGGTAAGTTTCCACTCTAAGCAGCTATTTAAAAATAAATATGAGGATTTTGGTAATAAATGCTTATGCTTAAGTACAAAAGTAAATAGGTAAATGTGTACTTAGTGTGCTTTTCTTAAACTTTTTGGGCATGAGAAAATTGGCTCAAATTTTGTTTTGGATCTTGGAATGCCAGAGCAGATATTGATTTTATTCAATTATTACTTTAAAATTACTTATAATGGGCTGGGCATGGTGGCTCACACCTGTAATCCCAACACTTTGGGAGGGCAAAGTGGGAGGATCACTTGAGGCCAGGAGTTTGAGACCAGCCTGAGAAATACAGTAAGACCCCCATCTCTACAAAAAAAATTTTTTTTTAATTAGCTGGGTGTGGTGGCATACACTTGTGGTCCGAGCTACTTTGGAGGTTTGGGTGGGAGGATCACTTGAGCCTGGGAGGTTGAGGCTGCAGTGAACTGATATCGTGCCTCTGCCTTCCAGCCCGGGTGACAGAGTAAGACTGTCTCAAAAAAAAAAAAAAAAAAAGGAATGAAATTACTTATAGGTATTCAGCTGGTACAGATGATGGTTATATGCTTTTCAGTAAAAGGGGTAAGAATTTTCACCTAAATTTTTCACTAAGTTGAGAAAATTATCACCAAGGAAATATAGTTACTTGATGAAATTGACGCACAAGATACGGGTTTCACCCAAGACAAAACATGCTTGGAAATTGACAACTGAGTTTGAAGGGAATGTTGTATTTCCATAAAACACATCACATGCAATATATTAACAAATGTAAAATGATTAACAAATAGGAACATTTGCCCTTTCTGCCAAATCTACCAATAGTGACTTTTATATGGAAAAATGACAGTTCACAGCTTCACTGGTTCTTCTTTTTCTTTCCATATGGAAATGATTACCTTTTTGCTGTTTTTCTTATCAACTGTTGCTATGATTTAAAATACAGAACCATATCTTATTTGTAAGGAATGTAAAAAGTGGTCAGTTCTGCTGCTAAAAGGCACACCCCACTGCTGCATTTCGTTAAGCCAAGTACACTTGAAAAATAATTAGATCATAATTTTTACCAAACAAGTTAAAGTAATTGTTTAAGCATTGAAGAGATCCACAGACTGAAACAATTTCCCAGACTAAACCAGCATTCATAAAGATCTGTAACTGAGTATCTCACCAGGGGTTAATCTGATTCTGAGGAACCTTGCTAGAAGTTAACTTGAAAGAAAGTCGTAAGTTGAAATCATTTGATATTTGAGAAAATTCATGAGGTACCAATAGGGGCAAGTATATTTCTAATTTGGCAACTCGTGGAATCATTAGCAGGTGAATATTAGAAGCAAATCCCAACTAGACAGAGCTCTGGGTCCATTTACTTATGCTATTTGACCCTTTTTTATGATCCACAACTGCATTATTTGATATGTATGGTTACCTATTACATATATATGTGTGTGTGTGTATGTGTGTGTGTATGTATTTTTTTTTTTTTTTTTTTTTGAGACAGCGTCTCGCTCTGTCACCCAGGCTAGAGTGCAGTAGCATGATCTCAGCTCACTGCAGCCTCAACCTCCCAGGCTCAAGCAATCCTCCCACCTTAGACTCACTAATAACTGGGACTATAGGTGTGCACCACCATGCCCAGCTAATTTTTGTATTTTTGGTAGAGACGAAGTTTCCTCATGTTGCCTGGGCTGGTTTCAAACTCCTGGGCTCAGGCTATCTACCTGCCTCGGCCTCCCAAAGTGCTGAGATTACAGGCGTGAGCCACCATACCTGGCCAATACCTAAATATTTTAAAGCTTGGGTTAAAACATTCACATGGAAAATAATTTTTTCTTGTCTACTTGGAATAACAAAATTTTTGCTCTTAAAGTTGTGATTTTAAGTTAAAAATTAACACCAAGATGCTGATGTCAAAACTTCCAAATGGAGTGGCATTGGAAATGTGCTTTGATTTGTGTGGAGATAATGGCCAGTCAGCCAGGACAACATTGGCTCCCTTAGCTCCTGGGCATACAGATCCAGAAAACTTTGAAAGTGTAATTTCTTAGATTACGGGAGAACTGGCACATTACGTTGTCAAACATTATCCTGCAGAGCCAGAATGCACCCCTGTGGACAATGAACACAGTGTGAATGCATACTGTTTCTTATTGTCAAGCTCTTTCTCTCTTACCTCCCCAATCTTTCCTCAAGAGCTTAAGCTGTAGAACCTGTTTTTTCCCATGCATTCGCCACTTCCAGCCCTGGGATCTCCCCGAAAACTCCCCTCCCCCATCCACCCTTACTATTCAATCTACAACATCTTTCAACATCTTTCTCCTATATTTTACCCATCACTTAGAACTCACTAAGTATGCCAACAATTCACTATTATCAGCCAATTCATCCATTCAACCAGTATCTATTCAGTGCCAGGCACTGAGGAAGATGTTAAGGATACAGGGATCAATGCTACCTTGTCTGAAGAAGCTTTTTGGGATGTTTAGTGCTACAATTCTAGCTTCCTAATTATTGCTTGTTATCTTGCCTGTGTGCATATTCACCTTTTTTCCAGGACAGAATGTGGTCCAAGAAAGAACAATGAACTCAGAACTCTGGTCTGGGCTAGGCTTAAGTGTTGAAATGTCTCTTCACTGGCTCTGTAGGCTCTATAAACTCTACTTTGCAGTATACATACTAGTGATTCTCCTGACCACCATGTGTATCACACTTGAATTCCTGTCCAAAATTTTCTTTTAAAACATACTGCATATGTCCCTAACCCACTATCTTCTCTCATGAGCCCAAAGTTTGGCAGATACCCCTTTCTTGTTCTGCCACCTACCCACCAAATACGGCTTTAACCACTAGCTTGTCATTTTGGGCCAACAATCATTTATTTTATTTTATTTTATTTTTGAGATAGGGTCTCACTCTCTTGCCCAAGCTGGAGTGCAGTGGTGCAATCATGGCTCACTGCAGCCTCAACCTCCCAAGCTCAAGTGATCCTCCTGCCTCAACCTCCTGAGTAGCTGGGGCTGCAGTGGTACACCACTACACTCGGCTAATTTTTTTTATTTTTAGTAGAGACAAGGTCAGACTATGTTGCCCAGGCTGGTCTCAGACTCTGAGGCTCAAGTAATCCTCCTACCTCAGCCTCCCAATGGCCCTCCCTCCTTGGATTACAGGTGTGAGCCACTGCACCTGGCCAACCAACAGTCATTTATGTTAAGAGAGATTTCCTCAACTCTATCAATCATATTGTTTCCTATGGGTTTGAGGAATGTGAGCTAAAAAAACTGGCTTTAGCTAGGCACGGTGGCTCACGACTGTAATCCCAGCACTTTGGAAGGCTGAGGCGGGTGGATCACCTGAGGTTAGGAGTTCAAGACCAGCCTGACCAACATGGTGAAACCCCGTCTCTACTAAAAATACAAAAAATTAGCTGGGTGTGGTGATGCACATCTGTAATCCCAGCTACTTGGGAGGCTGAGGCAGGAGAATCGCTTGAATCCGGGAGGCCAAGGTTGCAGTGAGCTGAGATCGTGCCACTACATTCTAGCCTGGGCGACAGAGCAAGACTCCATGTCAAGAAAAAAAAAAAAGCAAAAAACTGGCTTTATATTTTTAAATAACTTCCTACTCCTACACCCTGAAATGTCTCAGATGATGCAATGTCAATCTTATTAATAGATGGAAAGCCATTTCCGCAAGCAGGAATGCTTGCACAAGGAGTTAAGATAAACAACGTAAATATTTCAAGTTTCTGGGAAACATAATGTCAGGTCAGTGTATGGCATTCCAGCTGTGGAAAAGGGGAAAAGATACAAAGTCCTAATCATTTAGACTCTAGGGAGCCAGTGAAACAGGAAGAGATGAAAAGAAAGGTCAGGGGAATTGGTCATGCCCCCAAAGAACTGCTAAAAAAGAAACTTGATGGGTTTTGAATTATAAACTTTACCTAATATAAGCCAAAAATAAAATTCTAAGCCTTCAAACATCTGAATGGATCCCTCCTATCAGCAAGGGCATTCCAAAGCTAACCTGAGAAACTGTTTCAGGCCATGATGGAAAGGGGGTAGGGTCGGACAGATTTATACCCTGTTCCCTTTTGGAATTCCTGATAGACTGATAGAACAGACTCTTTTTTTTTTTTTTTTTTTTTTTTTTTTTTGAGACGGAGTCTCGCTCTGTCTCCCAGGCTGGAGTGCAGTGGCGCGATCTCAGCTCACTGCAAGCTCCACCTCCTGGGTTCACGCCATTCTCCTGCCTCAGCCTCCGGAATAGCTGGGACTACAGGCGCACGCCACCACGCCCGGCTAATTTTTTTTTTTTTTTTTTGTATTTTTAGTAGAGATGGGGTTTCACCATGTTAGCCAGGATGGTCTCGATCTCCTGACCTCGTGATCCGCCCGCCTCAGCCTCCCAAAGAGCTGGGATTACAGGCGTCAGCCACCGCACCCAGCCAGAACAGACTCTTTTACGTCTGGTAACAAACATTTACACTCATTGTTCTCTCCCTCCAAAGCCTGCTACCTGGAGGCTTCACCTGCATAAAACCTTGGTCTCCACAACCCCTTATCTCAACCCAGACGTTCCAAAGTTTTTAGACAATAATGTAACTCTTTCAGCCAATTAAAAAATTTTTTTTTTCTTTTGACACAGAGTCTTGCTCTGTCACCTAGGCTGGTATGCAGTGGTGCGATCTTGGGTCATGGCAACCTCTGCCTCTCAGGTTCAAGCGATTCTCCTGCCTCAGCCTCCCAAGTAGCTGGGGTTACAGGCCTATGCCAAAACACCCGGCTAATTTTTGTACTTTTTTTTTTTAGTAGAGATGGGGCCTCCTAAAGCACTGGGATTATAGGCGTGAGCCACCGTGCCTGGCCTTGATTATTATTATTTTTGAGACAGAGTCTCACTTTGTCGCCCAGGCTGGAGTGCAGTGGTGCAATCATGGCCCACTGCAGCCTTGACCTCCTCTGGCTCCAGCCATCCTCCCACCTCTATCTCCTGAGTAGCTGGGACCACAGCTGTGTGCCACAACGCCCTGCTAATGTTTGTATTTTTTGCACAGACAGGGTTTTCTTCATTTTTACCAGGCTGGTTTCAAACTCCTGAGCTCAAGCAATCCACCGGCCTCAGCCTCCCAAAGTGCTGGGATAACAGACATGAGCCACTGTGCCTGACATCACTTTTTCTTTCCTTTTTTTTTTTTTTTTTTTTTTTTTTTTGAGACAGAGTCTCAGTCTGTCACCCAGACTAGAATGCAGTGGCACAATCCTGGCTCACTGCAACCTCCACCTCCTGAGCTTAAGCAATCCTCCCACCTCAGCCTCCTGAGTAGCTGGGACTACAAGCAGGCGCCACCATGCTTGGCTAATTTTTAAATATTTTATAGAGACGAGGTTTCATTATATTGTCCGGGCTGGTCTCAAATTCCTGGGCTCAAGTGATCTTCCCACCTCAGCCTTCTAAACTGCTGGGATGACAGGCGTGAGCCACTGTGTCCAGCCCTTTTTTATACTTTTTGAAACATAGCAAGTAAATTGTTTATTGTTATTGTCGTTTTTGAGACAGTTTTGCTCTTGTTGTCCAGACTGGAGTGCAATGGTGCAATCTAGGCTCACTGCAACCTCTGCCTCCTAGGTTCAAAAGATTCTCCCGCCTCAGCCTCCTAAGTAGCTGGGATTACAGGCATGCGCCACCACGCCCAGCTGATTTTGTATTTTTAGTAGAGACGGGGTTTCTCCATGTTGGTCAGGCTGGTCTCAAACTCCCAACCTCAGGTGACCCACCTGCCTTGGCCTCCCAGAGCGCTGGGATTACAGGCATGAGCCACCGTGCCTGGCAGTACATTGTTTTAAAATTAGGCATATGGGTTCCAGTGTTATTTCTATGAGACAGGCTGTTCTAAACATTTCAGGAGCAAACTGCTGGGAATTGTAGAAACTGGAGTTGAACAGAATTTGTCCTTACTAGGTGAGAGGTCATGGGAACATGATGGTAAGAAACATGACATAAGGCAAAAGATGGGAGTTTCCTTTTTGATGATAAAAAGCCTTTGCTTAAGCTCGACTCATGCAATGAGTATGAAAGAGGCAGGATGTGAGCTTAATTCAACAAACATCGACTGAACACCTGCAAGGAAGGACACTGTGCTAGGGCGGGGTAATAATGAGTTAGACCTGGCCTCCGGCCACTAGGAGGCCACCGCTTGGCATATTGTTTGCTGCAGAGCATACGCCTGACTCATGGTAAAGACTCCATGTTTACTGAACAGATTCACATCAATGTCTAAAACTCTGGAAGAAAAGTAAAGCTGCAACACTACAGTCACACAGTGAATGAAGCCCGTTAAAGCCCCCATTATGAGACAATTTGAAGAGTGGAGGAATGTCTGGTAAATCAGAAGATGGTAATAAGTAGTAGTAAGAAACATCTTTGGACTAGTCATGGTGGCTCATGCCTGTAATCCCAGCACTTTGAGGGGTTGAGGTGGGCAGATCACTTGAGGCAAGGAGTTTGAAACCAGCCTGGCCAACATGGTGAAACCCGTCTCTATGAAAAATACAAAAATTAGCCGGGCGTGGTGGCACATGCGCCTGTAATCCCAGCACTTTGGGAGTCTGAGGTTGGCAGATAACTTGAGGTCAGGAGTTCGAGACCAGCCTGGCCAATATAGCGAAACGCTGTCTCTACTAAAAAAACAAAAATTAGCCAAGTGTAATGCACCTGTAATCCCAGCTACTCTGGAGGTGGAGGCATGAGAATTGCTTGAGCCTGGGGTGGCAGAGGTTGCAGTGAGCCAAGATCGTGCCAGTGAACTCCAGCCTGGGCAACAGAGTGAGACTCTGTCTTAAAAAAAAAAAAATTATTCTGTAAATTGTCACATAGATGGGGTGTAGGAACTCCTGGACACTCCAAGTTCATCCAGGTGGCACAGGAAGAAGGGAGAAATTAAAGATTAACTTTGGGGTCTTAATTGTCTCAACATGTTCTTCTAATGAACACTGCCTACTTCAGGGAAGACTAATAAATATACCACAAAAAATAAATGAAACAGTCTAAAAAGAAGTATATAAAGTAGGAAAACTTTTGTGTATGAAAGAAGTTTTTACTTCTTCTTACAGAGACCAGGGAGTCTTTTATGCTCAGATGAATTCTTTATAATTGAAGAAGAAAATGCAGAACATCTGAAAACTTCTTTGATCTCATACATTTTTCTAAAAGCAGTGCCCTCCCTTTTCCTTCTGAGATTGTGCAAAGTACTTTCATACACACTTTCTACCAGGAAGACATCTCATTATGTCTGATTCCATCAGAAAGCCGGGAACAGTGACACCCCAGTCCTCCCAGGCTTTGAGAACTACGCACCCATGTGGGAGTGGAACATACAAGCAGATCTCTCCCTCTGAACTCTGGTACTCCTGGAGAGTGGTGTCATTGTGGTTATATGTTGTTTATTCCGAGCTGCTAGCCAGCCAACTTCAATAAGCAATAACTCATTTACTGAAACATGTAAACAGGCTCAGCACCAAAGCAGCCAAATGGAAAGCCGCCTCGAACACATGCTCCAGAAGGTGTAACAAAATCGTGATTCTGCCTTTTGGCTTGGCAAAGGCAGTTGGGAAGATGCCCTCACGCTGACTTGGGAGCACTCCTGACCTCTGGGTTCTAGGATGCAGCCGCTGCTGTCTAGGCTAGCACTGCTGGAATCTTGGACTCCGGTAGAAACATACAGGAAATCACATTGCCAAACTTTTCTCCTTATAAAGACAGATGATCTCTCCAGGAACTACCATCCTCTCAGTTCTCAAAGGGAGGGGCCGTTGGTTAAGCCAGCAGGATACTGGGGAGAGGAATTTTAAAAGTTTACTGTAGCCTTAAGGTCCAGTCACAGTGCCATCTCTTTAACACCACCACCACATAACACGGCTTAAGGACCTATTACCCTGGAGAATTCTCTGAAGAAGTCCAGCTTATTCACTGACAGAAGTTACAGTTTGGTGTAAAGAACGGCATATTCACTAGGAGTTTAGGAGTTAGGAAGCCTAAGATACAGAATATTACAGGCCCCACCATCCTATTGGTCATTATCGCCCCTCCACATATTCAAAACAGAATAGTCTGTCTTCCTCAGACTTGCCTCCTTTATATTCCTGGCTTGGGGATGGGCATTGCTGTCTTTTCAGGGGTTCTTTGGGTCCTTCCTCGCCATTTTCTTTTTTTTTTTTTTTTTTTTAGATGGAGTCTCTCTCTGTTGCCCAGGCTGGAGTGCAGTGGCGCAATCTCGGCTCACTGCAACCTCTGCCTCCCGGGGTTCAAATGATCCTCCCATCTCAACCCCCCAAGTAGCTGGACCTACAGTAGAGTTTCAACCTGCCCAGCTATTTTTTTATTTTTATTTTTTTGAGACAGAGTTTCGCTCTTGTTGCCCAGGCTAGGGTGCAATGGCACGATCTTGGCTCACCATAACCTCCGCCTCCCAGGTTCAAGCAATTCTCCTGCCTCAGCCTCCCAAGTAGCTGGGATTACAGGCATGTGCCACCACGCCTGGCTAATTTTGTATTTTTAGTGGAGACAGGGTTTCTCCATGTTGGTCAGGCTGGTCTCGAACTCCTGACTTCAGGTGATCTGCATGTCTTGGTCTCCCAATGTGCTGGGATTACAGGCGTGAGCCACTGCACCCGGCCCAATTTTTCGTATTTTTAGTAGAGTCGGGGTTTCACCATGTTGGTCAGGCTGGTCTTGAACTCCTGAGTTCAGGTGATCCACCAGCCTCTGCCTCCCAAAATGCTAGGATTACAGGCATGAGCTACCACCCCGGTCACCCATTGTTTTTCTAATGCTTTTTTTTCTCTCTCTCTCTTTCTCTTTTTCTTTTTCTTTTCTTTCTTTCTTTTTTTTTTTTTTTTTTTTTGGGAGATAGTCTCCCTCTGTCACCCAGGCTATAGTGCAGTGGCTTTATCTCGGCTCACTGCAACCTCTGCCTGCCAGGTTGAAGCAATTCTCCTGCCTCAGCCTCGAGTAGCTGGGACTACAGGCACCCGCCACAACCCCTGGCTAATTTTTGTATTTTTAGTAGAGACGGGTTTTCACCATGTTGGCCAGGCTGGTCTCAAACTCCTGACCTCAGGTGATCCGCCCGTCTCTGCCTGCCAGTGTTGGGATTACAGGCGTGAGCCACCACGCCCGGCTGGTATGCAGTTGTTTTTTTTTTTTTTTTTGAGACGGAGTCTCGCTCTTTCGCCCAGGCTGGACTGCAGTGGCACTATCTCGACTCACTGCAACCTGCGCCTCCCGGGTTCACGCCATTCTCCTGCCTCATCCTCCTGAGTAGCTGGGACTACAGGCATCCGCCACTGCGCCCAGCTAAGTTTTTGCATTTTTAGTAGAGACGGGGTTTCACCGTATTAGCCAGGATGGTCCCGATCTCCTGACCTTGTGATCTGCCTGCTTGGCCTCCCAAAGTGCTAGGATTACAGGCATGAGCCACCGCGCCCAGCCCCAGTATGCAGTTTTTTTAAAAAAAAATCTTAGTAGCTATCTTTTTAAGGAATAGAATGGGGGGCAGGTTTGCCCTAAGCAGTTCCCAGCTTGACTTTTCTTTGGCTTAGTGATTTTGGGGTCGCAAGATTTATTTTCCTTTCACCGGGCTTATGTTCTAGTGCGGCAAGCACTAGCAAGAAAACAGACAAACTAGTTGTGAATTAGGTCGGTACTTTAAGGAAACTAAACAGCGAGCTAAGGCAGAGCTACAGAGGACTCGAGTGGAAAACCTGATGCTGTCTTTCTCCCCACCCTATACATAGCCCCTTATTTGTTCTTTCCTGGTGTCTGAGTTTTTTTCTGGTTAGAATACCTTTCGTTTCACTCCCTCTACCTTGTCAATTCAAATACTACTCCCCTCAGGAAACTTTTGTTTTGTTTTTTTGAGACAGGGTCTCACTTTGTCACCTGGTCAACCAGGCTGGAGTGCAGTGGTGCAACCTTGGCTCACTGCAACCTCTGCCTCCCGGGTTCAAGCAATCCTCATGCCTCAGCCTCCCGAGTAGCTGGGATTACAGACACACACCACTACGCCAAGCTAACTTTTGTATTTTTAGTAGAGACAGGGTTTTGCCATGTTGGGCCAGGCTGGTCTTGAACTCCTGGCGACAGGTGATCCTCCCACCTCACCCTCTTAAAGTGCTAGGATTATAGGCATAAGCCACGTTGCCCAGCCCTGTATTCACTTTTTAAATCCCCACTGGTGTAAGGTGCTGTGAAGAAGAGACAAAGTTGTCGATACAGATCTCCTCCCTCCAGGACCCTGCAGTCTTCTTAGGGATTTTATTCATATATGCAGATAACTATAATACAGAGTGAGGTGAGGGCCGTAAGAAAGGAAGTGTGAAGAGATCATTGCTGACGAGGAAAGATCAGAAAAGGGTTTCCTAGCCGAGTGCAGTGGCTCACACCTGTAATTCCAGCACTTTGGGAGGCTGAGGCAGGTGGATTGATTGAGCTCAGGAGTTTAAAACCAGCGTGGTCAACGTGTTGAAACCCTGTCTCTACTAAAAAAAAAAACTACAGAAATTAGCTGGGTGTGGTGGTGCAGCTCTGTAGTCCCAGCTACTGGTGGGGAGTGGGGCAGCTGTGGCGGGAGGATTGCTTGAGCCTGGGAGGTGGAGGTTGCAGTCAGCTGTGGCTGTGATTGCACCACTGTACTTCAGCTTGGGCAACAGAGTGAAACCCTGTCTCAAAACAAAACCCAAACTCAAGACATTAAAATACTTTGAAAAATTAAAAAAAGGCTGTAGAAATAGAAATTACTTTTACCCAAGTGTGGTGGTGAGTGCCTGTAGTCCCAGCTACTCGGGAGGCTGAGGCGGGAGTTGACTTGAGCCCAGGAGTTGGAGTCCGGCCTGGGTAACATGGGAGACCCCATCTCCTTAAAACAAACAAACAAAAAACCTTGCTTTTAAATCATAATTATAGCAAACACCACTCTGGGAATCTGCCCACATGGATGGCTAAGAATGGAGCTTGCTTTTCCAACCCTGTGATACAGGGAAGAGTAAAGTCTGCTCATCTATTTAAATAGCAAAATTTGAGGTTGTGGCCTTGATTTTCTGTTATCTTCCTTTCTCCATCAACTACCTGTGATCAGGGCCGGGCGCGGTGGCTCACACCTGTAATCCCAGCACTTTGGGAGGCCGAGGCGGGCGGATCACGAGGTCAGGCGATTGAGACCATCCTGGCTAACACGGTGAAACCCCGTCTCTACTAAAAATACAAAAAATTAGCTGGGCGAGGTGGCGGGCACCTGTAGTCCCAGCTACTCGGGAGGCTGAGGCAGGAGAATGGCGTGAACCCGGGAGGCGGAGCCTGCAGTGAGCGGAGATCGCGCCACTGCACTCCAGCCTGGGCGACAGCGAGACTCCATCTCAAAACAAACAAACAACAACAACAACAAAAAAAAAAAAAACAAAAAAAACTACCTGTGATCACAAGATGAAACAAGTATGCTGAAGCTTGGACTTTTGCACTGATTTCTACAGAACAGAGTAGTTCAGAGCCAGAACGCCTCTGCTGCCCGCTCTACTTCCTTGTTTCCCTTGACAAATTACTGAACCACCCTGCCTTAATTTCCTCATGGAGTTGTTAAGTACAACACATGTGAAACAGGCCTGAAAATAATGCCTGGTACAAAGCAAACAATCATTATCAAAAGTTGTAGTAATCCACTGTGCTTCCTGGTACAGGGCACGCCAGAGTTCCCGGGAGCTAATCTTGATTGCTGGTGCTCCGTGTGGTTGTTGTGTACAAAGAAATTACCATGGAGGGAACATGGAGATGGGAAAGGGCTGGTGCAATGGGCAGAATGAAGAGGTGTCTGAAGAACCAACAACCTGAGGCTAGGCAGGAACATCTGGCAGCTCTCAGAGAGGTTTAGCAGTCCTTACTCAAGTGCAACTGACTGTGAGGTGCACTAAAGAGTGAAAGGCAGAGAAAGGCCTCCTTGCCTTAGTCTTGGCCTTCATCTTCTTAACTAATGAAAAGAAGCTGGGTGCTCGCTTTGGCAGCACATACACCAAAATTGGAACAATATACAGAAGATTAGCATGGCCCCTGCACAAGAATGACACTCAAATTTGTGTTCTGTATTAAAAAAAAAAAAAAAAAAGGCTGGGCATGGTGGTTCATGCTTGTAATCCCAGCACTTTGGGAGGCTGAGGTGGGTGGATCACCTGAGGTTAGGAGTTCGAGACCAGCCTGGCCAACATGATGAAACCCCGTCTCTACTGAAAAAAATACAAAAAATTAGCCGAGTGTGGTGGCATGCACCTGTAATCCCAGCTACTTGAGAGGCTGAGGCAGGAGAATCGCTTTGAACCTGGAAGGCGGAGGCTGCAGTGAGCCGAGATTGCGCCACTGCACTCCAGCCTCGGCAAGAAGAGTGAAACTCCGTCTCAAAAGAAAAAAAAAAAAGTTGGGAAAAACATGGTTCTCCAGGGCCGTGGCAAGCCAGGCTTCTGCACTACTGCCAAGAGGAGTGAACTTGAGCTGCTTTTTGTTTCCTCCACACAACATGGTGAGGAGCCAAAGGAAGACAGTGATCTAAGTCATTCCCCACCTTCAGGCGGCACCATCCCTGTTTTCAAATCCCTAACTGCCTCACTCCCCTAAAGCATTTTTTCCCCACTGGAAACAGACTGGAACACAATTAAGCAATGTTGATCACTGCTTCAGTCAAAAGTGGTCTGAAGGGAAAAGCTGATGTGTTTTGTCCCCCAAAAGGGATAGATGGCCTCAAAGGAAAATGTCGCATTTGGATTAGATTTGTGGTAGGGGAGGAGTGACCTGCCAAGGGCTCCTTGAATAAACAAAACTGTTCCTCAAAGGGCTTTGGGTGGAGGTCATCAAAGCAAGTTCACAGAAAGATCCTCCTCCCTGGTAACTCTCCAGAGATGGCTGACTCTTTGCTTACGTAGGTAGCTCAGGGGTCCCACTTGAAGTCAGTTGCCCAGAATAAGCCAGAGCCTGCCCCCTCAAGAATTCAGGAATGTGGTTTCCAATGCAAATAAAGGCTAAATTGTAGAAACAGTGCTGGAGTGTGTTCAAGCCCTCCCTCTAGGTCCTCTGAGTCATTTGGAAATGGTTAACAAACAGGTTGGACACCTGGGTTGATTACTGCTGAAGGGGATTTCCACACAAACCCTATACTGTAAAATCATCCTCTTGCCTTCCCAAAGCAATTCAGTTCCACTTTCTAGACCGAATGTGCCTTAAAGATTCCAAATGTCCTAAATCAGATCCTAGGGTTCCTAAATTAGAGAAGCAACTGCTGCTGACACAAAGAAACAAGGAGCCAAGCAACTTTGTGCTTAAAAAAAAAAAAAAAAAAAAAAAAAAAAAGTTTATTTTAAATTAAGAGGAACAGATGTCCAATGTTTCAAAAAGCCACACATTTGTGGATTTGGCTGACAAACTCTCTAAGCTGCATTTTATTTCTGTTCCCATAGAGTCAGCTAGCCACTTGCAACTGACTCACTTCTCTCTGGGCCACAGTTTGGGCCAGTCTCCTGACTACAGAATTAGAATCCAGATATCAAATGAATCCAGGGTGCCTGGGTGGAGAGCAGGTATTAAAAGCCATCTAAAACCACCCCTTCCCTGCTTTAATTTAGGAGTATCAACACCCACACAGCAAACTGCAAGGCTAGTGGGTCAAAGAGAATGAGCAAACAGTTGGCACCTGCCAATCCCAGCACCACGCAATTTTAAAGGCAATGAGTAAGCAGCTGTCTGGAACAGGTTTTTGTATAATCCTTCTTAAGAGTACTGGTTAAATATGCAAATACACACAGGTTATTTGCTGCAATTCAAGGCCTCGCCCCCAAGGCAAATGCATTACCTCAGGTGAACTCTTGGCCTTGTTGGGAAGGGATAGGATCCCTAGCTCCTGTCCACCACACTAATGACTCAGTTGCTTCTAAAGTTTAAAATACATGATGTGCTTTCTCTTCTTGTTGTCTTTGAGAATAAATAAATTTATCTTCAGACACAAGGGTTTTGTGTGTAGTATCTCATTTACGTTGTGTAAATACTGGAGAGGATTCAATAAATGTTAGAGATAAAATGTTACTTGGCTTTTCAAAAACTTTAAACTCCTGCTTAGTTTTAATTTTTTGTAGCACCTCGAAAAATTATTTATGAATAAAATGAAGCAGTTGTTTGTATTTTTTAATAGAAATGAGACTCTCAGGTCTATTGAGGAAGATCTTGCATGCCATCAATTTTTTCATGGTTCAAAACCTATCTACCCAGCAAATCTCACTGTATTTTCTAGACTGACCTTGTAACAAGTATTAAAAGCTGATACTCCCTTTTCTCCTCTTTCCTTCCAGATGTTTTAGTATTTATATATATATTTTTTGAGGCAGGGTCTGTGCCACTCAGGCTGGAGTGCAGTGACACAATCACGGCTCACTAATGAGGTGATCCACCTCAGCCTGGGACTATAGGCACATACTGTCACACTTGGCTAACTTTTAAATATTTTGTAGGGAGGTCTCATTATATTGTCCAGGCTGGTCTCGAACTCCTGGGCTCAGGAGTGATTTGCCCGCCTTGGCCTACCAAAGTGCTAGAATTACAGGCATGAGCAACCATGATAACCAATATTCTTTATAATGAAAATAAATTAGAAAATGGTCAATACTTTCAGGTGGGAAAGTTAAAAAACTGTTTTTGGTTTTAAATTCTTCGGTAAATTTTTCACTTATCAAAAGTTTGACAGAGTATCTGCTAGAAAACCAGAGCACATATGCTAAGAAAGCATTTTAAAATATATCTTTGTTTCTGGAGGAGTGAATGCAATGTTGTGAAATTCTTGCATGTGTATCAGATGCTCACTTTTTTTTTTTTTTTTTTTTTTGCGAGATGGTGTCTTGCTGTGTTGCCCAGGCTGGAGTGCAGTGGCACGATCTCAGGTCACTGCAACGTCTGCCTTCCGGGTTCAAGTGACTCTCCTGCCTGTTTCCCGAGTAGCTGAGATTACAGGCATACGCCACCACGCCTGGCTAATTTTTGTATTTTTAGTAGAGATAGGGTTTCACCATGCTGGCCAGGCTGGTCTTGAACTCCTGACCTCCAGTGATCCTGTTTTGGCCTCCCAAAAGGCTGGGATGACAGGCGTGAGCCACTGTGCCTGGCCTCAGTCTTTCATTGGGAATGCCCAGCATGGTGGCTCACACCTGTAATCCCAGCACTTTGGGAGGCCACGGCAGGATCGCTTGAGCCTGGGAATTCAAGACTGGCCTGGGCAAAATATTGAGACCCTGTCTTTACAAAAAATTAAAAAATTACCCAGGTATGGTGGTTCATGCTGGTCCTTGCCAGGGAGGCTGAGGTAGGAGAATTTCTTGAGCCTGGGAGGTCAAGGCTGTAAAGAGCCATGACTGTGCCACCACACTCCAGCCTGGGTGACACAGTAAAACCTCACTCTCAAAAAAAAAAAAAAAAAAAAAAAAGCTGGGGTGGTGGAGGTGGATAACTTTTATTGCTGTACTTTTACTGAACTCTTTTTTGTTTGTTTTGAGACAGAGTTTCACTCTTGTTGCCCAGGCTGGAGTGCAATGGCAAGATCTCGGCTCACCGCAACCTCCACCTCCTGGGTTCAAGCGATTCCTGCCTCAGCCTCCCGAGTAGCTGGGATTACAGGCATGTGCCACCGTGCCTGGCTACATTTTTGTATTTTTAGTAGAGATGTGATTTCGCCATGTTGGTTAGGCTGGTCTCGAACTCAGGTGATCTGCCCACCTTGGCCTCCCAAAGTGCTGGGATTACAGGCGTGAGCCACCATGCCCGGCCCTATTTATTGAACTCTTGGCCTAAAAGGGATCCTCCTGCCTTGGCCTCCCGAAGTATTGGGATTATAAGCATGAGCCACTGCACCCAGCCTATTTCAGTACTTTACATGTTACCAGATTTATTCCTTAGATAAACTGTCCTTCTATCTCTTTTATTTTTATAGATGAAAGAAACTGAGGCTCTTTTAAACTTTCTCAGGTCACAAACAATGTAGAAGAAACCCGAACCATCATTAACATAGACTATTACACATGGGGGAAAATGGGTTTTAAAGTAATATATATGGAAAGGCTTTTTGACACTGAAAGGTTGGGAATCTCTGTGATCTTCTTACACATGGGTCAGGCTAAACAATTTGCTTCAGGGTACATGAGCGCAACTGGTTATTTAGCTAGTGCATGATCCATACTCAAATGAGTCATTATTGAATGACTGGTGAAATGACAAAAAGCCTCATGTTCTACTAAGGCTGTGGATAGCACAGAGCACACTGGGGGCAGAGGCTGAGCTTGTTTGTGTAGGAGCACTCAATACTGCATATGTTTCAATAATTAACTAGCGTATTTAAGAAACTTCATTCTACGTGGGCACGGTGGCTCACGTCTGTGAACCCAGAACTTTGGGAGACCGAGGCAGGTGGATCACCTCAGGTCAGGAGTTCGAGACCAGCCTGACCAACATGGCCAAACCCCGTCTCTACTAAAAATACAAAAACTAGCCTGGTGTGGTGGTGGGCGCCTGAAATCCCAACTACTCCGGAGGCTGAGGCAGGACAATCGCTTGAACCTGGGAGGCGGAAGTGGCAGTGAGCCGAGATTGTACCATTGCACTCTAGCCTGGACGACGGAGCAAGACTCTGTCTCAAAAAAAAAAAAAAAAAAAAAAAAAAAGAAACTTCATTCTAGCATTCATAGGGAATGGAGAGGTGGCCACTATCCAAATGAAACTAAAAACCTTTTTCTTCCCAGACTCATACTCCAGATTATGCACACAGAGAATACAGAAAACTATGGGAAAACTGGACATTGCACATTTTCATACGACATCATCTGTTATTTTTTTTGTCTTGCTCTGTCACCCAGGCTGGAGTGCAGTGGCGCCATCTCGGCTCACTGCAACCTCTGCTTCCTGCGTTCAAGGGATTCTCCTGCCTCAGCCTCCTGAATAGCTGGGATTAGAGGCGTGCACCACCACGCCCGGCTAATTTTTTATATTTTTAGTAGAGATGGGGTTTCACCATGTTGGCCAGGCTGGTCTCAAACTCCTGACCTCAGGTGATCTGCCTGCCTTGGCCTCCCAAAGTGCTGGGATTACAGGTGTGAGCCACCGCGCCCGGCCGACATTGTCTGTTTTAAGGGAGGTATTCCTCAGCTCTTCGGTGATAAACTGCTGATGTATTGCACTGCCTGACAGTAACCAAGTTGGAACATGATAAATACTGCAGATGTGTAAGGCACAAAATGAGACTTATACAAAGTAGAGATGGAATCGCAAGAATTCCCAGGCCCTCTTTTTATTTACAGTGATACCAAACCATCCACTTGCAAATTCTTTGGTCTCCCATCAGCTGGAATTAAGTAGGTACTGTGTATCTTTGAGATCATGTATTTGTCTCCACTTTGGTGGATACAAGAAAGGAAGGCACGAACAGCTGAAAAAGAAGGGTATCACACCGCTCCAGCTGGAATCCAGCAGGAACCTCTGAGCATGCCACAGCTGAACACTTAAAAGAGGAAAGAAGGACAGCTGCTCTTCATTTATTTTGAAAGCAAATTCATTTGAAAGTGCATAAATGGTCATCATAAGTCAAACGTATCAATTAGACCTTCAACCTAGGAAACAAAGTTTTTTTTTTTCTATTTAATAATACACGACACTGAAATTATTTGCCAATGAATCCCAAAGATTTGGTACAAATAGTACAATTCATATTTGCTTTCCTCTTTCCTTTCTTCAGACAAACACCAAATAAAATGCAGGTGAAAGAGATGAACCACGACTAGAGGCTGACTTAGAAATTTATGCTGACTCGATCTAAAAAAAATTATGTTGGTTAATGTTAATCTATCTAAAATAGAGCATTTTGGGAATGCTTTTCAAAGAAGGTCAAGTAACAGTCATACAGCTAGAAAAGTCCCTGAAAAAAAGAATTGTTAAGAAGTATAATAACCTTTTCAAAACCCACAATGCAGCTTAGTTTTCCTTTATTTATTTGTGGTCATGAAGACTATCCCCATTTCTCCATAAAATCCTCCCTCCATACTGCTGCATTATGGCACAAAAGACTCTAAGTGCCACCAGACAGAAGGACCAGAGTTTCTGATTATAAACAATGATGCTGGGTAATGTTTAAATGAGAACATTGGATATGGATGGTCAGATGAAAGATACCAAAATGTCAGACAGCCCATCGACTGGTGTTGCCATGAGATTCAACAGTCAACATCAGTCTGATAAGCTACCCGACAAGGTGGTACAGCCATGGAGATGTCACGATGGTAGGCAAAACAAGCAGACAGTCAGGCAGGATTTGATAAAAAAACAAAAACAAAAACAAACCAAAAAAACCCAGGCATTTCTGGCCTGTTAAGATCGAACCCCAATTCTATTCTATTCTGACATAATGCTCATAATGCTCCTAAAGGAAAAAAGTAAAATTGTTTATTTTCCTCCCAAGCAAAACAAAATGAACAAGTTCAATCAAAAACATCCCAATGGAAAAAAATCACATTAAGAATAAAACACAGAACGGCAAGAAAACTAGGTTACATATAAATTTGTGTCTGTTGAAACTAGATTACATGCTAGAAAACATTAACACAGATACGACAGAGTGTGGTTTTTTTTTAGAAATGGGTAATTTCTCTCTCCAGTATCCTTTCACTTGTATGAGATAGCTCTCCTCTCCTGTTTTCACAAACCAAGAAATCCCCAGGTAGGCCAATCCCAGAGGTGCCATTTAGCAGTATGCAGCAGCTCAGTTTCAGCATAACAAAACATGCCTTGGTAGTGGCTCTCTCATGCAAATAAAAGAAAGCTTAAGAAATTCTTGTTGTAGGTGGATTAGGCAAGGCTGCCATTCAGCTGGTATAAGCTAAACGTAAAAAATCAAAACTCTCAAGAAAACAGACACAATTTTGGAATGATTAAAGATGTCTTTATAAAGTTTTTTTCAAGACTTCATTCTAAATACACAGAATAAAAAATGGTGTCAGCTCACTTGTAAGACACCAACCAGATTTTCCTTATACTGTCTCAAAATTTAAAGATCAATTTCCCCAGAGGGTGTGCAATGCATCATAAAATGGCCCTTTTTTGAGGATGGAAGAGGAAGGGTTGGGCAGGATGGAATATTAAATTGTAACATGATAAACATGCAAGACTGTTATCCAATCTAGATAATTTATATACATTTTGATGACTTAGGAAAACAAAGCAATCATTTGTGACAAGCCTAAAAAGCTTGACATATTTAACATACTTAGGAACTTTTTTTGTGCGGTGGGAATTCTCTAATTGTATCATGTGGGCCTTTTGAAAGTAACAAACAGAAGGCCAGTCTGTTCCAAGTTTGCTGCTGAACATCACATTCCACCCTAAGAAACCACAAGGTGGATTGGATCGAGGGTGGATACCTTACCTTAGCACAGAAGGAAAAAGTATGTCAGTGCAAAGTATGGACTAAACTGCTTTCAGGAAAAAAGTTGTAAAAATTGATACAGGTTGGAAAAGGGAATTTTCCTTCCCGGCTTGGAGTCCTCCCAATTTAAGGCAGAACCCATCCACTCCAATTTCTGCAGTTTAAAACTTTCTCTACTTATTTAGTTTTCTCCTCTGAGTTCAACCGCTGCTGGATTCGTTTGGCATAACTTTGTGCCATGGAGTTAATGATAGATAGGATGAAGTAACACACCATGACAACAACCAACTTTTCAAACATCCAGGACAACCAGTTTTCTCCCTGTAGAAATAAATGCAGAACAATGCAATGAAAAAGGCTTCAGTAGTAAAAAGAGGATCATCTATAATGCTTGAAGTGTGTAACTTACAAAACCTAAAGAATTAAAAATGAAAAGTAAGAAACCCCAGCTACTCTGAAATCTCCATTACTCTCCTTTTTACACCTAACTATCAAGATTTCACTTTGTTGGATGTAAAATCAGTGTTGAATCACATAGTTTAGAATGGGATGAGTGTGAGGTTAGCTCTTCTACTAGGACCTAAGAATAAACTCTTTGATTAAACTCAACTCTGAAGTCGCCATGCAGATACTCATGAGTATTGTCAAGACAGTTAAACATTTTTGTTCCAGTATTAGGAGCTGTTTTTAAAACACACAAATGTATCTGTTTCTGATGTCATGTTTGGTCAACTGAGGGCAGCAAAGGTCCATAAGAAGAGTGCAAGGCCATTAAAAAAACAGTGCTCCGGCCGGGCGCGGTGGCTCACATCTGTAATCCCAGCACTTTGGGAGGTCAAGGCGGGCGGATCATCTGAGGTCAGTTTGAGACCAGCCTGGCTAACACGGTGAAACCCTGTTTCTATTAAAATACAAAAAATTAGCTGGTGTGGTGGCACGTGCCTGGAATCGCAGCTACTTGGGAGGCTGAGGCAGGAGAATCGCTTGAACCCGGGAGGCGGAGGTTGCAGTGAGCCAAGATCGCGCCATTGCACTCCAACTTGGGCAACGAGAGCGAAACTCTGTCTCAAAAAAACCCCAAAAAACAAAAAACGAACCAAACAAAACAAAACAAAAAAAACCTGTGCTTCCCTCGAGTTTCCCATTTCAGGTTATTGTTTACTCATCCTCTTCTAGTCATTTCCCTTTGCCTCAGAATCGTTTACAGAAAAGACAGTCTAAGTTTTAAAGTTCAGCTATGGTAAGAGCCTTGGTTTATTAAAAAATTATCATTTTCCCATGGGTGAAAAGAAAAATAGAGTGAAAATCAAAAGGAGATATTCAAGTCACCTCAGTAAGTCTACTACTTTGTTATGCTGTAAGTTTTAACTTTTTAATCCACTTGGGAAGTATATCTACCAATACATCATTTAAGATCAAGGCAACAACTCATTCTATGTAACAGAACCATTACTTTCCATTGGCTCTACCCTTGTTTTTAGGAGAAGATGTACAGAAGTTACACTTTCTAGTCTAAGACAAAGACAAATTTCCCAGTAGAGCATACACAGACGCTCAACTTCTGTCAAGGAACACTGGCAAACCAACTTCACTTATTTGCCTAAAAATGTGAGTGAGAGCTGTGAATGTAATTTCAGCCCGAAACTTCCCAGAGGGGAGAAGAAACCGGATTAAAGTCTTACCTGTGGTGTGCCCATTTCGCTTTTGTGGTGAAGCTTCTGCCGTTGAGCCTCCAGGTACTCCTGAAATGGCTTCTGCAGAGATGGACCTATGCCGGGGACAGCACTGGAAGCAGGGTACAGTAGCCCAAAGAAAAAGACACATTTGGGAAGAAAAGCAGGAAAAACGTTAAAGAAAATGTACTTACCACCTGGACTCAAAAGGCAGGGATTGGATAGGAAGAGGAATAAAATATAAAAATCAGAGAACTGCTGAAATTTTGTGACCTCTTTTTAGTTAAAAAAAAAAAAAAAAGAAAATTTACTCCATCTAACAACCCCTTAAAAAGCAAAATCTCTCCCACCAACATGTCTGGGAGAAACCAAGAGCTGTAAATCAGGAACCGCTTCCAGCAAAAGAGTTAGTCCTCAGAGTAAGGTCAGCTCAGCTGATACTGTACTCTGGTGTGGCACAAAGAATAAAATGAATGACTTCTCAGAAGTCCCACATTTATCACCACTAGTTCCTGTAAGAACTGGTTTGAACCAATTAATAAGGAAATGACTTATGCTTGTGTCATCCCTAGTTAAAAAAGAAACTGCCCGCCCTCTCTCTGACTTGTCCCCTCTTCTCAGAGGGGGCGGTCTTTCTCAATCTAAGTCCTTATTAGGACAATCTGTGCGTCATCCTTATCCAAAAAGAATGCATTAGCAAACTTGGGAGGCACCTCCCACTAGTCAGAAGTCAGTGATTAACAAAGGAACAAAGAAGGAACTATGAACTTTGAATCCTTTCATGGTTTATGGTAGACAGTTTGCACAGAAACTCCAGTACATTAGTAACAGCTTGTTCTGAGATGATTGGGATAGTGATCTTTGATAAATTTATGTACTCGGAGCTCCTTCTCACCCAGAATACATGGAGGCAGTGCTGTTAAACCGGTTTGGCAACTGTAGCTAACAGGCTCCTGTTTTAGACATGCTTGCAGGTGTTTTTAAAAATGGTAGCTTGGGGCAACTTAGAAAAATCAAACATCTCTATTTTCTGTACCTTTTAGTTTCTTACCTGTTACATAGGGCTAAGGACGTAAATAAGTTCAAACTCTTTCTTAGAGCCAGCCAAAGAGATTCTGATATGTACTTGCAACACTGCCTAATGCTTGTCCTATTAAGTACACTGACTCAAATTCACTTCACTTCACTTCTTTTTTTTTTTTTGAGACAGAGTCTCACTCTGTCCCCCAGGCTGGAGTGCAATGGCGTGATCTCGGCTCACTGCAACCTCTACCGCCAGGGTTCAAGTGATTCTCCTGCCTCAGCCTCCCAAGTAGCTGGGATTACAGTCGCCCTCCACGACGTCCAGCTAATCGTTGTATTTTTGTAGAGACGGGATTTCACCACGTTGCCCAGGATGGTCTCGAACTCCTGACTTCAAGTAATCTGCCCGCCTTGGCCTCCCAAAATGCTGGGATTACAGGTGTGAGCCAGGACGCCTGGCCTCACTTCACTTTTTTTTTTTTTTTTGAGACATAGTCTCGCTCTGTCGCCCAGGCTGGAGTGCAGTGGTGCGGTCTTGGCTCACTGCAACCTCTGCCTATCGGGTTCAAGCAATTCTCTGCCTTAGCTTCCCAACTAGCTGGGATTACAGGCGCTTGTCACCATGCCTGGCTAATTTTTTTGTATTTTTAGTAGAGATGGGGTTTTACCATCTTTGCCAGGCTGGTCTTGAACTCCTGACCTCGTGATCCCCCTTCCTCGGCCTCCCAAAGTGCCGGGATTACAGGTGTGAGCCACCGCGACTGGCCTTCACTTCTTTTCTAGAACAATTCCTTGCCGCTTTTTATAACAAAAAGCAGGAATAGAAGAGTTTTTGCTATTATATTTTATCAGATGCTAACATATCCCTAACTTCTGGCTGATTCTTTTCTTTAATCCTATTTATCTATCAGTCACCAAATACTTAATTGATTCCTTTTGCTGGGAAAAAAGCCAAAAAAAAAAAACCAAACTGCCCACAAGGAACTTAAAATCATTTATTGGGATTTGGATTCAAAACATAGGCAGATGCGCACACGTGTGTGCGTGCACACACACACACACACGAACTGATCTGTGAACAAAATAATTTACAATTCAATATTAAAGTTTTTGGTACAGAAGATATATACCGAAGGAATTGGAGGGAGAAAAGAGAGATCAGTGAGGGGTGAAGTTGTTAAAAAGGTCGTTTAGGCCATGTGCGGTGGCTCACGCTTGTAATCACAGCACTTTGGGAGGCCAAGGTGGGAGGATGGCTTGAGCCCAGGAGTTCAATACCATCCTGGGAAACATGGTGAAACCCTGTCTCTACAAAAAATACAAAAATGAGCTGAGAATGGTGGCATGTGCCTGTAGTCCCTGCTACTCAGGAGGCTACAGTGAGAGCCCAGGAAGCTCAGGGCTGCACTGTACTCTAGCCTCGGTGACAGAGACCCTGCCTCATAAAAATAAATAAATAAATAAAAATTAAAAAAAAAAAAAGATTCTTTAATGAATACTGAAGGAGGTACAAAAGGCCTGAACAGACATATATAATAAATGTGAATACTGCACTGATCAGACTAGAAGACCTGTGACAGACATCAAAGATGCTGTGAACAATCGAGAAAACTCATTACCTTCAGACTAGCCTCTCACTGAGCCACCGCTCCTGGCCCTGACTTTTAAGTGGACTTATATTAGGGAGGCAGACTAGTAATCTTTCCTTATATATTACAGGTGGGAATGCAAATAGCTCATCCATTTAGACTAGAAATAAATGACATGAATATAACAAATATATAAAATATTTTAAATATTTAATATATTAAATATATGTATTTTTGTGTATATAAATATATGCACAAAAAGGTTGACTTTGAAAACTGCAAATTTATGTGGCCGGGCGCAGTGGCTCATGCCTGTAATCCCAGCACTTTGGGAGGCCAAGGCTGGCGGATCACCTGAGTTCGAGAGTTCGAGACCAGCCTGACCAATATGGAGAAAACCCGTCTCTACTAAAAATACAAAATTAGCCAGGCGTGGTGGCACATGGATAGAATCCCCACTACTAGTGAGGCTGAGGCAGGAGAATTGCTTGAACCTGGGAGGCAGAGGTTGTGGTGAGCCGAGATCATGCCATTGCACTCCAGCCTGGGCAACGAGAGTGAAACTCTGTCTCAAAAAAAAAAAACAAAAAAACTGCATATTTATAAGAACTTTCCTTCTCATAAATCAATGTTTTCACTTTAACAGTACTCTGGCCAGGTGCAGTGGCTCACGCCTGTGATCCCAGCACCAGGGGAGGCTGAGGTGGGCAGATCACGAGGTCAGGAGTTCGAGACCAGCCTGGCCAACACAGTGAGAAACCCTGTCTCTACTAAAAGTACAAAAATTACCTGGGTGTGGTGGCACACGCCTGTAATCCCAGCTACTCGGGAGGCTGAGGCAGAAGAATAGCTTGAACCCAGGAAGTGGAGGTTGCAGTGAGCTGAGACCACGCCATTGCACTCCAGCCTGGGCGACAGAGTGAGACTCCGTCTCAAAAAAAAAAAAAACAAAAAACAAAAAAGCAAAAAAACAAAACAGCCTGGCCAACATGGTGAAACCCTGTCTCTACCAAAAAGACAAAAATTAGGCCAGCCATGGTGGTTCACGCCTGTAATCCTAGCACTTTGGGAGGCCGAGGCAGGTGGATCACCTGAGGTCAGGAGTTCAAGACCAGCCTGGCCAACATGGCGAAACCCTGTCTCTACCAAAAAGACAAAAATTAGACCAGCCTCGGTGGTTCACACCTGTAATCCTAGCACTTTGGGAGGCCGAGGCAGGTGGATCACCTGAGGTCAGGAGTTCAAGACCAGCCTGGCCAACATGGTGAAACTCCATCTCTACTAAAATACAAAAATTAGCCGGGCATGATGGAGAGTGCCTGCAATCCCAGCTACTCAAGAGGCTGAGATGGGAGAATCACTTGAACCCAGGAGATGGTGGTTGCAGTGAGCCCAGATCGCACCACTCCACTCCAGCCTGGGCAGCTCAGCAAGACTCCGTCTCAAAAAAAAAAAAAAAAAATAGCTGGGCATGGTGGCAGGTGTCTGTAATCTCAGCTACTTGGGAGGCTGAGATGGGACAATCGCTTGAACCCGGGAGATGGTGGTTGCAGTAAGCCCAGATCGCACCACTCCACTCCAGCCTGGGCAGCTAAGCTAGACTCCGTCTCAAAATAAAAAAAACAAAAAAACAACCCCCCCCCCCCAAAAAACAAAAGTAGCCAGGCACGGTGGCACATGCCTGTAATCTCAGCTACTAGTGGGGGCTGAGGCAGGAGGATCCGCTTGAACCTGGGAGGCGGAGGTTGCAGTGAGCTGAGATCATGCCATTGCACTCTACCCTGGGCAACAGAGTGAGACTCCGTCTCAAACAAAAACAAAAACAAAAACAAGGCTGGGTGCGGTGGTTCATGCCTGTAATCCCAGCATTTTGGGAGGCTAAGGCAGGCGGATCACTTGAGGTCAGGAGTTCGAGACCAGCCTGGCCAACATGGTGAAACCCCGTCTCTACTAAAAATACAAAAAATAAGCCAGGTGCGGTGGCGGGCGCCTGTAATCCCAGCTACTCGGGGGGCTGAGGCAGGAGAATCGCTTGAACCCGGGAGGTGGAGGTTGCAGTGCGCCATTGTCCTCCAGCCTGGGGAAAAAGAGGGAAACTCCGTCTCAAAACAAAACAAAAACAAAAATAAAAAACAGTACTGTAAGTTGTCATTTAAATCTACCAGGGATAGCCATAGTCAAGCCATTATTTAAGAGAAAATTAAGAACCAAGACCCAAATGTTACAAAGAGTATAATGTTTTTGTTGTTTAGGGAAATGAGGAAGGGACTGGAAATAATAATTCTAGATTCCCTTCAAAATAATTTGAAGGTAAATAATTTACCATTGTAAGTCCATTAAGAGATACACTTTATGTACCCATAATAATTTTAAAAAGAGATACACTTTAGCTGATAGATACATTTTAGCTGATAGAGTACATCATATGATGTGTATTCACATGATGTATAACTTATCTTGAGGATAATGCTGAGATTAATATACCAATTTGTTATGTGTCTCTATGGAGGTTTCCATGAAAGACTAGGAAAACAGTTGAAAACAGACAAGAGGTTAAAAGTTTTATTATTATTATGTTTCTTTTTATATTTTGTAGAGATGGAGTCTCACTATGTTGCCCAGGCGGGTCTCAAATTCCTGGCCTCAAAAGATCCTCCCACCTTGGTTTCCCAAACTGTCATCAAAATTTTAGTTACTTCTGTTTTTCATTTCTCTACCTCTACAATGACTTAGGCTACGGATGCCTCAGCTTCAACAAAGTACTCTTATACTATAGTTTGCTTAATTATCACTAAAGCTATTTTAGTAACGGACTAGATAAAAATAGAAATTACAGCTCTCACTCTTAACATGCATTTAAGGCAAACAATAATGCCAGCTCTAAATCTCATGTGTCAAGTTATTCTCAAGCAGCAGACCAGAAGCAAGAGTCCATTCTGACACTTAAGATTAATTTAAAGTGCACACACGGTGGGAGTAATAATTTGCAACACAGTTCAAAGGCTTTCTATAGTTGGTTTAGGAAATACCCTAAATGCCATTCTCCCTAAGCCATTACATTCTTGCAACCCTGTGCACATTGCTAAAGATGCTAATCTCATCCCATAGTTAAGTTGGGGAAGTCCTCCAATTTGCCCTTAAGCTCTGATTAAATTCAAAGAATTACCATTTCGGCCGGGCGTGGTGGTTCATGCCTGTAATCACAGCACTTTGGGAGGCCGAGGCGGGCAGATCACCTGAGGTCAGGAGTTCGAGACCAGCCTGGCCAACATGGTGAAACCCTGTCTCTACTAAAAATACAAAAAAAAAAAAAAAAAAATATCGCCAGGCACGGTGGTGGGCGCCCATAATCCCAGCTACTCGGGAGGCTGAGGAAGGAGAATCGCTTGAACCCGGGAGGCGAAGGGTGCAGTGAGCCGAGATTGTGCCACTGCACTCCAGCCTGGGCGACAGAGTGAGACTCTGTCTCAAAACAAAACAAAACAAATAATTACAATTTTGTGACATAGAAGAACATAAAGTAGGAGGAGAACAAATGGACATAGAACTATTTTTTCAGTCAACTCCAGGACTAAAATATACCTAAACTAGCTATGTAAGTAGGTACTTGCTCTAGGTGAGAAAGCCTTAGAAAAACAAAAAAAGAAGTAGGTCGGGCACCATGGCTCAGGAGTTCGAGACCAGCCTGGGCAACATGGCGAAATCCTGTCTCTACTAAAAATATAAAAAAATTAGCCAGGTGTGATGGCACGTGCCTGTAGTCCCAGCTACTCGGGAGGCTGAGGCACGAGAATTGCTTGAACCTGGGTAGTGGAGGCTGCAATGAGCTGAGATTGCACTCCAGTCTAGGCGACAAAAAAAAAAAACAAACAAAAAAAAACGTTGATCTCATTTGCTTTTCCTTGCTGTGAACCTTGAACACAGTGGGTAGAAAAATCTTAGTGGGTAGTAGTATCTTCATATTTTTATTCCTGGCACAAACATAACAGCAAACATAAGATTAAAAAAAATTTTTCCACCAGGCATGGTGGCGCATGCCTGTAGTCCCAGCTAATTTGGAGGCTGAGCAGGAGGCTCTCTTGAGCCCAGGAGTTGGGATGGAGGCTTAGTGAGCTATAATCACGCCTGTGAATAGCCACTGCATTCCAGCCTGGGTAAAATAGTGAGATCCTGTCTCCGAAACAAACAAACACATTTCCAACAAATGATGCTAGTGGCAATTTTTACACTTTTGTTATTGTTAACTTCTGTTAAAAAAAAAAAAAACTCAGGAATGCAAATAAAAATTTTTTTTTATTTAAAGAAAAAAACACAGACTTGAAACCTACTCAGAGCTCAAAATTGGTTTCATGGGAACAATATTTTCCCATGCTTACATACCTAGAATCTGTTAAACAGACCTAAGACAAACTTCTTGGCAAGCTTAAATATTGTAAAAAAAAAAAAAAATCCATTCAAAATAACATTTGGGCAAAATTCTGCCAAGAGCCCTTGCCAAATTGCAAACAAAATCTATTATTTTTCTATGGTTTTTAATATATATGTTACTCTGCTTCTGGAAATCACTTATGTGACAAGAAATCTGTATTTTAGGCTGGGTGTGATGGGTCATGCTTGTAATCCCAGCACTTTGGGAGACTGAGGCAGGAGGACTTGAGGCCAAGAGTTTGAGATCAGCCTGGGCAACATAGTGAGAACCCTGTCTCTACAAAAGTTTAAAAAAGTAGCTGAGTGTGATGGCAAGTGCCTGTAGTCCTAGCTATTCAAGAGGCTGAGATGGGAGGATCCTGTGAGCCTAGGAGTTCAAGGTTAAAGTAAGCTAGGGTTGAACCACTGCACTCCACCCTTGGTGAAAGAGCAAGACCCTGTCTCTCTCTCAATAAATCAATAGATTAGATAGATAGATAATAAATAAATAAGATCTGAAATCTGGCCAGGCAGGATAGGGTGGTTCATGCCAGTAATCCGAGCACTTTGGGAGGCTGAGGTGGGAGGACTGCTTGAGTCTAAGAGTTCAAGATCAGCTTGGGCAACACAGTAAGACTCCTGTCTCTACACCCACACAGAAAATTAACCAGGTGTGGTGCACACCTGTAGTCCTAGTTACTCAAGAGGCTGAGTGGGGAGGACTGCTTGAGCCCTCCTAGGAGGTTGAGGCTGTAGTGATCTAAAATCACACCACTACACCCCAGCCTGGGCTACAGAGGGAGAACCTGTCTCTTAAAACACCAACAAAAAAGATTGATTCACCTTGTTTAGCCCTATTTACAGAGTGTATACTTAAAGTCTAAGCAGTTGAAGTCTCTAAGCCTAAGAATATTTTACCAGCATTAATAAAGTAAATTTTTTATTTAATATAGGCTCTGCTCCTTTCTCAAATACTTTTTTGAGGATCTCAGCATTAATGTGAGCATATAGGTTATATTTACCCTCCTGAAAAACATTCTGACATAAATTCTAGTAAGGAGGCGATAGCCTCTTTACAAAGAGTAATAAGCCTTTTGTCTTAGAAAAAAGTCTGGGCACAACAGTTTTTTACCTTTATTTCATTGTTTGTGCTGGGTTAGTATTCCCTCTGATGATTAATCACAAAGTCTAAAGAATCTCAGGGTGTCATAAGTCAGATCCCTGAAAGCTTATAAATGAAAAAAAAATTTTTTTCAGGAGAAGATTCAGGTCAGGGTACTTATAAAAAGAAAAGAGTGCTCAGCTTGGTGGCTCACTGTAATCCCAGCACTTTGGGAGGCCAAGGTGGGAGGATCACTTGAGCCTATGAGTTCAAGACCAGCCTGGGCAATATAGTGAGACCTCCTCTCTACAAAAAATTTAAAAATTGGCTGAGCATGCTGGCATGCGACAGGAGGTGGGAGGATCACTTGGGCCTGGGAGGCAGATGTTGCTCCAGCCTGGGCAACAGAGCTAGCCCCTGTCCCCGCCCCCACCAAATCTGGATAGCCCAACTTCAGGAGACTGAAAACCTGCGCCCAGAGTTATAAAATTTAATTATGTTCTAAATGAATATCAGGATTTTTAGAATTTTCTTGATTGAATGAGGACCACTGTATGTAAATCAATACATCAAATTTATCCTCTGACCCCAGAGAATTCTATCAATTGAGATTTGGCCCAGGAGCACAGGAGTAGACTCCTATATAGAAAATGATACTGTTCTAACTGAAGCCAACAACCGCCTCTTCTGCTGAAGAGACTGAATTTTACATTTAAGGCAATAGTAGGATACACTTTCAGGAATGAAATTAAAGCCCTTCCCTATCCTACTCCCATTACAAGCTGATCTGTTATATGTACAAAAGAGGAAAAGAGGGTGTGGGAGAAGATTAGCAACAAGACAGCCTAGCAATTCCCTTTCTCGGTAACAGTCTTGTAAATAATTCTCCATCTTCAGAAATGTGCACATTTTAGTCAAACATTATAGAGTTAAATTTTCCTTCCTACCCCCTAGGCAGTGATCTAAACAGGCTTAACGGCTAGTATTTTAATGAGTTGTCATTTCCTGTCTGATAAAGATTCTCACAGTATTTAACCACCAGTTTCCCTGGGGACCAACCAATACTAGAGCTCTATTCATAGTGACTCAGAATGGACCTCAGACTCTTGCCCTTATTCAAAAATGACAGATTGCCCTCCACATGAAACTGCCTTTCCTAGTAAGGTAGACTGCTCGGAAAAGGGTGGGGGAGTTTATCATGCAATCTTTCTGAAGAAGCCAAAGGCCATCATGCTGACTCATTAATATCTACAGCCTTTCAGCCCTTTATTAATCCAGAATAAGTAAATGAACAGGTGCTAACTGAAAATAAACACATATTTAACCTAGTAAAAAAGGATCTAGTTATCCTGTGACTGGAATGAAAGTGTTATTATCTTTACCATTTAACTGAATAGAACACATGAATCTTTTTGTTTTGTTTTGTTTTGTTTTTGGAGACGGAGTCTGGCTCTATCACCCACGATGGAGTGCAGTGGCGCAATCTCGGCTCACTGCAACCTTCACCTCCCGGCTTCAAGCGATTCTCCTGCCTCAACCCCCTGAGTAGCTGGGATTACAGGTAGGCACCACTACACCCTGCTAGTTTTTGTATTTTTAGTAGAGACAGGGTTTCACCATGTTGGTCAGGCTGGTCTCAAACTCCTGACCTTAAGTGATCCTCCTGCCTTGACCTCCCAAAATGCTGGGATTACAGGCATAAGCCTCTGTGCCTGGCTGAGTATATGAATCTTTGAAGCTGGTACTATAAGAAAAAACTGGTAACTGATGTATTCTACTTGCTTTGGATCTGAAATGTGGTAGCCCCCTAATCATGTTTCTTTACATCCAGGATCTTGGAATGGCACCCCAACATAAAATAAATTCAGGATGAAAATCACACACTATACTAGAAAATCTAGGGCTTTCTCATATATACAAGTTTGGACTGACAGTCTCTGGCACCTTCTAAAATTCGTTGTGATTTGACCCCAGGATCTGGGATTAAAACGTCTTGAATTTCATTCACATCTGTGCCCTTTCAAATGATTAAAACTTCTTTTGTACTTAAGTTAGTCCATTGTACGCAGAGTGGTATTGTGAACACATGACACCATGGGTTTCTTTCTGGCTGTGTAGAAGGAAGACCATGCTTTCTCCAGGTGTATTTTATCAGGTACATTGTTTCTACTGCCTTACAGCATATTTTATCACAAAATAATCTGCAATTGCCCTAGCTTTTGGAGATTTAGCATTATTTTCTGTAAGAATCAGATTGGAGGTTAGACCTCCTTATCATTAGCAGCTACTCTTTGAAATAAGCTAACATTAAAGAGAAGCTCTAGAGAACAAAACCTCATTTCAGAAGGCAGACTTGAGCAGCAGGAGAAAAGCAGGCATTTGTGCTGATGAATGTGGCCAGAGCTAAAGGAGTGGTCTATAAGGACTAGGTAAAACTGATTGGTTGCCAAAACAAAACTCTGTTAAAAATCAACTGATTGCATTTATAGAAAATGACAGACTGGTGGCAGCCTTTTTTTTTTTTTTTTTAAAGAGGTTGTGTCTCTTGCCTCAGCCTCCCAAGTAGCTGGAACTACAGGCGAGTGGCACTGCACCTGGACCCAGTGGCAGCTTTTTTTTGGGAACAGGATCTTGCTCTGTTGCCCACTCAAGAGTGCAATGGCACAAACACGACTCACTGCAGCCTTGACCTCCCGGGCTCAAGCAATCTTCCTGCCTCAACCTTCCGAGTAGCTGGGGCCACAGTAGCTAATTTTTAAATTTTTTTCAAGAGATGGGGTCTCACCATGTTGTCCAGGCTGGTCTCAAACTTCTGGGCTCAAGCAATCCCGCCTCAGCCTCCCAAAGTTCTAAGATTACAGGTGTGAGTGGGCCTGGTGGCAGCTTTTTATAGTGACAGATCTGCACTGGTTTGAAGACTCACTGAGTTCTAAAACTTAAAAATCAGGCCAGCACGGCGGCTCATGCCTGTAATCCCAGCACTTTGGGAGGCCGAGGCCTCCTGAGGTCAGGAGTTCGAGACCAGCCTGGCCAACATGGTGAAACCTCATCTCTACTAAAAATACAAAAAACTTAGCTGGGCGTGGTGGCAGGCGCCTGTAATCCCAGCTACTCAGGAGGCTGAGGCAGGAGAATTGCTTGAACCGGGAGGCGGAGGTTGCAGTAAGCCGAGATAATGCCACTGCACTCCAGCCTGGGCAACAGACTGAGACTCTGTCTCAAAAAAACAAAAAAGTAGGTCAGGCACGGTGGCTCATGCCTGTAATCCCAGCACTTTGGGAGGCCGAGGCGGGTGGATCACGAGGTCAGGAGTTCGAGACCAGCCTGGCCAATATGGTGAAACCCCGACTCTAGTAAAAATACAAAAATTAGCTGGGGGTGGTGGTGCACGCCTGTAGTCTCAGCTGCTTGGGAGGCTGAGGCAGAAGAATTGCTTGAACCCAGGAGGCAGAGGTTGCAGTGAGCTGAGATCACACCACTGCACTCCAGGCTGGGCAACAGAGCAAGACTTGGTCTCAAAAAACAAACAGACAAACAAAAAAACCAAAAAAGTGACAGTATTGGCAGGACACAGTGGCTCATGCCTGTAATCCCAGCATTTGGGGAGGCTGAGGCAGGAGGATCGCTTGAGCACAGGAGTTCAAGATCAGCCTGGGCAACACAGCGAGACCCTGTCTCAAAAAAGAAAAAAAAAATGACAGTATTGATTGAAATTCAATCTCACTTAAAAAAAAGTTATGATCTCTGTCCTCAAGGAACTCTATCTAGAAGGATGCTGGGAGAGGGGAAAAAATGCACTTAAATGTACACTACAGAAACCAGTAGGTTTTTCATTGAAAGTAACCACAGTAGTAACTAGCTACAGCTGCACACAGGTGGATGCACGTGTGCACAGGAGAATAGACAGAATTCATGCTGCATCCCTACCAAATTCACACAGCAGCTGTTTGAAACTGGTGCTCTAGTCTAAATTTCCAACTTCCAGCAAATGACTTCACTGGCTTCCAGAGTGCTCCCTCAGGAGTGTCCCCCTTCTCTGCCTCAAAACATCTTGGAGTCTTCACTCCAGTTTTCAAGAAAGAACTGATTCATGAGGATAATCAATCCACTCCAGAATTGATCCTATCTCAATCATCTCTTATCATTTATATGAATTTAACTTCTCTGTAATAGTACCTAACAGGTTTTGTTATGGATATGAAATGAATATTTATGTAAAGCATCTGGCACAGTGGGTGCTTACTGAATGTTAATTTCCTTCCCACATCCTTCCCTTTCTTCATTTATATTTTCTATCTCTAGCATTTTACTAGAGTTTTTCCCTCAGCCTAAAATACACACTGGTCCCTCCTATTTAATGAATGAATTAATTCATCTGGTCAACAAATATTTACAAAACAATTAAAATGTGTCAGACATGACTTTCACTTGACCTTTCCTCTAGCCCACAATTCCATGTAATCCAATATATTTGGGTTTTAATTTTCATCATGCTACTAAAATGCTCCATTAAATGGTCAACGGTAACTTCCAAATACAATGCACCCATTTCTCATCTAACAGTCTAACTCCAGAACTCCTGTTTTAACCTTTATGTGGTCTCCCAATATCCATAACAAACATATAGAAAGGTTAACTGTCAAAAGAGAAGGATATATAAACTACCACAGATAAGAAGAGAAAGGGGTTTTCCCAAGCTGCAGAAAGAGGTTATGTTAGACTGTATAACTGAGTCTCGGCAGCTGGGGTTTAAACCCTGTGTTAAGCCTTAAATTCTATCCTTTCATCAGATAATACAAATGCTGGGGTTCCACACTTCCATAACTTTTTCTGATTATTTTCAATGATCAAAGTCAAAGAGAATCAAATACATGGACCATTTTATCCTTTAAAATGAAAAGACAGATTTTCTTTCTGTAGAAGAAAAAGTCCAGGCCCACGTAGCTCATTCTGACCACTTTCCATAGAGTGAGGGATAAGAAACAACATTCGGATTCAAGCACTTTATTACTCACTGGTTAAAATGATCTCTCTTGCCACAGGCAAGCCTGACTCTGAGGTCAAGCATCAAGTTAGCTCAGAAATAGGAGACAGCAAAGAAGAGCATGGAACATTCTGTATCTGGTAAAAAGTCCCTGTTCCAGCCAACACCATCCCCCAGCCCTCAAGTTCAATGATTGAGTTATGGAAACTTTTCTTGTGTGGTAAAACTGGGGACTTTGTCTTCCAATAAGACCCTGGCAACATGACAATGAGCCAATGTTCTGCATATGGTTTGCTGCGAGTCATATGCTTAATGTTATTTTCTGGGAATTCACATCCCCTATTTGGTGAGAATATGGGAACATGTCATTTTAATCATAACTTTAAAAGTTAGATTTGGTTATGCTCTTTAAGAAATATGTACAGGTCTCTCCCACTGGAGAAAGTCTAAAATTAAGTAAAAATTAGTATTAAATCGTAATTAAAAAAACAAAAAGGGCTGGGCACGGTGGCTTATGCCTGTAATCCCAGCACTTTGGGAGGCCAAGGCGGGTGGATCACGAGGTCAGGAGTTTGAGACCAGCCTAGCCAACATCGTGAAATCCTGTCTCTACTAAAGACACAAAAATTAGCCAGGCATGGTGGCAGGTGCCTGTAATCCCAGCTACTCGGGAGAGTCGCTTGAACACAGGAGGCAGAGGTTGCAGTGGGTTGAGATTGCACCACAGCACTCCAGCCTGGGCAATAGAACAAAACTCTGTCTCAAAAAAAAAAAAAAAAAAAAAAAAAAAAAATCACAACTAACATAAAGCCTTTTGAGCTAGAAGTTCCCTAGTTCTTTGGTTCTATCACCTGACTTTGGGTCTCGCCATGTTCGAGACCAGGCTGGACTCAAATTCCTGAGAATTCAACCAATCCATCTGCCTCGGCCTCCCAAAGTGCTGGGATTACAGGCGTGAGCCACCATGCCAAGCCAATTTTTTTTTTTTTTTTTTTTTTTTTTTTTGAGACGGAGTCTTGCTCTGTCACCCAGGCTGGAGTGCAGTGGCGCAATCTTGGCTCACTACAATTTCCACCTCCTGGGTTCAAGAGATTCTCCCACCTCAGCCTCTTGAGTAGCTGGGACTACAGGCACCCATCACCACGCTTGGCTAATTTTTATATTTTTAGTAGAGATGGGGTTTCACCATGTTGGCCAGGCTGGTCTTGAACTCCTGACCTCAGGTGATCCGCCCACCTCGGCCTCCCAAAGTGCTGGGATTACAGGCATGAGCCACTGTGCCTGGTCCTTTTTTTTTTTTTTTTTTTAGAAGGAGTCTCCCTCTGTCACTGAGGCTGGAGTGCACTGGCACGATCTTGGCTCACTGCAATCTCCACCTCCCGGGTTCAAGTGATTCTCCTGTCTCAGCCTCCCGAGTAGCTGGGATTATAGACGCCCACCCCCACGCCCGGCTAATTTTTTGTATTTTTAGTAGAGATGAGGTTTCATCAGGTCGCCCAGGCTGGTCTCGAACTCCTGACCTCAGGTGATACACCTGCCTTGGCCTCCCAAAGTGCTGGGGTTATAGATGTGAGCCATCGTGCCCGGCCCCAGCCAAAAGATTTTTGATACCCTTTTTTTTTTTTTTTTGGAGACAGAGTCTCGCTGTGTCGCCCAGGCTGGAGTGCAGTGGTGTGATCTCAGCTCACTGCAAGCTCTGCCTCCTGGGTTCAAGTGATTCTCCTGCCTCAGCCTCCTGAGTAGCTGGGACGACAGGTGCCTGCCACCATGCCCGGCAAATTTTTGTATGTTTAGTGGAGACAAGGTTTCACCATGTTGGCCAGCATGGTCTCGAATTCCTGACCTCAGGTGATCTGCCCAAAGTGTCGGGATTACAGGCGTGAGCCTCTGCGCCCGGCCCGGGATTCATTTTTCATTCTTCCTTGCCTTATTATCTCATAATTTTATTTTAAATTTCAACTGCTGCTGGCTTTTTTCTTGCTTGTCTTTTGATTTTGTTCTCTACCATGACAAGTTATCTCTCCTTTATTTGTGACTGCAAGGTTTTAAATATCCTTCAAAAGACTGCATTCTGAAGTTTACTAATTCAGTTTGATGATTTGCTATACCATTCAGCGATTTTTTTTTTTTTTTTTTGAGGCAGAGTCTCGCTCTGTCACCCAGGTTGGAGTGCAGTGGCGTGATCTCAGTTCACTGCATGATCCGCCTCCCGGGTTCACGTCATTCTCCTGCCTTAGCCTCCCAAGTAGCTGAGATACAGGTGCCCTCCACCACACCTGGCTAATTTTTTTTTGTATTTTTAGTAGAGACTGGGTTTCACCATGTTAGCCAGGATGGTCTTGATCTCCTGACCTTGTGATCCGCCCGCCTCAGCCTCCCAAAGTGCTGGGATTACAGGTATGAGCCACTGCCCCCGGCCCGATTTTTTTTTTTTTTTTGAGACATATCTCACTGTCATCCAGGCTGGAGTGCAGTGGTGTGATCTCGGCTCACTGCAACCTCCGCCTCCCAGGTTCGAGAAATTCTCCTACCTCAGCCTCCCAAATAGCTGAGATTACAGGCATGCGGCACCATGCCCAGCTAATTTTTGTATTTTTAGTAGAGATGGGGGTCTTACCATGTTGGCCAGCCTGGTCTCAAACTCCTGACCTCAAATGATCTACCCGCCTTGGCCTCCCAAAGTGCTGGGATTACAGGCGTGAGCCACCATGCCTGGCCCATTCAGGGTTTTAACAGTGTGAAGGAGAGAACTAACAATTAAAGGAGAATGTTTATTTTCTTTCTTCCTTTCTTTTTTTCAAGAATCAGGGTCTCACTCTGTCGCCTAGGATGGAGTGCAGTAGTATGATCATGGTTCACTGCAGCCTCAACCTCCTGCCTCAAACAATTTTTCCATCTCAGCCTCTTGGGTAGCAGGGACTACAGGCGGGTACCACCATGCCCAACTAATTTGTTAGTGCGTTTTTTTGTAGAGACAGAGTCTTACTATGTTTCCAGGCTAGTCCTGAATTCCTTGCTTCAAATGATCTAAAGGAGAATGTTTCTACAGCAGGTTAGAGACAGTGTATCTAGTGAGGAAATCCAGCTGTTCACCTCCTCTTTTCTGAAATAAAGTACTAATCTATTAATTATGATATGAAATCATATATTTGGGTCTACTAAAAATTTGTTCTCTTTATTGAACTTAATCTCCATTTTAGGTTTGGTGAGGCTACTTATTAATTTTCAATTGAACACTTGTATTTAAAAGCATTTCTGGCTGGGCATGGTGGCTCACACCTGTAATCCCAGCACTTTGGGGGGCCGAGGCAGGTGGATCACTTGAGGTCAGGAGTTCAAGACCAGCGTGACATGGTGAAACCCCATCTCTACTAAAAATACAAAAATTAGCCAGGTGTGGTGGTGCACACCTGTAATCCCAGCTACTCAGGCGGCTGAAGCAGGAGAATTGCTTGAACGCGGGAGGCGGAGATTGGAGTAAGCTGAGATCACACCACTGCACTCCAGCCTGGGCGACACAGCAAGACTCTGTCTCAGAAAAAAAAAAAAAAAAAGTATTTCCTACTTCAAAACATAAAAAAACCAATCATGTCATGCTCAACTGGAGAATCTGATTAAAAGATAATGTTATTAATGACAAAGACTAAAAGGATGCCCTTTGGGATCTGATAATAAAGCTTTACTAGCATCTGCTGAGTCTAATTATTTATACTGTTTAATATATTATCTAGAAAAGAATGGCCGGGCACAGTGGCTCACTCTTGTAATCCCAGGACTTTGGAAGGCTGAGGTGGGCGGACCACCTGAGGTCAGGAGCTTGAGATCAGCCTGGCCAACATGGTGGAACCCCATCTCTACTAAAAATATAAAAATTAGCCAGGCATGGTGGTGCACGCCTGTAATCCCAGTTACTTGGGAGGCTGAGGCAGGAAAATCACTTGAATCCAGGAGGCGGAGGTTGCAGTGAGCCAAGATTGTGCCACTGTACCCCAGCCTGGGCGACAGAGCAAAACTCCATCTCAAAAAAAAAAGGCCAGGTGCAGTGGCTCACGCCTGTAATCCCAGCACTTTGGGAGTCCCAGGCGGGTGGATCCCCTGAGGTCAGGAGTTCAGGTGACCTGACCAACATGGAGAAACCCTGTCCCTACTAAAAATAAAAAATTAGCCGGGCATGATGGCACATGCCTATAATCCCAGCTGCTTGGGAGGCTGAGTCAGGAGAATTGCTTGAACCCAGGAGGCGGAGGTTTCGGTGAGTCGAGATCCGAGATAGCACCATCGCACTCCAGCCTGGGCAACGAGAGTGAAACTCCGCCTCAAAAAAAAAAAAAAAAAAAAAGAAAAGTAGCTGAGGTAATCCCTGTAGACAGTGCTAGGAAAATGATAAGGACATCAGGACATTCCAACATCTGTCTCCTGAAAATAATTTTTCAAATATGACACAACTCATTTAATTCAATACAAATCTGAATCCAGTAGGTCTTGAATATTTTAGCATAACTATATTCAAAACCATCTTATCTTTAAGAGTAAAGGATCACTGGAATTTTTTGAGGGGCCATGCCAGTGGGGTTTAAAATAAATTACTGACTTTGAAAGACGTAAGATAGGTCAGGTGCAGTGGCTCACACCTGTAATCCCAGCACTTTGGGAGGCTTAGGCAGGCGGATCACGAGGTCAGGAGATCGAGACCATCCTGGCTAACACGGTGAAACCCTGTCTCTATTAACAATACAAAAAATTAGCCAGGCATGGAGGCGGGCGCCTGTAGTCCCAGCTACTCGGGGGGCTGAGGCAGGAGAATGGCATGGACCCAGGAGGCGGAGCTTCCAGTGAGCCGAGATCGCGCCACTGCACTCCAGCCTGGGCGACACAGTGAGACTCCGTCACACACACAAAAAAAAAAACAAAAAAAAGAAAGAAAGACATAAGATATTATGACTTAACCACATTGGCCTAAGCTTAAAGGCATTTCTATTTACCATAGATAAATAATACAATTTCATAAAAACTCTAAAGGCTGCGGAAATAGAAGAATCTGGGCTATACCAATGATTTTCTAATTTGTACTGGTCATGTGTTCACTTATTCAGCAGATTTACCAAGCATCTGCTATATGTCAGTCAAGACGCCAGGACCAGTGGACATAACAGTAAACAAAAATAGACACAATCTTTGCCTTTGAGAAGCTTACAGGTTAACAGTAAAAAGACAGTAAATCACACACTCCTACAAACGTAAGTGTAACAATATAACTATAAGTGCATGTAGTATACGTTGCTGTGAAGAAAGGCCCCTGGTAAAGATGGTATTAGATCAAGTCAGGGAATGCTTTCTGAGAATGCAATGGCTAAAATCTAAAGGACACTGTTTAGGCCAGTGATTCTCAATGAGGGTGGTGGTCTGTTCCCCATGTGACATTTGGCAATGTCTGAGACATTTGTGATTGTCATGATTGGGAGGTACTAGTAGCAAGCAGTGAGTAGAGGAGGAAGATGATGCTACATCTCTTATAATGCACAGGACAGTTCCCCATAACAAGTAATTATCTGGTCTTTAAAAAGTCAATAGTGCCAAGGTTGAGAAATCTTGAACTAGGCAAAGAGAAAAGCACAAGCAAAGACCAGTGGTGGGAGACTCAAATATGGACAAAGTAGTTTGAGCAGAGGAAACTAGAGGGGACAGATAACACAGAGAGGGCTTATAAACCCTGGTAAGGAGTTTTGGCTTTATCTAAAGAATGAAGGGAAAAACAAGTAAGTGAAGGGTTTCAAGAAGAGGAGGAGAAAGGGAGTGAAGACTCCCTTTCTAGTGGTGATGATATGCTCAGATTAAAATTTCAAAAAGGTTACTGACTGCAATATGGTGAACAGATTGGAAGAGAGTGAAACTGGATATATCGGTAGATGAAACAAGTAGCTAAGTAATTTAACTTCCTAGAAACTCCAAAGGCTGGGGAAACAGAAGGTACTCATGGTGAGGATGCAGGAGTAGCTGAAAAACTTCTTTCTATAAATGTTCAGTATAAGAAAAGAACAAATAATGCATGGTGTTATATGCACTGTGCTCTGCAGTCTCAAGGTAGAGTAGTAGTCTCTAAGAATAAATGAAATGTTTTCCTTACATTTAAAAAATAAGGGGTTGGGAGCGGGGGCTCACGCCTGTAATCCCAGCACTTTGGAAGGCCGAGATGGGCGGATCACCAGGTCAGGAGTTTGAGACCAGCCTGACCAATGTGGTGAAACCCTAACTCTACTAAAAATACAAAAATTAGCCGGGTGTGGTGGCGTACACCTGTAATCCCAGCACTTTGGGAGGCCGAGATGGGCGGATCACCAGGTCAGGAGTTTGAGACCAGCCTGACCAATGTGGTGAAACCCTAACTCTACTAAAAATACAAAAATTAGCCGGGTGTGGTGGCGTACACCTGTAATCCCAGCACTTTGGGAGGCCGAGATGGGCGGATCACCAGGTCAGGAGTTTGAGACCAGCCTGACCAATGTGGTGAAACCCTAACTCTACTAAAAATACAAAAATTAGCCGGGTGTGGTGGCGTACACCTGTAATCCCAGCTACTCAGGAGGCTGATGCAGAAGAATTGCTTTAACCTGGGAGGCGGAGGTTGTAGTGAGCTGAGATTGCACCACTGCACTCCAGCCTGGAGCGAGACTCTGTCTCAAAAACAACAACAAAAAAAACCAAAAACATAAGGGAAGCCAGGCATGGTGGCTCATGCCAGTAATTCCAACACTTTGGAAGGCTGAGGTGGGAGGACTACTTGAAACCAGGAGTTTGACACCAGCCTGGGCAGCAAAGCGAGACCCTGTCTCTACAAAAATGAATAAATAAATAAATAAAAAATAAGGGACAAGAATATTCTTTGTCTTTATGTGATATATGGTCACATATAAAATACTTTATTTGTAAGGATTCAGGCAGCAAAAAACTAGAGTAAATTTAATTTTAATTTTAAATGTAAATTTTAGTGTACAAGTTATAATCCACACTGATAAGCTCAGGAATTAATGAAACTAATGACTGGCTCCACTGAGTACAAGCTCAAGAATATATTTTTTCCTTATTAAAGCTGAACTAGCAAGTATTAAAAACTATTTTATTACAATACATAGAAAAGAATGAACATATATATGACTAAAAAAACCAATAGTCACAAACTCAACATCAAGTGGCATTCTTTTTTTAAATAGCAAAAATTTCCATAAATGTTTGCTCTGTAAGTGGCTTTTAAGATAAAGATTTACATTAAAACTAAACAAAGGGCACTTAAACTTGATACTTTTCCACCGTGGGGCAGCTGTACTACTGAATGAAAAGAAAACTTCTCCCCTATAATAATGATTTAAAAACCTAACAACTTTTGGTTTTATTGCAGTTTATTTTAATTAATTTTTTTTGGGGGGACGGAGTTTCGGTCTTCTTGCCCAGGCTGGAGCGCAATGACGCAATCTCAGCTCACCGCAACCTCCGCCTCCCTAGTAGCTGGGATTACAGGCATGTGCCACCACGCCCGGCTAATTTTGTATTTTTAGTAGAGATGGGGTTTCTCCATGTTGGTCAGGCTGGTCTTGAACTCCCAACCTCAGGCAATCCGCCTGCCCTGGCCTCCCAAAGTGCTGGGATTACAGGCATCAGCCACCGTGCCTGGCCAGTTTAGCCTTTTAAAATAACCTAATTTTTCTCTAGTGAAGTAATAGAGACCTGACAAATTTTGTTAATATTATGCCATCTAACATGACTTACTTAATTAAATACTAAATTTTCTTTTTTTTGAGATGGAGTCTTGCTCTGTCACCCAGGCTGGAGTGCAATGGCATGATCTTGGCTCACTGCAACCTCTGCCTCCCAGGTTCAAGCGATTCTCCTGCCTCAGCCTCCTGAGCAGCTGGGACTATAGGTGCCCGCCACCACGGCCGGCTAGGTTTTGTATAAAATACTAAAATTTTATGTAAGATTTATATTTACATTAAATGCAGCTGTGTATCTGGCATCTAGTTTGGTCAAAAATCACAGCATTGTACTAAAGCACCATTAAACTGCAATGATATACACATATCTTTTATATAAAGACAATTTCTTATTTCTTTGGTGGGGCTACAGATTCAAACCCCAAAGCTTCTTTTAAACCCAGAATTATATGACTTGATAGATGTTTGGTTTACAATTAAACAGGGATAATGTAAGCTTTATCTTTCCCTACTATAGAACAAGAAAGTATTCTTCATTTACTAATAACAGCAAGTTATTTTTGCTCCTCAAAAAATAAAGAACTATGTCAAAAATTCTATTTCAATTCAGTCTTGTACACATTTACTCCCATTTAAAGAGTAATTATATTAATATTAGTCCTTGAAGAATTACTTACCCAATGAAAGCCACCATTTGCTCCACTATGTGCTTGCTGAATGTTATTATAACAAAAATTTTCTGTAAAGAAAACACCAGTTAAAATAAATTATTTAGTCATCAAAAAACCAACATAAATTCACAATTCTGGTAATAGTATAAAGAGGTAAGATTGTGCCCCTAATTGCAATTTTTAAATTTCTTTAAAAATAAAATATAACATTTCCATCCTGTCCAACATGGTGAAACCCCATCTCTACTAAAAATACAAAAATTAGCTGGGGGTGGTGACCTGTGCCTGTAGTCCCAGCTACTTGGGAGGCTGAGGCAGGAGAATTGCTTGAACCCAGGAGGCGGAGGTGGCAGTGAGCCAAGATCGCACCACTGCACTCCAGCCTGATGACAGAGTGAGGAGACTCCATATCAAAAATAAAATAAAATAAAAGATAACATTTAACTCAAATGTTATCAGCTTTGTATTCCTTTTTTTTTTTTTTTTTTTTTTTTTTTGAGACAGAGTTTCACTCTTATTGCCCAGGCTGGAGTGCCATGGCGTGATCTCAACTCACCACAACCTCCGCCTCCCAGGTTCAAGCGATTCTCCTGCCTCAGCCTCCCAAAGTACCTGGGATTACAGGGATGCGCTACCATGCCCAGCTAATTTTTTTTTTTGTATTTTTAGTAGAGACGGTGTTTCTCCATGTTGGTCAGGCTGGTCTTGAACTCCTGATCTCAAGTGATCCATCTGCCTCAGCCTCCCAAAGTGCTGGGATTACAGGCATGAGCCATTGCGCCCGGCCCTTTTTTTTTTCTTTCTTTTTTCTTTTTCTTTTTTTTTTTTGAGACGGAGTCTCCTTCTGTTGCCCAGGCTGGAGTGCAGTGGCGCCATCTTGGCTCACTACAACCTCTGCCTCCCAGGGTCAAGCCATTCTCCTACCTCAGCCTCTCAAGTAGCTGGTATTACAGGCGCACGACACCACGCCTAGCAAATTTTTGTGTTTTTTGTAGAGATGGGGTTTCACCATGCTGGCCAGGAGGCCAGGATGGTCTCGAACTCCTGACCTGGTGATCCACCTGCCTCAGCCTCCCAAAGTGCTGGGACTACAGGCGCCCGCCACCACGCCCGGCTAATTTTTTGTATTTTTAGTAGAGATGGGGTTTCACTGTGTTAGCCAGGATGGTCTCGATCTCCTGACCTCGTGATCTGCCCACCTCAGCCTCCCAAAGTGCTGGGATTACAGGCGTGAGCCACTGTGCCCAGCCAACAGTAGTCTTCTTTTTATCCACTCACTATGAATCTCAGGAACCTGGACAGGTTAGACTAACGTACATTATTTCTGGCAAGAAGACTAATAAGGCAAAGGTATACAATTGGTATGTGAATATTATGAAGCTAGCAAGGCTATTATCACAGATAATTTGTGAAGAAAAGCAGGGGGTCTATACCAAAAACCAGTTATTTAGAGCTATAAATCTTTTATTAATCAACAGAGCTAGTAGTTCTTGCCTTCCAGTGATTTCATCACCATGAACTTTCCCTACTATCATTTCTTAACAATCAAAATAAGCCAATGCCTAAATAATTGCACAATTTCAATGCAAAACAGCAAAACAAGATTTTCTTTTTGTATGTAGCAGCTTGAAAAGTCACTGTTCTGGGTTAGACAAAAAATGTGTCACACATTTAAGAACATATGTCTTAGTCTTTCAGGCTGGAGGTCTGAGTGGGAATTCTACAAAATAAATAAAAGGCACAGACCACGGAAGAGCCCTCTTAACCACATGCATAGAAGAAACAAAGGAAAGGGTAGAGGAGGAGGAAAAAAGACATGGGAGGGAGAAACTAATTGTGCTAGAATGAACAAAGATGGAACCATCTGTAAAATAAGTCCTTCATTGGAAAGAAGAATCTTTGTTTTTTTTTTTTTTTTGAGACGGAGTCTTGCTCTGTTGCCCAGGCTGGAATGCAGTGGCTCAATCTGGGCTCACTGCAACCTCCGCCTCCTGGTTCACGCCATTCTCCTGCCTCAGCCTCCTGAGTAGCTGGGACTACAGGTGCCCGCCACCATGCCCAGCTAATTTTTTTGTATTTTTTTAGTAGAGACGGGGTTTCACTGTGTTAGCCAGGATGGTCTCGATCTCCTGACCTTGTGATCCACCTGCCTCGGCCTCCCAAAGTGCTGGGATTACAGGCGTGAGCCACCGCACCTGGCCAGAAAGAAGAATCTTAAGACAGATTCAGTTATTAAATATTGAGTGCCTACTATCTCCTGGATGCTATTCTAGGCATTATAATACATCAGTGAACCAACAGACAAAAATCTCTGCCCTCCTGGGAGTTTATAATACTGTGTGTGTGCTGGTGAGTGTGAAGGTAGAGAGATAATAAAGAACAGTGATGTATTTTAAGGGTACAATAAGTAAGTTAAATGGTACATGAAATAACATGAATGAGTATGTTGCTTTTCTTAATTATTTGGGACAAAGGTAATGTCTCTAAGGATACTACTTCTTAAAAAATTTTTTCTAAAAAGATACTCTTCTCATGCCTTTTCCTATCTAAGGATACTTCTACAGACAGAGTACTTGACTCTGTGCAGTGGAAGGGGAAATCTGATCTAACATTATAGGTAGATTGATTTGAATCTTTTAGGGGAAGGTTAAGAGGAAGACATCAATAAAAATAGCAATATTTATTAAAGAAGGCTGTCTAATTTTAAGCTGAGGAAAAAGGGAAGAAAGAAAAGCAGACAAGGAGACAGGTTTACTATTAGGGTAGAAAAAAATCGGTGTGTGTGTGGCTTTCCCACTATTATTTCAGAATGGTTAAAATGTTTATATTACTAATATTGTTTACCCATAGAATGAGAAATGTTTGTTACCCTAAGCTACATCTGGATGTACATCAAGTGACATGCCTTTACAAAGCATGTCACTATGATACGATGGAACACAGCAAACATATCCCACGGTCTTAGTTCAGTGAAGGAACTCAGATTCTTTCCTTTCAGAAACATAAATGGATTTTAGCTTTCTTTTTCTTTTTTGCTTCCACATAGATACAGGGAAAGAGCTTTATCTTTACAGAGCTTGGTTGGATTCTAGGGCCTTAGGCAAGTATTTTACCTTCTCTAACACAGTTCCCTCATCTATGAAATGTGGTTAATAACGACCTCTCAAGATTGTCTGCCATGAGATAACTACTGCAAATTACCTTGCACAGGTCCTGATCAATAGCAGGCATTAAACAATTCAGTTTCCTTAATCATATCAATACATTAAAGTTAAGAAGGCAATGCAAAAGAATGGAAAGAACACTGAACTTGAAGTCAAAAGACTTGGGTTCAAATTCCAGCTGTTACTTACTCTCTTAAGCAACTATTACTTATTAACCTCCCTACCTCTGAGAATTACAAAATGGGTATAGTAATTCCTCTATCCCAGGATTATAAGAATTAAATCATATAGATAAGTGCTTTAAAGTGTGAAGTTCCATAAAAAAATCACTCATCGGCCAGGCGCAGTGGATCACGCCTGTAATCCCAGCACTTTGGGAGGCCAAGGCGGGCGGATCATGAGGTCAGGAGTTCGAGACCAGCCTGGCCAATATGGTGAACCCTATCTCTACTAAAAATACAGAATTAGCTGGGTGTGGTGGCATGCGCCTGTAGTCCCACTTACTCTGGAGGCTGAAACAAAAGAATCGTTTGAACCTGGGAGGCGGAGGTTGCAGTGAGCTGAAATCATGCCACCACACTCTAGCCTGGGTGACAGAGAGAGACTCCGTCTCAAAAATCAATCAATCAATCAATCAATCAATCATCATAAATTGAAAAAATGTGAGTATGTTTAAATATATACTAGTTTTAAATCTTTCTGAAATGAAAGGTCTGGTAAGTTGCATATCTTACCACTACAGATAGGGTACTTATGGCATAATACGTTTTACTATAATTTATAGAAAGGCACTGCATTCAAGAGGTATAAAGCAGGACACATAAAACTTATGGATTACTAGAGAAGTTCTTGTTATGAAATAAAATAATCTGTTATTTTTCCTTAGGTATTAAGGACTGCAAGAAGCTAAATGACAGCTCTCTTCTAGAAACAACTCTAAAGATTAAAGAAAAACCTATTTTCAGATACATTGAAAATAATTTATTATTCACCATATTTTATTATTTGAAAAAATCCTGTATGGTATTAAATCTTTTTTTTTTTTTTTTTTTTTTGAGACAAACTCTTGTTGCCCAGGCTGGAGTGCAATGGCACGATCTCGGCTCACCGCAACCTCCACCTCTCAGGTTCAAGTGATTCTCCTGCCTCAGGCTCCTGAGTAGCTGGGATTACAGGCATGCGCCACCACGCTCGGCTAATTTTGTATTTTTAGTAGAGACAGGGTTTCTCCATGTTGGTCAGGCTGGTCTGGAACTTCCGACCTCAGGTGATCCACCCGCCTCGGCCTCCCAAAGTGCTGGGATTACAGGTGTGAGCCACTGCATCTGGCCAGTATTAAATCTTAACCATAGTAACTAGCACTGTAATATTAAAAAACCTGTGTTCGTTGATTGAACAAAATACTTAATTTAAATGGGAGGAAATATATTCTTTGAAGTAGGAAAAACATCATGAAATTCTGAGTGATTATGGCAGGAAAACAGAGGACAGACGCAATAAACTTGACCCAAATGCCAAAATCTAAGATTACAAACTGGATAAGTAGAAGCAGCCGAAGTTTTCCTGTTTCATTCTTCCCTTCTAAGAACTGGAAGTAGAGAGGTATTAACATAGAAACTTTGGGGATAGACACACTTGTAATTATCATGGAATCATACAAGGGCAGAGAACTTCACTGTTCTTTCCTTTCTTTTTTTGAGACAGAGTCTTGCTCTGTTGCCAGGCTGGAGTGCAGTGGCGTGATCTTGGCTCACTGCAACCTCCACCTCCCAGGTTCAAGAGATTCTCCTGCGTCAGCCTCCCAAGTAGCTGGGATTACAAGCGTGCGCCACCACGCCCAGCTAATTTTTGCGTTTTCAGTAGAGACAGGGTTTCACCATGTTGGCCAGGATGGTCTCGATCTCCTGACCTCATGATCTGCCCACTTCAGCCTCCCAAAGTGCTGGGATTACAGGCGTGAGCCACCACGCTTGGTTGTTCTTTCTTTTCTTTTGGTTAATAACGTTCTTTGTTACAAACCATACTGATTTAAAACAAATTCTTTCCAGGTTAATTTTTATTTTATTCTATTGAGATCTGCCCTTAGAAGGAAGTAATTCATATCACAGTTCTAGAAGCACATATCCATTTTCCCTTCGTTTAAATTGTTAACCTTTTCTCTCCTCTCTATTCATATATGTGTGCACACACACATACACATGCACACACCCTCCATCCTAAAGATTTTGTTAAGAGTGGCTTTGAGGACTAGCAGATTCTCACTTCTCTGACCACAACCCACATCTCCTCGCCTCTTCAGAGACCCTCTTCTTCCCCATTCTCCTCCCACACTAACATCTGGCTGTTTTTCGGTAAAGGATATTGGTAACATGGGAGGAAATGCTTTACACACTCTCTATATATAGAGTATGTGAAAGAAAGTAAGAATTAGTGAATGGCAATATTCTCTCAGCTTGTGGTTGGTAAAACAAAACAAAACAAACAAAAAACTACATTTTTTGGGCTGTGTATATAAAAATGATGTGCATCTTTCTGCACACAAACACTATTTTTGTTTGGTGAAAGTCCTGGATAAATAGTTTCACAGGACAAAAAATAAAGAAAGAAAGAGAGAAAGGAAGGAAAGAAGGAAGAAAGGGAAGGAGGGAAGAAGAAAGAAGAAAAGAAAGAAAACAAGGAGGTCACTAATTCCAAATGACATTCTATGCTGTATTACCTAAGTAAGCTACCAACCAAAAAAGCAGAAAGAATAACTAAATAATTCACTTAGGAATGAGCATGTTTCATTGTCTTGTAATGGGTTCATCATCATTAGGCAGTGAATCAGGGGGTATAATTACCTGGATATGCATTTTTATTATTGCTTTTCCAATTAGGGTTGCACCAAAGAAGGTCCAAAAAGGTACCAGAAAGTGTCCACACGTTATTCCAGCCAGATCAAATAAAGGATTTGGAATCTATAGAGAGAAAAAGAAGGACTTCCATATTATAATCCAAAGAACAATTTAATTTTATCACCCATTGATATGTGGTATTCTGCTTTCAGCCTGCTTACACTGCAAAGCAATATATGGGTTCCTTGATCACTACTGGATTGTTCAAAAGGAGGTTAGGCAAACATCCTAATGTGTCTAGAAGCTGGGTCTCATATTCACCTTAGGTGTTCAATCTGCTCACAGCAAACCAAGGTGTCCTTTTGCTTATATTACTCATGGCTAAGGCACTGTGTGTGTGTTTGTGTGTGTGCCCATCACATGAGAACTGGATAAAGTAAGTGGACCTGCAGGAATTTAATCCCGTTCAGTTGATTCCTGGATATTTGGTGGCTGTTTTCTAAGGTGAGGTATGAGTGAAGAAAGAGCCTTAAGATTGTTTCAGCAGTTAGGGTTCTAAAATCTTTAGCTTGAAATGTGAATATTATCTGGAAAGCACTCATATCATTAGCAAATATTTTAATAAATTCTCAAATACATTTATGGGTGGATGTGCTGTTATTCTCAACATAAAATATTAATAATTTGTATTTTATTTTACGAGAGACCAAGTCTGAGGGCTATGTGACACAATTTATAAAGAAGATCAAGTGTGGAAATATGAGATCACACAGATTCAGATGTTTTGAATACTCAGTCCCAGACAAAGAAGTAATTCACAACAAATACCTTTTCCAAACATTCCCACATTTTAAGAATGCTAAAAGACATTTCATGTAAAAATGCAAAGAAGCCACAAGCTGTTTTTGAGCACTTCATCCCTTCTTCTCCTATGAAAGTACTCTGACCTTGTGGCTGTTGGCTGAACCATTAATAAGCCAATTAATTTATATAATTTCATTTTTGAACTTTGAAAGAAAAGCCTAGTTATTTAAAAAATACTTGTCACATATGGTCTTTAAAAAAGACATGACTAAATTAGAATTCAAGTATTCCTTTGTTAGTAACACTTGGATTCAATGACTCATTTTTGTTTTTCTCATCCAAATTCAAATGCTTTAGGATTATTTCATCTCTTACAACCATATAATAATATCATTTACACAGCATCACACCTGCTATTTGTTATATTTGCTCATGTGACTCTCATAATTCTATGAGTTATAACTTTTTTTTCCTTTATCATAAGGTTCCAACTCATGTTGAAATGAAAATGAATTTAAAGTATTTAAGATATGTAGGCTGGGCGCAGTGTCTTATGCCTATAATCCCAGCACTTTGGGAGGCCGAGGTGGGTAGATCACTTGAGGTCAGGAGTTCGAGACCAGCCTGGCCAACATGGTGAAACCTTGTCTCTACTAAAAATACAAAAATTAGCTGGGTGTAGTGGTGCATGATTGTAATCCCAGCTACTGGGTAGCCTGAGGCAGGAGAATCGCTTGAACCTGGGAGGTGGAGGTTGCCGTGAGCCAAGATCTCACCACTGCACTCCAGCCTGGGTGACAGAGGGAGACTCTGTCTCAAAAAAAGAAAAACAAACACAAAAAAAGGATTTAAGATACGTAAATCAGAGTAGCCCTGAGCTAACATCGCTTTAAACAGGTTTTATATAAATTCTTCCTTGTAACTAATACTTGAAACTTTGGAAAAAGACTTCTTATCTATAAATTTGAGGAAAGAATGAAGTCATCCTTATTTGGTTAAATGTAGTTTAATTTGGTTAAATGTAGTATATTCTTCATTGGAAGAATGGATTTTGTCTCTTTTATTCTTACTGATTTAAGCCATTTAGGTCTGAAGTCATCACTACATGATGAAATACTTAAAAGCCAATAAACAAGATGTGAACCTATTCAACAGAAAACAGCTCATTTAATAAGTTGAATTGGGCTGGGTGCAGTAGCTCACACCTGTAATCCCAGTACTTTGGGAGGCTGAGGTGGGTGGATCACCTGAGGTCAGGAGTTCAAGACAAGCCTGGCCAACATGGTGAAACCCCGTCTCAACTAAAAATACAAAAAAATTAGCTGGGTGTGGTGGCAGTCGCCTGAAATCCCAGCTACTTTGGGAGGCTGAGGCAGGAGAATCGTTTGAACCCGGGAGGTGGAGGTTGCAGTGAGCCGAGATTGTGCCATTGCACTCCAGCCTGGGCCACAAAAGGGAAACTCTTGTCTCAAAAAAAAAAAAAAAAAAAAAAGTTGAATGGGCCAGGTGTAGTGGCTCATGCCTGTAATCCCAGCACTTTGGGAGGCCGAGGCAGGTGGATCACTTGGGCCCAGGAGTTTGAGACTAGCCTGGGCAACATGAGATCCTGCCTCTACTAAAAATATAAAAATTAGCCAGGCGTGGGGGTGCATGCCTGTAGTCCCAGCTACTAGGGAGGCTGAGGCAGGAGAATTGCTTGAACCCGGGAGATGGAGGTTGCAGTGAGCCGAGATCATGCCACTGCACTCCAGCCTGGGTGACAAGAGGGAGACTCCGTCTTAAAAAAAAAAAAAAAAAGGTGAATGATTCACAAAATTACATACCCAATAAAAGTGATAGCACTTTTGTTAATTCAGGAGTATATATGGATCAAAATATAACACTACCACTTAGTAAAAGTTCTGTTTTAATACAATTCACTTACTGAAGCACAGGCCAAAATTCCAAAAAATCCAACTTTCTGTACTAGTTTTTGAACTGCCAGTTTGGCCCGGGAGGCAAAGTCCTGTAAAAAGGCAAATTTAGAAACATTAATGAGAAGCAGGAAAAGAAGGAAAGATGGTTCTTTCTAGAGTTTATTAAAGATCTCCCAATCTGATGACACTGATTAATACGATGAATGATGAAAAAAATTACAGTAGGTTGTTCACTGAAACACAAGTAAAATAATGATAGACTACTACATCCTTAAAGTTAAGCTCTTACCACATTTTAAGAATAAACCAAAACACTGTAAATTTAAATTTAGTATTCTCTCTGGATATTCTAGGGATTAACAAAATACTGTAAACTAACCATGAACCAATTTATTATTTTGGAAACACTGGCCTACAACATCTACCTTTTCCTTTCTTCTATAATTTGCCAGACTTCATAAATACATCTCTGCCGATCACTAGCCAGAAGATGGAAAAAACAGTTATGTGGCAATAAGTAAGCATTCATTATCCCAGAAGCAAAAGAACATCCTACATTTGCACAGCTTGTGCTAGTTTTGTAAAACATTCTCACCATGATTTTATTTGAGCCTTCGATTCTGGTATGTAGGTATAGTGGATATTATTATAACCAATCTATAGACCACAAAACTGCAGCCCAGAAAGGGCAAGTGATCAAGATCATAATGTCAGTTAGGGACAAAGATAGGACATGATTCAATATTCAGACTGTGAAATCAGTGCTTTTTACTTCACTCTGTTACCTCCTCCCATGCTGAAACATGCATTCGGCTGGCTAGATCTTTCGGCATGTTGATGCTACAAATATTTGACTTTAATTATTTTCTGGTTTTGAAATGGCATGTATTCAAATCCAAATTCCAATGAAAATAGTTCATAAGACAAAAAATGAGCTAATGTGTAAATGCTTTATTTTTTGTATGTGTGTAAATGCTTTATTAATAAGTCTTCATATCATAGAACCTCTTCCACTCTCTTTAGTCCAATTTTCTTTCTTTCTTTCTTTTTTTTTTTTTGAGATGGAGTTTCACTCTTGTCGCCCAGGCTGGAGTGCAATGGCGCGATCTCGGCTCACTGGAACCTCCGCCTCCCGGGTTCAAGTGATTCTCTCGCCTCAGCCTTCCCAGTAGCTGGGATCATAGGCACCTGCCACCACGCCCAGCTAATTTTGTATTTTTAGTAGAGACGAGGTTTCACCATGTTGGTCAAGCTGGTCTTGAACTCCTGACCTCAGGTGATCAGCTCGCCTCGGCCTCCCAAAGTGCCGAGATTACAGGCATGAGCCACTACACCTGGCCTTTAGTTCAACTTTCTAAAAGACAATAAAGAGAATATAGAAGGTGGACAGATCCGGCCGGGCGCGGTGGCTCAGGCCTGTAATCCCAGCACTTTGGGAGGCTGAGGCAGGCGGATCACAAGGTCAGGAGATCGAGACCATTCTGACTAACACGGTGAAACCTTGTATCTACTAAAAATACAAAAAATTAGCCGGGCGTGCTGGCAGGCGCCTGTAGTCCCAGCTACTCGGGAGGCTGAGGCAGGAGAATGGTGCAAACCCGGGAGGCAGAGTTTGCAGTGAGCCGAAATCGCACCACTGCACTCCAGCCTGGGCAACAAGAGCGAGACTCTGTCTCAAAAAAAAAAAAAACAAAAAAACAAAAAAGAAGCTGGACAGATCTATCATAGAGAGGAGAAACAAAGTTTAAAGCCAGAAAAGCAAACTAGTTGAAAAATGTAGTTCTCTAATTGGCACAGAATCTGTGTATCCCCACTTACAAAAACATTTTGACAAATAATATTGTGTAGAATAGTCCTACCAAATTACCACAGTAGTTAATACTGAAATTAAAGCAAAGAAACAAAAAACCTAACTCTACTTGTTGAAGATGATGAGAAAGTCAAAGAAACCAAACCAATAAACTATATTAAAAAAAATATGATCAGTCAATATAAACACTTTCAAGTCCAAATACATAGGCTCTCAAAGTTAATCATTAGCTAAACTCTACAACAAAATTTAGCAATTTTATAATTTATTTCCAAAGAGATAATTATTAATTTTTCTTTTTGGGATTGGACTTACTTTTTCACTAAATCAGTTATATCAGATTTAATTTTTTTTTTTTTTTTGAGACAAAGTTTCACTCTTGTTGCCTAGGTTGGAGTGCAAGGGTATGATCTTGGCTCACTGCAAACTCTGCCTCCCGGGTTCAAGCGATTCTCCTGTCTCAGCCTCCCGAGCAGCTGGGATTACAGGCGCCCGCCACCATGCCTGGCTAATTTTTGTATTTTTAATAGAGAGGGGGTTTCATCATATTGTCAGGCTGGTCTTGAACTCCTGACCTCCCACCTCGGCCTCCCAAAGTGCTGGGATTACAGGCATTGAGCCACCACCCTAGGCCTCAGATTTAATATTTTTAAACAACTGAACTACTGCAGCAAAGGGTATTTTCTATTTTTATTTAGATTTCTAGCTGAAGGTTAATTTTTTTCTTAGCATCTATTGCATTAAGTGTGAAATACTGAGTTTTATTGATTTAAAACCATATAAGAATATATAATCAATCAGTTTTCCTATATACCTTATTTTAAAAACAAATTACATTTCTACTTCTATTACATTTTATTATTTACTGCTCCTTTTCACTAATCCTATCCTTCTGCAAAATCCATTTATTTTTAACAATTTATACGATTAGTCCCCAAATTACTAAGTTTATAATCCATTTGAAGCACTAAATAAAAACTGGTAAAAAATGTTTTAATTGTCTAAAGTATCAACAGATACTATTAAATTAAAAACTAGTTATGAAATTTTAATTACTATAGCACAAGAATTAAATATATAAAATCAGGAAAATGCCTGCCTTTACAGCCCTTAAAATTTTCATGGCAAATCCACTTTTAAGAGAGGGAAGATTGTATTCAATTGCCAAGAAAAGGTAAAGTAAACAACAAAAAAAGCATACAAATTTTATTTTAAAGACAGCACAATTTTTATAAGTTTTCCAAGTCAGATATATGTGGGAATATTTTTCTATCAGCATTAATGTCACCTTTAATAGACACAATTATAGAAAATTAGTTTTTCTACATTAAATGGTATAGACAAGATCAACAAATATTGTATTTAGAAGGTCTGGTGTCCTGCTTTCTTTTATATTAATTTCCTTTTTTTTTTTTTTTTGCTTTTATTTTGAGTTTGCCAAAGAGCATTATCTTAATTTTAAGGCTTTAGAATTTTCTATTTATTTAAACCAAGTGACTAAGATTGTGCCATCATTTCAAACTGATGGCATTTTTCTACTCTATAGAATCACATATACACATACAAACTTAAATAGGAAAAGAGGTATAATTATACCAACTGGTTTATATAAAGAAAAAAATGATTAAACATTATGCAGATCACCTAATAATATCAAACATACTTAAGACTACAGAAGAACCAGAAAACATGGTTTAAAAAACATCCTGAAAAGAGGTCAAAACACAGTGATCATTACTAACAAAGAGGAATAACACGTAAGGAGCCATTTTTCCCTTTTAGGGAAGAGTATCTTTGCTTAACGGCAATTAGGCAAGAACGAAAAACAGACTTCTCGTTCTTTCAGATGCCTGGGTGCTCCTCATTAGTTATCCTTAAGGGAGCTTCAACAATCTTTTTTTTTGAGCACAAAGAGTTAATCTATCCGAGCACGTGAAGCTGAAACCTCCTTTTACCTTTTTTAATTTTTAAATTTGAAGCTGGCATGTATTATAAGGAAAACAAGTAAAGTGCCTTTTTAATGGAGAGCTTTACTTTTTAAAAAGAGTGAAAGTCATCTACTGAAAAAGGATTTCACAAATTTTATTATGTATTTAACATACACAGTGACCATGCTACTTTCAGTTCCCATAATTTTTTCCAGGTCTTTCACAATATTCTCAGAATTTAAATTACATTATATATCAAATAATCTACAAACATTTACTGAAATTATATTAATATGAAGTCTGCACAGTTGTTTTTATTTCAAGAAAATAAACATTAACATAATATGCAGTTTGATGGACAGTATGTTCTTGATTTTTTTCCTTGCCAGTGTAATGAAAACAAAACCAGGAAAGCACTGCATTGGTATTTTAAAATAGTAAAATAACTAAAGTTTAATGTTTAGATTTGATAAACACGAACATATTTTATTGTTTCTTATTTTAAATTTATTTCACTTTTTTTTTTTTTTTTAGCTGGAGTCTCGCTGTCGCCCAGGCTGCAGTGAGTGAAGTGGTGCGATCTTGGCTCACTGCAACATCTGCCTCCCGGGTTCAAGTGATTCTCCTGCCTCAGCCTCCCGAGTAGCTGGGACTACAGGCACACACCGCGACGCCCGGCTGATTTTTTGTATTTTTAGTAGAGATAGAGTTTCACCGTGTTGCCCAGACTGGTGTCAAACTCCTGAGCTTAGGCGATCCACCCGCCTCAGCCTCCCAAAGTGCTGGGATTACAGGCTTGAGCTGGTGCGCCAGGCCCAAATTTATTTTACTTTTAAAGCCACATGTATAAAACTTAGTTATATAGTTTTAACAGCTTTATGTAATAATTTTATTGAAAACATTATTCTTTTATTGTTCAACATGTTCTATATGTTACGTGCAATTTTGCTTTCCTTGTTGCTCTGTAGTTTTAAAAGTTCTTTGTTTTTCTAAAAACAACTTCAGTATATTTTTTAATTATTTGTATAATTTGACGGCTCTTATTGTGATTTTAGAATAATATTGTTTATGAACTAAAATATATATATTCTCACTTGCCTTTATAATGAGAATTTTATTCTACGTATATTGTTAATAAACTTGACTCTATTACTCACACACCTAACACCACCAAAAAGCTAAACCAAAACAAAAAAATCCCTTTTATAAAATTAAAAAAAATTTTAAACAAATTTTGCTGTTCTTTTTAGTCCAAGTAAAATAAAAAAGCTGAGTACAAATACACACCAATAATAAACAATATTTTTAAGAAAAACTAAATAAAAGATTACAAACAAACAAATTGTATGTTAGGTATTCAATGTTCCCGTTAGAAGTTAAAAAAATTAATATTTCATTTGAATAGTTTTGGAGTATTGTGGGGAACAATGTAGCATGACCAATTTGATTACTTCCTCACATGTCATTTTTCACTTTTTCAAAAATCCATAAACTAAAAACAAACACCTTTTATTAGTTCCATTTCTCTGTATTTACATTTCACAACTTTTACCTATTTCACAACTTAAGTGCCTGAGATGATAGTTTCATTCTCTAAGTCTACTTAAATATGAAGCATGCATTTACAATTAGCAATTACAAATCATTTTCTACTTTTCTTTTTTCACAAAAATAAAACCAATTATAGGTAAATAAATTACCTTTCCTACCACAACCCATAGTGATTATATATGTAAACCAATCACGCTTTTGAAACAGGAGACGCAAGAAACATTTTCCCAAGCACTACAAGACTAATAAAAAAAAGTCGCAGCAATTCCTTATCACTGAATTTCAAGATTAAATGCAGAAAGACAAAGCCTTAAACTATGAATATGCCTGTACCATTGTTGCTTCACATTTCTTTTTCTTAAGAAAGATATTTATGATTGAGAGAGAAGAGAAACTACAAGGCTAATAACAGTCTGCAAAATATTGATCTTTGAATCTAATGATGTCAACATGAATGTAAATATACGAAGTAACTTTTATCTTCAAACAGTAACAGTAAACATTTTCATTTTCACGAGGAAGCCATATGAAAAGATCTCTTTAAAAGCAACAGAAGGCCATATGCGGTGGCTCATGCCTGTAATCCCAGCACTTTGGAGGCCAAGGCGGGTGGATCACCTGAGGTCAGGAGTTCCAGACCAGGCTGACCAACATGAAGAAACGTCATCTCTACTAAAAATACAAAATTAGCCGGGCGTGGTGGCGCATGCCTGTAATCCCAGCTACTTGGGAGGCTGAGGTGGGAGAATTGCTTGAACACGGCAGGCAGAGGTTGTGGTGAGCCGAGATCGTGCCATTGCACTCCAGCCTGGGCAACAAGAGCTAAACTCTTTCTCAAAACCAAACAAACAAAGCAAACCCAGAAAATTAGCTAGGCGTGGTGGCTGGCGCCTGTAATCCTAGCTACTCAGGAGGCCTAGGCAAGAGAATCACTTGAACCCGGGAGGCGGAGGTTGCAGTGAGCAGAGATCGTGCCACTGCACTACAGCCTGGGCGACATAAAAAAATGAAATAAAAGCAACAGAAAATCCCTAAACATGTAAAACCAATGCAATGTTACTGAAGATAAATGTATACTTGGTTAATATGTTATGGAAGTTTAAATTAACTGCCTTTATAACCCATTGCAGTCATGTGTGGCTTAACAACTGGCATATATTCTGAGAAAGGAGTTGTTAGGCGATTTCATTGTTGTGTGAACATCATGCAATGTATTTATACAAACCTAGATGTTATATAGCCTACTACACACTTAGGCTATCTAGTATAGCTACTACTCCTAGGCTACAAACCTACACAACATGTTACTGTACTAAATGCTGTAGGCAATTGTAACACAATGTAAGTATATGTGTATCTAAACATGTTTTTATTTTATTTTGTTTTATTTATTTTGAGACAGGGTCTCGCTCTGTCGCCCAGGCTGGAGTGCAGTGGCGTGACTTGGCTCAATACAACCTCCACCTCCTGGGTTCAAGCGATTCTCACACCTCAAACTCCAGAGTACATAGGACTACAGGTGCGTGCCACCATGCCCAGCTAATTTTTGTATTTTTAGTAGAGATGGGGTTTCGCGATGTTGGCCAGACTGGTCTCGAACTCCTGACCTCAAGTGATCTGCCCACCTTGGCCTCCCAAAGTGCTGGGATTACAGGCGTGAGTCACTACACCTGGCCTAAATATGTTTTTTGTTTTGTTTTGTTTTGTTTTGTTTTTGAGATGGAGTTTAGCTCCTGTTACCCAGGCTAGAGTGCAAAGACGCAATCTTGGCTCACTGCAACCTCTGCCTCCTAGGTTCAAGCAACTCTCCTGCCTGAACTGGGATTACAGGCACCTGCCACCACAGCTGGCTAATTTTTGTATTTGTAGTAGAGATGGGGTTTCACCACATTAGCCAGGCTGGTCTTGAACTCCTAACCTCAGGTGATCCGGCTGCCTCGGCCTCCTAAAGTGCTGGGATTATAGGCATGAGCCACCTCATCCGGCCTAAATATGTTTTTAAATATAAAAAAAGGTACAAATACAATATAGTATATAAGATATTTTGGGCCAGGCACAGTGGCTCATGCCTATAATCCTAACAATTTGGGAAGCCGAGATGGGAGGATCACTCGAGCCTAGGACTTCCAGAGCAGCCTGGGTAACATAAGGAGACCAAGTCTCTATAACTAATTAAAAAAAAAACAATTAGCTGGGTGTGGTGATGCAAGTCTGTGTTCCCAGTTACTCGGGATACTGAGGCAGGAGGATTGCCAGAGCCCAGGAAGTTGAGGCTACAGTGGGCAGTGATCACACCCCTGCACTCCAGCCTGGGCAACAGAGCAAGATGATCTCCCCCTTCAACATACACACACACAAAAGATAAAACTATAGTATAGTAAATATATAAACCAATGACGCATTTCATTTACTATCAAGTATTATGTACTATATATAACTGTATGTGCCATACACACACACACACACACACACACACATATATATATATTTTTTTTTTCGAGATGGAGTCTTGCTCTGTCGCCCAGGATGGGGTGCAATGGCACGATCTTGGCTCACTGTAACCTCTGCCTCCTGGATTCAAGCAATTCTCCTGCCTCACCCTCCTGAGTAGCTGGGATTACAGGCACACGCTACCAGGCCCAGCTAATTTTTGCATTTTTAGTTAAGATGGGGTTTCACCATGCTGGCCAGGCTGGTCTCGAACTCCTGACCTCGTGATCTGCCCACCTCAGGCTCCTAACGTGCTGGGACTACAGGCATGAGCCACCGCACACAGCCTGTATGTGCTATAGTTTTATATGACTGGCAGCGTAATAGGTTTGTTTACACCAGTATCGCCACAAACATGTGAGCAATGTGTTGTGCTACATTACCATGTCACTAGGTGATGGGAATTTTTCAGCCCCATTACGAACTGTCAGACATGCAGTTCTCATCACTGGCTGAAAGGCTGTTATGTGGCATATGACTGTATATATTAAAACTACTGAGCTAATAATGCTTTCTTTTGGATTTGGAGCTGAAGTGATTTCACAGCCAATATTAAAAGCCTCAGAGCAACTGTTTCAATACTGATTCCTCATGTGTAATGGAAATTTATGTTAAAATATAGTCTATTTGTGAAGCTCTTGTGCCACCTAAAAATTACTTGCTGGTTTCTGCGTGCTAGTCAAATACGCACGCCAAGCAATGAAAACTCTATTAAGCAGAAATGGAATGACTTGTCATGATGACTTAATAATTTAAGTTTTTTCAGCATAGTAGACAATGAGTCTGAAACAATAACTTGTTATTAAGACCCTAATAACATATCATTAAATATTTTCTAAAATGAAATACATTATACAATTAACTATTATCTTTATAGAAACTGCAATGTAAAACTTTCTGTAATGCAGTTATAACTTCAAATCTTTCTTGAACACAAAGTGCCTTAATAACTATTTTCTACCGATTATCAGGGCTCTATGAGTTATTTTAATTTAAAAATATAGAGCATTAATTGAATTCAAAGTGAACAAAATATTCTTACTGTTGACTTCCTCAACAATATCACTAAAGTAATTGCTTATATTTTAATTTTGCATATTTGAGTAGGTCCTCTTTAAATAAGCCTTTTTTTTTTTTTTTTTTGAGAGGAAGTCTCACTCTTATCCCCCAGGATCTCAGCTCACTGTAACCTCCGCCTCCCGGGTTCAAGTGATTCTCCTGCCTCAGCCTCCCGAGTAGCTGGGATTACAGGGGCCTGTCACCACACCTGGCTAATTTTTGTATCTTTAGTAGAGATGGGGTTTTACCATGTTGGCCAGGCTGGTCTCAAACTCCTGACCTCAGGTGATCCTCCCGCCTTGGCCTCCCAAAATGCTGGGATTTCAGGCGTGAGCCACTGCGCCCGGCCAAGTGAAGCATATTTTTAACTCACACATTATTTATTGTTATTGAATTATAACATAATAAGGTCACGGGATAAAGACTGTGGTTAGGAAATAAATTCTAGAATTACCAAAAAAGTAGGGATATTGTTGAAATAAAGTGATTGTAAAACAAAGAAAATAGTTAATAAATTTTAAATTACTAGCTATAAGATGTTGGATAACAAAATGCAAACCCATTTAAGAACAAAAAGTGACGAGAACTGAGTTGTGTAACTATTCCTGAAAATGAAACGTTTTAACATCCAGCTGATGGCTTACACGGTTAGATAAAGCCAACTGTAAAATCAGAGATGGTCACTGGTATTTCTATATATATTAGAAATTAGGGTAAAACTCTATATAATACTGCAAGCAGAATACATCACATGAACACATTTCATAAAAGCAAGGATATTTTATTCTGAAAGTAACTTAGAGATTTAGAAGTTTTAAGAAGAGATTATATGTAAAACATGCAATATAAACATAAGTTCTCATATCTATCAAAATCAATGCAGGCATAACTAAAAACTACCAGAAGCAGAGAAGGATCTGACTATTCTCTGAAACAGTAAGAAACATTTATTTTGGCAACTAGCTAAATTTATTAAGTACTCAAAAACTAGATGTAACTAGAAATCTGAAAACAAAATTCAGTTTGGGTTTCTGTTTATACTCATATTTATATTATCTAGGGCAGTTTCATTAAATTAAAATGCAGTGTGAAAATTTAGTTGGTAACAAATTACATCTTGCTTTTTCTTTTTATTTTTTTCTTTTAAGACGGAGTTTCGCTCTTGTTGCTCAGGCTGGAGTGTAATGGCACAATCTCGGCTCACTGCAACCTCTGCCTCCTGGGTTCAAGCAATTCTCCTGCCTCAGCCTCCCGAGTAGCTGGGATTACAGGCATGCGTCACCACACCTGGCTAATTTTGTATTTTTAGTGGAGACGGGGTTTCTCCATGTTGGTCAGGCTGGTATGGAACTCCCGACCTCAGGTGATCTGCCCGCCTTGGCCTCCCAGAGTGCCGGGATTACAGGCGTGAGCCACCATGCCCGGCCTTACATCTTGTGTTTTAATGAACAGAATAAAATTGCTCACAAGCAATGGAAGTAAATACTATTTCACGAAACATTTATTCTAGTTACACACAAATTGGCTCTGAGTTGCTAAGTACAATGTATTTTGTATTGTTGGCTACAGTTTTAAAAAAGAAGTAAAAAAGTCATTGATCTAGAGGCAGCTGTGACTGTAGTAAGTCTCATGATGCTTTATCCAAATTACACTTTTCAAAAGTTACGTGAGAACTGATCAACACAAATTTTTTTCATGTATACACACAGGAAATACATAATCCACTGTGAACACCACACATTTCAGAGTGTTGTGCCAAAAATAGGGAGCTATCAACTATTTCTGGGTCAAGATCAGGATTAAATGGATTTCTCGATGTATAGATGTATTTCCGTTACCAAATTTACATGGGCAGGTTGCAGGAGAAAACAGTATGAGTAGTTTTTTAAACTAAGGCATAACGTATACAGTAAAGCATACAAATCTAAAATATACATCTTAATGGAAATTTACAACACACCCATGTAACCACTACTGAGATCCAGATACAGAACATTACCGGAACTCCAGAAACCCTGCTGGTGGCACTCCTAGTAATTACTCCCTGCAAAATAACCACTAACATTGGCTTCCATTACCACAGATTTAGCTTTTCCTATTTTTGAACTTCATTTTAAAAATTTATTTTATCATAGTTTATTTTACTTTTTTGAGATGGTGTTTTGCTCTTGTTGCCCAGGCTGCAATGGTGCGATCTTAGCTCACTGCAACCTCCTACTCCCGGGTTCAAGTGATTCTCCTGCCTCAGCCTCCTGAATAGCTGGGACTACAGGCCCATGCCACCACACCCAGCTAATTTTTTTATTTTTTTAGTAACGACAGGGTTTCACCACATTGGTCAGGCTGGTCTCAAACTCCTGACCTCAGGTGATCTGCCTGCCTTGGCCTCTCAAAGTGCTGGGATTACAGGCGTGAGCCACCGTGCCTGGCCTGAACTTTATATAAATGGAATTATACAGTATGTCCTCTTTTATGTCTGGCTTCTTTGGCTTAACATTATATTATGTCCAGGTGATTCATCCATGCTGTTGCATGTAGCAGTAATCAATTTGTTGCAGATGCTACATATTATTCCATTGTATAGGTATATCACAATTTATTCTATTGTTGGTGGACATTAGGGTTGCTTCCGCTTTTGAACTATTATTTAAAAAGTCTTTTTCTTTTTCTTTTTTTTTTTTTTGAGACAGAGTCTTGCTATGTCGCCAGGCTGGAGTGCAGTGGCATGGCGTGATCTCGGCTCACTGCAACCTCTGCTCCCGGGTTCAATCAATTCTCCTGCCTCAGCCTCCCCAGTAGCTCGGACTACAGGCATGTGCCACAATGCCTGGCTAATTTTTGTATTTTTAGTAGAGACGGGGGGGTTTCACCATGCTGGCCAGGCTGGTCTGGAACTCCTGACCTTGTGACCCGCCTGCCTTGCTCTCCCAAAGTGGTAGGATTACAGGCTTGAGCAACAGTGCCAGGTCTTATTTTTCCTTTTTAAGCTATCTCCTACAGGAAGGAAATTTTGAGTTACTATAAATAATGCTGCTATGAACATTCTTGTACATGTCTTCTGGCATATCCTTCTGGTGAGTATAGATTTACAAATGGAATTGCTGGATCATACAGTATGTGTATGTTTAACTGTAGTAGACAGTGCCAGTTTCCAAAAGTGACTGTCAATCAAATTATTCTTAATATTGCTTCCATTTTGCCAACTGATAATAACTGTCAATTGAAAAAAATCTAAATGATTTTCCTTTTGTACAGATGGTTCTAAAGAATGTGTTTGTCAGAATTAGCATGAGGATTGAGTAAGTTAAAGCAAGAAAACGAGGAATGAATAGCTTTAAATATTTTAAATGCTAAGTTTTAGAAAAACAACTTATAACATTTTGAAAGTTACTTCCAATTTCCTTAGGAAAACAGAGATAACTGCTTAGAAAAAAATGTACTTTTTGTGCACACTCAATTTGGGAAGACAAAATTGAAACCTTTTTCAGAAATCAGAATTCTTATTTAAAAGCAATTACATTTAACTGAATAAACCTGATAACTACTATGTGCAAGGTAATAAAGAATCCAAAGATGAGAACATAGTGATTCGTTCATACATTCTTTCCGTATATGTTTAACAAGTGTTTACTACATGCCAAATATTGTAGAAGTTGAGAACACAACGCTAAATCACACTGATAACAATCTGGAACCTCATGGAGTTTATATTCTAGTGGGAGGAGATGAAAACTAAATAGGACAGTCAGGAAAGGCTTCAGAGAAAAGGTGATCCAAAACATAAAAATTCTCAAGGAGGTGAGAGAGTAGGTCATGCTGACAATCTATGAGAAGAGAGTTCTGGCGAGTTTTTTCCCTTGGGAGATACCTAATTTAGGGTATGTGTATGGAAGCAGAGGGTGCAGTAAGTAAAAGGGAAGATGAAAGAAGGATGGATGAAACCTACAAAGCAAGACAGAGCAAAAACAAGAAAGATAAAAAGTGCTATAGAGAGAAACAATACAAACACCAGCAATTCTATGGTTTTTAATGATATTAAAATGACACAGCATTGATAACACTAAATCTTTTGGGTTCTCTGAATCGCAGTTTGTTCATCTTTTCTGTAAAATGATGATAATAATGTCTACCACCATAAACAAAACTGAGTATGAGACAAAATTGTTTAAATTGAAGTTATACTGCTTAGTAAATGTCAAGAGACAAAAAACACCTGATACCCAATGAAGTAAAATATCTTGCCTGATTTATTTTATCTACTCAATCAGACCTTATGATAAGCACAATTACTACTGCAATCTTACAACGAAAATAAGAGATTTTTGTTTTGTTTTAAATTTTATTATTATTTTTTATTTTTATAATTTTTAAATGGTAGAGAGAGGATTTCACCATGTTGCCCAGGCTGGTCTTGAACTCCTGAGCTCAGCTGATCCTTTGGGAGGCCTCCCAAAGTGCTAGGATTACAGGCATGAGCCACCATGCCCGACCATTGTTTTTAATTTTAAAAAACAAAAGAAACATGTTCATATCAAAGATGTAAGGGGGCTGTAAAATGGAAGGGAGAGAAAGAAGGAAAATATATCAAAAATCAAAAAATTATCGGCCAGGCACAGTGGTTCACGCCTGTAATCCCAGCACTTTGGGAGGCTGAGGCGGATGGATCACTTGAAGTCAGGAGTTCGAGACCAGCCTGACCAACACGGTGAAACCCCATACCCCATCTCTACTAAAAATACAAAACTCAGCCGAGCATGGTGGCACATGCCTGTAATCCCAGCTACTCAGGAGGCTGAGGAAGGAGAATCGCTTGAACCCGGGAGCTGGAGGTTGCAGTGACCCAAGATCGAGATCGTGCCATTGCACTCCAGCCTGGGCAGCAAGAGTGAAACTCTGTCTGAAAGAAAAAAAAAAAAAAAGGCCAGGAGCAGTGGCTCACGCCTGTAATCCCAGCACTTTGGGAGGCTGAGGTGGGCAGATCACCTGAGGTCGGGAGTTCCAGACCAGCCGGACCAACATGGAGAAACCCCGTCTCTACCAAAAATACGAAATTAGCTGGGCGTGGTGGCGCATGCCTGTAATCGCAGCTACTTGGGAGACTGAGGCAGGAGAAGGTTGTGGTGAGCCAAGATCACGCCATTACATTCCAGCTTGAGCGACAAGGGCGAAACTCCGTCTCAAAAAAAAAAAAAAAAAAAAAAAGATCAAATCTGCCTTTTAGTGCCAACGATTAGTTTACCAAATCCTTCAACACAAGAAGGTAGAAATGGGTGCTATTACTTCTCCTGAATGCTTGTTCTTTAGGAGGAAATTGTTCAGTTATTTACACCTGTAATGATTATTTCACTATGATTACTAATCTTAAAACTCACAAACAACCTACTAGACATAAAACATTTCTTGTATAGTCTAGGAGGAAAGATGAGATGGAAGAAATATGGTTTCAGGAGGCTTTCTCGGGGGCTGACTCCAGTATTTATTACCCTGTTCAGATATAAAGTAAGTAAATTATTCTTAGAAGTTCACACAAACATAAAGGAGTGCTCTCTCGCCCTCCTTTTCTTATTCCAGCCCAGTTACCAGCATTAAGATTGGCCAGTATCTGCAGCTTCCTTTCCCTCTGTCTCTCTCCCTACTTAGATTTTCGTTAAATTAAAAAAAAAAAAAAAAATGCAGGGCGCGGGGGCTCACACCTGTAATCCCAGCACTTTGGGAGGCCGAGGCAGGCAGATCATGAGGTTAGGAGTTCAAGACCAGCCTGACCAACATGGTGAAACCCCGTCTCTACTAAAAATACAAAAATTAGCCAGGCGTGGTGGCGTGCGCTTGTAATCCCAGCTACTCAGGAGGCTAAGGCAGAACTGCTTGAACCCGGGAGGTGGAGGTTGCAGTGAGCTGAGATCTTGCCACTGCACTAAAGCCTGGGCAACAGAGTGAGACTCTGTCTCAAAAAAAAAAAAAAAAAAAAAAAAAGGCCGGGTGCGGTGACTCACACCTGTAATCCCAGCACTTTGGGAGGCCGAGGCGGCAGATCACAAGGTCAGGAGATTGAGATCATCCTGGCTAACACAGTGAAACCCTGTCTCTACTAAAAATACAAAAAATTAGCCAGGCATGGTGGCGGGTGCTTGTAGTCCCAGCTACTCGGGAGGCTGGGGCAGGAGAATGGCATGAACCTGGGAGGCGGAGCTTGCAGTGAACCGAGATTGTGCCACTGCACTCCAGCCTGGGCAACAGAGCAAGACTCTGTCTTGAAAAACAAAAAAAGGGCAAATGCGGTGGCTCACGCCTGTAATCCCAGCACTTTGAGAGGCCGAGGCAGGCGGATCACGAGGTCAGGAGTTTGAGACCAGCCTGACTAACAAGGTGAAACCCTGTCTCTACTAAAAACACAAAAATTAAACGGGTGTGGTGGTGCTCGCCTGTAATTCCAGCTACTCAGGAGGCTGAGGCAGGAGAATTGCTTGAACTCGGGAGGTGGAGGCCGCAGTGAGATAATATCACGCCACTGCACTTCAGCCTGGGCGACAGAGCAAGACTCCATCTCAAAAAAAATAAATAAATACACACACACGCGCACGCGTGCACACACGCACAAACATGGTAATTCTTAGGCAGCTGGCATCCACTCAAACTCAGGTGGGTGCCTGCCTAACTCCTACTAGAAATAAGAACGGACTCTGTAGCCCAAGAAGGACAAGTGCTCTAGACACTCAGGGAAAATATCTGAGTATGCAAGATTTATTACTGCATAGAAATAAGTAAAGGGATATATTACACAAGTAATTTCCTTTTTCTTTTTCCTGTCTGAAGCCAGTAACTCCTCATATGACAATTTTTCAAAATTCTTTTAAAACAAATTAATAGAGGCTGGGCATGGTGGCTCACGCCTATAATCCCAGCACTTTGAGAGGCTGAGGCAGGTGGATCAACTGAGGTCGGGAGTTCAAGACCAGCCTGGCCAACATGGAGAAACCCCATCTCTACTAAAAAAAAATTAGAAAATTAGCTGGGTGTGGTGGCGCATGCCTGTAATCCTAGCACGTTGGGAAGCCGAGGCAGGAGAATTGCTTGAACTCGGGAGGCAGAGGTTGTGGTAAGCCAAGATTGTGCCATTGCACTCCAGTCTGGGCAACAAGAGCAAAACTCTGCCTCAAAAAATAAAAAGAGATGGAGGTGTTACTATTTTGCCCAGACTGGTCTTGAACTCCTGGGCTCCAAGTGATCCTTCCACCTCAGCCTCCCAAAGTGCTGGAATTACAGGCATAAGCCACCATGCCCAGCCACTCATCTGATAATAATAATAATAATAATAATAATAATTATTATTATTATTATTATTTTTTGAGATGGCGTTTTTGCTCATGTTGCCCAGGCTGGAGTGCAATGGCGTGATCTCGGCTCACTGCAACCTCCGCCTCCTGGGTTCAAGCGATTCTCCTGCCTCAGCCTCCCGAGTAGCTGGGATTACAGGCATGTGCCTGGCTAATTTTGTATTTTTAGTACAGACCTCCATGTTGGTCAGGCTGGTCTCGAACTCTTGACCTCAGGTGATCCGCCCGCCTCGGCCTCCCAAAGTGCTAGGATTACAGGCATGAGCCACCGCGCCCAGCCTCATCTGATAATTATTTAGATCAAACTGAAATAAAAAAAATCAGTAGATGACAATCTGCTATGTATAAAACATAACAATAATACTAGTCTGTGAAGAAAAAAAGAAAAAAGTCAAAATAGTGAGGTAACTTGACTTAAGCAAGCAAAGCTATGAAAACTAAGTCTGTATGGAATTCACAAAACTGTCAGAGACAGGAAACTTAAGAGACTGAAAACAAAGGAAAAAGATAAATGGGAACTTCTCTATTATGGGAAATGTCAACAGTGACATTCTTTTCTGAGGTAGAACCAATCTTTTTTTGATTTTGAGACAGACTTTTGCTCTGCCGTCTAGCTGGAGTGCAGTGGTGCCGTGGTGCCATCATAGTTCATTGCAATCATGATCTCTCGGGCTCAAGCAATCCTCCTGCCTCAGCCTTCCAAGTAACTGGGACTACAGTTGCATGCCACTATGTATGATTAATTTTTTAACTTTTTTGTTTTTAGAGATGGGGTTTCACTATGTTTCCTAGGTTGGCCTTGAACTCCTTGGCTCAAGTGATCCTCCTACCTCAGTATCCCAAAATGCTGGGATTACAAGCATGAGCCATGGCACCCGGCCAATAGAACCAATCTTAACAAATTTATAAATGGCCCTGGAAAAAGAAATGCAGAGTTTAAGTTCCAAATCTACAGTTGAAATTATATCTAAAGTAGGAGATGCTAAATTCATGACAGTAAACTGAAAGATTTTGCACACTTCAGCAAGCAAGTGGCAGGTCATCTTCAATACAGACAACGGCAAGATAAAATGTTTGGGGAAAATTTATTTAAATATAAAACAATGGGGCCAGGCATGGTGGCTCATGCCTGTAATCCCAGCATTTTGGGAGGCCAAGGTGGGCAGATCATTTGAGGTCGGGAGTTCAAGACCAGCCTGGCCAACATGGTGAAACCCTGTCTCTACTAAAAATACAAAATTAGCTGGGCGTGGTGGCCTGTAATCCCAGTTACTAGGGAGGCTGAGGCAGGAGAATCACTTGAACCAGGGAGGCAGAGGAGTGAGCACTCCAGCTTGGGTGACAGAGTGAGACTCTGTCTCAAAAAAAAAAAAAAAAGAGCCGGGCACGGTGGCTCACGCCTATAATCCCAGCACTTTGGGAGGCTGAGGTGGGTGGATCGCCTGAGGTCAGGAGTTCAAGACCAGCCTGGCCAACATATTAAAACCCCGTCTCTACTAAAAATATAAAAAAATTAGCTGAGCGCGGTGGCAGGCACCTGTAATCCCAGCTACTCTGGAGGCTGAGGCAGGAGAATCGTTTGAACCCGGGAGGCGGAGCTTGCAGTCAGCCGAGATTGTGCCATTGCACTCCAGCCTGGGCAACAAGAGCGGGACTCCATCTTAAAAAAAAAAAAAAAAAAAAAGGGAACTGGGAGCAGTCTTAAATTGTTTATTAAAAATGTCAGCAAAATGCATTGCTAAACAGGCCCATGATTTTAGAAATATGAAAAATGAGTACAGTTATGTGGCAATTGCCTCTGGAAAATCATGTGCAGTTGTGACTTTCATCATGCGAAGTTATGATTTCATGCTAGGAGAGATATAAAAGGATTAGATAAAGATCCATGGAAAAAACAATTGAGATTTGGGGGCTGTTGGATATAAAAAGTGAATAATTACATTCTCTAGAAAGGCTTGAAGAGGAAGCTAAGTGAAATCTATAAAGCTATGAAAAATATGAGAGGAAATGAGAAGTATTTGACAAATTTTACAATATCAGAATAATTTGAGTGTAAACTTTAAAACTTTCTTTTTTTTCGAGATGGAGCTTGCCCTGTCACCCAGACTGGAGTGCAGTGGCGCGATCATGGCTCACTGCAGCCTCTGCCCCCTGGGTTCAAGTGATTCTCCTGCCTCAGCCTCCCCGGTAGCTGGGATTACAGGCACATGCCACTACTGCCCGGCTAATTTTTGTATTTTTAGTAGAGATGGAGTTTCACCATGTTGGCCAGGCTAGTCTCAAACTCCTGACCTCAAGTGATCCACCTGCCTCAGCCTCCCAAAGTGCTGGAATTACAGGCATGAGCCACCACGCCTGGCCAAACTTTATACCTTCAGAGAGGTAAATTTAAAACAAAATGGAAGCACTGCTTTATATGATGGGCTATAAACTTACTGAGTCTTTACTACAAGTAGTAAAAATACAAAGTTTTAGAAATTTGGATAAGTTAATTGATGCAGACCCATGTCAGGGAATGGGGCAAAAAAATCTAAAATATATCCCTACTTTTGAGGGGAGCACTGAATGAATTATCATGCCCATTTCTTTAGATCTCTTCATAGGGCCTTAGTTTAAAAGCATGATAGTCATATTTTGAAGTTGTAAGACCTGAGATAGCAAAAATGGGAAGGAGACTCTATTGAGGGAAATCTCCTTAAATAATAAGCAAGAAAGAACTGCAGATTGGAGCCAAACACGGTGGCTCATGTCTGTAATCCCTGCACTTTGGGAGGCTGAGGTGAGCGGATCACCTGAGGTCAAGTGTTCCAGACCAGCCTGGCCAATATGGTGAAACCCTGTCTCTACTAGAAATACAAAAAAACAGCCGGGCATGGTGGCGTGTGCTTGTAGTCCCAGCTACTTGGGAGGCTGGGGCAGGAGAATCGCTTGAACCCGGGAGGTGGAGGTTGCAGTGAGCTGAGATCACACCACTGCACTCCAGTCTGGGTGACAGAGGGAGACTCCGTCTCAAAAAAAAAAAAAAAAAAAAAAAGGGAAAGAAAGGAAGGAAGGAAGGAAGGAAGAAAAGAAAGAGAAAGAACTGCAGAGTGATCATGACAAACCAAATATCTTGGCTAATTAGAAATAAAGGCACCTTTGCAATAGGAAATGAACATAATAGCTATTCTGCTGTCCAGGTCTTCCATTAAACTCTGATGTACCCCTCAAAGCACTCAGCACTTATAACAGAGGGTGGGTTTGTATTTAGCATGTTACTGATTTACAGACTCATAAGCAAAAACGAAGCGTAAGTAGTCTGTTGGTCCAAGTTTCAATACAGGGCCTTTTTTTTTTGGAGACTTGTTTTGTCACCCATGCTGGAGTGCAGTGGCGTGATCTTGGCTCACTGCAACCTCCGCCTTCCGGGTTCAAGCGATTCTCCTGCCTCAGTCTCCCGAGTAATTGGGACTACAGGTGCGAGCCACCACGCCGGGCTAATTTTTGTATTTTTAGTAGAGATGGGGTTTCACCATATTGGCCAGACTGGTTCCACCCGCCTCGGCCTCCCAAAGTGCTGGGATTATAGGCGTAAACCACTGCGCCCAGCCAAAAGGGGCCTTTTTTTCTTTTATCTTTTTTTTTTTCTCACTGCAATCTCTGCTTCCCAGGTTCAAGGGATTCTCCTGCCTCAGCCTCCAGAGTAGCTGGGACTACAGGTGCGTGCCACCACGCCAGGCTAATTTTTTGTATTTTTAGTAGAGACGGGATTTCACCGTGTTAGCCAGGATGGTCTTGATCTCCTGACCTCGTGATCCACCCGCCTCGGCCTCCCAAAGTGCTAGGATTACAGGCATGAGCCATGGCGCCTGGCCCAAAAGGGGCCTTTCTAAAGGCATTTTATAAAAGGTGTTTGAAACACAAACCTGAAAAAAAAAAAAAGACTTTAGTTTAACAAAGGTAACCTAATGCTTACCCAGTGCTTTTTCCGCCGCCATATCTGCAAACAGGTGTGGAAGTGAAAAGAACAAGCAGACATAACACAAAATTATTTTCTTTCTTTCTTTCTTTCTTTTTTTAGATGGAGTCTAGCTCTGTTGCCCAGGCTGGAGTGCAGTGGTGCGATCTCAGCTCACTGCAACTTCTGCCTCTGGGTTCAAGCAGTTCTCCTACCTCAGCCTCCCAGGCAGCTGGGACTAGAAGCACCCGCCAGCACACCCAGCTAATTTTTTTGTAGTTTTAGTAGAGACGGGGTTTCGCCATTATTGGCCAGGCTGGTCTGGAACTTCCGACCTCAGGTGATCCGCTCACCTCGGCCTCCCAAAGTGCTGGGATTACAGGCGTGAGCCACCATGCCCAGCCACAAAACTATTTTCTTTTTTCTTCTTTTTTTTTTTGGAGACTGAGTCTCTCTCCATCACCCAGGCTGGAGTGCAGTGGTGGGATCTCGGCTCACTAAAATGTACGCCTCCCGGGTTCAAGCGATTCTCCTGCCTCAGCCTCCTGAGTAGCTGGGACTACCAGAGCTCTCCAACATGCCTGAGTAATTTTTGTATTTTTAGTAGAGACGGTGTTTCACCATCTTGGCCAGGCTGGTCTAGAGCTCCTGACTTTGTGATCCGTCCCCCTCAGCCTCCCAAAGTGCTGGGATTACAGGCCTGAGCCAACGCGCCAAGCCCAAAACTATTTTCTACTCCAATGTGCAAAGCAACCTAACAAGAAAAACCTTAAATATTTATTCTTTTTTTCCCTGTTAATGACTGGACTGTATTAACCTCGTATTTTCATTTGAAAATCATCTTGTTTCAATGATAATTGCTTTGTCATCAAAACAAATAATTTTTTTAAATTTAGTTTGATGACTGACAGCATGGCTAAAACATAAACAATTTTAAACTTCATTATTGTATATTTTTTCCTGTGAGGAATAACTAGCTTCCACATTTTTTAGAATGTTTTTCCTATTTTGTTACAAAAGTGTAAGCCGAATAAAAGAAATTTTTAGGAAGTCGAGTTTAAAAGTTTTCACTTAATTAATTAATTAATTAATTAATTATTTTTGAGACAAAGTTCACTCTGTCACCCAGGCTGGAGTGTAGTGGCACGATCTCGGCTCACTGCATCCTCTGCCTCCCTGGTTCAAGCAATTCTCTTGCCTCAGCCTCCTGAGTAGCAGGATTACAGGCACCTGCCACCATGCCCCACTAATTTTTGTATTTTTAGTAGAGATGGGGTTTCACCATGTTGGCCAAGCTGGTCTCAAACTCCTGACCTCAGGTGATCCACCCGCCTCAGCCTCCCAAAATGCTGGGATTACAGTCGTGAGCCATTGTGCCCAGCCTAAATTTATTTTTTAGATAAGTAAGTCTAGCTAAAGGTGACAAGGCTAAATACAGATATGCGCATGTAAAAAGAAATGAACTTGGGAATGTACGTTGAGACGACAAGTTTCCCACTGGCCATTCATTTAACAGCTTGCATCACATTGCAACTATCTTCCCTTGTTGATAATATGGGAATGAGTTAAAGAAATAGAAGAAATTAAAAGGGAGAAAGATTAAAGTCTGCGAGTGAGGTGGCAAAAGAGTTCAAAATAAAGTAAATGCTTCTAGAGAAAGCAAGTAAAAGGGGGCACGAAGAATTCCACTATAAATCATGCTAAGTGTGCTTAGACATCACAACTCCAGAATTACTCTAAGTGCTACCTTTTCTTGATGAACAAAGTGCAAGTAAGTGACCTTTGGTACCGACACCTAACTGTGCGAATAGTCAAAATATCCTGTAACAGAATCGATCAAGACCACTTAAAATTGCTTAATTTTGATGGTACTTTGTGATAAAATCATGAGCCAACTGTGAAAGACTATCTACCAGGCCCGCCTTTTCAAAAACTAAACATTATTGGGTGTGGTTGGTTGATTATGAAAAGAGAAACTACACTAATTCTTGGTAGTTTTGACAACGCCTTTAATGATAAAGAAGTGTGTTTAACATGTGTCTCTCATGTTCACTATGGTAAAGTTGATCAGTTTAACTCTTTGCAAACAAGCAAGAGATCCTGCAAGCAGGAAGCTTTTCTGTGGAACTCCTGACGCAACACAAACCATAACAGTTACTGCAAAGCTTAATGCAAACCCTCTAGAGTCCACGTTGACAAATTCTTTAACAAGCCCTGTGGTTACAGGGAAGCTGGTTTCACTGTGACTCACTCCTGCTCAAACAGTTTACTGGAAATGAAGGGGAGGGGGAATTTTCAGAGAAGTCATGTGATGGCCAGACAAACCACAACCAGTAAAGGTTCATCAGAGTCAAAAACAGGTCCCAGCAACAACTGACACCCAGAGTGTTCAAATGGTACTAAAGTGTATGAAAATGTGTCCTGTTTAGTTTCAGATCATCTACACCATAAACTCTTTCATGAATCTGTGTATGTAAAGGAAAAACTTCACAGCAGGAAAAACCAGCAGGCATTGACATGGTGTAGGCAACTGCAACCGCACACACTTCATAGGAAAATGTGCTTAAAAGAGAATAGCATTAGTGGAATGCCAAAGCACTTTCGTGAGTATTTAAATAATCTTATCAATTCCTTTCCCATAGTCTTTAAACTCAAATGATCAAACACATATTCTATCATTATCAAAAGAATCCTTCACTTTGACCCTATAGTTTGAACAGGGATGTTCGCTAGATAAATGTCTATTTTGTTTTACTACATTAAAAAAAAGGCATTGGCTATAAGAATGAGAACTACCATTACAACTAATAAACTGTTTTTTGGTTTTATATTTTCACTAGTAAAATAATGTAAATAACTCAAAACTTCTGAATAGGACAAAGATCCTATTAAGCTAAAAAATAAGATTTTTTTCAGCCTTAAATTTAATAGAAATTAGTAAGGTAAAAGATACTAGTATTAAAACTTAATTTGGGGATTTAGCTTCAACATACAGAGTAGGTAGCAATTATTGATTATTAATTACATTAATTACTATAGTTCTAAATAGAACCTAAAAATGTTCCCTTAAAAAAAGATTAAATTCAGAAACTATAAAATAGCCTTTGAGGAAATATTCAACCTAAAATGGTCGGCAGACTCATGAACGATACTCAACAGAAAGACAAGCTAATTGATATGAAAATAGAGGAAAAAAACTGATATTCTTTTTTATCTTTTTTTTTTTTTTTTTTTTTGAGATGGAATCTCACTCTGTCACCTAGGCTGGAGTGCAGTGGTGTGATCTCAGCTCACTGCAACCTCTGCCTCTCGGGTTCAAGCGATTCTCGTTCCTCAGCCTCCCAAGTAGCTGGGATTACACGTGCCTGCCATCATGCCCAGCTAATTTTTGTATTTTTAGTACAAAAAATTTTGTATTTTTACAAGGTTTCACCATGTTGGTCAGGCTGGTCTTTAGCCCCTGACCTCAAATGATCCACCTGCCTTGGCCTCCCAAAGTGCTGGGATTACAGGCATGAGTCATCATGCCAGGCCCCGATATTCTTTGAAAAGGTGAAGTTTTAAGACTTTTACATTTCTGATTTAATTTTAAATTTCCTATTCTGATAGCAATAATAAGAAGTAGGAAATTTCACATAGTCAGCAACCTAACACTGTGAGAAAGAATCCAAGTAGCAGGTCATTAAAACAGATGGCATTTAGGAAAGTAAACTTATTCAAAACATATTCTTGTAAGTAAATATGTACCACAACGTTTCTACTCTATTGTGTAAGCTTTAAATACAAAAATACCACAACCACTCCCGGACTCCTCCATTATTTCAGTAATACTGGCTGCCCTAATTTTTCAGGATACATCATGCAAATAAGTTCTTTTATTTTTCAAATTCTTTTATTCCTAAAGTATCTTTAATTTTTCTTTTTGGTTATACAGCTTATAGAATAAACAAGTCACAAGAATCTTCATTTGTTTCTAAAGTATATAATTTTACAAAAGTTGTTTTACTCAATGTGAATTAAAATTTGCAAGTCTGAAAAAATAAAAAAATTTTAAAAAGTAAAAAAATTTGCAAGTCATTTAACTTGGTGTCTTTTATATTATCTTCAGATGACAATTGCTCTCAGATGACTATTAAACTCAAAGATGCAAAACAGTTAAATCTTCCTTTCTTTGTAAAATTACTGTTGTTCAATTACATTTTACAGCAAAATAAGACTGAATATTAATGGACATGTTTCATGTAATGCTACACCTTTTCTTACTGTTATTTCATCATCTATTCAAAGTATCCACTGCATGAGTAGTATGTGTAACAGTAGGCAGGCATTGTTGAAAATACAAACATTTTTAAGCCCCCTTCTTAAGGAGTTTAGACTCCTGGAGAGATAAGCAAAGTCTATAAATAGTTTTAAAAGAAGGTAGAATGTGATAAGTGACACAAGAAAGACATAGCTGGGCTGAGATAGGAATTCAGAGACAATTTGAGAGGAGTGAAGGGGGTGAGGTAGGGGTAGGAAGGGAATCATAAAATAGTTCACAAAGAAGCCAGCAGCACATAAATTGAAAGGTAAGAAAACCGAAAAAGTAGACATGCAGATGGGAAGAAATGACACACTAGGCAAAGTTACGAAAAAGAACAATACCGCATAGTGGTGGAGGAAAAAGTTAAATTATTCCAAATGATCAGGCTAGTAATTTTTAAACTTAAAAACTTCAGAGTTCTTTAATTAAAAGAAATCTCTCTCCCTCTCCCTTCCTCCCTCCAATCTCTCTCTCTCACACACACACACACACACACACACACACACACTCTCTTTTTGATGGGTATTCTGGCAGTTTTTTAAAGTTCAATTTGAAAACCATCAATGCAGAGGATAAAAAACTGTTAAAGGGAAATCAGAAGTAGTCGTAGGTTGGGGCCAAGTAATGAAGAAAACTGGGTTAAATAGTTTAGATTTCACTCTATACACAGTGGGAGCCATCACAGATTTTTGAGCAGCAACGTTTCATAAGTAGAGATATTTTTCAGAAAATTATTTTTGTTACTTTGTGTGGGAAAAGATTGGGATAAAAAACTAGTAAAGAGTAGACCTACTAGCAAGCTGCTGGCAATATTTAGGTAAGGGTTGATAAAGGCCTGAAACAGTAACGGGAAGGGAGAAGAGAGGGCATGTAAGATACTATGGAGATAGAATCAACAGGCCTTAAAGAATTAATTACTGGGGATGGGAGGAAAGGAGGGAGTCAGATGACTCAGATTTTGACCCAAAGCGATTGTTAGGATGGTGATAGCATTAACAGAACACAGGAACAAAGAAGGAAAAGAAGATCATAAAGAGAATAATTAAACCTTGCATAAAACAGTCCACAAAGCACATAAACAGCTATTTAGACCTAACTTTTATTAATGATGCTAAAATTGCTCAAGGTCAGAGGAAGCTACATTCATTCATGTGTACCTCTCACAGACATCTAGTGGAAACATGATAGAAAGCCAAGAGCAAAAGGAAGTCAGCTTAGTGGAAAAATACTGCCTAATCTCAACATTGTACTCACAAAAATACAGCAGGTATCATAATAAATCAGAATACAAATAAATGCTTTAATCATCTTTTTCCCCCCTTAAAACATCTATAGTACGACATCCAACCATTAGTCAAGAATGGAATTTAAGTAAATAAAATTGTTTCATAACAACAATTTCTTTTTGTTTTTTTGAGACAGAGTCTCGCTCTGTCGCCCAGGCTGGATTGCAGTGGCGCGATCTTGGCTCACTGCTAGCTCCGCCTCCCAGGTTCATGCCATTCTCCTGCCTCAGCCTCCGGAGTAGCTGGGACTAGAGGCGCCCGCCACCACGCCCGGCTTTTTGTATTTTTTAGTGGAGACGGGGTTTCACCGTGTCAGCCAGGATGGTCTCGATGTCCTGACCTCGTGATCCGCCTGCCTCAGGCGTGTTGGGATTACAGGTGTGAGCCATCGCGCCCGGCCACAACAATTTCTTAGTAAAATCACATACACCATTTAACCTAGTTGGAAAGCACATGGCAAAGCAATGAAAGCCAAGTGGGTTTTTTTGTTTGTTTGTTTTTACTTTTTTGGCTGATAAACTTACTCTACTAAAGGGCTTTACCTTCAAAAATAAAAACCCATATTTTCTAACTCATTCTCATGCAATCTTAAAATTTAAATTTCCACTCATAGTTACGGATTGATTTTACTTAATTTGCCGTTTTAGCTACAGTTGATTCAACTTTTCCGTATTTTATTGCTTCTATCAAATTGGAGGTTTTACCAAATACATGTTATCTACGAGCAGATCCCAGCAACAAAGTCAGATAAACTTTGAATCTTTGCTAAACTGATTACTATAAGAATTTGTAAATCATAACCAATAAGATGTGACTAGAAAGATGTCAGTAAAGTTATAGCTTAGCAAATAAGAACCCAGTATCTTTTTAATATACCATTTCTAACATTTATAAAAATATAATAGGAAAAAAGATGCAAATTAGAACAACAAAATATAAGACAAAACTAACATATTAAAATCACTTGGAAAATAGTGTTGGAACAATATACAATTAGTTAATTACCTAAGAAATAAAAAAGTTAGATTCCTACATCATATCATATGTAAAAATATTTTCATAGATTAAAGACTTAAAAGAATAAAACCATAAAAGTACTAAAAGAAAATACAGGCCAGGTGCGGTGGCTCATGCCTGTAATCCCAGAACTTTGGGAGGCCAAGGCTGGCAGATCACTTGAGGTCGGGAGCTCGAGACTAGCCTGGCCAACATGGTGAAACCCCATCTCTACTAAAAATACAAAAATTAGCTGGGCGTGGTGACATGTGCCTGTAATCCTAGCTACTTGGGAGGCTGAGTTAGGAGAACCACTTGAACCCGGGAGGCAGAGGTTGCAGTGAGCCAAGATCACACCACTGCACTCCAGCATAGGCGACAGAGCGAGACTCTGTCTAAAAAAAGTAACATGTAACAAAACATACCCAGTAAATGACATGGAAAAACTACTGGGAATAAGGAATAATACTGGCAGCATATGACAAAGAGCATCTTCGTAAATATGTAAACCAGTAAGAAAATGAAAAATATATCATAAAAAAGATATATGCACCTGTTAGATGAACATTCTATTTCTTCTTTATTTGTATTTTCAGCATTTCATTATAATAAACATACTTTGTAGTAAGAAAAAAACCCGTTATAGCAAAGATGTAAAAATATTTGATGGCGTGGAAAAATGTTCACGTTTTTAGATTCAAATCAAGTCACAAAACAACAAGCAATATGATTTCACTCTTAGGTATATAAATATTTATAGAGAAAAGACTAAAGGGCACTCACCAATTTTCTACAATGAGATGTATCACTTCGTAATAAAAAATAATTTTATAATAACATTGGTATCACATGTCTATGATACTGTGAAAAAGGAACTTGTGACTAAAATTTATGGTATGATTCTAATTTTTATAAAAAGTTATGTATGCAAAGAAAGCAGTCTGGAATACAGTGATTATTACCCTACACTGGGGAAAAGGTGTGTGAGCTTTCACTTTTTACTTTATAATACTTTTGGAATGTAAGAATCTTATTACTAAAATTACTTGTATAATTAAAAAATATGCAGATCTGTAAAACATAAAATAAGCAAAGGGCCTAAGACAAATTCATGATTGAAAGCATTAAAAATCTTCTCTTTGCCAAGCCATAGCAAGAAACTCTCCTTTGAACAAGAATTAAAACATTAGTACTCTCTCAGATAATTTATAACATGGAAAACCGGCAACAGTCTCTTTCCACTTGTTCTCCCTCACCCCTTCAACTGCAAAACAACTATAAACAAATAAAAATTAAAAATCTTATACACCTTATCTGAAACTGGGAAAAAGTATGTAAGGAAAATTATATCCACATCCACTGAAATCTATCATAAGCCACAAAATTGATGGAAACTGGTGAAAAAATCATGAAAAGGAATGAAGAAAAGAAAAATCAGGCTGGGCACAGGGGCTCACACCTGTAATCCCAGCACTCTGGGAGGCCCAGGCGGGTGGATCACCTGAGGTCAGTAGTTCGAGACCAGCCTGGCCAACATGGTGAAATCCCATCTCTACTGAAAATACAAAAAATTAGCCAGGCGTGGTGGCGGACGCCTATAATCCCAGCTACTTGGGAGGCTGAGGCAAGAGAGTTGCTTTAACCCAGGAGGCAGAGGTTGCAGTCAGCTGAGATGGCGCCACTACATTCCAGCCTGGACAACAAGAGTGAAACTCTGTCTCAAAAAAAAACAAAAAACAAAAAACAAAAACAAACAAACAAACAACACGAAAAATCCAATATATGAGAAAAAAACTAGTTCTTCACTTTTTATTGCATTAACCTGGATGAAAATATTGCTACAGTATGATATGGTAAGCACCGTACTACTACCATGCCCAGCTAATTTTCTGTATTTTTGGTAGAGATGGGGTTTCACCACATTGGCCAGGCTGGTCTCGAACTCCTGACCTCAAGTGATCCGCCCACCTTGGTCTCCCAAAGTGCTGGAAGTACAGGCGTGAGCCACTGCACCAGGCAACAGTATATGATTTCTAACAAAGAACATGAAATAGTATGTGTGTACATTTTGCTCACTTGATTTTTCAATATAAATAAGCAAATATGAAATTAGGTACTGAGAAATGTACAGTTTATCTTAAAATAGTGATTTTAATTATTGGCTTTACAGGATGAAAATAGCCAAACCTCATAACCAACAGAAGTATTGTGTGCATTCTGGTTTCCACAACTCAAAGAAAAAGTGGTATTAGAGAAGATCCCCTCAAAAAGTAACTAATCAGGGACATAAGAGATGAAAGAAAAAGATTACTACCCCAACAGTAGATAGATAAAGACTGAGAAAAGAAATGGTCAAAGTCTTCAAGAGCTCAAATTACATGGATAAAATAAAGAATTCTTCATCAAATTCTAGAAGATCTTAGTTTTAGGAACTGAGCTTTTAGATGGCAATAAGCTTATGAAATTCATTCTTTAAAATTCTAAAATCAAAACCCTGCAAAGAATGAAATAAGTCTTCTACTCTGATATTCTAGCCAACGTAGGGTGTGCTATGGATGGGATCCTTGAGAGATATCACACAGAAACAAGGCACTCACTGCACTCTGTGAGCAATACGAATGACTTTTCTTAGTTTAAACCACTAAATATTGGGGTGATTTGTTACTCAGTAATACACAACTGGAATACTCTTTGTTCTAAAAATAACCCCAAAACATAGAAAACAGAAATGAGAACTCAATCTTTGATGAAGTTAGCATTAATAAATGAGGACAGGACAAACAGAAGAAAAGATTATACCTGAGAGCGTACAGGTGAGGGATATGTAAGAGAAGCAAAATACTTTGCCCCACAAAACTCCAAAAGAGCTCTTCAGCAGAACTGCCAGAAGAGGCTGGCATAGGGCTGAAAACAAGGAGAATGCAAAAGACTCCCAGGTCCCATCCCTACTCAGCACAGCCAGGCAAGTCTCTCTCCCATATCAGTAGGAGACATAGTCTCTAGACAAAAGTGAATGTTCTGGGCTCAGGACATACTTGTGCTTGTGTTTGTGTAGGTATTCACAGATAGAACAGAAAGTGAGTTGAGCAACAGTCCACATACTAAATGGAGATCTCTAACCACTCTTCCCCAGTCTAGCTTTAGTGTGTCAGCAGCAAGGCTGATACAGATGTTCCTTGACTTACAACGGGTGACGTGTCTTAACCCCTTCGTACTGAATATATCGTAAATCAAAAATGCATTGAATACATCTAACCTACCAAACATCATAGCTTAGCCTAGCCTCCCTTAGACATGCTCAGAAGACTTACATTAGCCTATAGTTGGGCAAAATTACAGTACACTGCAGAGTATGGACGTTTACCCTCACGATCACCTGGCTGACTGGGAGCTGTGGCTCACTGCTGCTACTTGGCATTGTGTGAGAGTATGGTACCACATATCGCTAGCTGGGGAAAAGATCAAAATCCAAAATTCGACCTATGGTTTGTACTGAATGTGTATCAATTTCATACCATTGTAAAGGTGAACAATCATAAGTCAAACCACTGTAAGTTAGGGACTGTCTGCATTGCCTAGGCAAGAAATTGAAGGATCCATCATGGAGAAACTGAACTATCCCCAAGAAAAGATCAATAGACACTGATACATGGAGGTTCTCAGTAAATATTAAGCCTGGATGCCACTTGACTGTACAATAGGGAAGCCTCACCATCACTACACCTGGCCTGTACGCACATAGCTTCCACTTAGCTTTTAAGTGCCTTATTCTTTTTTTTTTTTTTTTTGAGACAGAGTCTCGCTCTCACCCAGGCTGGAGTGCAGTGGTGCGATCTCGGCTCACTGCAAGCTCCACCTCCCAGGTTCACACCATTCTCCTGCCTCAGCCTCCCAAGTAGCTGGGACTACAGGCGCCCGCTACCATGCCCAGCTAATTTTTTTTTGTATTTTTAGTAGAGATGGGGTTTCACTGTGTTAGCCAGGATGGTCTCAATCTCCTGACCTCATGATCCGCCTGCCTCTGCCTCCCAAAGTGCTGGGATTACAGGCTGAGCCACTGCGCCCGGCCTTAAGTGCCTTATTCTTATATAAACATACAAATAAGGATTATCAGGCTTTGAGGAAAGCCTCGAACTCCAAATTGAACAAACAGAAAAGATGATGCCTGAAAAATACATACAAATTGCTTTTTGAAAATAAATATGTTAACAGCAGAAAAACATTTCGATATAAGACTTAGAAGATAAACTTGGGAAATCTCATAGATAGTAAAATGAGATAAATATTAGAAGCAAAAAGGTTTAAAAAATTAAAAGGATGGGCATAGGAGGCCTAACATTGAAGCAACTAGAATTCCAGGAAGCAAGAACAGAGACTAAAGAGGGAAAATTCACATAAAAAATACAAGAACATTTCCCCAAACTAAGGAACAAGTTTTCTGAGCACCTATCAGAGTACACTTTGTTTTTTTCTTTTGTTTTGTTTTGTTTTGAGACGGAGTCTTGCTGTGTCGCCCAGGCTGGAGTGCAGTGGCATGATCTTGGCTCACCGCAACCTCTGTCTCCAGGGTTCACGCGATTCTCCTGTCTCAGCCTCCCAAGCAGCTGGGACTACAGGCGCATACGACCACACCCAGCTAATTTGTTTATATTTTTAGTAGAGATGGGGTTTCACCATGTTGGCCAGGCTGGTCTTGAACTCCTGACCGTAGGTGATCCACCCACCTCGGCCTCCCAAAGTGCTGGGATTACAGGCGTGAGCCACTGTGCCAAGCTCAGAATACATTTTAAAAAGACTGTACCTCAGATAATGAACCTAAAAGCTTCTAGAGAGGAAAAAAAAAAAAAAGTAGACTGCTTATAAAGAGGACTCAGAAGGGCATCGGTCCTCTGGATACCAATTACAGAAACTTGAAGACAATTGAACAATGCCTTCCAAATTCTAAGTATAAAAAGTGATTTTCAACCCACAATCCTATATTCAGTTAATTAATTGTGAATGAAGAACATGCTAGTTTAGAATGTATGGTATCACATTTTCCATTTACTCACCCTTTCACAGAAAGCTACAGCAGAATATGTTCAAGCAAAATGAAGGTGTAAATTAAGAAAGAGGAAGACAAGAAATCTAAACCAAGACAGAAGCAACTGTGCAGAAGGGCAACTGAACAGCAAGTCCAGAATGGAGTGGGAGCATGGAGGGCTCCAGAGAGATGACTTCATGGAAAAAAATGGAATTGATATAATTTTATTTGTGTTACTGAGTGGAAAGTGGTATCATGAAATGTTTTTACAGGGCTGTTGGAGGGGAGAGAAGGCAAGCCAGAGATGTAAAGACTATGCAAATTTGAAAATGTTAATTCTAAGAAAAAAAGGTTTAAAAACAAAAGGAGAAATAATCATAGTACATTAGTTGACTTATGAGAGAACAACTCTCATACCCATTTGGAATCCAAGTCATAGCAAAAAAATGTATAGCTGCAAGCCACCTTATATTTATTCCACTTCAACTTGCTGATTTCATATAGATAAAAAAAGAATTTTAGAGATGTTAAATGACATACATTAGTTAGTGCCATAACTCAAAGAACTATCAGTTGTCACAAGTCTCACCCATCTGCTTCTGTGGACAGACTGGTTTCAGTAATCGGAATATACCAGTAATGCTGGCATTCTGAGTTTTTGTTCTACCTATAAGTATGTGAAATTTGGGAAGTAACAACTAAATCTACTGTTTTCTATAAAGTTAGAAGAATGGTACTTTTCCAAACTCCCTCAGAGTTAACACAAGGGTCATATTAGATACTGGATTTTTAAAATGTTAAAAATAATTTTAAAAGTTTATATTTGTAATAATTATTAGCATTAATATAAGCATTATGATGTCATGAGGGGCATAATATTTGGTTGGCAGATAAGGCAAAGCAGATACCAGGGCAATTTGCTCTTTCCACAAAGAGCAGATGTTCATGGCTCTTTATTTCATTTGGTTTATATTTGGCTATTCTAAATTCATATTTGAAAGTTTTGTATTTAATTAAAAACTATAACCATACTTGGTTGAATTTTATTTCATAATGCTTCTTGTTTTTTTTTAGGTGGGGTCTTGCTCTGTTGCCCAGGGTAGAGTACAGTAGTGCAAATGCAGCTCACTGCAGCCTCCACCTTCTGGGCTCAAGCAATGCTCCTGCTTTAGCCTCCCAAGTAGCAGGGACTACAGGAATGCACCACCCTATACAGCTAATTTTTCATTTTTTGTAGAGATGAGATCTTGCCATGTTGCCCAGGCTGGTCTTGAATCTCTGGCCTCAAGCAATCCTCCTGTTTCAGCCTCCCAGAGTTCTCGGTAATAATGCATTTTTAAAAAGCCTATCTGACTTGAAGATGGAGATTCAATCTTTCAACAAGGTTTTTAGGAATTTTCCTGAAAACAAAACACTCTGTTGAGATAACTGAGATAGAGGCTGATACACAGATTGTGATTAGGTCAAAAAGCCTCAACCAATTATGTTATTGCTTGCCTAGGCCTAGCATTTAATATTTTTCTGTTTTGAAAGTTTACCTTGCTCATCTTGAGGACATTGTCTAGAATACTCCAGGGCATTCATTAATCTGACTGAGGCAAAGGCAAGTCTGAACTGCTGAATAGTTTGAACTGTTAAATATTATTCAAAAAGAAAGTTCAGGCCAGGTGTGGTGGCTCACGCCTGTAATCCCAGCATTTTGGGAGGCCAGGGTGGGAGGATCACTTGAGCCCAGGAGTTTGAGGCCAGCCTGGGCAACATAGTGGGACCCTGTCTCTACAGCAAATAAAAATTAGCTGGCCATAGTGGTATATACCTGTAGTCCCAGCTACTTGAGAGATTGAGGCTGGGGAATAACTTTGTGTTTTTTGAGATACTCCCATTCTGTCACCCAGGCTGGAGTGCAGTGGCACAATCAGGGCTCACTGCAATCTTTGCCTCCCAGGCTCAAGTGATCCTCCCAACTCAGCCTCCCAAGTAGCTAGGACTGCAAGCATGCGCCACTAGGCCCAGCTAAGCTTTTTAAAAAATTTTTTGTAGGCCGGGCATGGTGGCTCACGCCTGTAATCCCAGCACTTTGGGAGGCCAAGGCGGGCGGATTGTGAGGTCAGGAGATCGAGACCATCCTGGCTAACATGGTGAAACCCCGTCTCTACTAAACAAAATACAAAATATTAGCCAGGCGTGGTGGCGGGCGCCTGTAGTCCCAGCTACTCGGGAGGCTGAGGCAGGACAATGGCGTGAACCCAGAAGGTGGAGCTTGTAGTGAGCCGAGATCAGGCCACTGCACGCCAGCCTTGGCGACAGAGCAAGACTCCATCTCAAAAAAAAAAAAAAAAATTTTTTTTTGTAGAGACAAGGTCTCACTATTGCCCAGGCTGATCTCAAACTCCTAGGTTCAAGTGATCTGCCCACCTCGGCCTCTCAAAGTGCTGGGATTACAGGCATGAGCTACCACCCCCGGCTGGAGCCTAAGAGTTTGAAGCTGCAGTAAGCTATGTTTATATAAGAGTTTGAAGCTGTAGTAAGCTATGTTTATATCACTGCACTCCAGCCTGAGTGACAGAGTGAGACCTTGAATCAAAAACAAACAAACAAAACAAAACAAAAAAAAGGAAGAAAGAAGCAAAGAAAGAAAAAGTTCTACTATTACTATTGTCATATATACTACTACATATTGCTTACTAGTTTAAAGTTTTAGTAACTACTTAAGAATTTGATATAATTCATGTATTTCCCTAGCAAACATTTCAGCAGCTCTGCACACTATGTGGAATACAGAATGAAGCTGCTTTCAAGGGAGGAAAGGGCCACTATAGATATAGCCATAAAATAAGATTTCTTTCTTTCTTTTTTTTTTTTTTTTTTTTTAGAGAGAGGGCCTGTTGCTTAGGCCAGAGTACAGTGGGATGATCATAGCTCACTTGCAGCCTCAAACTCCTGCGCTTATGCAATCCTCCTGCCTCGGGTTCTCAAAGTGCTGGGATTACAGGAGTGAGCCACCACATCTGGCCTTTGATGTTATGTTTAACAATTAATTCAGAAGTTCTATTATTTTGGACTCAAAGCAGCAGTCTGCTTGGTAATACCTCTAAACAAATAATGGAGAAAGTAAGTTTCAGCTCCTTAACATCATTGGCAACATTAATTTACCCTGGTTTCTGACAAGGTGTTTTAGTGTATTAAGAGTTGTCTTATTGCATTTTTCTATTCTAAGATCAAGATTATCTTTTATATTTTGACCTTTCTAAATATTCTATCTCAAGCAATATTTTTCTTTCTTCTTCTTTTTTTTTTACTTTAGCAGTTTTCTTCTTCAGAGTAACTACTAACAATTTTACCTTAATAGCCTCTTTAGGAAGAAGTAAAGTGTTCTATTTTCTATCCCCACTGTTCTTACTTGTGCAGACTCTGCATGTTCCAGCATCTCTTCAAATTCCTGATACTCTTCATCATCTGGTTCAGCACCTGAGAGGCGAGCTGCTCTGGCCATGAAATACGGAGGCAGCTCTCCGATTGCTGTACCGATACCCTAGGTGAAAAACCAAAATACTTACAATGAAGTTCTGTTATCAACAGTGACACTTAATAGATCAAACCCATACTCTTCTATATCACCAGAAGCATTTTGAGATGCAATATATTGGGGGAAAGCATACACTACATAATCAAAATAATAAAAGTTTGAATCCTGGCTCTAATTCTGACCTATCTGATGCTTGGCAAGCATCACATAAAACCCTTAAGACAAGCCAGGCACAGTGGCACGCACCTGTAGCCATAGCTACTCAGGATGCTGAGGCAGGAAGATCACCTGAGCCCAGGAGTTTGAGGCCAGCCTGGGCAACATTCTGAGATTCCTGTCTATGAAAAAAAAAAAAAAAAAAATCTTGAGACAACACCTGGCTCATTGTAGACACTAAGTAAATTTTAGTTCTCTAGAATCTCTACTTAGACTCTGTTATTTTTATCATTTGCCCCCCCCCCACCGCTTCTGATATCTAAATGATCTGGTAATAAGAATTCACCAGTGGCTGGGCACGGTGGATCACGCCTGTAATCCCAGCACTTTGGGAGGGCGAGGCGGGCGGATCCCGAGGTCAAGAGATCGAGACCATCCTGGCCAATAGGGTGAAACCCCATCTCTACTAAAAATACAAAAATTAGCTGAGTGTGGTGGCACACACTTGCAGTCCCAGATACTCTGGAGGCTGAGGCAGGAAAATTGCTTGAACCTGGGAGGCGGAGGTTGCAGGGAGCTGAGATCGCACCACTGCACTCCAGCCTGGCAACAGAGCAAGACTCTGTCTCAAAAAAAAAAAAAAAAGAATTCACCAGTATATGTGTTAGATAAAAATTCTCTAGGAAATCCTCTGGAACTTCAGAAGTTGCTTTAATTTAAATACAACTTTTCTTCTGTTGAGTTAAAACTTTTAACAAATTGTAGTCAGAAAGCCCTTTGAACACTAAACATTAGGATGAATAAGTTTTCTTTTTCTTTTTTTTTTTTGAGATGAAGTCTCACTCTGTCACGAAGGCTGGAGTGCAATGGCACGATCTCGGCTCACCACAATCTCTGCCTCCCAAGTTCAAGCAATTCTCCTGCCTCAGCCTCCCTACTAGCTGGGACTACAGGTGTGTGCCACCACGTCTGGCTAATTTTTGTATTTTTAGTAGAGTCAGAGTTTCACTATGTTGGCCAGGCTGGTCTCGAACTCCTGACTTTAGGTGATTCACCCGCCTCGGCCTCCCAAAGTGCTGGGATTACAGGTGTGAGCCACCACGCCCAGCCAAGCTCTGCTTGTTCTTAAAAAGCAATGTTAAGCATTTCAGTTTGCTCTGTCTTATGGTTCTGCCTCCAAATGCTCTGAAAAGAATTCCCAAGGGACCAAATCAAATTCAAATATTTTGTATTCACAATGGGTGGAACCAACAATTTCCACGTGTAACTACATTATCCATACTTGAAACAAGAATTTTGAAAAAAAGTCCAGGCACAGTGGCTCACGCCTGGAATCCCAGCACTTTGGGAGGCCGAGGTGGGTGAACTGCCTGAGCTCAGGAGTTTGAGACCAGCCTCGGCAACATGGCGAAACCCCAACTCTACTAAAATACAAAAAATTAGCTGGGCATGGTGGTGCGTGACTGTAGTCCCAGCTACCTGGGAGGCTGAGGCATGAGAATTGCTTGAACCCGGGAGGTAGAGGTTGCAGCAAGCTTATGGGTGACAAAGCAAGACTCTATCTCCAAAAAAAAGAAAAAAGAGAAAAAGAATACTTAACTGCCAAAAGATTAAGCCTACATTTAGTCAAAAAACAGACAGAGAAGGCAGGAGAGACATATATACATGGATATAGGCAAAAACCAAATCATATATATTGCTAAATAAGAAAAGTTGGTCAGACGTCATGGCTTGCACCTATCATCCCAGAACTTTGGGAGGCTGAGGCAGGTGTATTGCTTATGTACATGAGCTCAAGAACAGCCTGGGCAACATAATGAGGCTGTCTCTACAAAAAATTATGCACTTGTGGTCCCAGTTACTTGGGAGGCTGAGGTAGGAGGATCACCTGGGCCCAGGAGGTCAAGGCTGCCATGAGCTGTGATCATGCTACTACACTCCAGCTTGGGTGACAGGTGAGACTCTGTCTCAAAAAAAAACAAAAAACAAAAAAAACCAAAAAACACTGTAATGTTGGCCAACTTTGGAGGATGCTAGAGAACCAACTTATTATTTTAAAAACTGGTATAATAAAGATCAAGTATTTATCTTTTTCTGATATAAACTATATCTCAGGGTAACTAAATTAGTGACAAGGAAAAGTTTTCCTTCATCAAAGTATTATTTCAGACCCAGTACGGTGGCTCATGCCTGTAATCCCAGCAGTTTAAAACCGGCCTGGGCAACACAGCAAAACCCTGCCTCTACAAAAAATTAGCTTGGCATGGTAGCTTGTGCCTTTAGTCCCAGCTATTCAGGAGGCTGAGGTGGGAGGATTGTTTAAGCCTGGGAGGTCAAGGCTGCAGTGAGCTGTGATTGTGCCACTGCACTCCAGCCTGGTGACAGAGTGAGACCCTGTCTCCAGTTAATAATTCAAAAAAAAAAAAAGTGTAATGTAACTGGGATACTAATATTTTATAACCTCTAATAAAATAATGGACATATATAATAAAAAATCATCCATGGTGCTAATATCACAAAAAGGAAGGACAAACAGACATTGTATCTCGTGATAGAAATACACAAGGCTATGAAGTGTATTCCTATTTACAAAAAAAAAAACACAATTTATCAACTCAAAGGAAACACAAGGAACAGAGCAACATGCTTAAATTATACTAATTGGAATTTAGTCAGTAAAATTCAGACCATGGGAAATTATTTAACAGTTTCTTCAGCATAAATTTGAAAAGAAATAAAATCCCAGCACTTTGGGAGACTGAGGCAGGCGGATCACTAGGTCAGGAGTTTGAGACCAGTCTGACCAACATTGTGAAACCCCATGTCTACTAAAAATACAAAAAATTAGCCGGGTATGGTGTTGTGCGCCTATAATCCCAGCTACTCAGGAGGCTGAGGCAGGAGAATCGTGGGAATACGAGAGGAGGTTGCAGTGAAATGAGATTGCGCCATTGCACTCCAGCCTGGGTGACAGTGCAAGACCCCACCTCAGAAAAAAAAAAAAAAGAAATAAACGTAATCAGAAAAATTTGAACACTAATTGGATAATGAATTTTAAGAGACTACTACAGTTTCTTTTAGGTGTGATAATGCATTTTAGGCCCCAAGGCTGATATATTTACAGATGATGTGTATTATGATATCTGGGATCAGCTTCAAGATAATTGAGAAGAGAATGAGAAAGGGTATAGATACAACAATATAAACTATTAGTTAATACTAGCTGAACTTGAGTGAGAGTATATTAAATTCATTTTATAATTCTCTGCACCTTTGGAAAATCTTCCATAGAAAAAAGAAGGACAGAAAGTGTAACATCTTACTCAAAACATGAACTTCTCCTAAGTTCAAATGTTAAGTCAAATGTTCAACAGTTCTGAAAGCAATCATGTGATTGAAGCTCATGACAAATTTCCTAAAAGTTAAGAAGGAAGTAACATAATGGACTGAAATGAAATCAAGGGCTGTATACTGTCTTATACATAGTTGACTATATTTACTGTTATATTTTAGTTTAATTCTCCTAGTGTTTTCCCATATTAGCAAGAAACAATGGGAATCATGAGTCAGTACTCTCTTATTATGCAAATAAATAACAAGGGAATTTAGTCATCCAGGCAGGTGTCCCAAAACACATTATACCCTAGACACAGACATTTATTTATCTCAAATTAGATACTGAAGTCTCATCATTTCATAATCCTTACAATTTTATGATTCTCTATAAAATTCAAATATATATTTGTATAAGATACAAAATTCTTTACATTTGTTTATATTCAAAACAAAACATAACTTGTGGAACACTGAAAACTGTCAGCCTAAGTTTAATTAAGGAGAGAGAATGACTGGCTTCCTTACTGCAAAATAAGTGGTATGTACAGTCAAGCAATAATTCAGAAAGCTCTCCTCCAAACCATCTACTACATACAAATTTATTACCCTTAAATCCTTCTTAAACTAGAGAAGAGTTTAATATGCACAAAATATGCAAACCAACTGATAACACAGCATCTTCTTGGAGTGCTAATTTTATTCAAAGATTCATTCAAAGATTTATTCAAAGACAAAAATTCTGAATTTGTACTTTTAAAAAGTTTTGTCAGGTGAGGTGGGGAAAAAACATTTTGTCAAGTGAACTCACAAGCAAATCTGCAGCACGGTGCTTTTATATTAAGAAATGTAAGTTTAATGATAAAAATCTGGAGAGCAGGAATTTAAAAAATCTATCTTTTTAGTCGAGAAACCCTGTCTCTACTAAAAATACAAAAAAATTAGCTGGGCATGGTGGCGCATGCTTGTAATCCTAGCTACTCAGGAGGCTGAGTCAGAATCACTTGAACCTGGGAGGCGGAGGTTGCAGTGAGTGAGATTGTGCCATTGCACTCCACCCTGGGCAACAAGAGCGAAACTCTGTCTTTAAAAAAAAAAAAAAAAAGTTTTCATTTTATTTATTTATTTATATTTTTTTGGAGACAGAGTCTCACCCTGTTGCCCAGGCTGAAGTGCAGTGGCACAATCTTGGCTCACTGCAACCTCTGCCTCCCGGGTTCAAGCAATTCTCCCACCTCAGCCTCCTGAGTAGCTGGGATTACAGACCTGTGCCACTACACCCGGATAATTTTTGTATTTTTGGTAGAGATGAACTTTCACCACGTTGGCCAGGCTGGTCTTGAACACCTGACCTCAAGTGAGCCGCCTGCCTCAGGCTCCCAAGTAGCCGGGACTACAGGGGCCTGTCACCATGCCCAGCTAATTTTTTGTGTGTGTATTTTTAGTACAGACAGCATTTCACTATCTTGGCCAGGCTGGTCTTGAACTTCTGACCTCATGCTCTGCCTGCCTTGGCCTCCCAAAGTGCTGGGATTACAGGCGTGAGCCACCGCGCCCGGTGAATTAATTCTTATATATGGTGTAAGGTAAGGGTCCAACTTCATTCTTTTGCATGTGGATATTCAGTTTTTACAGCATCCCCCTTGTTTTTTCTTCTTTGAGAGGGAGAGTTGCTCTGTCACCCAGGCTGGAGTGCAATGGTGTGATCTCAGCTCACTGCAACCTCCACCTCCTGGGTTCAAGCGATTCTCCTGCCTCAGCATCCCGAGTAGCAGTGATTACAGGCACCCACCACCATGCCCAGCTAAGTTTTATATTTTCAGTAGAGATGGGGTTTCACCATGTTGGTCCGGCTGGTCTCGAACTCCTGACCTCAGGTGATCCACCTGCCTTGGCCTCCCAAATTGCTGGGATTACAGGTGTGAGCCACTACACCCAGTCCCCAGCACCATTTGTTGAAGACTGTCCTTGTAAATGTTGAGAACAATATTAACAAATTTAAACATAACTTAGTGTGTGCTGTATTTTTAATATAACGAGATAGTTACAAAGAAGGAAAGAAGAGCAAACATTTGACCTATTAATCAGTATTTATTGACATTCCTATACTACATGCAAAACTTTTTCAAAAAAATTAATTAATTTTTTTTTGAGATGGAGTCTCGCTGTGTTGCACGGGCTGAAGTGCAGAGGTGCAATCTTGGCTCACTGCAACCTCTGCCTCCCGGGTTGAAGTGATTCTCCTACCTCAGCCTCCCAAGTCACTGAGAATACAGGTGTGAGCCACCATGCCCAGCTAATTTTTTGTATTTTTAGTAGAGATGGGGTTTCACCATGTTGGCCAGGCTGGTCTCAAATCCACCTACCTCGGCCTCCCATAGTGCTAGGATTATAGGAGTGAGCCACCATGCCCAGCCCTATGTGCAAAACTTAATGCTGATTACTATGATGCTAATACATTTAAGGTATATTTAATATTTTTTAGGATCCTAAATATTATTTGGGGAAGAAAGCCACCATACCAGCCAAATTAACTAATTTAAAGCATGTGTAAAGCCAGGCCTAATAAGCACTACAGACAATATATACTACAGAAATTTGGAGGAGGCAGTTATCACGGCCAGCTGAGATAGTGGTTTTCATTTGTTGGCCTTAAGGTTAATCCAGCAATGTAAATAATTTTTGAAGAACAAAAGTATAATATTAAGAAAAAAAGACAAATTTACATACAAAGTCCCTTTTCTAGCATGTTCCAAGTATCTTCTGTTATTCTAACATTTTTTTCATCAAAAGACTAATGTCATCAAATTTATAAAGCATATGCAACTAGTATAATAAATTTGTTTCCAGTGTTTATAAAAGAGCAACAGGAAACATGACAATTTTTCCTGTCTTTCATATTCAACAAATTCAACATGATGGTATTTCCTTTATAATTCTTTTAAAGCAAAACACAATTGCTAACACTTAACTGTGTTTCAAAACTCTGCTTCTCCCGAGGGTATGGTATTCATGCTCATTTTAATGAGTTAAGATTTGTAAGTGATCTGTTCCATAATCTTTAATTTCCTAAGAAATTGTTAGTGGGAAAAAATTACAGGAACATAACAAATCCCAATGAGTTAAAAAAAAAAAACCTCAAATGGTAAAAGAAATCTTTAACCAATGAATTATTCCTACGGATGCCTGAATAAATTTAGGCATACAGGGCTGGGTGAGGTGGCTCACGCCTGGTGGATCACCTGAAGTCAGGAGTTCGAGACCAGCCTGCCCAACATGGAGAAATCCCGTCTCTACTAAAAATACAAAAAAATCAGCTGAGCATGGTGGCGGGTGCCTGTAATCCCAGCTACTGGGGAGGCTGAGGCAGGAGAATTGCTTGAACCTGGGAGACGGAGGTTGCAGTGAGCCGAGATCGTGCTACCACACTTTAGCCCGGGCGACAGAGCAAGACTGTCTCAAAAAAAAAGCAAAAAAAAAAAAATTTAGGCACACAAAAAAAATTGTGTGGATTAGAATCCATCTGCCACTTAACATGCTGTCCAAAGAATTTTGTAAAATAAACTTAAGCAAACCACAAAAAGAATAACTGGAACAACTGAAAGTAAAATTGCCATATACGATCATACAGCCTGATACGTTCACTATAATAAGGCTTGGTTTATATTAAGAAATGTCTGACCTTACTTTAGTTAGCATTATAATAACTCAGAAAATGAAATGAGTTCTCTAAGAACATAATATTTTCTTGTTGTTGTTGAGATGTAGTCTCGCTCTGTAGCCCAGGCTGGAGAGCGGTGGCGGGTCTCGGTTCACTGCAACCCCTACTTCCTGGGTTCAAGCAATTCTCATGCCTCAGCATCCCCAGTAGCTGAGATGACAGGTATGCGCCACCACGCCCGGCTAATCTGTGTATTTTTAGTAGAGGCAGGGTTTCACCATGTTGACCAGGCTGATCTCGAACTCCTGGCCTCAAGTGATCTGCCTGCCTTGGCCGCCCAAAGTGCTGAGATTACAGGGATGGCCACCAGGCCCAGCCAGAGCACAGTATTTTAATCTAAAAGTAAGACATACGGGAGGATCACTTGAGCCCAGGAGGTTGAAGCTGCAATGAGCCGAGATGGCGCCATTGCACTCCAGCCTGGGCAACACAGCAAGGCCCTGTCTCAGTAAATAAATATATAAATAAATAAATGCATACATACATATACACACACACAATTTTTATTTGCCAAATAAATAAAAGTAAAATTTTAAATTAAAAAAAGTACGACATATGACATTTACCAATCTAATATTTATATATAACTATATATTACCAATCTAATATTTATATATATTTTATATAACTCTTAGATAAATTCTAAAAGTTTATCAGGTATAGAAATACTAGAACAAATTTTATAATGTAGTATATAGTGGACGCTTGAACAACATGGATTTGAACTGTGCCAGTACAAGTGATAATGGGTGTGCCTCTCATGGCTCCCCATCTACCTCCTCCACCTCCTTTGCCTGTGCCACCCCTAAGACAGCAAGACCAACCCCTTCTTTCCCTCCGCCTCCTCCTCAGCCTCAGCCTCTTCAACATGAAAATGGAGTGGAAATGATGATCCGTTTCCACTTAATTAATGATAAATATATTTCCTTTCCCTTATAATTTTCTTTGTAATATAGTATACAATACTATATTAACACATACAAAATATGTGTTAATCTACTATTTATCATTAAGGCTTCCGTTCAACAGTAGGCTATTAGCAGTTAAGTTTTTGGGGAGTCAAAAGTTATATGTGGATTTCCTACTGCACAGGGGGTTGGCACCCCTAACCCACACATGGTTCAAGGCTCAACTGTAGTTCCATCATCTGTACTCCCTTTCCCTGCTGGAGTCTACTTGGCCTCAGTTGTTTTGTGATAACATATGGTTCATGCCTTTCTTCTCAATGCCATTCATGAATAGGAGATGCTCTAAAAGGTTTCTTTTGCCTTGGAAGTAGGTAGCTGGTTACTGACTGAATCATTTACTGACAAGGAATATGTTTAGATTCCATTTCAATAAGGTACACACACTATCAAGATGGTGAGGTTAGTTTTAAACAAATATGAAAATGCATATCTTACCCACATGCAGGCTTCAATCCTAACTTTTGAGATGATACTCCACAAAGAAATGGTTCCTTCAGTGCCCTCTTCATCTGGACAAATAATCTGATCAGGATAGGGTGGTTCGGGAAAATTAACTGAATTGCATTCATAAGCAGCTAATGTAACTGAGGCTATATGTGGACCCTATAAAACAAATACAAGAAACTTCTGATAAGAACTATTAAAAAATTATCAATACACATTATTTTAAAAATATATTAATTACCGTGTAAGAAAAATCTTAGCTTTCAAAGAACAAAAATAATTCTAAATAATTTCAAGATGCAGTTAGTAATATGAAGAAAATAATCCTTCCCAGAATCTCTTCCTGGTTGACTAAAAAAAAAATCAGATTTATTGAGGTAAAATTTACACATAATGAGTCACTTATTTGAGGTCTACATTTCAATTAGCTTTGACAAACATATTCAGCCATATAACCACACCAATCAAGATACAGAACATTTCCATTACTGCAAAAATGATCCCTTGGCCAGGCACAGCAGCTCATGCCTGTATTCCCACCACTTTGGGCGGCTGAGCCAGGATGACTGCTTGAAGCCAGGAGTTCGAGACCAGCCTGGGCTACAAAGCAAGACCTCATCTCTACAAAAATTTAAAAAATTAGCCATGCATTGTGGCATGTGCCTGTAGTCCCAGCTACTCAGGAGGTAGGAGGCATTGCTTGAGCCCAGGTGTTGGAGGCTGTAGTGGGCTATGATTGTGCCACTGCACTCCAGTCTGGACAACGGAACAAGGCCCCATCCCTTATAAAAAAAAATCCCTTGTGTTCCTCTGTGGCCAATTCCCTCCCTCAAGTCCTAGTCCCCGGCAACCACTGATCTAATTCCTTGCTTGACTTTTATTTTATTTATCTATATTTCTCATTTGTTAGACAATTCCTTTTATTAAAAAAAACTTCCTGAGCCACTGTTCTTTTAGGCACAATTTGAGAATATCACTTTACGTCCTTACTTAAAAACAGCTGGTGATCTACCACCTCATGTAACCTTTCCCAGTGAGATCATAAAGCAAAAATGTAACTGTGAAACCAGTATCAATGAGTTTTACACAATGGTTCCTAAAAGCACAAGATGAGGTGTCTGCATACTAGGGAGTTGGTTAAAATATAAATTCCTGGGTCCCTTAAGCATAGGTTGATAGATGTCCTCTAGCATACAGTAACTAGCAGCCATCAGCTATTATGAAGATAAATACTTTATTTGTAGAATAAAATTATTTACATATATACACACATGAGATTTTATTACTAATTATATTGTGCAAGTATTTCTGAATCTGACGGTTTCTATTAAAGATTTCTCCAATGATTTTTCATAAATGAGTCAGTCCCACAGAAAAGTAAGTGGGCTCTGTGTATAAGAAAGTATTTTAAGATCACTTGATGAAAGAATCTGTGGTTCAAAGTACATAAAATCTAGTGATAAAAATAAAACTAAGACATTCTACTATCAAGATAATAAAATTTTGTTTGATGTTAATATACAAAGTTGTTCACACATATGTGATATTTATCTCTAAATAGAATCGGCATTTTCTGTTAAAATAATACCTAAAAAATGAAATCCTTGGAACTGAATCAGTTAATTATTAGTTTTTTCTGGATCAAAAAAATCGATGTGAAGTTTTAGCCTTTGTTCCTCTTTTTGGGGACTTTTAATTCTTGGAAATGCAGAAATATTAAAGTATTAAAATAATTATATAAGATTTTGAAAATACTTTGACTACTTAGGTTTTTGAAAACTTATGATTAACCATGAAATCTACAATCATTTCTTTAAATGCCAGGTGCACACAAGAGATTTCACACTTGGGGGAAAAAAGAATTATTTTGTGATACTACAAAAAACCCCCAAAGTTTGTGATATTCAGAATAACTGCATAGTTTGTGAAACATTTCTCCTCATACAATTATAGCTATCAGACATAATTTAAAAAAAAAGAAGAAATCAGCTGTAACTTCCACCTTTACTATTAGAAAACACAAAAGAGACATATGAATGCCAATAAGTGAAAAAGAAGAAAATTTAAGAGTTTGTCCATGCTGTCCCCATGTTACTGTCCTCTTTGGCTACAGGTAGTCTACAGCTAAAGTTAGAAATGAATTTCAAGTGAACAAAAATAAAATTGCCCTGGGAGCTAAAATAATGAGATTTCTGGGATAGATAGGAAAGAAAAAGCTATATTTGCATTCCAGAAATATAAAAAAACTATCCTAACAGATTAAACACATTATCCAATAAAATAAAAGTTCTTTATAGTTTTCATTTTTAGTTATTCTGAAAAGGGAAATTTTCAACAATCTGATTTGAGAATGTTTTTTCAAGTCTCTGATTTGAGAATTCTTTCTTCTAAAGAAGTCTGTTCATTCACTCAACTAAACTGACATATATTTTCCATAACCACACTAATAAGTCATGATTACTCAGCCTTTGAGGCAGATGTGGTGGTTCCCAGACAAAATGAACATTAACAACTCAGTTTCTTGTCCTTTGTTCATAGTTTAAACTATATTAAGTGATAGGAAACCTCACAAGTTCTATTCAACATTTTAGCTTAATGGTTTTTAAATATAACCGATTTGAATGAAAAAATATGTTTATATGAAAAATTCAAATAAAAAAAATTTTTGATTAAAAGTTTTAAAAGTTACACATAATTCAAACTACTTTTAAAGTATATTTTCTAAAAACTACAAGTCTCACTACAATGTAGCAAATATGAGTCACATTTTTAACCATACTAAACAAAGAAACAAGAGGGTAAAGACCCAAACAGCTATAGTATTAATTGAAAAGCCTAACTGGATAAAACCTGCCACAGGATATAAAATTTATATATTTACTGAGCAGCAGGTTCCAACTCTTGTGGGAGCATGGGTTAGGGATCCCGGTCTATGGCTGAAGGTTTTCTGTCTCACGGCCGGATGAAGTAATGGATACTAGACTTCCATTTCTATAGCAAACAATTAGAAAACTGGACAAAATATATGGGACAATTCTTTTTAGACATTGTACTACAGGCAGTACAGGGCTTTGATTACTAAGAGAAGGGATAAAAATGAAGAAACCATACATTGACTCTGGCTTCTTGTCTGTAGACACATTCCATGCCTGCCAAAAATTCCATGGTCAAAAGAGCAAGAGCCCAAACAAAGCATGTTGCTCCTGCCGAGTTGAGAATGAGATTGGGGTTCACGAGTTCAGGATTCAAGAAGGCTGAGGCAGTCAGAATTTATGAGGCAGTATACCAGAAAAGAGAAAGCTACACAGAGAGAAGGAACTCTAGAAATCTGCACAGGGGTCCCCTTCAGACTCTGGCACACAAAGCTGCGTTGCATGCTAAGGTGAGACCACAAGTCCAGGCAAAGAACTACAAGAACTACTGGGAAAAGAATAGTTACTGGGGATTTGTAAACTGACCAATTCCCAGAGTTCACACAGGCCTGGGAAACATTTGTGATCAACCAGCTAGAGTAGAGAGACTCAGCATTCAACCCAGAAAGGTCATGCCTGGGTAGGTACGACCTTTCCTTCTGGTCCTAAGGTGAAAGCTACTCTAGTCTGACCCTAACAGGGTCTAAAACAAGTCTTAAAAAGATCAAGCTGATCCACAGGTAACTTAATTGTCCCCTTCACCCTCCCCCCACATCAATGTTCTATAGTGGAAGACAAAATCCATACAATCAACAATTTAATACTACATATCTAGCATTCAATTAAAAATTACTAGCACTCAATATAATATTACTAGATATGCGAAGCAGCAAATTATAACTCATAACCAAAAGAAATATTGCTCAATAGAAACAGACCCAGATTTGATGAAAAGTATCAATCCGCAGACTTAAGAAACTGAACAAATCCAGTCAGGATCGACACAAAGAAAATAAAACACATGGGCTGGGTGCGGTGGCTCACGCCTGTAATCCCAGCACTTTGGGAGGCCGAGGTGGGTGGATCATGAGGTCAGGAGTTCGAGACTAGCCTGGCCAACATGGTGAAACCTGTCTCTACTAAAAATACAAAAAATTAGCCGGGCATGGTGGCAAGTGCCTATAATCCCAGCTACTGGGGAGGCTGGGGCAGGAGAATCGCTTGAACCCAGGAGGCAGAGGGTGTGGTGAGCTGAGATCTCACCACTGCATGCCAGCACAAAAAAGAAAAGAAAAGAAAACATATAGGCCAGGCATGGTGGCTCACGCCTGTAATCCCAGCGCTTTGGGAGGCCAAGGTGGGTGGATCATGAGGTCAGGAGATTGAGACCATCCTGGCTAACATGGTGAAACCCCATCCCTACTAAAAATACAAAAATTAGCTGGGTATGGTGGTGCGCACCTGTAATCCCAGCTACTCGGGAGGCTGAGGCAGGGGAATGGCTTGAATCCGGGAGGCGGAGATTGCAGTGAGCCGAGATTGCACCACTGCACTCCAGCCTGACGTCAGAGCAAGATGCCATCTCAAAAAAAGAAAAAAGAAAATAGAAAATAAAACATAATCAAACTGCTAAAAATCATCACAATCATGTCATAATGAAATTGCTATAATTCAATGATAAGAGGAAAAGTCTTAAAAACAATAGAGTAGATAAAAATAAAACATTATCTACAGGGAAAAATAGGTCAGACTTTTCATCAGAAATAATGCAAACCACAGGACATCAGAATTACTTCTTTAAAATGTCAAAGAAAAAAATACCTGTGAATCTGGGAGCTAGGGAAAATATATTTCAAAAAAATATATTTCAAAACAGTACTGTGGATTTACGACATATGAGGAAGTAAAATATACAAGAAGTAAAATGTATGACAACTAAAGCATAAATTATAAATTATGGGAGGAGGAAATGAAGAACACTATTATAAGGTTGTTATATTTTATACAAAATGAGAAAACAATACTTCATTGTTCACCCTGTAAGTTAATGGAGCATATTGCAAACCTTAGGACAACCACTAATTTTTTTTTTCTTTTTTTTTTGAGAAAGGGTCCTACCCTGTTGCCCAGGCTGGAGGGCAGTAGTGTGATCACAGCTCAGTGAAGTCTTGACTGCCCAGGCTCATGAGATTCTACCTCAGCCTCCCGAGTAGCTGGGACCACAGGCATGCATCACTACACCTAGCTATACCACTAAAAATTTTAAAAGAAGTAGAACAAACAAGCAAATAAATTCAATACCAAAAAAAAAAAAAAAAAACACCAAAAAACAAAACAAAACAAAACAAAACCAAAAAATCCTCAGTCCAAAAGAAGGCAGAGAAAAAAGAAAAAGGAATGAAAAATTAGATATGACAAACAGTTTGAGGGTAGACTTAAACCCAATTATATTGATAACTACATTAATTGCAAATGGACCAAATGTATAAATTCAGGCAGACACTGTCAGACTGGATTAGTACACGCTGTCTATAAGAAACCCACTTTAAATATTAAGAACCCAGAAAAGAAAGAGTAAAGAAATGGGAAAAGAAAAACCATTTAAAAAATCCATAAAAAAGATAAAGTAGCTAAATTGATATTAAGACAAAGTAGATTTAACGACAAAGAATATTAACAGAGATTCATAGGAACAAATGATAAAAGGTCTAATTCTCAGGAAGTCAGACCAATTCTAAATGTGTATACACCCAATAACAGAGTGTGAAAATACATAAAGCAAAAACTGACAGAACACAGAAATGAACAAATCCCCAATTATAGCTAGAAATTTATTTTATTTTTTTTGAGACAGAGTCTCACTCTGTTGCCCAGGCTGGAGTGCAATGGCACGATCTTGGCTCACTGCAACCTTCGCCTCTGGGGTTCAAGCAATTCTCCTGCCTCAGCCTCCCAAGTAGCTGGGGTTACAGGCACCCGCCACCACACCCAGCTAATTTTTGTATTTTTGGTAGAGATGTGGTTTCACCATGTTGGTGAGGCTGGTTTTGAACTCCTGACCTCAGGTGATCCACCCAACTGGGACTGCTGGTGCAAGATACCACAACCAACTAATTTTGTTGTTGTTGTTGTTGAGACAGGGTCTCTCATTCCATCACCCAAACTGGAGTGCAGTGGCAAGATCTTGGCTCACTGCAGCCTCAACCTCTAGAGTTCTGGTGATCTTCCCACCTCAGCCTCCTGGGTAGCTGGGACTACAGGTGTACACCACCACACCTGGCTAATTTTTTGTAGAGGTGGGGTTTTGCCTGTTGCCCAGGCTGGTCTCTAACTCTTGGGCTCAAGTGATCTACCCACCTCAGTCTCTCAAAGTGCTGGGATTACAGGTGTAAGCCAGAGTGCCCAGCCCAGCTAATTTTTTTTCATTATTTGTAGACAGGTCTCCCTATGTTGCTTAAACTCCTAGGCTCAGGGGATCCTCCTACCAACACCTCCCAAAGTGCTGGCATTACAGGTGTGAGCCAGCGCACCTGGCCCAGATAATTTTTTTTTTTGTTATTTTTAGAGATGGGTCCCCCTATGTTGCCCAGGCTAGTCTCAAACTCCTGGGCTCAAGAGATTCTCCCAACAAGGCCTCCCAAAGTGCTGGGATTACTGGTGTGAGCCACCACACCTGGCCCCATCTAATTTTTCTATTTTTCGTAGAGACAGGGTCTGCCTATGTTGTCCAGGCTGGTCTCAAACTCAGTTCAAGGGATCCTCCTGCCTTGGCCTCCCAAAGCACTGGGATTAGAGGTGAGCCACCATGCCTGGCACATACATAGTTGAAAACGTCAACATCTATATTTCATTAATTGATAGAACAACTACATTGATAATTGTATGGACACAGAAGATTTGAATAACATAGAAAATACCACCCAGCAAGAGCCAAATATATATTATTTTCAAGTACACATGGAATATTTGCCAAGACAGACCATCTGCTGTGCTATAAAATGAGTCTGAACACATGTAAAAGGATGTGACATGTGGCAAGGTAAAGATCAATACAGGGAGTACATCTTAAAGTGGCAAATAGGCAAGGCAGGGTGGCTCATGTCTGTATTCTCAGCACTTTGGGAGGCTGAGGCGGGAGACTCACTGGAGCCCAGGAGTTTTGAGACCAGCCTGGGTAACATGGAGAGACCCTCTCTCTCAAAACAAAACAAAACAAAACAAAAAATTAGCTGGGTATGGTGGTGTGCACCTGTAGTCCCAGTGAAGTGGAAGGATTGCTTGAGCCTGGGAGGTCAAAGTTGCTGTGAGCTGAGATCACGCCACTGTGACAGAATGAGACCCTGTCTTAAAAAAAAAAAAAAAAGAAAAGAAAAGTGGCAAATAAAGGTCTGTTTTATTTTTGGTAACTCAGTATAGTTATTCTAGACGAAGTTAAATCAACAAGATAGCTTGGTTATTTGCAACATATTGGACATCTGGATTTGCTTCATTTCAGAGTTCCATATATCCAGTCTCATGAGCTGTATTACATTATATTTTCCAAAGATTGGTAATGGAATAATTTTGCCTTGTCCAGGATAAAAGATGTAGTGCTTGGCCAGGCAGGAGTATGTCTGGGTGAGAGCAAACTATACTTAGATGAAAGGGTAAGATTTCTAGTAAGAGCAGATGTAGGTAGTTGTCTGTGGAAAAAGATATTTTATCTTTTAAAAACTCTTTTTACATAAGTTTAAAAAGTTACATTTCCATGATTTACATTCTTCCATGAGTTTTAGTGATTAGAAAAGTTTTAGTGATTAGAAAAAAACCGAACTAATTCTATGTAATCAATTTTTACTCTAGCTTTAAGAATAACAATACACTACTAGTTCTTCTAATTAAGAGAAACTTAGAATTCAAAAAAAATTGTCCTAGAAGGGTAAAATTATACAAAACCACATCTATCTATCTATCTATCTATCTATCTATCTATCTATCTATCTACCTACCTATCTCCATCCTAATCTGGTAGTGAAGAGTTTTAAGTAGTTTTCTGATAATATAGTATCTATGTTAAGCCCAGAGAAAGAAATCCTTGTGCCACAAACACTAATTAGGGTCATAGTAAGAAAGGGGTGAATATATTCATACTTGAATTTGTGAAAAAATCATATTAGTAAAATGATAAATCAGTATGTACACTGCTGCTTAATATTAAGTAAGTAAAACATTTTCTGGATTTTGAACTTTTCAAGTTTTCTGGATTTATACTACAGCGGCTCATGATTTACTATAATTGTACCTTCTTCACACACTTTGTAGCATTTAAAGGACTGAAAAGGTTATACTCATGTCTATGTTTCATCAAGAAAAACAGTATACCATCCAAAAGACCAGAGACAGAATACTGTTGGGTTTACTTTAGGGTCCTGTCTTACAGAGATATCTTTTAAAAACGAAAGACCTAAAATGTTCATACTAATTATTAGCCTAATTTAGGCAAGTATACTTATCAACCGAGATGAAGACTACAACATCACATTAAGAGTGCAGAATGTGTGTTGTGTGTGTATGAGTATTTTTAAGGAAGGCAAGCAGACAAAACAGACAGACAGACATTCTTCCACTCTAGACGGCTCCCTCAGAACTGATAAAACATTCCTAAAGACTGGAGTTGTTTGGACAACATCTGTAATGTCAATTCATAGCCTAATCCATCATCTATACACAGAAGTCAAGTGAGATCCCAAAGGCAAAACTTCCAATTAGTTTTGTCTGGAAAGTTTAGGGCAAAGGTAATAAAATCAAGAATCCTGTGCTGATTCACTGGGAAAACATTTATTTGCCATACTTCTTCACTAAGGAACAAAAGCAGTCAGTGGTTAGTCTGGAATGTGATTCATTAGGAATATCTGTGTGATAAATAAACAAAAAAAGATGAAAAATGGTTGTTTGTATGACTTGCAAAACCTTTGTTTTCTTTCAGGGGACTTCAGAAACCCTTTTGCAAACACAGGAATTCTCTTCAGAATTTTTTTAATCATTGTTTTTCTCATTAGAGTCAGGAAACAAGGTTATGGTCTACAGCAAATAATTCTAGAAGGCTAGAGTGTAAAATATCGATTCCCAATGGGCACTGACAAGTTTAACCAGTGTTTATATTCTTTTTGTGAAGAAGGTCCCAAGTTATGCCTCTGGTCTCTCTTTACAAAATGCAGTACAGGCTGGGAACAGTGTCTCATGCTTCAAATCCTAACATTTTGAGAGGCCGAGGCAGCAGGATCACTTGAGCCCAGGAGTTCGAGACTAGCCCGGACAACACAGTGAGATTCCGTCTCTACTAAGAAAAAATATTAGCCCAGTGTGGTGGCATATGCCTGTAGTCCCAGCTACTTGGGAGGCTGAGATGGGAGGACCACTCGAGCCCAGGAGTTCAAGGTTGCAGTGAGCTATGATCATGCCACTGCACTCCAGCCTGAGCGACAGAGCAAGACCCTGTCTCAAAAAAAAAAAAAAAACCAAAAACCAAAACAAAAAACAAAGAAACAAACTGTCAAAAAGCAGTAACTGGGGCATGCATTAATGTGGATTTCAGTTTTCTAAATCTGTTGGTAAATTACTGTTGGTAACTTCTATCTCTTCCTTTGTTTAACAAAAAGCCTAATAATGCCTGTTACCTAGGTCATAGGGTAGAAATATGAGATTATACTATAAAAGTGCAAATATAAAATTGCTGGCCAAAACAAAAGAAATATGAACTCTATAGTATTAGTTCATGCTCCAAGTTATAAGGTACTGTCTTTGAAGCTATTTTTATTATATTGAATTAATCCATATTAAAAGGCATGTTTGGCCAGGTGTGGTGGCTCACGCCTGTAATCCCAGCAGTTTGGGAGGCTGAGGCGGGCAGATCACTTGAGGTCAGGAGTTCGAGACCAGCCTGGCCAACATTGTGAAACTCCTGTCTCTACTAAAAATACAAAAAATTAGCCGGGTGTGGTGGCGCATGCTTGTAGTCCCAACTATTCGGGAGGGTGAGGCAGGAGAATCGCTTGAACGTGGGAGATGGAGTTTGCCGTGAGCCAAGATTGCGCCATTGCACTCCAGCCTGGGAGACAGAGTGAGTCTCCGTCTAAAAAAAAAAAGAAAAAGAAAAAGAAAAAGAAGGCATGTTTCACCTTTGTTCTCTAGACCCAAGCAACTTTTGATCATACAGTTGACTTAAGTATTCAAGAGAAATGAACTACATATTTATGAGAGCTGTTAAAAAAGGGCGGGGGGGCTAGTATAAATTGTTTAAAATGTATGCTCAACAACAAATTTAAGCTAAACTAAATTTTCTTGGCTTTCATTTAAGCATACATTAATAAACTTAAGGGCAGGAAGTTACCCAGTCTGTGCATACCCCTTTTCCTTGGCAAAAACCCAGCCCGATGTCCTGAAGACCTTGGTTTCTTCTTTTGATGTGGTGATGCTCAGCAGAGTTAATATATGAGTCATTCCTTAGGGAAAGACAGGGAGAAGAGCTTTCATGCCTTCATCAAACAAAAGGCAAATAGATTTTTTTCTAAGAAGGGTCTGTTGGTCTTCCTGAAACAGCACTGAGTCACTGCATGCTTATAGCCATAGTTATAAGCATCTGGTATCAAGTCACACCAGAGCCTTAACTTTGGTAATTTCTTTTTTGTCTTAAAAGGAGGATAGACAAATGAGCAATAAAGCAATAGTCAGAAGTCAAGCTGAATTGATAGGGAAGAAGCTGGCTAACAATTTTTTTAAAAAAGAATGATTCCACTTTATGGTATTAACTACTACAATATTTCACTTACTGAAACTATTTCACCATTTTATTTCAACCCATATGAATGCAGTTTTCCAAATAATATTTACTTTTAGCAATAGCCAAGAGTCAAAAAGTATCAGAAATGTCTATACTAAGGAAAAAACAGCTTTTAAAAAGTGCAGAATACTATACAGTACTTCCTCCTTAGGGTGCCATATACAGAGGAGGTCATAAATATGAAAAAGCAATTAAGATGTCAGATTTTTTAAATGTATAATTTTTTTTGTTTTCTTTTTAGTCATCAATTGACCTGTACTTCAGGGTAAATGTACAATTTTTAACACATATTTTAATAATGAAATAATCCCAAACTTTAAAGCAGAAACAGGCTCTGAATCTTACACAGGGGCACATATCTCACAATTTTCTTTGTATCTAATTTATAACAAAAAGTACTTTTTTTCTATAAAAATGGTCATATGAAACAAATGGCTCACAGATATTATTCAAAGGATAACACCTTGATGTTATAGCTTCTAATAAAACCTGATCTATTCTACAATGTAACTGAATAGTTCCCAACTTTTCTACTTCCAAACTGCTTCTAGAAAGTAAAACTAACACTTTAAACATGAGAAAATCCAATGGTTAAAATATATGGCAAACAGAAAAATTGTAAAATATATTCAGCCTTCTACTTATAGCTAAATATTTGGGTATGTTTTTAAATTATAAAATGATTGTCGATCGTTTTTCTTCTCTTTACAGTTCTTTGTCTAGAAGCTGGGCTTAACTGAAAGGGATATGGGGCTTTGTGAAGTCTTTTGCCAGGAAACTGCTCCACCTAGTGTCAAAAATTATACATACATCACATTATATAGGAGAGTAAATTGTAGCCCATGGACTCCTTTGCTATTAAGAACAGGCTTTATAAATCCTTAATGTTACATACAGTTTACAAATGGTTCTTTAATCATCTTTTTGTCTTGTAACTTGATGAATCATAATGTACATGCATATAAGGAGCATGTCCAGAATACATTTCTCATAATCAAGTACCAAAGTTCCTGTTTTTGTTAACCTGGTTAATTACAGAATTATGAATCATATTTCTGTTAGTGGGAAATAATTACAAGGTGGCTAATGAAATAACCCCATCACTTCTCCTAATTGTGTACAACATCTAAACTTTTTTTTTTTTTCTTGAGACAGGGTCTCATTCTGTCGCCCAGGCTAGAGTGCAGTGGCGAGATCATAACCTCCCCTGGCTCAAGCGATTTTCCAACCTTGGCCTCAACCTCCACCTGAGTAGCTGGGACTACAGGAGCATGCCACTACACCTGGCTAATTAAAAATTTTTTTTCGTAGAGACGGGGTCCCACTAGGTTGCCCAGGCTGGTATGGTCTTGAACTCCCGGCCTCAAGTGATCCTCCTGCCTTGGCCTCCCAAAGTGCTGGGAATACAGGTGCGAGCCACTGCACCTGGCCTAAGCTTTTTAGAAATAAATTTTATTGTGCATAATTGAGGCTTACAATATGTTGTTATAGTATACATACAGATAACAAAATGGTTATACTATAGTAAAGCAAATTAACATGTTTATCATCTTACATAGCTACTTTTTAAAAATAAGAACAGCTAAAAATCTACTTAACAAAAATCCCTAATCCATTATAATTTTACAACAGTGGTACCTTAGATCTTTAGACCTGTTCATCCTACACATGACATCTAAACTTAATCCATAAGTTATTTATTCCTCAAAATGGTTGCAATCTTGTAAAATCTGGTATTTAAGAGGAATTGAACATACCAGTGGTTACATGAAACTGGAACCAAATCTTCCTGTCATCAGACAGCTCATTTAGAAGAAATTCTTCTGCTTTTCCCTTCATAAAAAGCTTTTTCTTTTTACTCTTAATTTTTTTTATACAACTCATATATGCACAACTATATTCTTTTCTAAAGCATCATGTGAAACCTGTTATTTCTTGATCAAGAAGAGAGAAATGATAGTACTTATTTGGCAAATGGGTGAACCAAATACACAGATGTCATACAAAAATCCTTAGAAGACAGCTAGCTCTCTCATTAAGGCTCCCAGGCTCACTATGTCTCTTCCAGTGTACTACTGTCATTCAATGAGTTGGAGCAGGGGTTAACAAACTACAAACTGCAGACCAAATCCAGCCTGCTACCTGTTTTTATGAATAAAGTTTTACCAGAAAATGGCCACATTCACTCATTTATGTACTGTCTATAATTGCTTTCTTGTTACAGTGACAGATCTGAGTAGTTGCACAGAGACTGGATAGCCCACGATGTGTAAATAGCTACGGATCTGATCCTTTACAGAAAAAGTGAGGCCGGATACAGTGGCTCATGCCTGTAATCCCGGCACTTTAGGAGGCTGAGGCGAGAGGATCTCTTGAACCGAGGAGTTTGAGACCAGCCTGGGCAACATGGAGAGACCCCGTTTCTACCCCTAAAAAAAACCCAGCTGGTGTAGTGGTGCACACCTGTAGTCCCAGCTACTTGGGAGGCTGAGGTGGGAGGATCTCTTGAGCCCAGGAGGCTGAGGCTACAGCGGGCCATATTCATGCCACTGTACTCCAGCCTGGCAAAAGAGAGAAACCCTGTCTCAAAAAAGAAACAAAGATAAAAGAAAATGAAAAAGAGAAGGTATGCTCTGTAGCCCTAGGTTAGACTTTTTTTTTTTTTTTTTTTTTTTGAGACGGAGTTTTGCTCTTGTTGCCCAGGCTGGAGTGCAATGGCGCAATCTTGGCTCACTGCAACCTCTGCCTCCCCCGTTCAAACAATTATCTCACCTCAGCCTCCCAAGTAGCTGGGATTACAGGCGCCCCCCCCCCCCCACCACACCCAGCTAATTTTTGTATTTTTAGCAGAGACAGGGTTTCACCATGTTGGCCAGGCTGGTCTCAAACTCCTGACCTCAGGTGATCCACCCACCGCAGCCTCCCAAAGTGCTGGGATCACAGGCATGAGCCACCGAGCCCGGTCTAGACCATTATTAAGATAGAAATTTTGACTCACAAAAACTGGCTGCATAGAGATGAGCCAAAGAGGTCAACAGCAGCTATGCTCTCTTTATGCAAACATTAACTTACTATTCTTATTCTGGATATAATTTCCGCTACATGAGAGAATAAATAAGCATTTCTGATCGCTCATGTACCGGATCTTCTAAAAGGTAACCTGAATGCTTGCTAAGACTAAAATAAATCTGTCAATGGATTTTGGGGAATTAATATGCAATAAAAGAGTGCTTAAAAGGTGCTACCTGGCTGATCACGAGGTCAGGAGATCAAGACCATCCTGGCTAACACGGTGAAACCCTGTCTCTACTGAAAATACAAAAAATTAGCCAGGCATGGTGGTGGGCGCCTGTAGTCCCAGCTACTCGGGAGGCTGAGGCAGGGGAATGGCGTGAACCCAGGAGGCGGGGTTTGCAGTGAGCTAAGATTGCACCACTGCACTCCAGCCTGGGCGACAGAGCTAGACTCTGTCTCCAAAAAAAAAAAAAAAAAAAGGTGCTATCTTGGAAAAATCTGCCAGCCCCAGAAGCTTCTTTGCACCTAATCTACATACAAACTCAAATAAGGTAAATGAATGAAATTTGTAACTTGCACTACTTGCTAGGCAAAATTTGTTCAAGGTAGATATCAAATGAATGAACAAAAATATGCCTGTATAAGAACTAAAAACAGAGGAAATGCAGTTTACAAATGCTATTAATTTCTAATTTATTTAATATTCTTTATTTCAAAGTACAATATACCTCACTATAAAGATAAACCAGAGACAAGCATATTAGCATATGTTGAATAAAATTATTTTAAAAATCACTCATTGTGGGCTGGGCGTGGTGGCTCATGCCTGTAATCCCAGCACTTTGGGAGGCCGAGGTGGGTGGATCACCTGAGGTCAGGAGGTCGAGGCCAGCCTGGCCAACATGGTGAAACCCCATTTCTACTAAAAATACAAAAATTAGCCGGGTGTGGTGGTGGACACCTATAATCTCAGCTACTTGGGAGTGTGAGGCAGGAGAATCACCTGAACCCAGGAGGCAGAGGTTGCAGTGAGCCGAGTTCGCACCACTGCACTCCAGCCTGGGCAACAAGAGCAAAACTCCATCTCAAAAAAAAAAAAAAAAAATTATTCATTGTGCCTATTTTTTGTCTAAATTTAAGTAAATTGAATGCAAAGAGCATAATAAAATGTTTACACAGCAAGAAGTACATGCACTTATTTGCTGGAGAAATAAAACGATTTACTAATATTTAATATAAAACTGTTATGCAAATTAAGAAAAAGCTATATATAGATTAGGTCATTTTTCATCAACTGTCACAAATAAGACTCAGATGTTAGGAACAGACTGTTTTGCCAATAAAAGAAGTCGAATTATTTTATCTCTCATGGGCTTTGCAAAGATTCTATTTTACATTAATATATTCAACATATATTTGTTGAGCACCTATTGAGTACTAGGCTCTGTTCTAGACAGTTGGAATACAACAGTAAGTTAAGTAGAGATCATGTAAAACCTAGGATGATTTTACTTTCCTCCAGACAAGTTTGCTTCTAGTGGGTAGACGGGCTGGGCCACTTACAGTTCTAAGAAGATAATAAGATTATTTTAACTTGAGGCAGGGCATGGTAGCTCATGCCTGTAATCGCAGCACTTTGGGAGGCTGAGGGGGGCTGATCACTTGAGGTCAGAATTCGAGACCAGCCTGGCCAACATGGTGAAATCCCGTCTCTACTAAAACTACAAAAACTAGCCAGGTGTGGTGGTGCATGCCTGTAATCCCACCTACTTGGGAGGCTGAGACATGAGAATCACTTGAACCCACGAGGTGGAGATTGCAGTGAGCTGAGATCACACCACTGCACTCCAGTTTGGGTGACAGAGCAAGACTCTGTCTCAAAAAAAAAAAAGTTTATTTAAACTTGAGCTTCAGTACCGGTGAAAGTTGATTTATATCTAGTTCATCACATCTTTTAAAGTGTGGCCCTTTAGAGTTCAAATTCAAAGCCTGCAGGTTTTTCAGGGCCTATCCTTGGCCAGTCTCTCTTCTTTGGGTTTCCTGTATAACTTAGATCTTGGTCTTATAATTCTTTTACTCTCTTTAAACATATATACAAATACTCATATATACATATACTCACCTTTAAACATATATTTAAAAATTTATTGGCTGGGCATGGTGGCTCACGCCTGTAATCCCAGCACTTTGGGAGGCTGAGGTAGGCGGATCGCAAGGTCAGGAGTTCAAGGCCAGCCTGACTAACACGGTGAAACCCCGTCTCTAATAAAAATACAAAACAAAAAAAAAATAGCCAGGCGTAGTAGCAGGCACCTGTAATTCCAGCTACTGGGGAGGCTGAGGCAGGAGAAACACTGGAACCCAGGAAGCAGAGGTTGCAGTGAGTCGAGATCGCACCACTGCACTCCAGCCTGGGATCCAGCACTGCACTCCAGTGCTGGGATCACAGGCATGAGGCAGCCTGTGACAGCCACTCCAGACAGAGTGAGACTGTCTCAAAAAAAAATAATAATAATAATAATAAATTTATCCACTCTTTTAAGAAACTTTTATGGGAGAGTTGGTCCAAATTGCCTAGTCATCATTGTTGGAAATGAAATGATCAGTGGTTTTCAATTATTCTATAACACTGTACTGAAATCAATTGTGGGAAATGTTCCTAATTTGTTAAGACTAGCTAAAGCATATAAATTGAAAATTATTACATTTCAAAAATAAATCAGAGTAAGCGTAGTGATATTGCTAATTATAATAGCAGCAATCATTTATTGAATACCTTGCATTTACTAGGTACTGAGCTGAAAATTGTACAAGTAATTTCATTAATCCTCAAAACAGTCTTATGAGATGGGTACTATTATTATCACTCCCATTTACAGTTGAATGACTGAGGTTTAAAAGTTAAGAAATTTGCCAAATATCACACAGCTAGTAATATTGTACTAGACATTCAAACCTAGCTGTTTTACTCTGAAGAGGCCCTATTTCCTATCATAGGAATGAAGGATTTAATGAAAGATTTTATTCTTTTAACAAAATCGGTTTCAATCACTTGCATATTCCTGAATATTAAAGAAAAGATTGGACTTAAAGTTAGTATGTTTGGTATTACACCTGACACTGGGCATACCATAGGAGTTATGTCCTCCATGTAAATATGTGTATCAAAACGAAAGGAAAGGTTTTTTTTTTTTTTTTTTTTTTTGAGACGGAGTCTCGCTCTGTTGCCCAGGCTGGAGTGCAGCGGCATGATCTTGGCTCACTGTAAGCTCCGCCTCCCGGGTTCACGCCATTCTCCTGCCTCAGCCTGCCGAGTAGCTGGGACTACAGGCGCCCGCCACCACACCTGGCTAATTTTTTGTATTTTTAGTAGAGACGGGGTTTCACTGTGTTAGCCAGGATGGTCTCGATCTCCTGACCTCGTGATCCGCCCGCCTCGGCCTCCCAAAGTGCTGGGATTACAGGCGTGAGCCACCGCGCCTGGCTGGAAAGGCTTTTTTTTAAGAGACAGGGTCTCGCTCTGTAACACAGGCTGGAGTGCAGTGGGACAATCATAGCTCACTGCAGCCTTAAACTCCTGGGCTCAAGTAGTCTTCCTACCTCAACTTCCTGAGTAGCTAGGACGATAGGTGTTCACCCCCACACCCAGCTAATTAAAATAATTTTTTTTTTAAAGAAATGGGGTCTTGGCCAGGCACTGTGGCTCATGTCCGTAATCCTAGCACTTTGGGAGGCCAAAGCGGGTGGATCACTTGAGGTTAGGAGTTCAAGACCTGCCTGGCCAACATGGTGAAACCCCATCTCTACTAAAAACACAAAAATTAGCTGGGCGGTAGTGGCACGCGACTGTAATCCCAGCTACCTGCGAAGCTGAGGCAGGAGAATCACTTGAGCCTGAGAGGCAGAAGCTGTGGCGAGCCGAGATTGTGCCACTGTACTCCAGCCTGGGCAACAGAGTGAGATTCCATCTCAAAAAAAAAAAAAAAGAAAGAAAGAAAGAAAGAAAAAAACCCGGGGTCTTGCTTTGTTGCCCAGGCTGGTCTTAAACTCCTGGCCTCAAGTGATCCCCCTGCCTCCCTCTCCCAATGTGCTGGGATTACAGGCATAAGCTGGCCAGAAAGGTAGACTATTAACTGCTGAACTAATTAATGAACGAATGTGAGAAACTATTAAGAAATGCTCTTTTTACTTACATGCGTAGACTGGTTTTAGGCAGGCATGAATACAAGTAAATAACAGAATATGTCTCCTGGCTTAGTAGAGCCATTTGATGGCTTGGTTTTTGGGTGAAGTTGCTCTACACACATATATTTATCCAGACTAGAAACTGCAAATACAACAGTATATTGGCTGTATTAGCAATGCCACCTAGTGGCAGCCAAATATAGATATATTTTGAAAAAAGTTGTAGAAGAATGGTTCTTAACATTTCACAGTCTTTGGAGAACCTGATGAATACTATAGGTTCTTTCTTGCTAGAAAAAAAGCTTATTTGCAATGATACATAACAAGTACAGTGCTTTCAGAAATTAACAGGCCTCCTGAAACCCACTTTTTAACTATTAAAATTAATAGAACAAAGCAAGTAACCTAGTAGCCCAACCAACTCTCCGTAAGCCATCAGCAGAAAAAATTTATTTATTTCCCCTTCATCTCCTCCTTTCTGGTTAGCAACCACTATTCTTGCATAAACAGATCTTAACTTGTCCCTCTGGGCTAGGTATTTGGTCTCTGCAAATTACTTGATTTACACTTTACTCAAATCAATTTACAAAACTTGATGGTTAGTAATTTTTCCCTGATGATTTTCATTAAATTTAATGATCAAATAAACAGTAACTTTTATTTGTAACATTTAAAGAAGTGATGAGGACTTCTAAGATATCTTAATTTCAAGTTATAACCTTTCAGTTATATCTAAAAATATTGCCGGGCATGTTTGCTCACGCCTGTAATCCCAGTACTTTGGGAGGCTGAGGCGGGTGGATCACCTGAGGCCAGGAGTTCAAGACCAGCCTGGCCAACATGGCAAAATCCTGTCTCTACTAAAAATACAAAAATTAGCTGGGTGTGGTGGTGCAAACCTATAATTTCCAGCTACTTGGGAAGCTGAGGCACTAGAATTGCTTGAACCCGGGAGGCGGTGGTTGCAGTGAGCTGAGATCACAGCACTGCACTCCAGCCTGGGTATCAGAGAGAGATGCTATCTCAATAAATAAATAAATAAAAATATAAATGAAACTGTTTATGGATAAATTTAAGACAAATTCTCCATTTTAAAGCCAAACACGTAGGTATCTAATATTTTAGGAAATTCAGTAAGTCTTTTAGGTGACTAGTATACAACCAATTATAACTTACTAAATGATACTTCCAAAAAAGATACCTTCCACACTCTAGGAATCATTCATTCTAAACACAAATTTCAAAAACCTAATTGGGAAATTTTGCCTATGCAGAAAAAAAAATTCATATTTCACTTTTAAGCTACGATTTCCAGTAAAGAGAGCCACAATAAATAATGAATTACATTTTTTTCTGTTAAAATTAGTTTCTTTTTCACCACAAACTATTATCAAAAGGAGGCCCATATTTTTCACCAGACTACTCTCCCAATATGATCATTTATTCTCTTTGTTGAGGGTTAGTTATATGGGTATATTGCAGAGGTGCCTGTTTCATCAGCACATAATAGAACATGAGAATGTCACATTTCCCTAAGTGAGGATTATGTTAAGCCTGGAAAATGAAAGTAAGTGTAATTAGGACATCCTAAACACAACTGCATTTCCTACATATAAAAGAAAAGAAATGGTGACCAATAAGGATAAAATTCTGTTGATCACTAATCAGCAAGAAAATGGTATAAGCTTAAAAAAACCAGAGATTATTTGAAATTGTTTCTATTAAGTAAAAACCCAGATCAGATTTTGAAACCTTTGACTCTGCTTTGCTTCTGGTTTCTTATTTTACTCTTTTCTATAATTGCCAAAGTTCACAAGTAAATAGTTTACGCTTATTAATTAAAATTTTTACACTTGTCACACTATTGGTTATTGACTAGCTTGGCTCTTGGGAGGCCTAAGTGAGATAATTCATTTAAAGTGATGCTCACAGAGACTACCACCTAGTAAACATTCAATAAATGTTAGCTGCCTATCAGTCAGGATAGGTTAGATTATGACGTAATAACAAACAACACAAAGATCTCAAGCAACATCTATCACTTATGCTCACATTTCATTGGTCAAAGCAAATAATATGGCTGGAGTTCAGTAAGGTAGGGATGCAAAATCTTCCCATAGGAATGGGTACCACAAAATGGCCACCAAACATGAATAAAAATAAAAGAACTGACCAGCTAGTATTAGCATGAGTATGACAATGATGTTTGCCTTTTTTGTTGTTAGTAGTGCTTAACCTCTTGCAAACTGATTTCCACCACAACCAGTCAATTAAAAAATAAAGACTAGTGATATCTTTTGTTTTCCTTTTGCTTTTCTGCAAATTATATTTTATAAATGCTCTTTCTTCTTCATTCTTTCTGTTAAACCCAGGGGATCCTAAATGGAAGTCAGGATCAAAAAGGTCTAAGAACTAAAGGTCATTTGGTCAAATGGAAATGGCATATACTAGATCTCTCTTTATATTTCTTTTATATTTAACAGATTTCTCCCCAAGCTTCTAAATATTCAATTTCTTTCCTTCCTTCCTTTTCTTCTTTCTTTCATCTCTCTCTTTCCTTCTCTCTCTCTCTCTTTTTTTTTTTTTTTTCTGGTAGAGATGGGGTCTCATTATGTTGCCCTGGCAGGTCTTGAACTCCTGGTCTCAAGCAGGGATCCTTCCTTGGCCTCTCAAAGTGCTGAGACTACAGGCATCAGCCACCATGCCTGGACTTTATTTCTTTTTTAAATGTTGACTTTTTTTTTTTTTTTTTTTTTTTGAGATGGAATTTCGCTCTTGTTGCCCAGGCCGGGGTGCAGTGGTGGAATCTTGGCTCACTGCAACCTCCACCTCCCGGGTTCAACTGATTCTCCTGCCTCAGCCTCCTGAGTAGCTGGGATTACAGGTGCCTGTCACCACGCCTGGCTAATTTCTTGTGTTTTTAGTAGAGACGGGGTTTCATCATGTTGGCCAGGCTGGTCTCAAATTCCTGACCTCAGGTGATCCACCCGCCTCGGCCTCCCAAAGTGTAGAGATTACAGGCATGAGCCACTGCGCCTGGTCAAATATTGGCTTTCTAGTCACTATCATCTAAAACAGTGGGTTTTGGGGGACAAAATCCAACAGATTCATGATTTAAAAAAAAAAACAAAAACCTCAGCAAATTTGGCATAGAGGGGTACTTCCTCAACCTGGTAAATAATATCTACAAAAACCTACAGCTAACATCATACTTAAGGGTGAGAAACTAGAGGCCTTCCCATTAAGGTTGGGAACAAGGCAGGATGGCCCCTTCATGACTCCTCTTCAACATTATTTTGAAAACCTAACCAATGCAATAAGACAAGAAAGGAAATAACAGGTATACAGATTGGGAAGGTAGAAAAACTGTCTTTGTTCACAGATGACATAATTATCTATGTAGAAAATCATAAGGAATCATCAAAAAAGTCTTGGAACTATTAAGCAATTACAGCAATGTTGCAGGATATAAGGTTAGTAAACAACCTTAAAAAAGCCAAGTTTTTTCTATATATTAGTAATTAATACTCATGTTCCATCAATAGAGTATATATTAATACTCATGATCTATCAGAAAATATATTTATGTATTTATAAATATAGCATATATATAGCATATATATATAGAGAGAGAGAGAGCAGTTTTTTAAAAATAATTGCCAAACAGGAACAAACAAGATCTCCTTCAGTAAGTGAATGGATACACAAACTGGTGGTACATCCATACAGAGGAATATTATTAAATAGTGATGAAAAGAAATGAGGTATCACACCAGAAAAAGACAAGGAAAAACCTTAAATGTATATTGCAAAGTGAAAGAGGTTGGTCAGAAAAGGATCATACCCTATAATTCCAACTATAGTGTCTTCTGGAAAAGGCAAAACTATAGAAACAGTAAAAAGATCAGTGGTTGTGAAAGGTTTGGGGGCAGGTGGGGAAGTGGAAAAAACAGGTGAAGCACAGGGCATTTTTAAGACAGTGAAACTATTCTGTATGACACTATAGGTATATACATGACATTATGCATTTGTCAAAACCCATAGACCTGTATAACACAGAGTAGATCCCATAAACTATGGGTTTTAGTTAATAATGTATCAATATTGGTTCCTCAATTGTAACAAATAAATTACACTAATACAATATGTTAATAGTAGAGGAAACTGTGTGGTGGGGAAAGGTGTTATGGCAGTGGTCCCCAACCTTTTGGGCACCAGGAACCAGTTTCGTGGAAGACAAGTTTTCCACAGACCTGAGGTGGGGGATGGTTTTGGGATGAAACTGTTCCACCTCAGATTATCAGGCATTAGATTTTCATAAAGAGCATGCAAGCTAGATCCCTTGTATGTGCAGTTCACAATAAGGTTCGAGCTCCTATGAGAATCTGATGCTGCTGCTGATCTAACAGGAGGTAGAGCTCAGGCAGTAATTCGAGTGATGGGGAGCGGCTGCAAATACAGATGAAGCTTCACTTGCTTGCCAGCCCACTGCTCACCTACTGCTGTGTGGCCTGGTTCCTAACAGGCCAGGGACCAGTACTGGTCTGTGGCCTGGGGATTAGGGACCCCTGGTGTATTAGAACCCTCTGTCTTTTCTGCTCAATTTTTCTGTAAACCTAAAACTACACTGAACAATAAAGCCTATTATTATTATTATTATTGTTTTTGAGACAGGGTTTTGCTCTGTTTCCCAGGCTAAAGTGCAGTGGTGCAATCACAGTTCACTGTGACCTTGAGCTTCTGGGCTCAAGCAATCCTCCCTCCTTAGCCTCCCAAGGAGCTAGGACCACAGGCACATGCCACCACACCCAGCTAATTTATTTATCTTTTATTTATTTATGTATTTTTCAGAAACGGGGTCTTGCTAGGTCTGCTCTTGAACCCGTGGTCTCAAGCGATCCTCCTACCTTGGCCTCCCAAAGCACTGGGAGCACAGGAATGAGCCACTGTGCCCAGCTCTAATAATTTTTTGTTTTGTTTTGTTTTGTAAGCGTTCTCAGTCCTTTATAAATTTCCCTTCTCTTTCCATTCAACTACGGGCACCAGCAACCTACCTGGATAAAGTGAGGATCTCATTTAACTTGCAGCATAATTACAGTATACCTTTAAATTTCTCTTTTCACATACTTTCACATAATATGTAATAAATGTGAACAAGTGAACATATAGCTGTTTTCTATACAGTTAATGGCATCAAAATCTACCCAGTCACTCAGTAAAAAACCAGTAACTACACAGAAAAATGTTGCAAGATCTCATTTATAGAGATAGAGATGGGAGGAGATGTAGATCAAAGGATACAAAGTAGCAAATATACAGGCAGAACAAGTCAAAAGATCCAATGTACTCTACATACACTATGAGGACTATAGTTAATAACAATGTGTTGTATTCAGAGTTTTTGCTAAACTAGTAAATTATAGCTGTTCTTGCCATGGGGAGTAAAAACGTAAAAATGGGTAACTACATGAGATAAAGAATATGTTAATTTTTTCCACAATAGTAACCATTTTACTATATATATTTATATCTTATAACATCATGTTATATACCTTAAATACACATAAAATATATTAAAACAAAACAAAAGGAAATCCAAGAGTTATCTTTCATTCCTTCTTCCTCCATAATAACGTACCACACTCTTGATTGTACTTCTAAAATTTCTGTCATATTTGTCCTTTTTCATCCCAAATGCTATTTCCATTCCAAGCAATCTTTTAAAACATCAAAGATCTATACCATCTTTTGTCTTCATTTTGCTTGACTTCTCTCTACAAGTTCTCTTTATAAATACTCCTTGCTATCCATTCTTCCTATCACCTCCTGGGAAGCTTGTGTCTCTTATAAGGATAATCCTAACTGCTCCTCTTCTCTTCCACCTTCAATCTATCTCCCACACTATAGCCAGGATTATATATTCATAAATTGCAGATCTGGCTGTTTTACATATACTTAATTTTAGGGCATTTAAAATAATTTTTTTTTTGAGACAAGGTCTCACTTTGTCACCCAGGTTGGAGTGCATGGTGCAATCATAGCTCACTGCAGCCCCTATCTCCTGGGCTCAAGCCATCCTCTCGCTTCAGCCTCCTGAATAGCTGAGACTAACAGTCCTGTGCCACCACACCCGACTAATTTTTGTATTTTTTATAGAGATGTAGAGATGTGTTGCCCAGGCTGGACTTGAACTCCTAGGCTCAAGTGATCAGCCCGCCTTGGCTTCTCAAAATGCTGGAATTACAGGCATGAGCCATAATTTCAATCTCTTTTGACATTCAGCAGAATCTGCTATCTGGGTTGCTTTTCAGAGGCTTCCAAATTAATTAAATGCTACAAATGAGTTTCTTAATCTGGTTTTCCCAAGGAATATGAGGACAGGTCTAGACACGAACAGAAAAGTATCCTGTAACCTGTAATTCCTTCTTTTCCTCTCTCCCTCAACCTCTACTAGTGAATGTAGTGTTATTCTACTACGAATGCAGTTATTAGAAAAACAGTGATATGAGTTAATTCCCTAGGATTTATGTCCCTGTTTGAGTTAAATCACCAAGCAAACATGAACATAATTCTAAAGTTCCAAGTTTTAAACTCCCATAAACTTGGAGAAATGATATATTATAGATTAATTCCCAAAGCATTCGTCAGATCATTAATTCAGTACCCTTCTGAGCCAAGCAGACAATCATTCCTTAATACTTATCCTAGCTGCTTCAGAGATGAATTCATTATAGCACAGAGATTGCAAGTGCTTGTAGTGATGAATTTTATTCAGCAATGGGTACTGCTTGATAATCTTTCACCTGTTTTTCCCCAATGAAGATCAAACTGCTTTCAAATATGGAAGTGTTTTCAATTTATTATCTAGGGACAGGAACAGCAAGAACAAGCAAGGCACATGGGGCACAAAATTTAATGAGGCACTTATTCATCCATTCTGTATCTGCATGACCCTGAGAGTGCCTATTTATATTTTGTGCCCTCAGTATCTAACTCAACCTCTCCCTAGTTCTAGCTCTGACATTATTCCAGTATATTTGTGAATGTTCAAAGGAAAATTGATCTTCATTCTCTCTTATTTCTTTTTCTTTTTCTTTTTTTTTTTTTTTGAGACGGAGTCTTGCTCTGTCGCCCAGGCTGGAGTGCAGTGGCGTGATCTCGGCTCACTGCAAGCTCCACCTCCCAGGTTCACATCATTCTCCTGCCTCAGCCTCCCGAGTAGCTGGGACTACAGGCGCCTGCCACTAAGCCCGGCTGATTTTTTTTGTATATTTAGTAGAGACGGGGTTTCACCATGTTAGCCAGGATGGTCTCGATCTCCTGACCTTGTGATCCGCCTGCCTCGGCCTCCCAAAGTGCTGGGATTACAGGTGTGAGCCGCTGCGCCTGGCCATTCTCTCTTATTTCCACTAGTAAAAGAATATTTTTCAGAAGGGGCACTTTTTTTTTTTTTTTTTTTTGAGACAGAGTCTTGCTCTGTCGCCCAGGCTGGAGTGCAGTGGCGCCATCTCCACTCACTGCAAGCTCCGCCTCCCGGGTTCAGGCCATTCTCCTGCCTCAGCATCCTGAGTATGTGGGACTACAGGCACCCGCCACCACGTCCGGCTAATTTTTTGTATTTTTAGTAGAGACAGGGTTTCACCATGTTAGCCAGGATGGTCTCGATCTCCAGACCTCATGATCTGCCCGCCTTGGCCTCCCAAAGTGCTGGGATTACAGGCGTGAGCCACCGCGCCCAGCCCAGAAGGGGCACTTTTTATACTTTGGTTCAAAGGACTCAAGAAAGCATTTAGTTCTACATGTTAATACTCCATCAATTACATTCAATAAGAATCCCAAAATAAATATCCAAGTAGGTAAATGATGTTAGAGGATGTAAGGGAAGACATTTCTCACATGGAATTTTGTATATTTAAATGGACTTCATTTATTAAAATAACAATTGCTTAAGCAATTAAATCTAGAAGGCAAAGAAAAACCTTCCACACTAAACTAATTTAAATAAACAACCTTATTTGCTTAACTGGGGTTTTCTCTTTGCTTTTTAAATACTAACCCTAAAGGAAAAACAAAACAGAACTCTAAGTCAAACTTAAAGCACTGATTGGAGGATCAGAATGCTTACAAAACACAAAGGTAATTAAAACAAATCTTAGAATTTTTACTTCTGACATAAAAGCACCAATAAAAAGATAGGAAATATCATTTTTGCTTATTAAAATAAAATTATTCTTACCAGATAAAGCAGAAAGGTGTGCAGCCCTGTTCCAAGCCCAACAGAAGACAAAATTCCTAAGCCTATCCAGTAGGCATACAAAAGAAACTGTTTCTCTATACGTTGCACATACTGAAAAAAAGGGATGAGGTGAAAACCGTGAATTCTCTATACAGAAATGCGGTATTTATAAACCATCATCAAAATTAAATAAACTAACTAAAGTAAGTTTCAAATAGGAAAAAACTAATAAGATTAAAAACCCATTGAAGAGGCCTAATTTCTTTAATATACAATGGCAAAGATGACAAAAAAATTAATCTAACTGGAATAAAGGTCTTATTTCTAAACCTTTAATAAAAGCGTTGTTTCTAAACTTTTAAAGTCCTACTATTTACAGGACACAGGAAAAAGCAAATTATGAATAAGATAATTTTGAGGATAATTTTAAATATATTTAAAATAAATGCATTTAGAACTGTAAAAATTTCTCTGTGATTAGCAGTAAACCGTTTTAAAATACCATTCTAAAGTCATTTCAGTGATTGGCAGTAAACTGTTTTAAAATACCATTCTAGAGTCATTTCTGTGATTGGCAGTAAACTGCTTTAAAATACCATTCTAGAACCATTTCCTGTTAAAATACATTAATGTTTTGCTATTTTAACAAAAGAGGTTAACAAAGCATCCTATTTTCCCATCAGTAATGTTGTACATGTAGACTACAGGCAAATGAACCTGTCTTTTTATACAAATAAAATGTAATCATCAACCTTGGATGAGAGGCCTACCTATTTGGATGGGTCACAAAAGTATGTTAGAGAAAATAAGAAAACTTTGGCAGTGATTAACGGATTCATGCTGCTGTGACGGAAAACCTTCAGGAAAGTTACATTTAAATCTTTGATTACAGGCAGAGTGGCCTGTAATCCCAGCATTTTTGGAGGCCAAGGCAGCCAGATCACCTGAGGTCAGGAGTTTGAGACCAGCCTGGCCAACATGGCAAAACCCCATCTCTACAAAAATACAAAAAAAATTAGCTGGGTGTGGTGGCAGGTGCCTGTAATCCCAGCTACTTGGGAGGCTACGGCAGGAGAATTGCTTGAACCCAGGAGGCAGAGGTTGCAGTGAGCTCAGATCACACCACTGCGCTCCAACCTGGGTGACAGAGCGAGACTCTGTCTTTAAAAAAAAAAATCTTTGAAGGTAAAAGGAATCACATACACCACATATAAATCCTCAGCAGCCATAAAACATCACAAGAATATTTTTAGTGTATGCCTTTAAAAGTAAAACATTTGAGATACTAGTTATGAGATAATGTTGAGGGTAGAAATTCTATAAAACCCACATTCATCCCATTTGAAACTGAGATTAGAGAATTAGAGAATGTGCAAGACTAGAAACAGAATTGCTCGACCTCTCACCTGTTGATGCACTCCTTCAACATAATACGTAGCTATAAGCACAGCAAGCAGCAGTAAAAAAGACACCACAATGCTTTGACGATGCCATAATCTTAAAAACAAATAAAAAAAATAAATATCTCACAGTCTCACTTTCAGCATTCACCATTCTCAGAACAATTTCTTGCTGAAACAGTTAGGTTACCTAGCTCAGCTGGGCTGAGCTCTTTTCCTTACACATCATGGCCTCTTGGAGTAACAGAAGGGGGTCAAGGGAAGATACATAGGCAGAGAACCCAAGTTCTTATCATAACCCCCACTGTAGCCTTTTCCTTACCCAAAGCCTGATCTTATTAAACCTCAACTTATAATATGGAGAAGCATTATAGTATAATAGAAAGAGCACTGGCCTTCAAGTCAGAGGACCTGGGTCAGAGACCCTTCATGTTGCACTTTCAGCCAGACACTTAACCAACCTGATTCTGTTTCTTGTTTTTATAATCTTTATTTACTTATTTTTATTTTTTTTTGAGATGGAGTCTTACTCTGTTGCTGGAGTGCAGTGGTGCGACCTCAGCTCACTGCAAGCTCCACCTCCCGGGTTCAAGCTATTCTCCTGCCTCAGCCTCCCAAGTTGCTAGGACTATAGGTGTGTGCCACCACGCCCGGCTAATTTTTGTATTTTTAGTAGAGATGGGGTTTCACCATGTTGGCCAGGGTGGTCTCGAATTCCTGACCTCAGGTGATCCACCCACCTCAGCCTCCCAAAGTGCTGGGATTATAGGCATGAGCCACCATGCCTGGCCTAAAATGTTTATAATGATATACTTGTTTTACCTTCTTTATGGAGTTGCCCTAAGGATCAAAATCAGCTGAAAATGTTACAAAATACTTTATAAACTCTTAGTACAATAAAAATGTTAAGATAATAGTACAGAGAATAACTTGGAAGGGCATGCCAGAAGATAAGGCATGTAAAAGTTCAACTTGTTCTTTATGGTACTCGAAACAGGGCTTACAAGTACTAAATTTAAAGACAACACATTTCCATGGCAGAGTTCTTTTTCATTGGCTCAAACTATCAGTAAAACTGCCACATATGCTGAACCTTGCCCTGCTAAAGAATCAGTGTATCTAAATTACACAGACCTGATTTCTCCCAACGGTAAAATCAGGAGAGAAAATAAAAATCGTATTTTTCAGTGTTCTCCACTGCAGATTCAACATGAAAAAACAGGGGACAACTGTGATAATCCAGTAAGCAAACAGCAAATAGCAATGTCTTTCCCTAATCTATTTTTCTTCAACCTAAAGAAAGGAAAATAAATATGTTCCTATGGTAATATTCTAAAGGTAATTAATCCATTTTGATGGAGTAGAGGGCAGAAAGTAAGAGATTACTGAGGATTTTTTAAATGAGTAAATGAGGTGTATGTAAAAGGTAGTGGGAGAAGACTCTTTACTTTGAGGTCCATTCCTTCAAGATTACAAGGATTTCCAGAGAAAAATACTGCAAGGTAATGAGCGGCTGTCTCCACAGGACAATATTCTGCCTTTCTTCCCGCTCCCTCCTCTTCTTTTCATTCACTGAAGAGGGGTCTGAAAAACAATAGTGCAGAGATTAAAACAGAATTTCTAACATTTATGCTTATTCTCTTCAATCACTTTAGATGAAAAGAGTTTTATCTCCCAAATAACAACTAATAGCAAGTCCTAGAGTCTTGTGAAAAATGGCAACTAGTAGTACCTATAATCTCAGCACTTTGGGAGGCTGAGGAGGGCAGATCACTTGAGGTCAGTAGTTCAAAACCAGCCTGGCCAACATGGTGGAACTCCGTCTCTACTAATAATACAAAAATTAGCTGGGCATGGTGGTACACGCCTGTAATCCCAGCTACTCGGGAGGCTGAAGCACAAGAATCCCTTGAACCTGGGAGGCAGAGGTTGCAGTGAACTGAGATTGTGCCACTGAAGACCAGCCTGGATAACAGAATGAAAGAGACTCTGTCTCAAAAAAAAAAAAAAAGAAAGGCAACCAGTCCAAACTCAGCATAGAAAGGAGATGAATGACAGTAGTTCCCCCTTATCTACAGTTTCAGTAACACATGGTCAACTATGGTCTGAAAATAATAAATGGAAAATTCTGAAAATAAGCAATTCATAAGTTTTATTGTTTTAAATTTATTTTTATTTTTTTAAGAGACAGGGTCTCCATTCTGTTGCCCAGGCTGGAATGCAGTGGCATAATCACAGCTCACTTTAAACTCCAACTCCTGGGGTCAAGTGATCCTCCCACCTCAGCCTCCCAAGCAGCTAGGACTACAGGTGTGTACCACCGCACCCAACTAATATTTTTGGTTTTTGTGGAGACACAGTCTCACTACGTTGCCTGGGCTCATCTGAAACTCCTGACCTCAACTGATCTGCTCGCCTTGGCCTCCCAAAGTGCTGGAATTACAGGTGTGAGCTACTGCAGCCAAGCCCCTAAGTTTTATATTGTATGCTGTTCTGAGTAGTATAATAAAATCTTGCCAGTCCTGCTCCATCCAGCCTAAGACCTGATTCATCCCTTTGTTTAGTACATCCGCGTTGTATATGTTACCCCATTACTATATACAGAACAACACAGTGTTTTTTCCTATATCCACTAGGGGTCATGGAATGTATCCCTCATGGATAAGGGGGCTACTATATTATAGTTGCCATTTCTTAATCAGTGTTACCTAGAGAACAACTGAGGCAAAACCAACTTCCTGCCTTGATAAACATCAGAACCTTTTGTAGAGGATGTCCTAAAGAAATGGTACTGAAAATTCCAGCAGTTGAATTTGGGATAGAGCTATAGATTTTGGGAAAATTACTGAAATAAGTCTAAATTGGTCCACCTTCTATGAAGGGCATTCTATCAACCTAGGATCATATTACAGAACAAAGTGGTTTAGATCACAAAAATGGTGAGGCAAACTAGTTGGTTCCAATCCTGGCTCTGCCTTCTATTAGTCACATGATCTTGGGCGAGTTAGTTAATACTTTTGTGTCTCAGTTTTCTCTTCTGTAAAATGGGGATCACAATAGTACATACTTTTCGGGGTCATTGTAAGGATTAAATGAGCTCATATATGTAAAGTTCTCAGAAGAGTTTAACACTTAGTAAGTGCCCAATTAAGTTTAGCTATTAATTGTCACCATCTATTGAAATTACAAAATGCTTTTGTTTTTGTTTTTTTTTGAGACAGGGTCTCATTCTGTTGCCCAGGCTGGGGTGCAGTGGTAGCATGATTTTGGCTCACTGCAACCTCCACCTCCCTGGTTAAAGCGGTTCTCCTGCCTGAGCTTCCCGAGTAGCTGGGATCACAGGCATCTGCCACCACGCCCGGCTAGTTTTTTTTTGTATTTTTAGTAGATATGAGGTTTCATCATGTTGGCCAGGCTGGTTTCAAACTCCTGACCTCAAGTGATCCACGCACCTCGGCCTCCCAAAGTGCTGGGATTACAGATGTGAGCCACCACGCCCAGCACAAAATGCATATACACTGTAAACCGCTAATTCCATTTCTAGGAATGATTAGGTATAAGGTGAAATGACTTGCACAACTTTATTGACCACAGCATTATTTGTACTAGCAAAAAATAATCAATAACTTATATATTACCATTAGAGGACAGAAGAGTGATTAAAGTACAGCACACTCGTACAATGGAAAGAAAAACTAAGCAGCCATAATAAAGAATATTTTTTTTTTGGGGGACAGGGTCTTGCTCTGTCACCCAGGCTGGAGTGCAGTGGTGTGATCGCAGCTCACTGCAGCCTTGTGGGCTAAATCGATACTCTCACCTCAGTCTTTCCAGTAGCTAGCTAGAACTTGAGTAGCTAGCTAGAACTACAGGCGCATACGATCACATCCAGCAAATTTTTAAAATCTTTTGCAGAGATGAGGTTTCCCTGTGTTGTCCTGGCTGGTCTCAAACTCCTGGGCTCAAGAGATCCTTCCGCCTTGGCCTCCCAAAGTGTTGGGATTACAGGCCTGAATCACCACACCCAGCCTAAGAATCAGTTTTTCATGTACAGTTATAGCATAATCTCTAAAATATTAAAAAACACCTGGTACAAAAGAGTAAGTTTGACATGCTAATGTTAATTTTAAATTCCAATGGGGTGAGCAGAAGAGGAAGAATATACAAATGTATGTGCTCTCTAAAAGGAAAGAAAAAAATAGCACACAAAAGCTCCTAATGGGAAGACACTATGATGTATGCAATGCCTATCTCTGAATCCTGAAACTCTTGGTGAAATTGCCAAGTTTACTGACAACCAAAGTAACCCAAAAGTCAGATCAGTGCTGCAAAATGTCCTCTGCAAGGCAATATGGTGATTAAAACAAACAAATGAGGCCGGGCGCGGTGGCTCATACCTGTAATCCCAGCACTTTGGGAGGCCAAGGTGGGTGGATCACCCGAGGTCAGGAGTTCAAGACCACCCTGGCCAACATGGTGAAACCCCATCTCTACTAAAAATACAAAAATTGGCTGGGCGTGGTGGCGCATGCCTTTAATTCCAGCTACTCGGGAGGCTGAGGCAGAATTGCTTGAACCTGGGAGGCGGAGGTTGCAGTGAGCCAAGATCGCACCATTGCACTCCAGCCTGGTGACAGAGTGAGATTCCGTCTCAAAAAGCAAACAAACAAACAAACAAATGAAAACTACTATTTCAGATTCCTTGCACTTCCTCTAAAAGTAGAGAATTGCTGTGAAAATATTACCACACTAGAGTATTATTTGCCATGTGTTTGAGATGTCAAACAATTCAAAAGCTAAAAAAAAAGTATGATTACAACAAAAGAAAAACTTTTTTTTCATTTTCCTTTAAATGCATGAAGGAAAGTTTCTACTTAAATCATCCATATTAATAAAAGTCATCATTTTCAGGGTAACTGTATAAACAGGAGTCAAATACACTGAAATTTACCACAAATTCCAATTTGGTTAAAATATGAGTTTATTCATCTCAAACGATAATTTTAAAATAAATTTTTAAATAATATTCACATTCTAACTTTTTTGATAACTGTATATTTAAGAACAGTGTAGTAAGTTTATAATCTACTTCTAGAATTACAAAATAGCACAATAAAATTGAGCACTGAGCAAAGCCAAATAAACACTGACCATACTATAAGATTAACAAGTAATAATCTTGTACTTGGAACACTGTTTATGTGATTGTGACCAGGCTCCTTCTGCCATCACTGTGAAATATCACCTTACAGGCCCTGACTGACCCATAATTTAATTTACTAAGAAGATAATATAAGATTAAAAATAAAAGAAGTAATATATCTCTATTTTATTCCAATGAAAAGTATATCATTTAAACCCATAGCACTCCTCCCTGCAAACCATCAAAATTTACCTGTGAAATTTCCATTATGATGTTCCTTGTTCATTGCTACACGTCTCTGGTCACAATTTTTTCCATTCTCTGCCATTTCATAGATCAGTAACTCTTGAGGAGCTAATACAGCAAAATAAAATCCAGCAACACATTACAAACTTCTGCTGTGTAGCTGTGACTGAATAAAACTGAATACAGGAATAACATCACAGTAATAACCCACATGATATATATGATGTGTTTACACTTTTTTTCTTTTATAACCAAAATTTGAACAATTTAGTTATTCTATTGAACAATTTATATAGATATTCTAATACAAATAGTAAAAATATAAAAGCCATATAGTTGTAAACCTTTTCCTAGTAGTTATTTCAGGGATCTTCCAGATTGAAATTTGGAGGTAATCTGTCCACAGAAGGAGGATATCAAGCACTAGTACCTCCAAATGTTAACACACTATAAAGTCTAACATCCTTCTAATTTACAATTAAATATCATACTACTATGTACTCAAAATTAATCTTATCATTTTTACCTTTTTACAGTTTTCTTTCATATTCCCTTTAACATTATTATATAAAAATAGAATATACTACAGAAGATGCTGCAACTGTTGATACATAAATCTAAGATCTTAGACCAGTTTTATTTAGGAAACAATTCTACTGAATAAAATGATATGGGCAAAAAAAAAACCAAACTTGAAATGTTTAAGATAGTTAAATGTACTTTATTTATAACATGCTTCATACTACAGGTATCAGTGCTTTTACTTTAATGTAATACAACATATAAAAACCAGATTGCCTGTGATTGTATCATTCTTCAGGTGTTAGTAAAGCAAAACTTTCTACTCAAAAAGCACATCACTTCAATAAAAGGCTAAAATGCTGAGTCCTTAATACAATATTAAAACTTGCCCAGACACTTATAAAAAGACAACTGGGGCCGGGTGCAGTGGCTCATGCCTATAATCCCAGCACTTTGGGAGACCAAGGCAGGATGATCACTTGAGGTCAGGAGTTTGAGCCCAGCCTGGACTACACAGTGAGATCCCATCTCTACATAAGATAAATAAATTAGCCAGGAGTGATGACCCATGCCTGTAGTTCTAGTTGCTCAGGAGGCTGAGGTGGGAGGATTGCTTGGGCTCAGGAGTGAAAGGCTACATTGAGGTATGATTGTACCACTGCATTACAGCCTGGGCAAAAGGGAGACCCTGCTTCAAAAAAAAAAAAAAAAAAAAAAAGAAGGTGAAAATAAATACAACCCACAGGAGAAAGTATTTACAAATCACATATATTTCATAAGAAGCGTGTATCGGGCCTGCAAACTCTTACAACCCAGTAATAAAAAGCAAATAATCCAATTAATAAACGGATAGAGGAGCTGCACAGATATTTCTCCAAAGATACACAAATTGCTAATAAGCACATAAAAAGATGTCTAACATCTTTAGCCATCAAGGAAATGCAAATTAAACCACAATGAGATACAATCTCATACCTGTTAGGATGGTTATAGTAAAAGACAGATAATAGACCAGGCGCGGTGGCTCACGCCTGTAATCCCAGCACTTTGGGAGGCCAAGGCAGGCAGATAGTGAGGTCAGGAGTTCAAGACTAGCCTGCCCAACATGGTGAAACCCCGTCTCTACTAAAAATACAAAAATTAGCCTGGCGTGGTGGTGGGTGGCTGTAATCCCGGCTACTCGGGAGGCTGAGGCAGGAGAATCGCTTGGACCCCCGAGGCGGAGGTTGCAGTGAGCCAAGATCGTGCCATTGCACTCCAGCCTGGGTGACAGGAACAAGACTCTGTCTCAAAAAAAAAAAAAAAAAAAAAGAAACAAAAAAAAAGATAATAATAACAAGTGTTAGTGAGGATGTGGAGAAATCGGAACTGCTGGTGGGAATGCAAAAGAGTTCAGCTGCTTTGGAAAACAATCTGTCAGTTCCTCAAAAATACAGTTACCATATGACTCAGCAATTCAGGAATGTTCATAGTGACACTGTTAACAGACCAAAGGTTTTTTTTTTTTTTTTTTTTTTTGAGATGGAGTCTCTGTCACTCAGGCTGGAGTGCAGTGGCATGATCTTGGCTCACTGCAACCTCTGCCTCCCGAGTTCAAGTGGTTCTCCTGCCTCAGCCTCCCAGGTAACTGGGATTACAGGTGCCCGCCACCATGCCTGGCTAATTTTTGTATTTTTAGTAGAGACGGGGTTTCACCATGTTGGTTAGGCTGGTCTTGAACTCCTGACCTTGTGATCTGCCTGCCTCGGCCTCACAAAGTGCTGGGATTACAGGCGTGAGCCACCGCGCCCAGCCTATAACCCAAATGTCTTATCAACTGATGAATGGATATAGGAAATATGGTATATGGTATACCCAAACAATGAAATATTAGCCATAAAAAGAAATAAAGTAGTAATACATACTACTGCATCAATGGAGTCTGAAAATATGCTAAGTGAAAGAAGTCAGTCACAAAAGACTACTTGTTATGATTCCCATTTATATGAAATTTCCAGAATATGCATATCCATGATAACAGAAAGTGGATTAGCAGATGAGCTGGAGAAAAATGGGGAGTAGCTGCCAATGAGTTGTGAGTTTTTTTCTGGGGTGATGATAATGTTCTAAAATTGTTTTGATAGTTGCATAGATGTGAATATACCGTTTAAATGGGTGAATTATATGATATGTGAATTATGTTTCAATAAAGCTGTTTAAGAATAGTCACCAGCAGGAACTATCCAAACTTCCAAATATTCATAGGAAATATATGTTATGAATACATATGAATAATATATTCATAGAAAAATAATGGTATACTGTTCTACAAATCTCATTTATTCATTCATTCATTTAGTTATGTTGCCCAGGCTGGTCTCGAACTCCTGGCCTGAAGCGATCCTCCTGCCCCAGCTTCCCAAAGTGGTGGGATTCCAGGCATGAGCCACTACCCACGCGTCTCTATATTTAATAGAAGACCCAAGAGTATTAGGAGTATTCTCATGGCCAAGTGGCTCAAATTTTTATATTTTATGAGCGGATTCAGTGACAATTTAGAATTCAAAGTCAGATATATGAGTTAGGGGGTTATATTATTAAGAAAGAAAATTCATGAAGTCACTTGATAAGATGCTTGTATAAGGTTTGTTTACCTATTCACTCAACAAATACTAACTGAACACTTTGTATGTGCCAAGAGTCATGCTAGATTTATATTTAGCTGATCAGAATATGATATGGTCATGGGTCCAATCTTCCTGTAGTTTGATAGCTGGTGCTAATTTATTCCTTGACTAAACTCTAACTATTGTAACTATTTTCAAAATTTATGCCTCATAAAGGAAAACAAGTGAAAGGCTATAAAAATCACTAGAAAAAAAAGCACATATTCATCACTGTAATATTCTCCTTTTTAAGATACAATCCATTTGTGTATACCTTTGTTTTGTTGTCTTCAATGCTGAATAAGCAAATAAACACATCAAGAAATAAAATATAGGTTTCTATTAGTATAGATAGCCTTAAGTAGACAATCATAAGATTTAAAATCTGAAAAATCTGGATTTGATCCCAGATTTGCCACTGATTAGTTGTGTGATCTTAAGCAAAGTTTCATTTTCTTTAGTCCTTCATTGTTTGGATTCACAAAATGAGGACAATAATTGCCACTTTCAAATGATTGATGTGTAGATGAAATAATCTATGTATGCATGTGTATGTTTGTTGATACGCATGCATGTGTGACTATAAATACCAATACATCAAAAGAGTAGGAGGTAATAAACATACAAAATGCCTAAACTATAAAAAACAACTTCACAGCACATGCCTCATTGTTATTGTATCAGTGATGCCAGTGTTGTTCATTCAGCTCTCATTTTAAAAGTTCTGGGGTCTCCAATGGGCACTGAGGATACAAATATTAATAGGATAAGGAGGTCCCTGTCCTCAAGAGGATCACAGTCTGGTAAAGAAGCCAAATGAACACAAGAAATCAATTATAACAGAATGGGATGAAATAGGCATTTTAATAAAATTAGATGAAAAGACAATGTTTTAGTCAGGTCTTAAGAGTCTAACAGGGCCAGGCATGATGGCTCACGCCTGTAATCCCAGCATTTTCGAAGGCTGAGGCGGGCAGATCACGAGGTCAGGAGATCGAGACCATCCTGGCTGACACGGTGAAAGCCTGTCTCTACTAAAAATACGAAAAAATAGCCGGGCATGGTGGCGGGCGCCTGTAGTCCCAACTACTCTGGAGGCTGAGGCAGGAGAACGGCATGAACCCAGGAGGCAGAGCTTGTGGTGAGCGGAGATCGCGCCACTGCACTCCAGCATGGGCGACAGAGCAAGACTCCGTCTCAAAAAAAAACAAAAAAAACAAAAAGTCTAACAGACTGGAGAAATTTGTAAATCTCTCTAAACATCAGTTTTTCTTAATTTGTAAAACAGAGATAACATGACACACATCAGAGGGTTGAGGATTAAACAAGATAATGTACATAAAATACTAACATATTGCCTCACCTTTCATGTGACCTCAATATATACTAGCTATTATGAAGATCGTGAAGTAGAAAGCACTATCGGAGCTCACAGGACAATATATTCAGACCAGTTCATAGAAGCTTAAAGTTTGACTCTGCAAACTTAAGTCATACTTGTGTGAAGATTCAGCCAAAAGATAATGTAGCCCGAGCAATTACAAAACAATAACAACAAAAACCAAAGATGCTAGAGCATCACAATAGGTTTACAAAATGGAAATCTATTTCACAAATCTGAATTTTATTAATAAAAAAATCAACTGAGGATGTCTGAAATGGAACCATATAAAAAAGTTAATGATTTTCCATCTGCCAGTCATTTAACTTGAAGCTATACTTAAGTTCTGCAAATACTTAAAACTATGTGGGTTTGGCCAGGTGTGGTGGCTCATGCCTGTAATCCCAGCACTTTGGGAGGCTGAGGCGGGCAGATCACCCGAGGTCAGGAGTTCGAGACCAGCCTGGCCAACATGGGGAAACCCCGTCTCTACTAAGAATACATAAATTAGCTGGGTGTGGTGGCTTGCGCCTGTAATCCCAGCTACTCGGGAGGCTGAGGCAGGAGAATCGCTTGAACCCAGGAGGTGGAGGTCGCAGTGAGCCAAGATTGCACCACTGCACTCCAGCCTGGACAACAGAGCAGGACTCCATCTCAAAAAAAACAAAAACAAAAACAAAAAAAACTATGTGTGTTCATATTCAGCCAAATCCTATAGGCAATATCTTTTAAAAAATATTTTGAAGATATTTAAACATTTGTAAATATCTAAATATATGATAAATATTTACAAATAAGATATTTAAGGATATTTAAGATATTTTAAAGCCAGCCATTCATCTCTATCACAGTAAGTAAAATTTATTTAATTTGTGATGAAAAGATAAACAGGGCACAGAAAGGTTTGCCTTATAAATAACATTCTAAAACCTTTCTCCTACAAAACACTGATAATTGAACTCATTTGCCCCTATTTACTCTTTCCCATAGTGTCATTGTTTTACCCAAAACATTTTGGGTCTATGAGTGCGTACTTACAACAATGGTATTGCACAATTATTTGAAGGTTTTGTTTTTAAGCTATTGCAACAGGGGTTTTCATTTGAGCAAATAATGTGCTCTTACACAACGTGCTAAAAAAGAATAGCATACTGACATTTTCTTCTCCAAAATTCTCTCTGGAAAACATAATAGTCTGAAATTTTGTTTTGTAAGAAATAACCCAGGGAACTAAGTTATTTTCATCAGTCTATTTCTTCATAAACAAAATAAATTCGCAGTTTAAAAAACAACTTTTCAAAACCTTCTTGCCATTCCCAAAAGAAGGAAATATAGCATAAGGCCAAACAAGAGAGCCACTGAGGTTCTAAACAGTTAAGCTTATAAAAGCATCAAAACCCCCCCTTTTTTTTTTTTTGGCATTTTGACCATTTAGGATGATTTAAAACCATCCCAAGTATGAAACAGCCAAAATAAAAGACCCACTAGTGTTTTAATAGTTAAGCTTATAAAAACTTCAAAGCTTTTCTGCATTTTAACCATTTTCTAAAGGATTTAACATTTTTCCTTGCCTTTCAAAATTCCCTTGAAAACATCCTCACTTTGCCTCTTCTTCCCCCAATCATACGTACTGTAAAACTTTGTAAAACTGCAATGCCTCCAGAATCATCTGCATTCTTATGATCTGTCTAAGAAGCTGAACATAACTGAAGAAAATCACACAATTACAAAGCCACTTCAAATTCTTAATTCAACAAATATATACCAACGGTCCATTATGTGCCAGTTATTATTATTATTATTAACATTATTATTTTGAGACAGTCTCGCTGTGTGCCCAGGCTGGAGTGCAGTGGCACAATCTCGGCTCACTGCAACCTCTGCTTCCCGGGTTCAAGTGATTCTCCTGTCTCAGCCTCCCAAGTAGCTGGGACTACAGGCACCCGCTACCACGCCTGGCTAATTTTTGTTGTTTTTTTTTGTTTTTTTTTGTTTTTTTGAGACAGAGTCTCATTCTGTCGCCCAGGCTGGAGTGCAGTGGCACCATCTCGGCTCACTGCAAGCTCCACCTCCCGGGTTCATGCCATTCTCCTGCCTCAGCCTCCCGAGTAGCTGGGACTACAGGCGCCCGCCACCAGGCCCGGCTAATTTTTTTGTATTTTTAGTAGAGACGGGGTTTCACTGTGTTAGCCAGGATGGTCTCCATCTCCTGACCTCGTGATCAGCCCACCTCGGCCTCCCAAAGTGCTGGGATTACAGGCGTGAGCCACCGTGCCCTGCCTATTATTATTTTTGAGACAAAGTCTCACTCTGTTACGAAGGCTGGTGTGCAATAGCACAATATTGGCTCACCGCAACCTCTGCCTCCCGGATTCAAACAATCCTCCTGTCTCAGCCTCCCAAGTAGCTGGGACTACATGTGTGCACCACCACGACAGGCTAATTTTTATAGAGATGGGGTTTCGCCATGTTGTCCAGGCTGGCCTCAAACTCCTGGGCTCAAGTGATCTGCCCATCTCAGCCTCCCAAAGTACTGAGATTACAGGCTTGAGACACTGTGCCTAGCCCAGTTATTAAGATGCCAAAGCTCAAACCTAAAATTGATGATTCCTGCTAATAAACTTTTTTTTTTACTTTGACAACTATTTCATCCTTTGTTTTTGCTCCCAAAACATTTTACCCCCCTTTTTCCTTTCTTATTTTCAGACATTGACTTTCTTTTTTCTTTTTCTTTTCTTTTTTTTTTTGAGACAGGGTCTCACTCTGTCCCCCGGGCTGGAGTGCAGTGGTGCAATCATGGCTTACTGCACCCTCGACCTCCTGGGTTCAAGTGATCCTCCCACTTCAGCCTCCCGAGCAGCTGGAACTACAGGAACATGCTAACATGTCCAGCTAATTTTTGTATTTTTAGTAGAGACTGGGTTTCCCCATTTTGCCCATGCTGGTCTTGAACTCCTGGGCTCAAGTGATCCCCCTGCCTTGGCCTCCCAAAGTGCTGGGATTACAGGCATGAACCATATCCAGCCCTGTTACATTTTTTTAAATAACAAAAGCAGTGAGAGAATTCACCAATCCCACTACTATTAAGCCTACTAAAATATTTACACTTCACCCATGTCAGCATTTTTCTCTCTTTATGACTTGGCAGTGTCCTCTACTTACCAAAGGCCATTATGTCAATATATATATATCATTTCCTTCCTCCTTCTCAGGGACTTTGCTCCTTCTGTTCTCACTGTGTAATCAATCTTTACCCCTTTATTCTCACCAGAAAATTAAGTACTCAATATTTCCCATTTTTCATTCCTTCTTCATAAATAGTGCTCAAAAGAGTTGCCTACATATACAGGCTCCACTTACTCATCATCAAATTTCTGCCTGATCCATTGTGATATGACTTCTGCTCCGACAAATAAAAATAAATTGCTTTTGTGAAGATTATCGATTACCTCCATTTGCCAAATCCAAAGGACACGTCTTACTGAATCTCTTACCTTCGCTGAACACAAGTATCCACTCCCTATTTCTTGAAATACTTTCATTTTTCCTCCTATTTCTCTGACGGCTCCCCCTGCTCTATGTCCTGGGGTTCTTCAAAGCCTGGTCCTAGATTCCTTTTTATGTTCCCTTTATATTCTCTCCCTAATGATGTCATCTATTCACTCAGCCTTAAATACCCTCTACATACTGACAATTCTTTCTTTCAAAGGCAAAATGATGTTGCCATACTGCTTTATGAAAGTGCTTTATGAATATGCTGTAAGAATAATTAGAATCACAGAAGGAACTTTAGAGAATATCAAGCCTATTCTACTTATTCACAGATAAACATCTCAGAGGTAAGGGACTTGTATAATGTCACAGAACAAGTTAGTGACAAACCTGGAGGCAGGACCCAGATACAATGGTGATCTTAGGAGTACACTGACCTATTGGGAAGACAACCCCACCCTCCAAACTAAATCAAAAATTATTTTTCTGAGAATTTTGAAAGGGACAAGCTCAATCTAGAAAAGTGAGGTAATGTAAGAGCTGGCCCCAAAATGTGATTTAGGAGTTAAAGACTCAAATCTTTTTTCCTGAGACAGTCTTGCTCTATCACCTAGGCTGGCATGCAGTAGAGCAATCACAGCTCACTGCAACCTCCACCGTCAGTGGAGCAATCACAGCTCACTGCAACCGCCACCTTCCAGGTTCAAGCCATTCTCCTGCCTCAGCCTCCCCACTAGCTGGGATTACAAGCATGTGCCCCCATGCCCGGCTAATTTTTTTGTATTTTTTAGTAGAGATGGGGTTTCACCATGTTGGCCACGCTGGTCTTCAACTCCTGACCTCAGGCGATCTGCTAGCCTTGGCCTTCCAAAGTGTTGGGGTTATGGGCATAAGCCACTGTGCCCAGCCTAAGACTCAAATCTAATCAAATTGGGAGTACAGGTTGCTGTACGTTTTTTATGTTACACTGGGGGGCATTATTAGGCTGGGCTCATAACCATAAAATTATTAACTAAACTGCCTGAAAAAAATAATTTAAGGGGACTGGTTTTATGATAAAAGAGAAGTTCAACAAAACAAAATAGAAAGTCTATCTCCAGCACAGTGCAGCAGAAGTTAGCCTATATAAATCTCCTATCTACTGGGGCACACAGCATCATGATTACCAACGGCTTTGATCATCTTACCATCCACCTTTGAGTTCATGCTCCCAAATAGTATTTTGTTTATAATCTGACTTCTCATGCTGATTAGCTATAAGGAGAGTATATGCTTGTAATGGGCTGAATTGTGCCCCCCCAAATTCATATGGTGAAGTCCTAACACTCATGTGACTATAATTTGGAGATACTGCCTTTAAGAAGGTAATTAAGGTTAAATGAGGTAATAAGGGTGGTACTCTAATAAGGACTCACGTCCTTATTGGAAGAAGTACCAGACAGCTTTCTCTTCTACCTGGACACAGAGGAAAGACTATGTAAGGACACAGAGAGAAGGTGGCTGTCTGTAAGCCAGGAAGAGAGTCCTCACCAGAAATAAACCCCGCTGGCACCTTGATCTTGGACTTGCAGCCTACAAAACTGGGAGAAAAACAATTTCTGTTGTTTAAACATAGATGGGGTTTCGCCATGTTTTGTCTGTGGTATTCTGTTATGACAACCCTGGCAGAGCAATACAATGTTGATTAGTATAAATAAGGGTATCCAGATTGCAGGATAGTTTTGTTTTGTTTTGTTTTGTTTTGTTTTGTTTGTAGAGACAGAGTCTCACTATGTTACCCAGAGTGATCTTCTGGGTACCAAGTGCTCCTCCTGTCTCAGCCTCCCAAAGTGCTGGGATTACATACAGGTGTGAGCTATCTTGTCTAGCTAGACTACCTTTTATCCAGAAAAACCTGATGTATTTACTGTATGTGTCTTCAAACTGCAACAGTGACTAATCTAGCATCAACATACCCTGTTAATCTTACTTATTATCATCTTCATCATGACCCATTTTATAGGGAAAAAGGAAAACTTGGTGGCTGAAAGCTGCCAATACGTCCTGACTTACTAGTTTTAGGTTAAATAATTTGCATTTGTGCATATTTGTAAAATATCCCCATCCTTATTTTTCTTTTTTGAGACGGAGTTTCGCTCTTGTCGCCCAGGCTGGAGTGCAATGGGGCGATCATGGCTCACTGCAACCTCCAGCTCCTGAGTTCAAACGATTCTCCTGCCTCAGCCTCCCGAGTAGCTGGAATTACAGGTGTGTGCCACCACACCCAGCTAATTTTTGTATTTTTAGTAGAGACAGGGTTTCACCATGTTGGCCAGGCAGATCTCAAACTCTTGACCTCAGGTGATCTGCCCACCTTGGCCTCCCAAAGTGCTGGGATTACAGATGTGAGCCACCGCACCCGGCCCCCATCCCTATTTTTATATCATGTTTTTGTTTTGCTTTGGGGGACTCTCAACAAGTTAGCTTCTCTACTTTAAGATAATTTTTTTTTTTTTGAGATGGAGTTTCGCTCTTGTTGCCCAGGCTTGAGTGCAATGGCACAATCTCGGCTCACCGCAACCTCTGCTTCCCGGGTTCAAGCGATTCTCCTGTCTCAGCCTCCCAAGTAGCTGGGATTACAAGCGTCTGCCATCACACCTGGCTAATTTTTTGTATGTAGTAGAGACGGAGTTTCACCACGTTGGTCAGGGTGGTCTGGAACTCCTGACCTCAGGTGATCCACCTGCCTCGGCATCCCAAAGTGCTGGGATTACAGGTGTGAGCCACCACGCCCAGCCAAGATAAATAATATATAAGTGCACTACACAGTGACTGGCACATAGCAGTCACTTAATGTTAGTTTCTCCATGCTGTTTAATATTTTTAAATGCAGTATCATACCCATCAATCTCCATGCTTCTCAAATGTCACAATTTTCCAAAAAAATCATGGTAAATGCTGCCCTGAGTATTCACTTACAGGTACTTCCTTTCCATATTAGTATGCTATACGAAAGCCTATGTAACTGGTTTCCATAGCCTACATAACAGAAGTAGCCACCGATTTAGAACAATCTTAGTTTATGTTGAATAACAAAAATGAATTATTATTCATCAATCTAAACATCTTGAAATGTAAGACAAGGACAATCCGTCAAAAATTATTATGAGGTAAAAGGGTTCTAGTCTATCCACATGGCTAAAGTAAGATGAAATAATCATTTTTAATGAGAGCCACTTTTCAAAATTCAATAAAGTAGCAATAATTTTTGAAATCTGTGATGATACAATGTCAGTGAGATTCCTAGATGTAGGAGTAAATCCAAGTATTCCTAGTCTGTTTAAAATGTTGAAATGTCCTCAAACAGAAATCTAACACATATTCTTGACCTTCAATGGCATCTACTTTGCACCGAGTGCACGTATGTAAGTTAGTTTTGTTTGTAAGAATGAGGTTGCTGAAACAAATCTTATAGGTCTGTGGATGGGGTTGAGAACACAAACCGGGCAGAAGCATAACTCAAACATCAAATAATTTTCATTTTGAACACTTATATAGATACAAGAAATGCATTAAAAGAGTGTAACAGACCTTAACTGCAGCTGAAGCATTTAAAACAGAGTTAACATTAAATGTGGGGTTTTTTTTATTTGTTTCCTGCAGAAGTGCTTAGAAAACACTGCAAAAATCAGCTCACAAAGGTTCTTTGTAGGCTGTATATCCAGTGCTAAGACTATAATACTCCATTCATTTTAAACATTAGTCACACTTGTAATACAGAAACAATGTGCAAGTAAATTACTGAGAGTCCCCCACCAAGCAAAACAAAAAACATTTATGGATAACATGATAAAAGCATCTCCCTGAGTAACATAAGAGTTATTGGAACAGTTAACAAGGTAGAAAAGGAAAAGAAAGTGAGAGTAACAAAACCATTGATTTTCATTTTCTTGGCAACATCATCCCCAAATAAAATGAACATACTTTCTTTAAAAAAAAATCATCTATCCAGATGAATTTTACTTTCTCAAAAAAAAATTATGTCAGTGTGCTCAATAAAACACATTGTTCTTCATACAAGGCACACAAAGATAGCCAATAAGTATTATGCTTCTCAGTAACCTTTCTTGCTTTCAGAAGTATCTGTTTGTTTGTTTGTTTGTTTGTTTGTTTGTTTGTGACAGGGTCTTCCTCTGTCACTCAGGCTAGAGTGCAGTAGCATGGTCACAGGTCACCACAGGCTGGAACTCTTGGGCTCAAGCGATGCTCTGGCCTCAACCTCCAGAAGTATCTTTTCTTAATTGGATTAGACTACTCCGAAATAGCTGTAGATTTCCCTAAAACTGTTAAGATTAAGGAATTGTGATCTACTCTTGGAAACAAAATAACTAATCTGAGTAATATATCTTGACAAACAAGGCTTTGATATAGTTTTCCACTTGTGCAGGGGTATAAGGCCAAAGATAATTCAAATAAAATGCACAATATCAGAGTAACTATCAGACATATCAGAGTGTCATCTGATATGTCTATCTATGGTATATCTATCATGTGGTTGTTCCAGTTAAAGAACGTGTACTCTGAAAATTCATAATAATGTGAATGGGGATATATGAAAAAAATTTCTTGAATTTTTTTCAACTTTCTAAGGTCTTGGGGAGGGCTGGGTGTGATGGCTCACACCTGTAATAACCCTATCGTTTTGGGAGGCTGAGGCAGGAGGATCATTTGAGGCCAGGAGGTCCAGACCAGCCTGGGAAACACAGTGAGACCCCATCTCTTAAAAGAAAAAAATGAAACAAAACAAACAAACAAACAAACAAAAACAATTAGCCAGGTGTGGTGGTATGTGCATGTAGTCCCAGCTACTTGGGAGGCTGAGACCAGAGGACTGCCTGAGTCCAGGAGCTTGAGGTTGCAGTGAGCTATGATTGTGGCACTGCACCTCAACCTGGGTGACAGAGTAAGACTGTGTTAAGAGAAAGGAAAAGAAAAGAAAGGAGGGGCCGGGCGCGGTGGCTCACACCTGTAATCCCAGCACTTTGGGAGGCCGAGGCGGGCAGATCACGAGGTCAGGAGATTGAGACCATCCTGGCTAACATGGTGAAACCCCGTCTCTACTAAAAGTACAAAAAATCAGCCAGGCGTGGTGGCAGGCGCCTGTAATCCCAGCTACTTGGGAGGCTGAGGCAGGAGAATGGCGTGAACCCAGAAGGCAGAGGTTGCAGTGAGCTGAGATTGTGCCACTGCACTCCAGCCTGGGTGACAGAGCGAGACTCTGTCTCACAAAAAAAAAAAAAAAAAAAAAAAAAGAAGGAGGGAGGGAAGGAAGAAAGGAAGTCAGTCAGTCAGTCTTGGGGAATTAGACAAAACCCCAAATTAGGATGCAATTTAAAAACATTCAGAATCTCCATTAATCTCCCAATAATGGATCAGCAGGTAAAGAGGGTATTTCTGGCCTAAAAAGTTCCTCAACTTAAATCTAGTGATGTATAAAATACACTCAACTCATCACAGGTTTCTAATTGTTGAAAAATTATAAACTGCCCTGGGTCTGATTTTTTTTTTTTTCTTTTTAAAACAAAGTCTTGCTCTGCTCTGTCATCCAGGCTGGAGTGTAGTGGTGTCATCTCGGCTTACTGCAACCTCCACCTCCCAGGTTCAAGTAATTCTCCTGTTTCAGCCTCTGGAGTAGTTGGGATAACAGGCACGCACCACCATGCCTAGCTAATTTTTGTGTTTTTAGTGGAGACAAGGTTTCTCCATGTTGGTCAGGCTGTTATCAAATGCCTTACCTCAGGTGATCCTCCTGCCTTGGCCTCCCAAAGTGCTGGGATTACAGGCATGAGCCACTGTACCAGAGGTGGGAGGTAGGAGGATCGTTTGAGGCCAGGAGTTCGAGACCAGACTGGCCAACACTGTGGAACCCTGTCTGTGCCAAAAATACGAAAGTTAGCTGGGAGTGGTGGTGCAGGCCTGTAGTCCCAGCTCCTTGGGAGGCTGAGGCACAAGAATCGCTTGAGCCTGGGAGGTAGAGGTTGCAGTGAGCCTAGACAGTGCCACTGCACTCCCGCCTGGGTGACAGAGCAAGAGTGTGTCTCCAAAAAAAAAAGAGATTAGAAAAAGAAAAATCCCATTTCTCATTTTCTCTTAATCTACTTCTAAATGTTCCTGCAGTTTTTCATAACCAATGCAATCTTAGCAAAACATTTTCATCAAAAAGATGGCGGACCGGCCGAGCGCGGTGGCTCATGCCTGTAATCCCAGCACTTTGGGAGGCCGAAGCGGGCGGATCACGAGGTCAGGAGATCAAGACCATCCTGGCCAACACAGTGAAACTCCGTGTCTATGAAAAACACAAAAAATTAGCCGGGCGTGGTGGTGGGCGCCTGTAGTCCCAGCTACTCGGGAGGTTGAAGAAGGAGAATGGCGTGAACCCGGGAGGCGGAGCTTGCAATAAGCCGAGATCGCAACGCTGCACTCCAGCCTGGGCGACAGAGCGAGACTCCGTCTCAAAAAAAAATAAAATAAAAAATAAAAAATAAAAAAAAATTGGAGGACTAAGAGTAAGGTCAAGAATTAAGATAATGAAGGAATACCAGACTAGAGTTGGGAGATTTGGCTAACAGTGAGACCTTGGCATTGTCACTTCACATGCCTGATTCTCTTTTTCCTCATTCAGTTATTAGGCACATGGAGTAAATGAGTGCAATAATTTCCTTTCTAGTTGTAAAAAAAAATTCCAACTAGCACAAAGGTAGAGTTTTGGATGTATGTAATAACAACTACTTTTGTATAGTGATTTATAGTTTAAAAATAGGTTAACAAACATAATGCTAACAGCCATCTGTAAGGGACTGTTATTTTTATCCTTGCTTTTAGCAAATGAGAAACTGAGTGCTCCAAGGGCCCCCAAATAGCAAGTCGGCAGCATATAAATGTCAAAGCAGGAGTTCAACCTCGCTTTTCCAAGTCCAAATTCAATAGTTCTTCTACTATACAAAACAGTCCAGTGAGAGGATTTTCAGTGGTCACTGAGGAATTCCAGAGTCACATATACACACAAGATGAAAAAACAGTCCCAGAAGTTTAGCTTGTCCTAGTATTTTCAAATGTTCCCCATTACTAGAATTAACAGAACACTCATCCCTATTGATTCTTAGTACTTAAAGTATCTACGAAACTCACGTAGTATCTATGAAACTATCTGAAACTCCCTACTTTACTGTCCCTAAATACCTGGGGCATTTGCACTTGTATAACTGGGGTGAAAATACTCTCACTGGACTGTTGTGTACACTAAAGTAGAAGAACTACCAAATTTGGACTTGGAAAAGTCTGGGTGAACACCTGCTCTGACATTTATATCCTCTATTCTTTCTATTCTAAAGCAACACCACTGTAGGGATACTGAACTTTTTCATGAGCCACACTTATGAATAAGCTAAGAAACAAGACTCAAAAAATTGCTAAGAATGGGCATTATAAATGACAATCTCTGATAAGCCAGAAATTATGACAACCTTTAGTACAAAAAAAAAGAAATAAAAAATTTTCTAGGTAGTTAGAAGTTAATGCACACAGTCCTAAATAACACAGGCCAAAATAAAAGAAAAATTTTAAATGCTCAGAACTACTAGAACAAAGTGAATTTAGCAAGGTCACAGGATAAAAGATCAAAACTAATACTTTCCACTATATACTTGGAATAAAAATTGGACTATTACATACTTGGAATAATTTTTTAAAATTTCAGATTCAGTAACATCTGAAAATATAAAATATTTAGAGACAAATTTAACAAAATATAAGCAAAATCTAAAACGAAATAAAGAAAGAAAATAAATTATACAGAGCCTAAATAAATGATTAGCATGTTTTGTTGATTGTTTGGAAGACTTGATATTGTTACTATGTCAATTTCCCCTGAAACGGTTTGGCTCTGTGTCCCCACCTAAACTGTAATCCAGATGTGTCCAGGGAGGGTCCTGTAATCCCCACATGTCGAGGGAGGAAGGTGATTGGATCATGGGGGCGGTTTCCCCCATGCTGTTCTCATGATAGTGAGTGAGTTCTCATGAGATCTCATGGTTATGTGTTTGACAATTCCTCCTTCACACTATTTTCTCTTCTGCTGCCTTGTGAAGAAGGTTCCTGTTTCCCCTTCCACCATGATTGTAAGTTTCCTGAGGCCTTCTCAGCCATACAGAACTGTGAGTCAATTAAACCTCTCTCCTTTATAAATTACCCAGTCTCAGGTAGTACCTTTATAGCAGTGTGAAAACACACTAATAAATCCCTCAAAGTGATGTATAGCCTTAATGAAGATCAATCAAATTCAAGCAAGCTTTATAAAAAAAGCAATTCAAATATTTATAGAAATGCAAAAACTTAGAGTAGCGAAAACAATTGGGATAAAGAACAAAGTTGAAGGACTTGCACTAACTGATGTCAACAATTAATATAAATCTACAGTAATCATGACAGTGTGATATTGGTAAAAGGATAGTTAGAAGCCAATGGAAAAGAATAGAGAATACAGAAATAGGCCAGGCACAGCGGTTCATGCTTGTAATCCCAGCACATTGGGATGCCAAGGTGAGAGGATCACTTGAGTCCCAGAGTTCAAGACCAGCCTGGGCAACATAACAAGACCCCATCCCTACCAAAAAAATTAAAAAATTACTCCTGTGTGGTGGCATGCACCTCATGGTATCTGTGGTCCCAGGTACTCAGGGGGCTGAGGTGGGAGGATTGCTTGAGCCTAGGAGGTCAAGGTTGCAGAGAGCTGTGATCGTGCCACTGCAATCTAACAATCTAGCCTGGGTGACAGAGATCCTGGCTCAAAGCCCTCTCCCCGCACCGCCCCCACCCCCCACCAAAAACAAAAACAAAAACGCAAGAACAACTTTCATGTGCTTTAAAATAATTATATATATACATTTGAAAAAAGTGAAAAACCTTGCTCCCCACTCTCCCTGCTAGATGTAACCACTTTTATTAGTTTTGTGTATCTGACCTTTCCTCTTTCAAACACTCCTATTATTGTTTGAGTATGTGTCCCCTCCAAAACTCATGTTAAAATTTAACCCCTAATGTGGTAGTATAGTGAGACAAGGCCTTTAAGAGGTGATTGGGTCACGGAGGCTCTGCCCTTATGAATGAATTAATCCATTCATAAATTAATGGGTTAATGGATTAATGGGTTATCATGGGGGTAGGACTGGTTGCTTTATAAGCAGAGAAAAAGAGAACTGAGCTTGCACACTCAGCTCCCCCTCCATGTGATACTCTCGGCACTCTGCAGAGTCCCTCCAGCAAGAAGGCCCTTACCCAATGTGGCCACTCGATCTTGAACTTTTCAGCTTCCACGGCTATAAAAATTAAATTCCTTTTCTTTATAAATTACCCAGTTTCAGGTATTCTGGTATAAGCAACAGAAAACGGACTAAGAAATCTTCTTCTTTTTTTTTTTTTCCTTTTAAGACGGAGTCTCGCTCAGTTGCGCAGGTTGGAGTGCAGTGGCACGATCTTGGCTCACTGCAACCTCTGCCTCCCGGGTTCAAGCGATTCTAATGCCTCAGCCTCCCTAGCAGTGGGGATTACAGGTGCCCACCACCATGCCCAGCTAATTTTTGTATTTTTAGTAGAGATGGGGTCTCACCATGTTGGCCAGGCTGATCTTGAACTCTTGACCTCAAGTGATCTGTGCACCTTGGCCTCTCAGTGTTGGGATTACAGGTGTGAACCATTGTGCCCAGCCCTAAGATACCTTCTTAGTCTCCGTTTTGTTAAAAAAAAAAAGTCTCTCTTTTTAACAAAAAAAAAAAAAAAAAAAGAGAGAGATGGGGTTTTGCCATGTTGTCCAGGCTGGTCTCGAACTCCTGGACTCAAGTGATCCACCCATCTCAGCCTCCCAAAGTTCTGGGATTACAGGAGTGAGCCACTGCATCCAGCCCAGATCTTTCTTTTACCTGCCCTTGGCCCTCGCCTCTCCCTATCTCCCCAAGTGACTCATCTGGTCCATGGTTGAAAATACTATCCCGTATTTGTATTTCTGGTTTTGACCTCTAGATTTATATATGTAAGTGCGTGACTTGGATGATTTATTATTATTATTATTATACTTTAAGTTCTAGGGTACATGTGCACAATGTGCAGGTTTGTTACATATGTATACATGTGCCATGTTGGTGTGCTGCACCTATTAACTCGTCATTTACATTAGGTATATCTCCTAATGCTATCCCTCCCCTCTTCCCCCAACCCACAACAGGCCCCAGTGTGTGATGTCCCCCCTCCTGTGTCCATGGATGATTCTTTAAGTGTCTCAAAATTAACATGTCCTTTTCTCCCTACACCTACCCACCTTCTTGTAACAAACAAACCTGGTCTTCTCCAAACCTCCCTTCTCCCAGTACCTGGCACAACCACCCACCCAGTCACTAAATCCAGAAGCTTAGTCATCCCTGACTCTTCCCTTTTCCTTACCACTCATCTAACCCAGGACCAAGTCCTATACCAAATATATTTGGTATCCACACACAACTGTCCATCTTCTTTGCTACCCTTCTAGTCCAGACCATCTTCATCTTCTTCTTGGACTACTGCAGTGGACTCTCAACTTCTCTCTCCATTTCTATTCTTGCCTGCTTCAATTCATCCTTCACACATGAGCAACAATGAACTTCTTATAAATCCTATTACTCCTCTACTTAAAATTGTAGAATGATTTCCTACTGCACTCAAAATCAAATTCAAACTCATTTCCTTGGCCTGCAAAATTCTGCATGACCTGGATCCTGTATATATTTCCTATATCATCTCATGTCAATGTATTCCAAGTCTATTATGCTCCAGCCTCAAATAAGCATATATCCACATTGTTAACTCTCTCTTAGACCCTCATGTGCTGCCTTCCTAACAATTCTTATTTCCCATTGTTTTCCCCAGAACCTGGTGTAAGGCCTGGGACACAAAATGTTTGTTCACTGACTGGATAATGAACAGATAAGGCAATAGATGTCACTGGAAAATGATCTTTCCATTCCAAGAAAGTGCTAAAAGACATCATTAAACATCAAAAGTTTCAATTGCCAAATTCTGTGTTATGGCTTACACAGATAATGAAGTCTGTTAATACCAAAAAGTTAACAGAATGGCCCAAAAGAATGCCTCATTTGGTTAAGACTCTCACATATGTTGTAAAATATAGACAAAATGAAGTGTATACTCAGATATTTATTTACTGGAACTTCATTAATAATGAGCAAACAATAATTAAGTAAGCAGCAACATAAAGCTATGCTTTTAAAAGAGGGCTGGGAAAGAGTTCTTGGCAATAGCTTAGGGGGCCACATGATGATAATGATCACAATCATGGTTAACTATATGCTACAGACACTGTTCTAAATGCTTTATTTAAACCTATTCATTCAATCCTAACAAGAAGGGTATTGACTTCATTGTCCAGGAGGAAACTGAGATAGCAAGAGGTAAAAAGTAACTAATCCAAGAGTTGCATAGTAATAGAGCTAGAATTTGAAAAAAAGCAGTCTAGCTTTATAGCCCTGGCTTTTAACACTACCTGCCTAGTCCTTCCAGATAATCTATAAAGAACAAAGTTATCATTAAAAAACTCAAGGACAAGAGAAAATACTCCCATGAACTACTGAAAAGATTAAGTAGTTCAAGAATACAAACAAAGTCTTGAGCAATTATAGGTATATTAGCTGTGATATAATTACTCAATAGATTGCCCTTGCTTAATTTAAATATGCCTTAAACTTTAAGTATCACCTTTTATCTGACACAGAAAATTATCTCCTGTTCAAATTTCCTTGATGCTGCAAATCAAGGAGCATATTTTAAAATAAGCTTTATATAAGGGCCTACATAATACCTAACTTCAGTTCAGCAAACTCCATCCAAAGCTGCTTTCCCATATAAAAGAAGGAATTTCTTGAGGCAATATGCTCTTAACAATTTACTATTCCTCAAAATATTTGCAAGGCTTTGTGAAAGCAGAGTAACAATTTACAAAACCACGACAAAGTTATCACTTCAATTTGTCCTGTTTATTAGGATTCTCTAATCTAGAGTTCATTTCCACACCAAAATGGGAGACACAGCAAGGGCACTTGGGCAAAAACAGGAATGATAGTAGCACCTAGAACTATCATCTCCGAGAAAGACTAAAGAGACTAAAAAGTTTGTTAAATCAATGGAACCAAAAAAAAAAAAAAGAGTACCCAACAATGCAAAGAATTAACTCTTCTACAATGGCTATTTACCCAGAATAAAATAACTAGAGAAATGGATCTATATATAATAGATAATTAACATAACAAAATATTAAAATTACAAACAGCTTGGGGAGGTTTTTTTTTTGTACGAGCAAATAATACAGTTCTCTCCTACTGCTTTTCTTTTATTTTCTTCTCTTTTTTTTTTGAGATGGAGTCTCGCTCTGTTGTCCAGGCTGGAGTGCAGTGGCGCGATCTCGGCTCACTGCAACCTCCGCCTCCCGGGTTCAAACGATTCTCATGCCTCAGCCTCCTGAGTAGCTGGGATTACAGGCGTCTGCCACCACACCCAGCTAATTTTTTTGTATTTTTTGTAGACACCGGATTTCACCATGTTACACAGGCTAGTCTCAAACTCCTGATCTCAGGTGATCTTCCCGCCTCGGCCTCCCAAAGTGCTGGGATTACAGGCTTGAGCCACGGCGCCTGGCCAGTTCTCTCCTACTCTTTAGCAACAACATTCACAGTAGACACGTGTTAAGGCTCCTCCGTCATTTCCACTTGCCAGAAAGATAACTCAACACATGACAGTCATGAAGCATGAACTCAGACAAACTATTCTGAAGAATATAACTGATTTTCTTTCCTTAATCTATTACACTTCAAATCTAGCCAAGCACAGTTTTTGTTATGCTACAATTTATAAGACTAAACTAGCTAAAGAGGGAAAAAAAGTTTGTAAATAAGGTTTATGTGCGTATGTGTGTATTTACGTGTGTATGTGGATAGATCCCTTTAATACCTAAGAGTAATTATTTTCATGTGAACTTGGAAATATTACCAAACCATAATAAGATGCCTGGATACAACCTTGTTAGAACAGAAAGAACACTTGAGACCTTACAGTTCAGGTTCTAGCACTACCTAAGCCAGATGACCTCAAGCAAGCCAATTACTAATTACTGATTGTTTCTGAGCCTTAATTTTCTCCTCTGTTAAATAGGAATCTACTTATACATTCACAGAGATTCCTTCTAATTCTAAATATTGGTTTCAGTGAAATAATAATGTTTCTTTTTTTTTTTGAGACGGAGTCTGGCTCTGTCTCCCAGGCTGGAGTGCAGTGGCGCAATCTCGGCTCACTGCAAGCTCCGCCTCCTGGGTTCGCGCCATTCTCCTGCCTCAGCCTCCGGAGTAGCTGGGATTACAGGCGCCCGCCACCACGCCCGGCTAATTTTTTGTATTTTTAGTAGAGACAGGGTTTCACTGTATTAGCCAGGATTGTCTCGATCGCCTGACCTCGTGATCCGCCCGACTCGGCCTCCCAAAGTGCTGGGATTACAAGCGTGAACCACCGCGCCCGGCCCAATAATAAGGTTTCTTATTTAATGTAAGTAAGATAGGACTACTTCTACTCTTTAGTTAACTATACGTAGGCAAAAAACTTCAGCTTTTTCTGCACTTGGAAATTCTGAAGTGACAATACATGACGACCAAAAAGGATCAGATTTAAACTCCCGAATGCAAAACTATACTCATTTTCCAGGAACCTATTTATTAACCATGGTGACTAATTCAATGGATCACGGTATCAAACTATTCTTTGCTAACTTTCAAAGGTGGGGCAAAGATCATCTCAGAAAAGTATGTGATAATATTTTCAGATAATGATGCAAAGTAACAGTATTCTACACTGACATATCTCTAGTTCTAAGAGTAAAGTGATACCATATTTTCATATTTAATAATTTCATGTTTACTAGCTCATTTAATCTTTGTGACAGTTGTATGAAAGAAAGTGAGCAGAATTTTTATCAACACAATCTAGACCAGCTCAGAATGTTAGGTAACCTATCAGCCATTACTTAACAAGTGTTGGAGCCCAGACTTCAATCCAGGTCTTCTGATTTAAAGTTTAATAGTTACCAAAATCCTAAAAAGTGGTGATTCAAGCCAAAAGCAAGAAGTTGGAAAAGTGAGAAAAACTGGATAATCAGTCCTTCAATTGAACATAAAGAAGATAAGATCAGATTTAGCAGTTATATAATCAAGAAGCAAATTTACCGAATGTTAAACTAATGATACATCTATCATAATTCCATATCTCAAATTTTGTCACCTTGTTTCAAAGCCAAGCGTGAACAAATTTTCAAACTCAAAATAAGAAAAATATGTAAACTGACAAACTGATTTAACTAGCTATAGGTAAACTGGTAAAAGGCATCATGGTTCTATGTATATTTTCTTCTGGAATGTGACTCATAGAAATTAAACTGTATTAATCAATTGTAATCAAGTAGGATATATCCCTCAAAGGAAAAAAGTAACCTTCAGTGCCTTAAGATAATGTAGGCAAAGTAGTAAAATATAAAATTTCTACTCGAGAGAGTCACTTCATACCTACACAAATCAGTCACATTTGTCTAGGTACCACCATCCCTCTTCCACAGTAAAAACATAAGCTACAATGCATACAATGATGCCTAGTAAGTAAGTTTCTTCCTTTCATCATCTATGCTAAGAATACACAACTAAAATCAGAGCTAATGACAATACAATTACTAGGTAGTAGCAACTGGAATATTAAATTCTATCATGACAACACCAGAAACACTTGTACAAGCTTCTTCAAATGATCAATGTAATCTGTCCACAAAAATCTCTGACAAGCCACAAAGTAGAAATGAAAGACGTTAATATTAGGATAAGGAGCGATGCTGCCAAAACACGTCAACAGTGGCCAGTCTACGTGTATTATTAGATTTTTACATGGAGTTGCAGGTAAATAAAAGATGATTGTGTAAAATCTTCTGGAGGTCATAAGTAATCTAGCAGTGTGACACAGGGCCACATATGGTTTCTGGAATTTTAGAGATTAAGTCGACCTTCACGTTTTACTGCAAATACCTCCACTGTAATAAGATATAGAGGTCGGGGTTCAGGGGTTTGGAAAGGCAGACAACTCTTTTTCATTAAAGCAGTGAAAAATCTGAGAAGTTCCTCTCCAAGGGCTCTGCGGAGCGAAGGCCCATTCCCTTGGCTACCCTGTACCACCAGAGCTTTAGATGGCACTTGCACGCCTGGATTTCGTTTAGGAGCGAATACATCTAGCATCATGCGCCAGAGGTTCGGGAGAGCAAAAACCAAACTGACAGATCCTGAGAAACAGCTCAGTCATCAGCAGGGAAGACCTTCTCCACTTACTCCAAGGTCCTGGACATCCCGGGACTAAGAGGTTCTCTAAAGAAGCCTAGCAAGGCTTCCAAGCACGCGGAGAGGAGAACGAACAGCCCGGTGTCTGGGTTCAATGTCCGGGTGACCAACCATGAGAAGGTGTCCCAAATAACCTGGCTACCGCCAGCCTGAGACATCCAGGGTGAGACATCCAGTCAGCAGCGTCCTAAAACACTGCTGGAAGTCGGAATCACAGTGCTCCAGATCCGCAATGCCTAAGTGGGAGAGCTCCGGAAGACGCCAAGCTCTGAGGACAGCCTCAGGCTTCGGTCCCCAATTCCCTGAGTTAGTTTACCTACCCGCTCCGACCCCGGCTGCTCCGGATCTCAGGATCCTGGAAGCTGCTCCTTACCGACTCTCACACCCGCCGCTGGGCTCCAGACAACCGGAACCCGCTCACGTCACTTCCGGTCCGGTCCCTCTGCCCCCCGAGACAGCCTCCAGAAGGGATACGTTCCTCCCTCCTTTCGGCGAGCTCGGTTGATCCTCGCGGGATTTCAGTTAGGCTCTTAGTGCGGGCCCTGTGGGTGTGGCAAGAGGAAGAATGACTGCTCGCTTTGTGATTCTTGATCCGGAACTTGTCACCCAGGAACCCCGGAAGAGGTAGCTCACGCGATAGAAACGTGTTCGCTGCCCAGAAGAAGGGAAGGCGCGAGTGAGGAAAGGAGGTACTGTAGGTAGGTTGGTTGGCTCCTTACAGGGCGAAGGAGACCAATATCATTATTCATTTTCTCGCCAGTAGGAACGTTTCTTTTCACCTCGTTGCATTACCCACCTTCTTCATTTTCTCCTTTATAAACTGTCTTCCGCCCAGGGGCCGCTGAGCCCTCTGTTCCTGTTCTGCGAACCGTCCTTTGGAGGAAAGGAACAGGCTGCTGGGGAGGGGAAGACTCAGAATTTCTAGTTCCCAGCAAAGCCTCCATGCAGGCAGTATCGATGCGCTCTCTCCGAAATTGATAAAATAGCGAGCAGGCCTCACACCCTCAGCTGGGCACTTGTGAATATCCCCCAGCGTTTCGAGCTGTCGAGCTCTGCGTGGAAAGAATTGGTTTCTAAGAATATAGTCGAAAATTTGGGGCCGGGCGCGGTGGCTCACGCCTGTAATCCCAGCACTTTGGGAGGCTGATGTGGGCGGATCACCTGAGGTCAGAAGTTCGAGACCATCCTGGCCAACATGGCGAAAACCCATCTATACTAAAAATACAAAAATTAGCCGGCGTGGTGGCGCGTGCCTGTAATCCCAGCTACTCGGGAGGCTGAGGCAGGAGAATGACTTGAACTCGGGAGGCGGAGGTTGCAGTGAGCCGATATCGCTCCATTGCTCTCCAGCCTGGGCGACAGAGTGAGACTTCGTCTCAGAAAAAAAAAAAAAAAGAAAAAATTTCCCCCCCTTTTCACACAAAGAGATTAACTAGAGAGGTATTAATCCTTACTGACATACCCCAGGCACCATACTAGACTCTGGGAATATGCTATATAGGGAAAGTGGGGCAGTGGCTTAAGGGTCAGAGAAGATTTGGGAAAGGTTTGTTTGTTTTTTCGGTTGTAAACTGCAGACCCGGCGCGGTGGCTCAGCCTGTAATCCAACACTTTGGGAGGCTGAGACAGGAGGATTGCTTGAGCCCAGGAGTTTGAGAACAGCCTGGGCCACATAGGGGGCCACATAGTGAGACCCTGTCTCTTAAAAAAAGATTAACGGGTGGAGCATGGTGCAGAAGGAGGTAATGGGATCAAGAGCACTACTGAAATGGGTTTACTGAGGCAGGGGAATTAGAAGGCACCAAGAAGAAGATTTTATAGGATGTACTTATTTTGTTCTGCTGTCATTGCCCAGAATTATTTATGAGACAAAGAATGGTTATTTGTTTTACCTTAGTCTTAGGCACTAGGCTTATTGATACGCTTGTCGTAAGTGTACAGAAAAAGAGACAGACATGTTGTTTTAGAGGAGTTAGGTGATAATCTGATCAGATTAATATGAGATTAGAACATCCTAAAGAACAAAAATATGTGTTAATTTTAGCATTTTTATGATTAGACACTCCATTGAGATATGGGACATAATAAATAAACCTGGTAACTTTTGGAACTTCCACTGTCCTGTTTTTGATCTTATTGTTTTTTTTTTTTGGAGACAGGGTTTTGCATTGTTGTCCAGCCTGGGGTGCAGTGGCACGATCATGGCTTACTGCAACTTCCACCTCCCAGCCTGAGGTGTCCTCCTACCTTATCCCCTGAGTAGCTGGGAGTATGGGCATGTGGCACCACATCTGGCTAATTATTTAAATTTTTTGTAAAGATGAGGTCTCACTGGGTTGCCCAGATTGGTTTCGAACTGGACTCGAGATGCTGCTGCCTCGACCTCAAGCAACTCCTTGAGGCCAGGAGTTCCAGACCAGCCTGGGCAACATAGCAAGAACAAGTCCATACAAAAATAAAAAAATTTTTAAAATCAGGAGGGTGTGGTGGCATGCGCCTGTAGTCCCATCTACTTGGAAGGCTGAGGTAGGAGAATTGCTTAAGCCCAGGAGTTTGAGGCTGTAGCGAGCTATGATCATGCCACTGAACTCTAGCCTGGGTGACAGAGGGAGACCCCTTCTCTTTAAAAAAAAATAAAGAAAGAAAAAGGCAACTTCTCTGTTTGATCCTCATATTTCTCATCTTTAAAATGAGGCTAATATATCTTCCTTTTTATGTGTTCATAGCAACAATAAATGAGGTAATGGATATAAAGGATTTAGTATGTTATCCAGCACATAATAGCTTCTCTATATAGAGCAGTTCCTTCTCCAGATAGTACCGGAATGTAGTGTGTGGGATATTTGGTTACTTTGCAACCTAGAAATTATTTCAGAGAATCCTAATTGCTGACATTGAATATTTGTTCAGTTTGGAGTCTGGTTGTTAGATTATCAAAGAAAAGTCCTGCTGATATGTAAGCATCAAATAGAAACTTGGCCAGGCGTGGTGGCCCATGCCTGTATCCCAGCACTTTGGGAGGCTGAGGCAGGCAGATCACTTGAGGTCAGGAGTTCGAGACCAGCCTGGCCAACATGGTGAAACCCCGTCTCTACTAAAAATACAAAAATTAGCCAGGTGTGGTGGCGGGTGCCTGTAATCCCATGTACGTGGGAGGCTGAGGCGGGAGAATTGCTTGAACCCGGAGGCAGAGGTTGCAGTGAGCTGAGATGGCGCCACTGCACTCCAGCCTGGGTGACAAAGTGAGATGCCGTCTTAAAAAAAAAAAAAAAGAATTCTCTGTCTTTGTCTCTTTTAGGGGGTGGGGGCTGTAAAGGCACTAGAACCATAAATACTATGTCTGTGCAGCTCTGTCACCGTATTTAGGCACTTGAGTGGAAGAGCACTGAAACTAGGTGCACTACAGCTTACCCTATGTGACCCTCCTACTCCTGGCCACTCCATGTCAGTCTCCTTTGATTCCTAATGTTCATTTCCTCAGGATTATGTTTTAGTCCTTTCTTCATTCTCCATATTTGTCCAAGTGGCCTCATACTCTTCCATCTCTTCAGTAACTTCAATTATATGGTAAGGTCTCTCAAATCTATATTTCCAGCCCAGACCTTTCTGACTTTAAACTGATATATCCTAGACCTTTCTGTCCTTTAAGCTGATATATCCTTTTTTTCTTCTTCTTTCTAGATATCTCTGAGATGTCTTTTGTTCAGAACAAAACTAATTCATTATCTTTTCCATTCAAACCTGGTATTTCACCAAAATTCTCCATTTGTTCAAATCTAGCTGTCATTATTAACTTCTCCCTTTCTTTTATCACCAGACTTCCTGTCAGTCACTAAATCAGACAGGTGTACCTTAGACACTTTTTTTATTTCTCATTCTCACTACTGTTGTCTAAATGACCATCATCTCATCTAGACTGCTGGGAGAGGCCTGATATAGTAATGTTAAGAACAAGGGCTCGGCAGGGCATGGTGGCTCACGCCTGTAATCCCAGCACTTTGGGAGGTCGAGGTGGGTGGATCACCTGAGGTCAGGAGCTCGAGACTAGCCTGGCCAACATGGTGAAACCCCGTCTCTACTAAAAATACAAAAATTAGCCGGGTGTGGTAGCACATGCCTGAAGTCCCACCTACTTGGGAGGCTGAGGCAGGAGAAGCACTTGAACCCCAGAGGTGGAGGTTGCAGTGAACCAAGATTGCACCACTGCACTCCAGCCTGGCAATAGAGTGAGACTCTGTCTCCAAAAAAAAAAAAAAAAAAAAAAGAACAAGGGCTCGGCAGGGCATGGTGGCTCACGCCTGTAATCCCAGCACTTTGGGAGGCCGAGGTGGGTGGATCACCTGAGATCAGGAGTTTGAGACCAGCCTGGCCAACCTGGTGAAACCCTGTCTCTACTAAAAATACAAACGATTAGCTCGGTGTAGTGGCGGGTGTCTGTAATCCCAGCTATTTGGGAGGCTGAGGCAGGAGAATCACTTGAACCCAGGAGGCAGAGGTTGCAGTGAGCCAAGATTGTGCCATTGCACTCCAGCATGGGAGACAAGAACAAGACTCTGTCTCAAAAAGAAAAAAGAACAAGGGCTCTGGATTAAGACAACCACTTATGAGCTGGGTGAATTTAGGCAAGCTATAACTTGTGTACCTCATTTTTCTACATCCGAAAAATGGGGATCATAATTATATATAGATGCTTCTCAACTTAGGGTGGGGTTATATCCTGATAAACCCATCATAAATTGAAAGTACCATAAATTGAGAGCCAGGCACAGTGGCTCATGCCTGTAAACGTAGCTACATGGGAGGCAGAGGTGGGAGGGATCATATGAGGCCTAGAGTTCGAGACCAGCCTGGGCAACATAATGAAACCCCTGTGTCTTAAAAAAAAAGTTTTTTTTTAAATTAGCAGTGTGTGGTGGTATGTGCTTGTAGTCCCAGCTACTGGGGAGGTTGAAGTGGGAGGATTGCTTGAGCTCAGGAGTTCGAGGCTGCAGTGAGCTATGATCACTCCACTGTATTCCAGCCTGGACAAAAGAGTGAAACCCTGTCTCTTAGAAAAGGAAATAGAAGTTGGAAATAAATTTAATACACCTAACCTACCAAACATGGTAGTTTAGCCTAGCCTACCTTAAAGGTGCTCAGAGCACTTAATTTATTAGCGTACAATAGGGCAAAATCATCTAACATAAGGCCTACAAGTGTTGAATATCTCATGTAATTCGTTGAATACTGTACTGAAGGTGAAAAACAATGTTTGTATGGGTAAAGTTTCTACTGAATATGTGTTGCTTTTGAACCATTGTAAAGCCAAAAAGCTTAAGCGAAACTACAGTAAGTCCATGACCAGCTCTATTTACCTTGAAGTGCTGTTGGGCACATTAAAGAAGACAATTCCTATAGAGTGTTTAGCCAGTGTGTAGCAGAACACTTCATAAATGTTAACTATTACTACATTATAGCAGCCTCTGAAATGATCTCCCTGTATCTATTGCCAACTGCTAGTCAAGGCTCAGGTATCTTTTAGAACAGGCGTCCCTGTGGCCTGTTAGGAACTGGGCCGCACAGCAGGAGGTGAGTGGTGGGCAACTGAGTGAAGTTTTATCTGTATTTGCAGCCACTCCCCATCGCTAACATTACCTCCTGAGCTCCGTCTAATTAGCGACAGCATTAGATTCTCATGCAAGTGTGAACCCTGTTATGAACTGCCCATGCGAGGGATCTATGTTGTGCACTTCTTATGAGAATCTAATGTCTGATGATCTGTCACTGCCTTCCATCTCACCCCCGATGGGACTGTCAAACACCTTTTTATAACATTTACCATTCTTGCAATTATTTGTCTTCACTACTTATCTATGAACAGCTGACAGTGGCCCATATTCATCACTATATCCTCAGCTTAACAGGGTGTATGGCTGGCACATAGATAGCCAGTAAACATTTGTTTTATTGAACTTAACTTCTCTTGGTCTGAATTTCTTCATTTTTGATATGGCAGTAATCCTCACTTCTCAGTGGATCAAATAACAATACATGTCAAAGTACTGTGGAAATTTTGAGCTATAAAGACAAAGTTTTGGCCGAGCACAGTGGCTCACGCCTGTAATCCCAGCCCAGGCCGAGGTGGGCGGATCACGAGGTCAGGAGATTGAGACCATCCTGGCTAACACGGTGAAACCCTGTCTCTACTAAAAATACAAAAAAAAAAAAAAAATTAGCCGGGTGTGATGGTGGGCGCCTGTAGGGAGGCTGAGGCAGGAGAATGGCATGAACCCGGGAGGCGGAGTTGGCAGTGAGCTGAGATCACGCCACTGCATGCTAGCCTGGGCGACAGAGCGAGACTCCATCTCAAACAAACAAACAAAAAAAACCCCAAAGTTTTAAAACAGCATGAAAGAAATTCAAAATTAGGATTGGACCATTTCAAAACCATTGCTAAAATGTAAGCTTCATTAGAGAAAGGACTTTTTCTGCTTTGTGCACTCCTGTATCCCTTAGATTCTAGAACAGGGTCAATCAGTATTTGTGGAAGGGAAGCAGTATATCATAAAACTAAAAGAATTGAAAAAGTAGAAAGTAGTCACACTTCTATTTCAGATACCCATTCCTATAGCTATGCTCTTTGTAATTGTTCGTCTCCAAAATCAAAACCCTATGCATCGCTCTAAGTCTTTCCAGTTTACTTTCATCACGAACCTGTTCTTCAACAGCATGTCTAGATAAATAGCATGCATCACTTTATTGTCCATAAATCAGTCTTTGATAATACAGGTTGCTTTTTATCAGGTAGGCCAAAAGAGAAAAATGTAATAACACAGGTTGCATGGTCTATCATGTCAAACATTCTTACCCTTATCCTAAATTCCCTTGTACCACTGTGTCTTGGGGCGTGCTCCTGGCATAATTTAAACTTGGATACATCCAACTACCATTTCAGTAGGAGGGGAGAGCAAAGGATGAGTGTGGATGGAGGTTAGTTTGTATGTTTGGAGGAAGTGATTAGTAGTTTTAGTCTTTTGGCTTCTAAGTACTACTGGAGAAAATCGCAAATAGTATGTTGCCATTAAAAAGTCATCCTTAATCTTAACCATGCTTTCAACATTCCTCTGCAATCCTGCCATATTTTGCCACACCTTTTATTTCCGCCTTTCTCTTCTCTACTCCATTTTAACTTCTGTCTGAGCTCCTTCCCTCAGGGGGAATACCTTCCTGCCTTCAAATCCGTGGACCTACTTGATTTAAAACTGAAATTGGGAAAGGTGTCCCTTTTCCTTTCCAAGACCAAATCCCTTTATAAAGTCTTTCTCTATCTTGAGCATTTACCTGCCTTTCTTCTGGCTTCATCCTATTAACATTTAAATATGCTTATCCTTTCTTCTTAGGAGAAAAAAAAATTGCTTTTCTCTGTGTCGCCTTATATCCATTGCTTTTTCTTTTTGCTCTATCTCTTGACCCCACCTCAAACGAATTTCTGCCTCACCAAAGACAGTAACCCCTTTTATGTTAAAATTAGTGGAAAGAATGTTAATATAATGCCCTAACTTTAAAGAAGAACATAAAGGAAATTTATAAGTACTTCCAGGGCTGTCATCTATGCCGTGCCAATCATGCAGTGCACAATTCTAAGGGCACCACTTTACATTACAAATACAGTGCATTACAAATATAGTGGCCCCATGTTTATAAATGCTTAGATAATACTCCACTAGAAAAAGAAACTGATAGTTGCTTGCCACATAGAAGCACTGTGAATCCAGCAGCCTCATTTGTAGACTGATATAAGTGTCTTATTGGTGACTCAAATATTATGAACAGCTTTGCCGAAGTAGCAAGATTTTCTAAAATAATAAAGGATGACATTCCTTTGTTTTATGATAGCTACACTTCTGGAAAATTCAGTATGGACAGTCTCCAACTTAGGATTTTTCAACTTTAGGATGGTGTGAAAGAGACACCCATTCAGTAGAAACTGTACTTCGAGTTTTGCATTTTGATCTTTTCCTGGCCTAGTGATAATGTGGTACAGTACACTCTTGTGATGCTGGGCAGCGGCAGCGAGCCACAGCTCCCAGTCACCCATGTGATCACGGGAATCAACAACCCATCCTCTACCGTGTACTGTGTTGTCAGCTTTTTTGGATATTGTGTTTTGTGTTTTCACATTCCATCATGTCTACAAAATGTCCATCAGTGTCTCCTGTTTCTGGTGAGATGAAGAAGAGGAAGGCAATTACTCTTGAAATGAAACTCAAGATAATTGCCCAGCATGAAGGTGGCAAGCCAGTAATGGCCATTGCACGTGAGTTAGGACTTTCGCAATCCACGATTTCAACCATCTTAAGGGATAAGAAGCGAATCAGTGATGCAGCGAAATCGTCAGCATCAGTTAAATCCACTGTCATCACAAAGAAAAGGGCTGGACCAATTGATGATATGGAAAAATTACTTGTTATGTGGATGGAAGACCAGATACAGAAGCGTATACCACTTAGCCTACTGATGATCCAGGCTAAGGCAAGAAGTCTTTTTAATATGCTAAAAGACCATGCCAGTGATCCTACATATACACAAATGTTTAAAGCAAGTCATGGATGGTTCCAGCGCTTCAAAAGGCGTCATAATTTTCACAATGTAAAGATCACTGGTGAGGCAGCACGTGCTGGTAATGAAGGTGCCATAGCTTTTAAGGAACAGCTGCATAGGATAATTATGGCTAAAGATCTTTGCAATAAGGAGCTGATTGCACTGGAGGAAGAAAGAGGTAAAGGCGTTGAGGCAGTGGAAGAAGTTACACCCACGGCACCTAGAAAGTTCACAGCAAAGAAACTGGCAGAGGCATTTGCTGCTATCAGCAGTGGCCTACAGATGTTAGAAGAAATGGACGTCAATTACGAGAGATTCGCCACAGTTGACAGGCAGATACAGGATGCTCTTGCTTGCTACAGAGAAATATATAGTGAAAAGAAGAAACAAGCTGTACGGTCAAAACTTGGTATCTTCCTGAAGAACAACACTATGCTTGCTAAACCATCAACTAGTGTTGATGTCCCAATGCCTTCTACCACCTATTCTCAATGTTCATCAGAAGAGAGAGAAATTGAGGACCCTATTGCATCCCCATCATCCAGCAATTAATTCTATTTCAGTGCTTCAAACATTTTTCAGGACCACTGTGCTTTCAGCTGTGTAAATTAATGGTGAGTACCCATACAACCATTGTTTTCCACTTACAGTATTCAATAAATTACAGGAGATATTCAACACTATTATAAAAGAGCCTCGTGTTAGATGATTTTTGTCCAACTGTAGGCTAATGTAAGTGTTCTGAGCACATTTAAGGTAGGCTAGGCTAAGTCATGATATTCTGTAGGTGTATTAAATGCATTTTTGGCTTACAGTATTTTCAATTAATTGGGTTAATTGGGATATAACCCCATGGAAAATTGAGGAGCACCTGTACATAGTAAAACTATGCAAAAAATATTTTGTGTTCTTAAGTAAAATGATGTTGAGTTCTCATCTCAGTTATTAAGTTTTTCAGCTGCACTCACGTCCAATGGGACAACTCTTCATTTTGTAAGGTTTTTAGCATCCTTGCTCAGGCTTAGTAAATTTCAGTAGTGCACCTCACTCCAGGCCCATTAATGTGACAGTGAGGTTCTTCTGAGGGTAACTGATTTGATACCATCTCCACTGAGAACCACTGCATTGTGAAAACACCGATTAGCACTGTATTCCAGGAAAGGGTTATTTTTGGTTTCTTTAAATCTTAGGCATCTTGGTAAAACGGAACATCTCCACAAGACTAAGGGAAGACTGAGGAATAGAGTTTTTGAACTTTATGCAACTTTGTTTACATCAAGATTCAAAATGACCTAAACTGTTTCATGTGGATGCTTGAATCTTTTCTAGTACACTGGTGGTGGGCAAGAGGGTGTTGGAAACAGGGTGCAGGCATAAGATCAAAGGTGTGTTGTTTTGCCTTTTTTCTGGATGACCATTAAGTGTATAGTCAAAATGTTTCTCTGATAAGCCTATACCTCTGTAAGTTGTTACTGCCGGATAGTGATAACTGTTTTCCTTTCCTTTAAGATGCCCTCCAAATCCTTGGTTATGGAATATTTGGCTCATCCCAGTACACTCGGCTTGGCTGTTGGAGTTGCTTGTGGCATGTGCCTGGGCTGGAGCCTTCGAGTATGCTTTGGGATGCTCCCCAAAAGCAAGACGAGCAAGACACACACAGATACTGAAAGTGAAGCAAGCATCTTGGGAGACAGCGGGGAGTACAAGATGATTCTTGTGGTTCGAAATGACTTAAAGATGGGAAAAGGGAAAGTGGCTGCCCAGTGCTCTCATGCTGCTGTTTCAGCCTACAAGCAGATTCAAAGAAGAAATCCTGAAATGCTCAAACAATGGGAATACTGTGGCCAGCCCAAGGTGGTGGTCAAAGCTCCTGATGAAGAAACCCTGATTGCATTATTGGCCCATGCAAAAATGCTGGGACTGACTGTAAGTTTAATTCAAGATGCTGGACGTACTCAGATTGCACCAGGCTCTCAAACTGTCCTAGGGATTGGGCCAGGACCAGCAGACCTAATTGACAAAGTCACTGGTCACCTAAAACTTTACTAGGTGGACTTTGATATGACAACAACCCCTCCATCACAAGTCTTTGAAGCCTGTCAGATTCTAACAAAAGCTGAATTTCTTCACCCAACTTAAATGTTCTTGAGATGAAAATAAAACCTATTCCCATGTTCTATGGTTGGCAGTTGTCATCTTGGGCTTAAAAACAGTACTGTTGGTTAAATGGTCTTGGTGGTTCAAGTGAGAGGCTGAAACAGATATTTAAGATGAGAGAAACAGGTCATGATACAATTGGATTAAAATGGAGGAAACAGCATTTCCCTATACATGGTTAGGTCCCTTTGTGTTGGTAGCCCTTCCCCGAGACTATGCTGCTGTCCCCCTGGAGGTCGAGGTTCAAGGGTATTCCCACTAGAGGCAAGCTGCAGTTTGTTCCCCTGCTGTCACTTTTTGGGTGACTGATTGATAGCCTACTTTATTAATAGATACAGCCACCCTCAATGGAGTCCCATGGTTTATAACCTGTTTAAATTTTGTCTCCAGGTTGAGTTTTATAGCATTGATACAACTTACTGTGCAGTGTTTCATGTTCACCTTCCCTGACCCATACTGGCCAAAGGTTAATCAGCAGTGGTTCTAAATCACAGCCTATTAAAGTTTCTCACTTCCCCCCTTTCTTGTAACAATGAAGCCACTCAAACTTGAGTAACCTTATGGACCTTAACAGATGGAAATGGGTGGGCCCAAGTAAGAATTTATGGTAACTGTAAAGTGAACGTAGTTGGTCATCCCTGCTAGTATTTTTTCCTAGAACTTTGACAATTAAGGGTGCCTTTTTTCCCTTTTGATCTTTAGATACACTTGATACAATCCTAATAATTACTATGTTATACCAGTTACCCAGAAAATGAGGCGGAGGGTCCCAACTCCCCAAGCCACATAGCTTCCTGATAATCATCTTGTTAGAAACTATTTTTCCTTAAAGCCTTCTTTTAGGAGGATACTGACAGCAATTTCTAAAATCAGTGTATCCCCAAGAACTGTAATGATGCCAGGGAGAATTTTGGTAATAGGCCCATTTTAAGTGGCTCCACCTCTCTATGGTTAACTGCAATATAAGCAGCGTTATAGCACAATCTCAAGGTCTAAGGTCATTGGTGGAGTATTGTGGGCAGAACACTAAAGACAGCCTTGAAAGTTCTAATATTTGATTCATTTAATACACTTCGCACAGGCATATGACAGCACAGGAGAAAAATTGCAACTGTGAATGATGCCACAATAGCAACTATTTCTAAACAGAATGTTTACTGGCTGCAAAAGTGATGCAACAAAATGCAACGTTAAGACTGAGTTGAACGCAGTGCTAAGTGCATGATTCTGGCTCAGGTAATTTCTGAGGTTTGCCTCAGATGATAGACTGATGGCTCCAAATTCAAAGGTAGTGGCATTCCCAACAGGATGGCATGGGGTGGCTAAGTAACTGTCATGGCATATCTACTAAAAGGAATACTATGAAAATTCTGGTAATTGTGGATATATGCTTGTTTTCTAGTTCATCTGTACTTGGTATTTTATAGAACTCATAATCTTATAGTTTTCAAAGTATACTCTGCAGAACCCACAGGGTCTCCACAGAGTCAATGTTTTCATAATACTATTATTATTTTTCTCTGTGTTGATATTTGCACTGATGGTGCAAAAGCAGTGGTGGGGAAAACTGATGGCACCTCCCACAAATCAAAGCAGGGGCACCATTGTATTCTTCACTGACCTGCACTCACATTAAACACTTTCACTTAATGTCCTGGATGAAACTAAATAGGTTTTTTTGTTTTTTGAGACAAGAGTCTCATTCTGTCACCCAGGATGGAGTGCAGTGACGTGATCTCGGCTCACTACAACCTTTGCCTCACAGGTTCAAGTGATTCTCATGCCTCAGCCTCCTGCCTCCTGAGTAGCAGCTAGGATCTTATAGGCATCCACCATCACACCTGGCTGATTTTTTATTTTTAGTAGAGATGGAGTCACCATGTTGGTCAGGCTTGTCTCGAACTCCTGGCCTCAAGCAATCCACCTGCCTCAGCCTCCCAAAGTGCTGGGATTACAGGCATGAGCCACCACACCTGGTGGGACAGGGATTTTAAGTTTTAAAAAACTCTTCTGTGGAGCTTATGATAGGTAATTTGCCTAAGAGAGTTGTAAAGCAGTGCAAGACTAGGCAAGGGGGTATGTGTAGCTATTGAGGATTAAGGGATAGGGAAATGAACTTTAGGAACATTCTCAGCCATAAGCAAGAGCTGGATTCACACAATCAATTTTTCAAAAAAATCAAGATACCCATAATTTGGGCACCTTTATAATTCATGATGAGAAAGAGCATGTTAACTACATGTTTAAATATATTTTATTTCAAGTTAATATAACAGCCATGATTTGTTCATTTAAGTGAAATGCTTCGATAAAAACCTCGGTGTCACTTGGTTAAAATATTGGAGACAGATTAAATGTTAAGCCACTATAGTAGTGACTCTGGTTCTTTAGACTATTGCATGTACCTTGTGAATGAACTACAGGAATGCACATTGATATAATGCACAATGTCTTCACATGTCTCAATCCTCATTCCTCTTCCTTTCGTGCCTCCCTAATGCCTCAGTATCCAATATAAAACTACAAAAACTACTGTTCTTTTCGTTTGAGTGGTATTTAATTAAAACTTCAATTCTATGTTATTTCCACAGTCCAGTAATTTATTTTAAATTTGAGTAATTTCAAATTCCACAAACAAAACTGAAGAACAGCAATATTTTGTTTGAATTTCTCTCTTCTGTACACTCAGTGATCTAAAACACCACAATATCCAACATACACAAACCTCAGGGAAGGGTTAGTAAACACACACAAGATTGGAATCATGGTGCTCTTTGCTCCTGAATGGAATGGTCCCACAGAAAAAGCACAGGATACAGCACAACATAAGGGCACCTGTTACATATGAAGTGAGCAAAACATACTAGCATTTTCTATATGCATAATGGGGAAACCTGCATAGGTTAGAGGGCCTTTTATGCTCATTTAAAAATCAGGCAAGTTGTCTGTAACATTTTTCAATAATCTGGGAAGCACTGCAATCCAGTGTACGATGTGCTGATTAGTGTTGTCTTTGTTGGCACTGACAGTCTTGCATGGTCATATGCCAGTGTTTTTGCTTTAGCTTTTCTTTGAATAAAACAGATTTAAATGCATTTAGACAATACGTATTTGTAAGCTGTTTACATACACTAAATTTAAGAGATTCAATATTAGAGTTTCTTTGTTTCTTTAAACACTACAGAGTGCAAATCAGGTTCTTCACAACAGATTGAATATTGAGCAGTTCTTTAAAGAAAGAGGGGGAAGAAAAAAAGCCCAAGTGAATAAAACATTGAAACTATTCCCCTTCGAAAATAAATTCTAAAATGATGTGGAATGTGAAATAAGGTTTTAACATAGGTGATCCAAGTTTATAGTTAGAAACAAAAAGAAGTCCTTCATGAAATAAAGGTTACAAGAACACGTTGCCTGTTTCCCCCATTATAAACTGAGAAGTGGGTAAAGACGATGTTTCAGTACGAAAATAGGTGACTACAGGATCAGCTTTTCATCTCACATGCTGTACCCAAAGCCAGGCTGCGGCTGTCCATACGGTGGTGCGGTATAACCATAACCAAAAGGTGCCTGGGGAGGGACGGCAACACTGGGTCCTGCTGTCAGCATCAACTGGGGCTGACCTACAGTAGAAGAAAACAAAAAGGAGCAGGGGGCAGGGGCAAGGAGGCAGGACAAACTGTTAGCATTTAGAACACTCCAGTCTCCTCCACTCTAGCAACATAATCTCAACCTCAAATGAGTTGTATGGGGGGCACATTTGATTGCTACAATTTTAGCATGACAGTCTTACTCTAAGAAGGTTCCTACCTAAAAAGCCAACAAACAGTGCAGGGCCAAAGGCCAGAACTGCTTATGACTGAACACAGTATGCCTGACACTCTGTATACTTGACACATACCTACATGTATATTACACTTCATGACACAATAAAATCAGCACAAGAAAAGAATTTTTTAAAAGACTTTAAAAAAAAAAAAAAAGAATCTGGCTCTGTTGCCTAGGCTGGAGTGCAGTTGTGTAATCTCGGCTCACTGAAACCTCTGCCTCCTGGGTTCAAGTGATTCTCGTGCCTCAGCCTCCCAAGTAGCTGGGATTATGGGTGTGCGCCACCATGTCCAGCTAATTTTTGTATTTTTAGTAGAGACGGGGTTTTGCCACGTTGGCCAGGCTGGTATTGAACTCCTGGCCACAAGTGATCAGCCCATCTTGCCCTCCCAAAGTGCTGGGATTATAGGCGTGAGCCACCATGCTTGGTCTAAATGACATGTTTTTAACATAACTTTAAGAGTTACATTTAAATTTCTGATTTAAACATGTCTAAATGGCAATGAAACCAAATTCATTTATAGAAGATCCAGTACTAATTTAGAGACAGCAGTTAAATTAAAAATAAGACACATTTGGGCCGGGCGCGGTGGCTCACGCCTGTAATCCCAGCACTGTGGGAGGCCGAGGAGGGTGGATCATGAGGTCAGGAGTTGGACACCAGCGTGGCCGATATGGTGAAACCCCGTCTCTACTAAAAATACAAAAAAAATTAGCCGGGCGTGGTGGTGCGTGCTTATAATCCTAGCTACTCAGCAGGTTGAGGCAGGAGAATCACTTGAACCCAGGAGGCAAAGGTTGCAGTGAGCCGAGATCACGCCACCGCACTCCAGCCTGGGTGACAGAGCGAGACCCCATCTTGGGGGAAAAAAAAAGACACATTCAGACATTCTTTAGGTATGAAATACATTAGAACATACACCCTCTATCAAATACTATGTTGACACTCTTTCTTATAAAGTTTAAATAGTTGTTGGCCATATACAGAAAACATGACCTGTAGAGAACTTGGCTTAGAGAGCGAAAACAAGTAACACCTCTCTCTACCCCTACAAAAGTATTTTTAACATCCCACTACAGTGTAAACCTAGATCAAGATTTCTCCTACACAAAGGACTTCATGTCTTTGCTTTTTGTGGTTAACAACCAAAGCTGTCTTCAGCAAACAAATTATTATTGGAAACCAGTTTATTTTATTATTATTTTTTGAGACGGAGTCTCGCTCTGTCGCCCAGGGAGTGCAGTGGTGCAATTTTGGCTCACTGCAGCCTTTGCCTCCCAGGTTCAAGCAATTCTCCTGCCTCAGCCTCCCAAGTAGCTGGGACTACAGTTGCATGCCACCATGCCCAGCCAATTTTTGTACTTTTAGTAGAGATGGGGTTTCACCATGTTGGCCAGGATGGTCTTGATCTCCTGACCTCATGATCCGCCCACCTTGGCCTCCCAAAGTGCTGGGATTACAGGCGTGAGCCACTGCACCCAGCCAACAGAAACCAGTTTTTAAAAAGTCATCCCTAATCTTGATAATGACATCTACTTGAAATTCCAACCCAATTTTCAACTACCCATGAAAACACCCTGAAGGCAAGCCAAATTCAGTAGGTAACCCCAAAGTATTACACCCATCTTTTTTTTGTTCCTACTGTGTTTCCTATGTCTTTTTCACCTTTAAGGACTTGATGTGTTTCCTATCTCAAACATGTCAAACATCTTGCTCCCATCTCTAAGAACCCACTTTATCAAAACTATCCTGTCCTCTAAATTCCTAAAGTACTTTTTATCTACAGTAAAAAGGAGATAAAACCATAATAAGTGTATATATTATTATTTGTGTCAGTAGCCTGATATATAATGGTTATATATATATATATATATTTTTTTTTTTTTAAGGCGGAGTCTTGCTCTGTCACTCAGGCTGGACTGCAGTGGCACGACCTCGGCTCACTGCAACCTCTGCCTCCCGGGTTCAAGCGATTCTCCTGCCTCAGCCTCCCGAGTAGCTGGGACTACAGGCATGTGCCACCACGCCCGGCTAATCTTTTGCATTTTTAGTAGACACGGCGTTTCACTGTGTTAGCCAGGATGGTCTCAAGCTCCTGACCTTGTGATCCGCCCGCCTCAGCCTTCCAAAGTGCTGGGATTACAGGCATGAGCCACGGCACCCAGCCATAATGGTCATATTTTTATGTTCCCTCACCTGGTTATTGTGCTTCTACCTATACTCTTCAAAGTGATTGTTCAAATGAATCTGTTCACCAACTATGAAATGGAAAGGAGCAGTAATTCAGACATGTAGGTTTAAGAAGACATGAAATTGTCTTAAATATTCACTTGAGAGTTTGAAGATCCTATCTCTCTGGAAAGTTCTCAAATGGAAACTCTACCCAGTTCTCTGCCCCAGTTAGAATTTAAAATGAGGATGTATTCTTTATGTAAAGCATACTAAAGACAGCCTTGGCATGTTCTCTCACCTTTTGCTCTTTTGAAAATGGAATTCATCAATATTTCTTTTTCAGTAATTTATGAGCAGGTAATGCGTGAGGGACCAGATGATAGGAAAGATTCATGTTATGATTTTAAATGACTGTTTTTGAGTCTTCTTGTATTTAAGATTATTTTAGTGAATAATATCAACACCTGCTTTATGACTTCTCAGAAAAAAAATCAGACAGTAGAGAGCAGTATTTCTTAGAAAGCCTTTTGCACTTTAGAAGCTTGTTGTATTCTATTTTGAGGCACAGTCTCTAAGTAATTAAATATTTGTCTAATGAATTTTTTGAGGTTACAGAGAGAGATTACCATAAACAATGGGTTGTGTCTCTGTAGCTTGTTCTTCTTCTTTTCTCAGTGATTCTGAAGCATCTAATTTATCCACCTGGAGAAAAACACATCATGTTAATTAGCACCCCAAAAGTATTATAAACCTAGGTTTATGGCAGAAAGTGGAAAAGCCTTAGTATGTTAAATTCTGTCAAAATAAAACAGACTAGAAAGAACATTCTCAGTCCCCCTCAAATTCAATGGCAATGTTCATACTTCAGTCCAGGTGGTTTTCAGCACTGTCATTATAAACCCTCAGGAAGGAGGGATTCAAAATGCCATAAAAGCTCATGCCAGACTAAAACTGGGCATGCTAGGATGCAGCCTGAGGGAGGGAGAAAACGACAAGGAACCACTTTTCAAATGAAGTTTAAAACTGATCAGAGGTAATAATGAATTCACGGTCTGGCAATACTTCCCTCCCCAAAGCAAATGGTATTCAAAAAAGTGAAATGAGCCTAGTGACTGGACAAGTATTTGGGCAGAATAAGCTATTCTTTTGCCAATTGTGTATAGCTTCTGATGATATTGGTTATAGCTGCAGACTGAAGTTTAAGATTCAAGTGGCTCCATATTCAATCTTTTTGCATAAAGAAAGGCTGCATGTTTTAATACTGTGTGGGCTCTGTTATCTAAGAAGTAATCAGGAAAGCCTGATTTTGTCCCAAAAATGTTTGCTTTTAATTGAGCCAAAAGTAAATGGTTACTATATGCTAGCTACTCTTCAAAGTGGATAGTATCAGACAGAAGTAATTCTGTAGAGCAGTCCAAATGTATTAGTGAAAGAAAGGAATTAGAATGCCTGGATCCTTCCACTAACTAGTTGTGTGACCTTGGCAAACCATTGCACTGGCCCTCAAATTTCCTTTCCTATATAATGAGAAGATTGAACAAAATGATCTGCAGTTTCTTCTAGGGCTAACATGATTTAATTCTGTAATGAATTAGACAGAAGTGACATTACAACCCTGGGACTAGAGAATCTCCTTCACTATACAAATTCCATTGCGCCTTTTACACTATATTTGTCTTTCAATATTTAAAAGCTGGTCTCTCAACCAAAGCCTTATACTTGGTCTATCATTATACCTAAGTAAAACTAAATTTCAAATCTCAATGTTATCTATTACTGGTGGTTTTCAATGTCATAAATGTGCTGGATGAGACAGGGGGGCCAAGGTGCAGGGGGAAACACTTTATGAATGCTCACTGCATGTTCTTCAAAAAGGCAAATTATGAAAAATCACTCAAAAAAAAAATTGTAGACTTCAGTGGAAAAGTTTCTAAAAACCAGGTCCTAAAAAGATTAAGGCAGCACCTCATTTCTGTTTGAAACTATTAAAAAAGTATCTTTCAGTCTTCACATAGGCCATTAAGGTTAGGGCACTGTTTTATATTTAATTGTTTCATATTAAATACCATAAATATGAGTCTAATCCATCTTAATTTGTTAGGGAACTGAAAATTTGAGAAAAGTAAGCCTAAGTAGGCTCCTTCAGATGAAATGTGGTTTTTCTAGCCTAGGAAGATGGATTAGTTTACTTTTATACACTATTATCCTATTTTATAGTCTAAATGATGTGTTACAAATTACCCTAATATCAAATTAAAGACTATTATGTAGTATAAGTACCATATGAATTGTCCATTTTTTTGGCATCCACACTTAGAACAAAAATTATTAGTTATAGAACTTAAAGCACAGCTCTGTGCCATCAAGGATCAGATGGGGTTTTGCTAACTAACCAGTATTCAAGAAAGAGCTACAGAAGTTATAAAGAAAAATACATGGATGCCTGTATATTAGTAACTTCTAAGAAAAAAGAAGAAAAATGAAACAACCAAAAAGCCACCACTGCATAATACATTTCCGGACTTCCAGGGAAAAGAATCTGAAGTGAACATGTGTTTAAAAGTTAAGGTCTGAATCAGATGTTGAACACAGAAGTCCTATTAGGGAAACACATGGAAGACTTAGAAGAGCTGGCAATATCACAATGCCCTGGCATACACATAGGAAGTTTGGGCATAGGGGGAAGAATTCTGAAGGAATAGCATCAAGCTAAGCAAAAAGTTTGATTCTTCTATATAATGGGACAGCCTCTGGCACAGGGACTTTCAATTTTTGTTTCCGCTGATCCAATTTAGATTGCTCAAAAAAAAAGCAGAGAAGTCTTTTAAGAACACAAGCTTTTGTTAAGAGCTGTAACTGAAGTTTCTGATCCTTGGATTTAAAAAGAAAAATTACAGGTAAGCATGTCAATGAATTCAGTTCCATCTGTACTACTGAAAATTCACTAAAATGTAAAAGGCTTTTCCACAAAGACTGCAATATGCTGCAGAGGAAAAGTAACATGCAGTCAGTTATTTTGGTGTATGTGTGCATGAAAAAAAGGCAAAAGTACTGAAGCAAGAAGTGAGGTCTGAAGATGACTTGCTATACAGGCTCTCAAGAAACACACACAGCCCACAGCAATGCTATAAGAGTTTCAAAAATAGTATGATGTAATTGCAATGACTGTTGTACATGCTTCATTTAAAACAATGCATAACACTGCAGTTCAATTACCTGTTTTTCACACACACGCTTTCTAACTGCCTTGCTTACTAGCTGCTGAAGGGTCTCACACACAATGCATTTTACTCAGGTTTGCCCTAAGTTCCAGTGGTGACTCCAGTTTGGTTCAACATAATCCCAAGGCATTGTCCCCCACCCAAATTCTTTTAAATTTGTTTCAACTCTCCTTTACTTTCCCACCCTTTTCTAACCACAATTTGATAACAGACATAAGTTTGTTTCATTTATATTGGGATGGAGACAAGCCAATGAAGGAAGCAGCAACCAAAAGGTGCCTGAATTTGACATCCTTGGACAAGCCAACTGATAAATAGGAGAGCAAATTTTAGGTAGCTTCACAGGTATGCCTTATTACAGAAAGTAGAAGTTAATACTTTGTTAAAAATAATTCATGTTGCTTAGCAACAATTATAGCAAGCTTGGCTCTCATGATTAAAAAGGTTTTGATTCCTCTTAAAAATGGACTAGCACCATAAGAACTGGACACCTGGAGAAACATGAGGAAAGTCTCTTCGGAAGCAGCTAGTATCTCTCGTATCTACTTTCAGCAAAAAATTAGTAAGAATCAAGAGATCAGAAACTGGATCACAGTCCTTCAATACAAAAAAAAAAAAAACCCCAAAAAGCCTTTTAGGGCATGTATATATACATATATAAATTCGACAACTGTCAGGCAAGCTCACAAAGTAAAACCAGAGGCTGTTTTAATTTACTGCAAGGATTATGACAGTCCTATTATGGTCCAGATACCCTGACAGGGAAGAGAAATTTCCTGTTACTTTGAAATTAATATGGAAACTCACCATACTCAGTTTTTCATAATATATTTAAGAGAGACTGTGAACCAACTACTGATTAGCCTCCTGCCCTTCCTAAAGCCTATTAGCCGATTAGTAGCAAACGTCTACTAATGTCCTACAGCTCTATTAAAGTTATGTTTCAAGGGACTTGCAGAGGCTTTAGTGAAAATTTATTGGGGGGAAAAAGCAGCAGCAGCAGTGTAGAAAAGGAAGGAAAAACATCATGCAAATTCCTTAGACTTAGTCCTCCAGACTTAAAGATGTTAAAGAATCAACTTTCACCTTTTCCTTTATTGCATCAACCTGCAAAGGAATTCAGAAGGTGCAGCTTAGAAAAAAAATCAATTCCATATCGAGCATAAAAAGGTAGAATCAGCAACAAAGGTTTAGGGAAGAAACATCTAACCACTAAAAAGGTATGAGAGAAGTGAAAATAAAGGGCGTACTGGAAGCAAAATTTAGAATTTTGTGTAACTTCAAAGCTTACTGCAGAAGAATTTATGCTACAGTATGAAAGAAAGCAGCTTAATCACTAGTAAAATTTACAGCACTTAGGTTAACAGCAGCTTAAAGACAGGTCTCACAAGTTGGCATTATGTTTAAGAAGCTATTCTCATCTATGGCTAAGATAAGGCAACATGTTTTTTCTCTTACATTGAATACAGAAAATGTTAATTCTTTAAAAACTTTAAACAGACACAATGGTATCTAATTAAATGGTATCCTGAGGAAAAATTCAGTATGGGAGGGGTTGTTGGTAGCGCTTCTTCACCCTCCCATCCCCCCAACTCAGGCAGGCTGAAGGAATCAGATGTGAGACTCTGATTTTAATCATGTTTTTTGCTTTGACGAAAAGGATCCTCTAAAACCATTTAAAAATGTTCTACAGAGAGACAGCTAGTAACTGCTGAAGATAGGGTGAGTAAATTCATACATCAAAAAGGGACACTAAGATGAATAGTGAATGTTATAAGGCAAATTAGACCCCCAGCTTGTTTTTTTTTTCCCATGTTCACCTCCTATGGTATTTTTAAATCAGGGGTTAAACTATCAAAAAAATTGCGAAGATTAAAAGGATGTTAAGAATATACATGCAGCTTCCCCAGGGGAAACAGGCATAGACATCATTAAAGTCAGGAACCAACCAAATAAAAGGGAATCTACAATACTAGTCATGAATATTTGAGTTACAAGAACTGATTTTGAGAAAAATACTATTTTGAAATAAAATTTATCGAAGTTTTTTAAATAAAAAAATACATAGATTATTTTCACCCTCATAAATACACTGAGGGTAAACAGCTACATTTGAGTTCCCCTTCCAATCAGTGTCATTTGTCAGCTATTAAAAAAAAATTTCAAAAGAACAGGAATATTTTATGATCGACTAAATGACTTACTTCTACTAAAGAAAAAAGCATTTAAAAAATTAATGTGCATGTAGAATTTTACATGCAAGGAAACTAGTTCTGAATACACTTAGAAGAGTCATTACCTTTGTCAAGTATTCCTTCATGACCTGGATGAAATAGGGCATGGCAAAATCCATGATATTGTGCCTCCATGCAGTTTCTAGGACGACATCTGGCCTTAAAAGATCGTAACAGGTAAACAGACAAGCTCCAAAGCACTCTCTTTTTTCTTCCTGCAAAAACCACTGCAGGAGTTCTTCAGCCAATTCAGTATCTTTAGATTCAGAAGCATACTGCATTGCATCCTATTCAAAGAAATAGTGAAAGTCAAAAACATTAGACCCCACATACTAAACTAGTAAACCAAGAAAAACAATGGAAACTTTCCAATATAAATCTGGTTTTGCAAGGGGAAAAAAGCCTCCTAGTTGTATCATTTAAATTAAAATTTTCAAAGAACAGATAAGCTAAAAGCTTTTTTTTTCCCCAGACAAGTTTGACCTTAACATAAGAGAGCCCCTAGAATCAAGAAATCCATTAACTTAAATTGCCTTAAAGTCAGCTCTCATATTCACAAAACCAATACTTTTATTTATAGATTATAATCACTTGTAACACCATTTTAGGCCTGGTTTAAAACAGCCCCTGCCCCGCAACTTTATCAACCTTGTAAAGGCTGTCTTTCTTGCACAGCTCTACACTCTGTTTCCAGCGATTGTTGCCTTTGAAGAGATAAGCAGCAATTCTCCTGAACTCAATGAGTTCATGTTTTTCCAAACGCTGAGCAAGCGAGATATTGTCAAAGTTGTCATAAGCATCTATTGATGTTCGCAGAGCCTTAAAAAAAAAAGCCATCCAAATGCCAGATCAGTATTTTGTTTAACATTATATTCCGTTCTCAATCAATGAGCCCCTTAGATGGTAACATGTAATATGACACCTAGATTCAAGCATCAAAAGGTATGATTTTTCATTTTACCTAAAGATACCATTTTCTCCAAGATTTTCAGTATCAAGGACTAACATATGGCTATGAAATGGACAATATTTCTAATTTGGAGGGCAAGATTTTTTTTTTTTTTTTTTTTTTTTTTTTTTTTTTTGAGATGGAGTCTCCCTCTGTTGCCCAGGCTGGAGTGCAGTGGTGATGCAATCTGGGCTCACTGCAACCTGCCTCTAGGGTTCAAGCGATTCTCCGGCCTCAGCCTCCCGAGTAGCTGCTACTACAGGCACGTGCCACCACAACCGGCTAATTTTTTTGGTATTTTAGTAGAGACGGGGTTTCATTGTGTTAGCCAGGATGGTCTCGATCTCCTGACCTCGTGATCCGCCTGTTTTGGCCTCCCAAAGTGCTGGGATTACAGGCGTGAGTCACCACGCCTGGCATGGAGAGCAAGATTCTGTGCTCTAGAGAAACTTCTGATAAAACTCAGCATGGCAGCAGTACAGATCTGCATGCGCTGAGCCTCAAAGAAAATCAAGAGAGAGAAAAAAAGGCAAGTAGCTTAAGCTTAACTCTACTTCACTTTTGCTTGTGAAATCCTTCATAAGAGAAAGTTTATACAAACACTAATAAAACAGTAGGCAAGAAAAATGGTGAATAAATATAGTTAATACCAAATAAATTTTATGAATTAGTTAAGTGGTCAAAGACATTTTTGACTCTACCTACAATCTAGATGTTAGAGATAAAGTAATCATATCATTTTTTTCAAAAGCAGTATCTTATACAAGATCTGAGCAAAATTCTGAAAACTTGGCACTTAATTAGAAGTAAGATTTATCAATCCTGAAATCTTACTAAATTTAGATCCTAGGTATGCAAGCACCTACTGTTTACAATCCTAAAGGATAATGGCTTTTTTAAAAAATGGGAAAACATAACTTTATGAGTCTTGAGATTATGTGCAAGAATCAAAAGGTTTTACCTGATAATCTTCTTCTGTAATAAAAAGGTTGTTCAATGATTCATTCACAGATTTGTTGTTATGGTTCTGAACTGAACGCAAATATGGTTTCACCAGTGGTAGCTGTTTAACCTTTAAAATAAAGAGTTTGTTACAAATATAGCACATTATTGAAGTCCCAGGGACAAAAGTTATCGAAGTATGTCCTAATTCCTTGCTATGAAGCTTTGGTTTAAAATTATTACTTTACCTTGCTGAAATAATTGACTGCACGAGTGTGATCCAACCGTGGAGACAGCACCATCAGCAAATCATTTAACAACAGAGGCTTGAATTCTAAGTAGAACTGTATTGCTCTGTAGTATAGTTCCACATTGGCAACCTACAATGGGAAAATCCATACATAAGTCAGTTACTTCCTAATGAGCTTTCTCCTTCTGAATCCTTTATCTTCTGAAGAAAGTACACACCTTGGTAATGATATCTTTGAATTGCCCTTCTTTCCAGGCATCAGTTGGATGATTCATCATGGTAATTATGGCATTATCATATTCTTCATACTTGTCATACAAAAACACCAGTTCTGCCCAAAGATGAGCTTGTTCTGCAGCTCTTAGCACCTGCATAAGAAAGACTTAATTGCTTTAGATATGAGTCTAGCTAACAGCCTTAAAAAGAATAAGATATTTTGAAGTATTAGTTTTAACTACACAGTTGCTTCACTGTGTTACAATGACTGGTTACCTTGGGAATATTCACTCTAGACCAGAACAGCTCCAGGTGCTCCCTCATTTTCTGAGGCTTAAATTTAGAGTATAGAATAGCTAATTCAGTAAACATTCCCATGTGAGCTCGCTCAAGTCCCAGTGCTGCTTCCAACATGGTGATCAGCTCTTCAAAATAGCCACGATCCTGAACAAGAGAAATGTGCAGTTAAAGATAAGAATATCTATGGTAAAAGATCTCAGGTCATATAAAAGTCTCGTTAATACCTGATAGTAGTTGATAAGTTCTTCTAATTCATCTGCATGTACAACAATATGAAGTCCACACATCTGAGCAAGACGGAATTCTTTCCCATCTACACAGGCGAAGCAGACCTAGAATAAACATTTCCTTTCTGTGAACTCAAATGTAAAACATGGCTAGTTATTTAAACTAATGTTTAAAGAGCGTTTCTTTAATTCTTCACTCAAACTTGGGTTTAGATTACCTCTTTCCATGTTCGAGTACTGTTAGCTTTCCTAGCCCCATCAACAGCTGCCTGATATTCACCCAGGTGAACCAGGGTAGATGCCAAACGTCCAAAATTGGAAACATTATTGTACAACAACTTAGCAGCATCATACATTTTTTCATCATAACAACGGTCACCAACCTGGAAAAAAAAAGGTAACCCACATTCAGCAAGATATTAGTGTGAGCTTAATCCTCTTTTCAAATTGATATCTTCACACTGAGAAATAATTTGTTTTCCTATAGATTTTTCCTTGGAATTCTTCAGTTATGATGTTTTGATCCTACCAAGCTAATCAAGTAGCCCAACTAGTTTTTCTTAAATCTGAAAAGGAAACCCACTTGTTGGATATGAGCATTATTTGGTCCATTGATAAATTCTTCTAACTCTGCAAGGCGGTTTGTTTTAGCCAGCGCGAATATCAGTTCTGTCTCCACGTAGGACTCTCGAGCCTTCTTACGGGCCATCTGCAAGTACTTCACCAGTTCTTCCCAGTTTCCTAAGTATAGAAAAAGAAAAAATATATCCAAACACTAACATCCTAGTTTATCTTTCACCCAAGTAAATGAAAATTGCATTCATTTCCTTTTCAAGGAAACACGGATAATGACGACAAATGTAAACCGTGCAATATTTCACTTCTGTATTATCACGGACCAAATGAATAGATGAATTCTTTTTCCTTAAAGTTTTAAGATTAGAGCACTATCAGGATTTTATGAAACTTCAAAAACAGAAGATTCATCTTCCCCACTTGTAAGTTTTGTGAACTTACAAATTCACAAAATACAGCCTCTTTTTATCTGGACTAAGATGGAGCACTAAAAGAAACCATGCAGTATCCAACTCTTCTAAAATTCAGAATAGACAGATATCTTAATGCCTAGCTTAATCATTTTATGAGGTTTCAATACATAAGGTAAGAAGTCATACCACTAGTATTGGCAGCCTGAACAACTTCCATGTAGGAGGAAGGATCATCTGCTTTGATATAAGAATCAATGGCTTCTTTCACCATTCCTTTCTGCAACTGGGCTTTTGCAAGTTGACTCCAGACCGCAGGTTCATTGCAACGTTCAGCAAACTCATATGCCCGATCCAAGTTTCCAATATGCTCAATTAAGACCTAAGTATCCAAGTTTGAAATTAGGGTTAGAGTAAAATCAATCCTACCCAAAGCAATTACATTTAAGCTGTTAGTATTTTATTGCTCTTCTATTGCCGTAGCAACCAATTAGGCCCACCCTCATAGCACAGTGTTTAGTAATTCAACTTAGGTAATCTGAAGATTTACCTGAACTGCTGAAGTATTGACATCAAATTTCCGGAAAATGGCAAATGCTTCTTCAAACAGCTCATTGCTGATGGCGATATTGGCAATATCTGGGGCATCATAATTATCTAGGCGGTTAATATACTCCATAACACGTGTACGGTCAGCCTTAATTGCAGTGAGGATAAGGAGGTTTTGCAGATTCCTTTAAGAAAAAAAAGAATATTTTAAATGCAATATTTTAAGTTTATCTGACGTAAAAAATAACCACTGTGACTAACGGAGAGGTTTTTGTCTCAAGAGGTAGGGTAGGGGGGAGGATATTAGAAGAGTGAGAATTCAGGCAACTTTCTCTGATCTTTGTTCCTTCCCAAAACTGATGGGCCATAATTTATTAAAGACTGACTATAAATAGCCAATGGATCCCTCTGAAAGCATACCTGTGTTCACTGAATACAGAGTTATCAAGGACAATTTTCTCCAGCAGTTCAATGAGTTCATTAGGAAGGTCTGCAGTCATGAAAGCCTTTACAGTTACTGACACTTCTTCAGGGTCCTGAGTCTCAGACAAAGCTGTTTGTACAACCTACAGAGGATATATGGGACATAAGTACTGAGAATCAAGTTGGTTTTAAAAAAGCATAAGTTGGCCTCTCATTAGAAAACTTGAAATAGGCAGAAAAGAATGAAGTAGGGAAAAGACCTTTAAATTTACATAGAGAGGTCTTTCTACACAAATCTATACAATATATATAATTGTGTTGAAAAATTACTCTAATTATATAATTTCTATCTTTTCCCTGATTAAAACATTATCCAGGCTAGCAATCATCATTATCACTTTAATGGCTACACATAATTCAAAAATCAGCTACACAGATGTGGAATTAAAATATCGGTAATTCGTCTGGTTCTGGCTATTTGCATGGTTTTCTAGATGCTGCAATGATTTCCAACCATCGCCCCCACCCCCACAACCTTCCCCTAGGAAGCTTTGTAACTACTTGGGAATGTTGCTTAGAAGTGCTTCCTAGGAAAGGAATGAAATATTAATAGCCTTCAACCTATTCGTTTCCAAAATATTTTATTTATACTTAGGAGAATTTAAGACTCATTATAACAACTCTTCTATTTTTAGAACTTTTAAAATATGTTGTCTATTTTATTTAGGTATAAAACCCCATCTCATTTGCAGTTCTATACTTCTTATTAGTAAGATATAACACTGATGCACTTGGTCTTTTGTATTTTCTCTTATCATTTTTCTGACTTATTATCTTGAAGTTTCCAATCAATTTAGCCACTTAAGTGTTAATAATAGCAATCTTTAATGTTTAGTTTGTTATTTTCCTTTTAAACTATGATGAACCAAGAGAGTTTTATATAATTAAGTCAGGTCTTTTGGGATGTATTTTCTTTTTCTTTTTTCTTTTTGTTTTTTTGAGACAGTCTTGCTCTTATCACCCAGGCTGGAGTGCAATGGCGTGATCTCGGCTTACTGCAACCTCCGCCTCCCGGGTTCAAGCGATTTTCCTGCCGAGTAGCTGGGATTACATGCACCTGGCTAATTTTTGTATTTTTAGTAGAGATGGGGTTTTACTACGTTGGCCAGGCTGGTCTCGAACTCCTGACTTCAGGTGATCCACCCACCTCGGCCTCCCAAAGTGCTGGAATTACAGGCGTGAGCCACCGCACATGGCTATTTTTCTTAATGTATATGTTATATACATATTTATACTTATATAAATGTACATTCATTTGTATATAATGTATATAATCAATTTACATTCATTATATACAAATGAATGTAAATTGAATGTATATAAATTTTAATTTTCTTCTACTTTGTACTGCTTTCTCTCATAGTTAAATATGATCCATTTGAGTACATGATGAGGGAAAGGATTGTATTCATAGTTAAAAATGTATAATTTTTACTGACAGCCATAAACACATTTGCCAATGTTACCTGGTCAATTAGGGGTCTCCTGTAAGGATTGCTTTCCAGCAGCACGCTGCCCCACAATTCTGGATCCTTTCGACGTACCAGGTAGCGAGAAAGACTTTTGAAGAGGGAATTCTCATTGCAAACCTAAAGAAGATATGATAGATTAACTTCAAGGTAAAAAGTAAAAGACTTTTTATAGCATTTTAGAGGGTATTTCCTATCTTTTAAACTATGTTTATTGATAATCTTACTGATATTGGATCTAGTTTTGGACTTTGATTCATGTACCAGTAATATACTGTTTTAATTATATAGACTTTGTAATACACAGTTCAACATCTGGTAGGACTAGTCCACTTTTACAGTTTTCAGTGTTTTACTAGCTGTTCTTGTGTGTTTATTTTTCCATGCGTATATGCACATGTACATAAATGAGCATATGTATGTACATAAATGTAACTAAGCCCTGACCACTGAAAGATCTTAGAAGCAAATACACTAAAGCTCAGATCTTGACTTCTAATATTTTCAGAAAGTAGGAGTCTTGCTCTGTTGTCAAGGTTGGAGAGTGCAGTGTTGCAATCATAGCTCACTGCAACATTGACCTCCTGGGCTCAAGTGATCCTCCTGCCTCAGCTTTCTGGGTAGCTCGAAACCAAGTGCATGGCACCTCCCCCAGCTAATCATGTAATTTTTTGTAGAGACGGGGGGCTCGCTATGTTGCCCAGGCTGGTTTCAAACTCCTGGGCTCAAGTGATCCTCCTGCCTCGGCCTCCCAAAGTGCTGGGATTCTAGGAGTGAGCCACTCACCTGGCCCAGATCTTGGTTTCTAATGCCCCAGTAAAAGGTTCCCTAGGGAAATGACTGACTCCAGGGCTGCTGAAGGTACAAAATGAGCTTGGTGTATTGTGTGCCAGAAAATAAGTTAGTGCTCAAAGAACAATGAGCCCATGACACAAAGACACAGACTGAAGAGGTTCTCACCAGTCAAAACTGGGACAATTTGAGCATCAAAATAAATAGTAGTGAATTGTAGCCCATCGAATAAAATCCAAGAGTTCATGAATGCATGAGTGCTAACTGACAAATGTGGAGAAACTGCTGGAGTTTGAAAAATTTTCATTTTGCAACCAACACATTAAGAATGGTTTAAGCAAGAATCAACAGATGCTAAATTAAGGGAGAGGGTAATAATTATATAATAAAGACATGTTACAACTTGATAAAAACTGACAAAGGGGACAAATGAACACCGCGTGCTTCCGGATATAATACCAAGAGAAAAACAAACCACCACTGAAGCAGTACTCTGGGTGGAAATGTATAATCTAAATCTAATCATCGGGAACCATCAGAGGAACTCAAAGTGAGACACATTCTATTTTTTAAAAAGAGACTTTACATTTAGATGAAATATAGAGAATAGGCAAATCCATAGAGACAGTATAGTCTGGTGGTTGTCAGGGGCTGGGAGGAGGGGGTATGTGGAGGAACTGTTTAATTAATACAGGGTTTCCTTTTGAAGTGATGAAAACTTGTAACTAGATAAAGGTGATTATATAACATTGTGAGTATACTGAATGCCACTGAATTGTTCACTTTAAAATGGTTAATTTGACGTTGCTTTAAATTTCACCTATATAAAATAGTTACAAATAGAAAAAGCAACTATTGTTTACAAAGATATCAGCGTCATAAAAAACAAAAGACTGAAGAACCATTCCAAAGTACAGGAGACTAAAGACATGAAAACTACATGCCATATATGACCTTAGACTACAGGGGAAAAAACTGCTACAAAGGACATCACTGGGTAACTGACAAAACTAGAATAGAACAGATTTTTAAAGGTATCCTATCAATGTCAAACTGACTGAAGCTGGTATCTTTCATGTGGTTAATGAAAGAGAACATCCTTATTCTTAGGCCATATACTCGGAAGGGGTATAAGGCCATGATGCATTCAACTTATTCCCACGTGGTTAAAAAATAGTATGTGTGTGTATACACATATGTATGAATGGTGTGCCTGAGTGTAAGAGTGTGAGAACACAAATGGTAAGGCTAGTGGGGTTAAAACATTAGCAAGTCAATCAGAATAAAGGGTATATAGACTTTATGCACTATTTGGCCACTTTCAGATTCACAATTATTTCCAAATAAAGTTTTAAAAAAGCACCCACCGTCCCCAAATGTCCCATATTACCTAAAATTACCCTGAAACTCTCATGTAACAGGTTTTTTAAAATGCAGCTTCTTTACATATTCAGCTAGCAGTACTCACATTAATAAGTTCCAGATCACATTGGCCACGTTCATAAGCAACACAGGCTAGATGTGGATCTCTCTTCTCACAATACTTTCCAACAACGCGACTGTCATAGTAGGGATTTTCACGAAGAAATCTCTCCGGGTTGTTATTACTGTCTATGTAGATTTTGGCTAAGGCATTGTGAGTAGCAGGCTCCTCACAGCCCTCATGAATTCTGGCCTCTAGCCAAGGCAGAAGCAGTTTCAATCTAGGAAAAAAGGAAAAAAACCTCACACACACATACTGTATTATAAATAACACACTCTTGACATGCTAACTATGTAAATACCTTATGGTCTATAATGTGCTTTCACATACTTTTTTCCCCCCCCCCCGAGTATTGCTACATTGCCCAGGCTGAAGTGCAGTGGCTATTCACAGCCACAATCATTGTGCACTACAGCCTTGGGCTCAAGTGATCCTAGTACCTCAGCCTCCCGAGTAGCTGGTACTATAGGTGCAAGCCACTGTACCTGGCTTTACATTAATTTTAATTATCAGTGATCCTATTATAAATTGGGAAATTAAGACTCAAAATATGATTGAGTTGTCCAAGAATAAAAAGAAGGTATATAAGGCTATTTTTCACGCTCCCAGGTTTATCTGCTATATGATATACTTACTTGCTTATATCTGAATAAAAGATTAGAGATTCATACAGTGTCCTTTCTTTATAACACACAAAATATCTAGACTTCAGAAAATTTTGTTTGTGGATAGGATGGGGATGTGCTATTACATAGGCCAGATTATCTGAGAGTTCTTTCAGCTTTAACACAATTAACATACAGCATTACCTACAGCCAAACCCTAAATACATATTGGGAATAAAATCTGATAGCTTTAGAAGCTCTGGGTTTAATAGTTGCAGCTGTCATATAAACACTCCATCAAGGAGCACAGTTTTGCTATACTATAGCTTGTTTCGATAGTCCTGATGACCATGCCTCCTTTTATTTTTATTTTAAAGCCAGGGTCTTCTGTTGCCCAAGCTGGAGTGCAGTGGAGGGCTCACTGCAGCCCTGACCTCCTGGGCTCAAGCAATCCTCTCACCTTAGCTTCCCCAGAAGCTGGGACTACAGGCACAAGCCACTACGCCTGGCCCAAGCCTCTTTTACCAATGATTTAAACATTAAAAGCAGCCAGAGAAAAAGCATTATTCGTTATTTTGGCTATATCAAATTCACATGGTTATTATGAACCCTCCCATTAGGGAGAAGACAATTTTAATAAATAGAGGCAAAAATCCAGCTCCTATAAACATGTGCAATCCAAGATACGCCATGTCAACTTAAGGAATAAAAATTAGCTGAGGCATGTCTAGACTAGTGACTTAGATGTGAATCTAGCTTTTCACAATATAATTTGTCACTTAAAGACTAAATTATCTAACTGTAACTGCCATTTGCTTGGAATATGCAGTAAGATTATTTTCAGGTAATAGATTCAATAGGTTCAGACTCAACTGAACCTCTTATTAAATGTTAAATTGTTATGACATAAAATCACTTGAAACTAGGCTCAAACCTTTAGGTCAGTATTAACTGCATATCTCTATTACCCTTAAATGCAAAATTTTTCCATGTTTGAAACATTCTAATATAAATTCTAAGAATATAATTAGTAGATCACCTATATCAACTCAGGTTAAAATGAAACCCACAGACTTTCTTAATTTCTTCTCATAAACAGCAGAACTTCCCACTAGCATACCACCTCACCAAACTCATTTACATCAGTACTTCCTAAACACTAGTTCCTCAGAACGTTCCAGCTAAAAAAGACTTCACAGTCTGTAAGTTTTAGAAGCACTTATACTATATTCTATTGGAAATCCATATTATCATGTTAAGGTACTATAAATTAAATATCAATTGAACTCAAGAGTTGCACAGGGAACTCTTTTGCCTCACACTTAAATAAACACCACACTGTTTTTTTTAATCAGCTTTCTCAGGTTGGAAACACCACACGATTGATCAGTACAGAATTAGTTGTTATATACACAGGTATCACACCTAACTAAACAGGAGACTTAGTACATAGTTTATATAAAAACATATAAAGTCAAACCACATAGCTGTCATTATAAACATGCCAAAAAAATGATCAACCAAGTTAACAGATCTCCTATGACAGCTATAATGTTTCAGAAAACAGATTTTTTTCCCAGTGCTATTAGCTAGCTTATCACCTCTATGTTAGGTGTCTTCAGGAAATTATTCTCCATGTGTTATTTAGTAGCTTTGGAACAAATGACTACCTATATTTTTATCTATTGCCATGTTAAGAAAGAGTAACTTATCCCTGTTAAAATGGTACTACACCTGTTTCTTTTTTCAACCTCAGCAACAAGCTCATCAGTAGAGAATTGACCTCTTACAACAAGAATCAAGTTTTTTATGACATCTTCAGAACAGTCAACATCAAGTAATCCTCCAATAACTACAGGAAGTCGACTTGGATTCACCTGTGGTTAAAAAGAAGTAGAAGAATGTTATTATGTTATTAAAAGCAAAGAGGAATTTTAAAAAAGCATTTATCTCTATCGCTTTTAAGCTCAGTTTTTTTCTTTAAGTTCAGTTTTTAAATTCAGTAATAAACTGAGGGTCTAAATTTGCAACTAGATAGAGGAATTTAGCAGGAAGTCCAGCTAAAAACAAGACTTCATGGTTTAATAAGTATTGAAAGCACATATACTATATTCTGTCTCTACTGGTTTGGTTAGTTACCGAAACATTGTTCCATATGATAAATAAGTCCAAAGAAGATACAGTCAAAGATGACTATGCAAGACTGTCTAATAAAAAGGCTCCCATTATAGCAATACTGCCTGTTTCTACAGTTAGAAGGTGAAGTATCTAATATCTGTATTTAAGATGGTTTGAAAACTCTGCTTTGGAGTCTACATGGATACCTCAGGGTCTATCAAGTTAGTAAGGCCCTAGGCCACCCAACTTTTTCAATAATAGCAGTTCTATTCTTATATTTTACACACTTGGCATGCATGTTTTTTTTTCCCCCTTCCCTGAGTCGGCTTGCTAGGGAAGCACGTAGAATTTTATTCCAAGAAAGGATTCTGCTGGGGAAAAAGTATTAAAAGCAGGCTGGGCATGGTAGTATGCACCTGCAGTCCCAGATACTTGGAGGCTAAGGCAGGAGGACTGCTTGAGCCCAGGAGTTTAAGGTTAGAGTGAGCTGTGATTGTGCCACTGTATTCCAGCATGGGTGACAGAGCAAGACCCTGTCTCCAAAACAAAAACAAAAACAAAAAATCCCACGTTAAAAGCTGCAGACCACTCTTATTGAGCACAGAGTTTCAAAAGGATTTCCAGAATATGAGAAATAAAATCTATAGTAAGATTATACCTTTACATTACCTACATATTACTTACCTTCTGTACATATATCTCTATATACTTTTGAAGATTATTTCTATATAAATAGAGCACCAAATCATGGACAAAGTCAAATCGATCACACACAATGATAAGTGGTAGCTGATCTGTTAGTTTTGCTTCCTGAAAAAAAGACAAACAAAAGGAACCTTTAAATTTCTTCTATGAGATATCAAATCTGTGTAACATATGAGAATTTGTTCTACACTAACAAGAGAGGCTCACACAAACATAGCTCTTCTATTAAAGAAAGAATGTCCCAATAGTTGAGTGTGTACATCCCAGTTTCAGTAAATTTTTACTAAGCAATACTTAGATTCACACAGCAAGATACCAAGTCTTTCCCATACACACCCTTTACAAAAAAACAAGAGTAACAAATTAAGATACCTGAGCCAGTGGCTCTCAGATGATAAATTCACCATACTGGGACTTTCACTGGTAATAACACTTCAACCATATTTAAAATCAACTTAATAACTATAGTCACATTGTCAAACATATGGCATAAATGGCTTACATTTGTTTCAAACTAATGATTTTCTATCCCTCCCCACGTCCAATCTATACAACCAGCCTCTAATACTCTATTATAACAAAGCCTACAAGGAGCAGCATGATGGTGACCACATGTGGCCATAAGAAAACCCACCCCCTACAAAAAAAACCCCCAGCATTTAAAGAAAAGATATCTTTAAATTGCCAACTGCTTTTATCATTCCATTACAGATGCCAAACTACAATCCTACTTATAGACTGACATAGAAGATGTTATAGACAGGTAAGTAAAACCTGTACTGGGCATTTACCTGATACATGTCCTGTTACATTCCACAGACATAAGGTAGAGCACAAAAAACAACAGTTTCCATCAGGAATTCATTTATACACAGTGAAACATTCCTCAATAAATGATTCCTCTAACACAGTCTACTAGGGAAGCAGAACTAAGTAGGGTAGAACTTTCCCCATTGATGGCCACTAAGAACATTATTTTCAAGGTTAGAATAAAATGGCTCCTGAGACTAGGGGATATTAGTTACTCGATTATAAATAATACGAAGACTAGTCTATGAAGTGTCCCAAGAACACCAAGGTAAATCTTAATTTTAATATAGCCATCCTAAATTAAAAAATAAAAATGTCTGTAAAGCTGCAGATTTTCCACATTAAGGAAGGTTTTCTAAAATAAGTATTGTTTAACACCATGGAAACTCTGCACTAATAGCTGTTACAATCATTTCTAGAATCTGTCTGCATCTATCTATCTATGTAAAAATTTTAGTATGTCATGTTTTTCCTACTAAATGAACATCAAAAAAGTATGGATCAACACACTAGTCATCTTACCTATACACATATAAAATATTTTTGTTATCTTTATCTCTTACAGATAATCTAGGATTACTTATTCTGTTTTCATGCATAGGTGTTAAAATTTCTGTGGCAAATAATTCCACTTTTGTGGAATACTAACTGTATTCCAAAAGAAAATTTCAGATTTAAAAAGTAGACAAAATCTAGGTTATTTTCTTGATTGCTAAAATTTGCACATGATTTTATACATGGTAGAAATGTTAACATTTTAATAATATTAAATTACTTACTAAATGTTTAATTAACCTCCAGTTATAATGGTTAAAGATTTTAAGATCAAACTTGAAATTATATTAGCATAGTCAGAGGTTTTCTTCAACATAAATTTGTTCATTTAACAAATATTTATGAGTACCCAAGTATCAGACTCTGTTCTTAGGTACTGGAGATACAGCAGGGAACAAAGGAAGCAGAGTCCATTCTCTCAAGGAACTTACATTCTAGTGGGAGGAGACGTTTCATAGTGGTGTTATAAAGAAAAACAAGCAAAATGGGGTAGGAATGGGTTCTATTTTACACAAGGCAACCTGAGACATCCTCTCTTCTGACATTCAATCAGAAACCCAAAGAAGGTAAAGGAGAAAGAAGGTCATGAGAGAATAGTAGTACAGGGCACAAGCAAAGGCCCTTCGGCAGGACAAGGTTAGGGGAGTTCCAGGAATAGCTAGCAGGCCAGTGTGGTTGAAGCTAAACCAGGAAAGAAAGAAAAAAAGAAAGGTAGAAAATAAGATCAAAGGTAGCAAGGAGCAGATCATGGGTCTGATGAACAGTTATATGCTTTCTACAGAGAGCTTACAGTTCTACAAACTTAGGGCATGAGCCAAATGATGCTAATGACACAATTTTATCCTGCTCACAGGGTACCTTAAAGGAGAAGTTATGTTCTACCAATCTCTTTATTCCTGGTGGCTAACACACAATTGGCACTTGAATATTCAAGATCAGAGTCAGGGTATTTTTCTTATGACACAGGGTTTACTTACAACACCAGTAAATTATCATGTAGCTAGTACCTCTAAAATTAAGTTTAATAACAGTGATAAGAGGCATCATAACCCTGTACTGGAGGTTAACAAGGAATCTAATATGTTCACTCTCAACACTGGCATCAGAGGATGAATGTGATAGTTGCATCTTAGTATTGAGCTCCCATGTCAAATTATGTAGACATAAGACCCTAAATTCACCTCTAATCCTGGCTGGAAGTAAATTCCTTCAAAGAGTCAAGTACAAATTGATATCAAAGAGAAATAAATACTTGCCTGACAGAAATCCCATTTAGGCTGACTCCACCTTTTTCCAAGGCTTATCACTTATCAGTAATAGTTACTGCCTAAACATCTATAGTATACAAGGTACTTGATAAATAAACATAGCTTATGGTTGAAGAAACTGAGGCTGAGGCATATTCATTAACTTGCCTGAGGTAACAGCTAGACATATACTGAATGAACAAACAATGGCTAAGTAGAATTTGAAACAGGTCTGACTGACTCAAAAGCTCATAATCCACATCCACACCCCTACTATATCAGGCTTGTACCCAGTTCACAAGTGTGGAGGGGAAATCTTCATCTGATTAGATCCCATGGGCTATGCAAACCTAAGGCAGTACCATCCTAGTACCCAGAGGATTGTTTTTCATTTCTTTACTAGAGGATTTTTTTAAAGCTCAAAAATGTGATAATTAAATAATAGCTAATTTCATTTTGCCTTCCATATATATATAACTCAAATATTAAAATCCAAAGCTAAAGAAGTTACAATTTAAGCATAGAAGCTGAGGGCTCAATAAAAACAAAAAGAAATCATTTAAGAATCTGGTAGTATTAACACAGAAACAGAAAACCAAATACTGCATGTTCTCACTAGCAAGTGGGAGATAAATGATGAGAACACATGGACACAGAGAGGAACAACAGACACTGGGGCCTACTGAAGGCCCAGAAAAAATAACTAATGGGTTGTAGGCTTAATACCTGGATGACGAAACAATCTGTACAACAAACCCCCATGACACAGTTTACCCATATAACAAACCTGCCCACGCACCCCTGAACTTAAAAGCTTAAAAAGAAAAACAAAAAAAAACCCCAACACCCCCTGCCCCCAAAAGAATCTAGTAGTAGTTTTTTTTGTTGTTGTTGTTTTTAAAGGAAATAGTAATGATACTCAAAGAAGGAAGTGAATCAGTAGTATGGGTACACTAGTCAAGCACAGAGTATCAAATCTTTCTCATTTGGAGGGGTTTTTTGACACCAGAAAGTTTTGGTCCAAACATAGCACAGCTAGGTTACCCAGAATATTCATGATGGCCAAGACATTTTAAAGCTATACTTTTTTTGAAAAGTGTATCTTTTAATCTAAAATGTAGAGCAGTTTCAACATTTTGACTACTTCATTACACTAAAACCCCTAAGGGTTTTGCTATTTAATCTAGAGCCCAGGTAGTAAATTCTTCAAAAGAACAATCTGCCAATGCAACCACACACACAAATGATGATAATCTGGGAGCAGGAAAAGCCTACTTTCTGTACTGTATTCTACAAAAACATTTTGGTTTTACTTGTAATGTAAAATTCTTCCAAGACAAAAAATACTTCAGAACTTTCTATAAAGTCTCAGGAATCATTATATATATATATAGTGTACATACACACACATAATAGGCAGTGAGAGAGCAGTAATCTAAGTGTTCTGTAGTTTTCCTAGTCTTTTATAGATAGCTATCAATTTTAAAGCTTTATTTCCATCACAAAGTAACTGGTAGTTACAAGAATAAAGCTAAAGCTAAGTTAAACATTAAACAAAATTAACTGCCCTTAGGGATCTTCTAGAGTTCAGAATCTCTCAACCATTACTCCTCCCTGCAACACAGGTGGTCCTTACTCCTCTCTAACTGATTTAATGTGTCACAAAGCTGAGCGTTTTGTTTGATCTTACCTTTATGAATTATATATGAATAATAATATTTTAGTTTCTAGAGTTGAGCAAACTTGATGAAAGAGGTAAAACCTATACATTCCTTAGACAACAGATCCCTTTGCCTACAATAGAGGCTCCTCAAAATGGTATGAAGAGCAAGCTGATGTTAATATTCAAAAGCCTAAATGATTCTAAAATGACATTGAAAGTATACAACCACTTTTCTAAATTTTTCCATCCAAAATTAAAATAAAGGAAATTCCTTTGAAATAGTGCTATTTTTTTTTCTTCTTTTAAACAGATGGTCATTCTTACTCACCAATTTCCTTCCATATTTCAAAGGAAACCACAGAATATTATGTTTGGAAGAAATAATCCAGCACACAACTTAAGAATGCTAACAACTTCACATTTAGGGAAAAAATATTTTTGAACTATGACCAAACCCTTCTAGAACTGCTAACCTGGAATCCAACCAGAAAACACATTACTCAAAACCACTTACCTTAAGAAAATTCTTGACTCGCTCAGGATCGTAGCAGTTGCTTTCTCTACAGATTCTTTCTACTTCTTTGATTTGCCCAGTCTTGCAAGCTGCCTGAATATATTTAAAGTGCACATCTGGGTCCTGGCTAAAGTTAACAATGGATCCCAGAAAATAAAAGAGACCTTAAAGAAACAAGTAATTACAATTAAGCATAGGCACACTTTTGAGAATGACTGAAAAACATTTATGTAATTAAAAAACTGTTATATTGAATACTCCCAAATATAAGTTGGTTGCTTAAAAAGCACGATAAAAATACTAATTATTCCATTAATCAGATCAGTAAAATGGATTGCACTTTAATCCTGAAGAATAGACAATTCAACCCAATGTTTCCCTTTTTCTTTTTTATTGAGGCAGGTCTCTGTCACCCAGGCTGGAGTGCAGTGGCAAGATCATAGCTCACTGCAGCCTCAAACTCCTGGGCTCAAGCAATCCTCCCACCTCAATCTCCTAAGTAGCTAGAACTACAGATGCATGCCACCATGCCAGGCTAATTTTTAAGAAAATTTTTGTAGAGATGGTGTCTTGCTATGCTACCCAGGCTGGTCTTGAATTTGTGGCCCCAAGCACTTAGCCTCCCAAAGCACTGGGATTATTAAAGGCATACACCACTGTGCCCCTATATGGGAAATTTTAAATGAAGACCCCAATACCTGGTGTTTTTCAATATGCAATTTATAGGAAACACACAAAATAATTTGGGAAGAATTTAGTGCAGTATTGTCCAGAAGAACTTTCTGCAATGATGAAAATCTTATCTTTGCCTTCCAATATAATAGCCACTAAACACATGTGGCTATTAAGCACTTGAAATGTGGCTAGAGTGACTGAATAACTAAATATTAAATTTTATTTCACTTTAATAACTTTCAATGTAAATAGCTACTATATGTGGCTAGTGACTGTACTAAACAGTGTAAATTTAGTGCACAGTTAACATTTTGAAACTGGGAAAATTAAGAAAACATTAAGAAAACTACTAGACTCTCTCACCCCTTCTCAATAGAGTACTACTAGTACAGAGAGGAGAGAAAGGCAATTGGGGACCAGAACTTAGACACCCAACAGTGATTACGTTAGTACCCTGTATAGCAGTGGTTCTCAACTGAGGTGATTTTCCTCACAGGTGACACTGGCAATGTCTGAAGACATTTTTGGTTGTCACAACTGGTGGAGCTGACGCTACTGGAATCTAGTGGGTAGAAACCAGAAATGCTGCTGAATATTCTACTAAATATTCCACATGTACAGGAACACCCCTCTACAATGATTATCCAGCCCTAAATGTCTATAGTACTAAGGTTAAGAAATCCTGCTAAATAGCAACAAATCACAAAATGCCCTTAGCGAGAATCACCTGCTATTATAAGAGTCAGACATATAAGCATAAAATTTTATTATACCTGATCATTAGTACAGATTGAGTATCCCTTATCCAAAATACTTGAGACCAGACGTGTTTCAGATTTTGAACTTTGGAATATTCGCATTATAATTACCTGATCAGCATCCCTAATCTGAAAATCCAATTTCTGAAATGCTCCAACAAGCATTTCCTTTGAGCGTTATGTTGGTGCTCAAAAAGTTTTGGACTTTGGTGCATTTTGGATTTTCAGATTAGGGACACTCAACCTGTATTTTCATTTTATACAATTTCAACACCAGTACATATTTTTCTCTTAAAATTCTACCTTTAATTCATCTATAAAATATCCAAACAGATGGTCTTGTTCACTGCATATCCTTAGAATCCAACATAAAAGGGCCTTGACATATATTGAATAAAACTTAAAAAATTAAAATGTCCCATAGAACCAAATTTTTAGAAAAACAAAATTTCCAATAGCCTGATCATAAGCATACCTCTTCTTGGCTACCTTAAATACTTTTTTTAAAAACTCAAAAACTCCTAATTACCTTCAAAACTCTTGAAAGATTCAAAAAGTTCAATCAGAGACTGAGTTGACAGTTGTTCATGATATTTAGAAGCCACCTGAACACAAATCTGCAGATTCTGACGGATGTTGGCAGACAGCATGGCTCTGAGACATTCTAGGGAGTCTTCTACTGATAAGGAACCAAAGTAGTTGACTAACCACTACAAGACAAAATAAATGAATGAATGAATAAATGAAATAATGTTGAACCTCATGGTGGTATGAAATTATTAATATTTAGTACCACAAACACATTTTCAGTGTACCTATTAATCACAACTAACACCATCTATTAGGTAAGAAACTGAAATACCTCAGGGTTAAGAAGATGAGTGTGAACCACTGCACGTTTTATATCATATAAATCAGTGAAATGTTCTAATGCACGCTGCAGTAGGCCAGCCTTTTCACACAGTTGAGCAATATGAGCCCGGTCATAATGTGTGAACATCTGATTGCCTAGAATAGCATCTGCAACCTGTAAAACCACAAACAAGGCAAGTTTATTGTCCACTCCACTTATATGAGTAATTCAATATCCGTATTACAGATTAAGGTTTAATAGTGAACTGTTAAAGTACAAAAGAATATTATAATAGCTACATTTTCTTTAATAAGGAGTAGGCCTCTCAGTAGCTTTGCATAACAATCTGAGAGGCACTGCACAATTACTAAAACAATGTTGGAAACATGCCTAAAAAGCATTAAAACACATACTTGAGGCGCATGCATAAGGTTCATCTCAAGTAACCGCGTCTGTAAAGGACCTTCAGATGGGCGATTATTCTTCAGAGCATCAAGCAAGAATGCAGTACACTGCTGAATTAGATTGTATTCCATAAAGACATCTACAATCTACAAAAAAAGATTTAAAAGAAATTGTTTTAAGATACTATGGAGAGTATGTAGACAAAATTATGCATGAACTCTTTCTTTACCTGAGAATTTTATTTGGACAATATAAACACTTAAGAACAAATTTTTGTCCTCTAGGGATCATAGTTATTTTGAGTTCTGATAAAAACAACTACAAAATATTTCAAGATATTACATAACAGCAGAATACAACTGAACCGACAGACCTTTATTTTATTTAATTTATTTATTTTATTTTTTTGAGGCAGAGTTTCGCTCTTATTGCCCAGGCTGGAGTGCAATGGCACGATCTCAGCTCACTGCAACCTCCACCTCCCGGGTTCAAGCGATTCTCCTGCCTCAGCTCCTGAGTAGCTGGGATTACAGGCGTCTGCCACCACACCTAGCTAATTTTTTGTTATTTTTAGTAGAGACAGGGTTTCGCTATATTGGCTAAGCTGGTCTCAAACTCCTGACCTCAGGTGATCTGCCCACCTCAGCCTCCCAAAGTGCTGGGACTACAGGCCTGAGCCACCGCGCCCAGCCTGACAGACCTTTATTTTTATGAACTTTAGAAAACCAATAGCATAAATATGAAGGACTCTGACTCACACTTACAAATGCATCTCTTCCCTCTCCCCACACCCAGTGGCAACCACTATCCTGTTTTATCATCCCCATGTATTTTTCATATTTTTAATACACATACATCTCTAAATAAGATGTTTGTTTTGCATGTATTAAAACTACATGCAGATGGTTTCATACTGTCCATTCTTTTGCAACTTGCTTTTATTGCAAGGCATTTGAGGTTTATCCATATAGAGTGACAAAGCTTTAATTTCTACAAACTGTAAGTTTTCCTTCTTTTTTTCTTTTTGAGAGTCTCACTCTGTTGCCCAGGTTGGAGTCCAATGGCACGATCATAGCTTACTGCAGCCTCGACCTCCCAGGCTCAAGCTATCCCTCCACTTCAGCCACCCGAGTAGCTGGGGCGACAGGCATGTGCCACCACATGCAGCTGATTTTTAAATTTTTTGTAGTTACAGGGTCTCACAATGTTGCCCAGACTGGTCTTGAATTCTTGGCCTCAAGCAATACTCCCACCTTGGACTCCCAAGTGAACCACCATGGCTGGCCCCCACTCTCCATTTCAATCAGCTTCTACAAAATATATTTTAATCACATTACCTGTGTGATGTCAGCAAGAGGCTCTTCATCTTGAACTAACATTTGGGCAAACTGCTGTCCCTGATCTGGACTGATTCGCATTACATTTCTCAGCAGAAATATCCAATCTGGAGTGTATCCAACCTATAAACAAACAAAGACTTAAACGCTGCTCCTAAGTTTCAATTTTATAGCATTTAAAGACTTTTTCTACTATAAAATCTCACTAATATAGAACTACTGGTGAAAGCACAAATTCATTTTCAATTTAAGGTGCCCAGTTAGACCTTGGTGATGACATATTTGAACAAACATCTGTCAATTTTTATAACTGGCTTATCCATTTTCTTTTCTTTTCTTTTCTTTTTTTTTGAGACAGGGTCTTGCTTTGTCATCGAAGCTGGAGTGCAGAGGTGCAATCTCGATTCACTGAAACCTCTGCCCCCTGGGCTCAAGTGATCCTCCTACCTTGGCCTCCTGAGTAGCTAAGACCACAGACACACCACCAAGCCTGGCTACTTTTTTGTATTTTTAGTAAAGACAAGGTTTCACCATGTTACCCAGGCTGGTCTCAAATTCCTGAGTTCAAGTGATCTGCCTGCCTTGGCCTCCCAAAGTGCTGGGATTACAGGCGCAAGCCACCACACCTGGCCTGGCTTATCCATTTTCAATAAATGAATATTTCAAAAGTTTGTTCTAACATGTTAAATGTGCCTGCTATCTGAAATTCTGATAAGCCATGCAAAAGTAATTTTCTCAATTTAACAAGTATGAATTTGATATGAGGGGTAAGAGAATTTTTATACATTTCAAAGTAAATCAAAATGAAAGGAAATTCACTATTAAAGTAATCAAGAGTTAATAAAGGCTAATTTCTCTGTCAATGCTTCAATGAATTCATGCTGAGAATGTGTTTCATTGAACTCACTTTTTTAGCATATAAAACAATCTTTTGGACTTGACCTGTTTCTGCAAAGCACTGAATGACTTTATTTGGGACGTTAGCCCTTAGGTACACACTAAGTGCCAATGTAGGGTCCACAGATTTCACAAGATCACCCAGTTCTTCAGAACATTCCAGCTGTCCAAAGGAAAAAGAGATTGTTTAGTGATCCATGAACTGTTTTAGAAATGAGCAGTTGACACTATGTCCACTATAAGTAATAACTAGTATGAAAGGTACTTAGTTTCACAGAATATATTATAAATATGCAGGGGTTGTGGTTGGTAGACTCTTAATCTTGTGTTCACAGCAATGTCTCAGTAGAATTCTCCACAAATCCTGTTTAACGATAAAAAGCTCACCAAGACTGCAATCTTATAGATACTATCAACTACCTTGTTAAGGATTTAAGTACTTTAAAGCACAATCTTGTACCTCTTGTACTTCTAACTACTAAGAATATTCAGATATCAGACTCACATCACATGGCCCCAATTTTTCAAAAACAAAAAGCAACTTTTAATGTAATGTTATCAACTAAAAATTTGATAATGAAGGAGCCAGATGAGGTTTACCATAAGGACAGTTATTAAACTCACAGTGTAACCTATATATGTCTGAAGGATCTAAGCACCACTATCTTCTTGACTTGGATTTAAGCTTATAGGGCAGGAAGGACACTCTTAAGAATTTTTAGGTAGTATACAGGCAGATACTGTCTTCTGTGTTATTCAGTCTGCCTTACTCATTCAGCTGCCCAATCTGGAAATTCATTTCCTAAGAGTTCTGGTTTACATACTATAGTTGATTTTCTACTTTGGGGACTAGCTCTTATAAATGATATTTAGTGCTAAAAATAAAAAGTTGTATCAGAGTCGATAATCTTAACTGAACATGCTAATGAATAGTTGATTAATGTCTCTTTTATTAATACCACAAATGGTCCCATATGACTGTTCACAGAAAAGGATAATGATACCTAAAAAGCTTTCACCCTGTTACGTAGGTCAACTCAGTTACCTTGGCTGTTCTCACCCTCCCTTATCTTTTTAAAAAATTTGTGTTGCCTAGGCTGGTCTCAAACTCTTTGCATCAAGTGATCCTTTTGCCTCAGCCTCCCAAAGTAGTGGGATTACAGGCGTAAGCCACCAAACTCAGCCCTGCCTTATTTTAATCAATTAGGATGGACCTCAAATACTCGCTAGTGTGGCTATTCTTCATCAGAGACTCCTGTCCAAGTATCCCAAATCTGATGTAGTATTCTCTGGTATCTTACAAGATTGCCAGAAACTGGGTCAAGAAACAAGGACTTAGAATTAATAATATAAAAACAGTCCTAACATATACTAACGCTGAAAGAATAATAACATTAAATGTTATTCACTCTTCAGAGTGCTTTAAACAATACTACTTCAGTTCTTGACAATGGCAATTCCATACTACAACTTTGAGGAGAAAGGCTTTTTTATGTGGTGGTGTGAAAGGAATTAACACTAATGGACAGCTAAAACTTGTTTGTTATCTTAGAAACAAACAACATCCTTTGGCTGTTTCTCAGTCACTATTCCACATAAGGAATAATGTGCTCAGGAAAACATACTACCATTATATGCTCTCTGTAAAGAGAAATAAGTACTGAGTGAATATAAAAGGCATGGAGAAGACCTACAGTAAAGAAAGCTAGTTAACATTTAGAAAAGGTTCATATTTAAATAAATTTCAAGAAACCAAGTTAAATATTTTTCCATGTAACACCAACTAACATTCTGTGAAATCTCTGGGAAACAGTATCTCATTGCTAATTAGACAGCCATCCTGTCTTACTAAGATCCAACTTTTTTTTTTTTTAAGACCGAGTCTCGTTCTGTCACCCAGGCTGGAGTGCAGTGATGCAATCTCAACTCACTGCAGCCTCTACCTCCCGGGTTCAAGTGATTCTCCTGCCTCAGCCTCCCAAGTAGCTGGGATTACAGGCACCTGCCACCACGCCCGGCTGATTTTTGTATTTTTAGTAGAGACGGGGTTTCTCCATGTTGGTCAGGCTGGTCTCAAACTCCCGACCTCAAGTGATCCACCCACCTCGGCCTCCCAAAGTGCTGGGATTACAGGCCTGAGCCACCATGACCGGCGAAAAAATATATATTTTTTTCAAAAGGAAATAAGTGAATCCATCTTATGCAATGTGTGTTTTTGTTCTGTTTCTACCAGCAGTAATGGAGACATTGTGGTGCAGCCTAAATGATTTTAACTTGCTAATATCATATTTAATGCAACCAAAGCAAGATTATGTCAACATAATTTAACGTACCTTATCTTCTTTTAACCATTTCTCCAAAAGCTGTTTTCGCCCTTGCTGAAGTACAGGCCTACAAAGCTCTAAGGATTCGTATTTGTTGAGCTGTCCCTGGTCCAAAAGGATACCAAAGTACTGAAGTAGAGGAGAAGTTTGACCTGGCTGGGCTGGGACACTCTGGAACCGACGGATAGTGTCTGGAGTACGAAGAATTCCCTTTAAGAAGAAGAAATGTTAAACGCTCTTCGAAAGTTATCCAAACATCACACTAAACACCCTGTAGAGATCAATCTCTTAGGTCAATCTTAAAGAAATGAATCCATCTATTAACATCAAGTTAGGAAGTTTCAAATCTTTATCATCTGGAGTAAATATTTAGTCACTGTCTTTCATACCCCTGGTTCAATGTTATAAGATTATCCAGAATTTGGAAAAAAAAAAAAATTATCCAGAATCAAAAATACATCAACTTAAATTACAATGTCAGTGTGTAAGAGAATAGTTATAATCATAAAACAGTTATAGCTAAGTATTATCCCAAGTTCATATTAAATTAAGTACAAATTTCATAATGAATATTGGTCAGGAATGTAAGGTGTTAATTCAGTCCACCATAAACTAACATCAAAAGTGATAAGAATAAATTCAGCCTAATTTTGACAGCTCTACCCACTATAAAATTGGACAGTATGTATTTCATGTCCAAGTTATGGAAATAAAATCAGTAACTATCATTTATGAGGTCAAACAGTATAACACCTAAATGACTAAACATTACTACATCTGTGTAAATCAAAAGCTTGCTAGACCCACATATCCTTCTAACAATCTGGGTTTTAAAAAACTAATCAAATCCAGAGAAAATTAACCAAATCTAGAGGCATTGACAAGGAATTCTACTAAAGGAAAATGTAACCCAAATGTAATCTAAAAACAGTTTATCTGTAGGAAGCTGGTTCCTTTTCTAGCAATATAAGAAACAGAATATTAACAATGGATTAATGTCATGACAACTTCATTTTCATAACTCTTTACCTTTGGTGCATTAGCAGCCACCTTTGCTGCCTCCGAGTAATTTCCCTGGGCAAAAAGAGCATTAAATTTCCGGGCAAAGAGTTCTTCAGCACCGGCTAAGTTATTACGTACAGCCATTCTCAGAGCCAAATCAGGATTTTGTAGAACATTGGTGATGTAAGGAATTATGTTTTCTTCTTCCACACACACTGACAGAACCTGCAATTTAAAGAATAAAATGTAGCTGCAATGTGTTCATTTGGATACAAATGATACCAAATCTGTTTAGAACAGGTTAATACTGAGTCACAAAGGTAATGAAATTGTGACAGCTGTTTTCTTGCTGCCATTAAAAAATAATGAAAGGAAGGAAGACAAGGAGAAAAAAAATTAAGGAGATTTGAAAACAAATGTCATAGGGTGTTAGGCCATTATGTGGTTCCTAAAATATGGCTATTCTATAATCTAAATAACTTACTTCATTGTCCAAACTAACTGCTTTGATACCATCTATTCATTCTTAACACAGTCAGCATCAAAAATTAACATTCCCACTTAATTGAGCTCTGAAAGACAACTCCACATAATTTAAAACTTCTTGAGGACTTCAATCTTGATAACCTACAGAAAATGACACTGAAGAAGCTATGATATCTAAATGACATTTAGGGTTCACTTGCAAGTTGTTTAAGGTATACTCCTTTTAATTTTAGGATTTTTCTTTACAAGAATTTTTCGGTAATTTTCGTTAATTACATTTTCATTCCTAGAGAGCAGATTATATACTCAATGAAGGGAGGGACCACTGAATCCTCAAGCAGCTAACATAATACAAGGAACATGGTAGGTGCTTGAAAAAATAGGCCGGGTGCAGTGGCTCACGCCTGTAATCCCAGCACTTTGGGAGGCCAAGGCAGGTGGATCATGAGGTCAGGAGTTCAAGACCAGCCTGACCTACATGGTAAAACCCCACCTCTACTAAAAAAAAATATATAAAAATTAGCCGGGCATGGTGGCACGCGCCTGTAGTCACTAGGGAGGATGAAGCAGGAGAATCGCTTGAACCCAGGAGGCGGAGGTTTCAGTAAGCCGAGATGGCACGACTGCACTCCAGCCTGGGCAACAGAGGGAGACTCTGTCTCAAAAAAAAAAAAATTAATTAAAAAAATAAAATAAAAATAAAATAATAATAATATCAGTAAAGGCCAATTTCTAATTGCTTGTTTGGAAAATTACCTACCCTCAAACCTCTCAATGACACAGAATATTTTCTGGCTTGCCCCAAAAGCTGAACTACTGTCAACTGCCACAGAGAAAGGGAGTCCTTCTCTACCCATCCATCCCTTTCCCCAGTGCAGAACTAGTCATATGCCCTAGCTTATAAACTACTCATATTACCCCAACAGCACTTCTCAACCTAATATAATTGTATAATTTTTTCTCAGTTACTGTTCACATGAGGAAAGGGGGCTTGTCTTTGTTTAATTGTATTACTAGCAATATGCAATTAGTATAGCATAAAACGTATTTAATTTGTTGAATAAATGAATATAGGAAATTTCTGTCCCCAAATCAGTAAGAATTGAAAAATACTTGAGAACTCAGTGAACCAAATAGATAGATAGGTAACAGTCTGCCCTGCCGATTCTACTACTCCTTTCAGGGAAAATGAAGAAATTTCAACCTCCAAGATTTTACTTCTATAGGTCCGACCTCCATCCTCAAGGCTTATTTAAAGGAAGTAATAATTACTTTCTTTATAGTTATTTGCATTCCTGAGCCCCAACCTTAACTCAAATCTTACCTTAGGTTTCCCCACATACTGAATCCACAGTTTTATCGTTATCATACTTAAAGACTGTTCTAGCAGATTTCTAGCAACCAGTACTTAGTAAGATCTGCTACAGGAAACAGAAAAGGCTCCAGTGTCTTCTAAAGTACTCAGTTCTATCAAGTTAAGAATTTAAGTCAGATGTTGACTATAATATCACTTTAATTGATTTTGCTTTTTCAACCCATAGAAGCCACTTACTCATTCCTTCAGGGAATATGCCAAGTTGGTAGACTTTAGCAAAGAGTAGAAGAAAGCCCTAAGGTTACTGTAAATACTCATCTCTTTACTCAAAGTAGCTGGCACATAAAATTTGGGAGGAAGGGAAAGTAACAATCAACAAGTTCCCAGAATTAGAGTTATGAACACCAACAATGTGTCATGAAATTATTTAAGGTTAAGCGCTATCTTAAAACAGCACAACAGCAGAAACAAAAAGTGGCGAGGCGTGGTGGCTCATGCCTGTAATCCTAGCACTTTGGGAGGCCAAGGCAGGAGGATCGCTTGAGCCCAGGAGTTCAAGACCAGCCTAGGCAACATAGCAAGACCCTGGCTCTCTCTCTTTTTTTTTTTTTGAGACGGAGTCTCGCTCTGTTACCCAGGCTGGAGTGCAATGGCACAATATCGGCTCACAGCAACCTCTGCCTCATGGGTTCCAGCAATTCTCCTGTCTCAGCCTCCCAAGTAGCTAGGACGACAGGCACCTGCCACCACACCCAGCTAATTTTTTTCGTATTTTTAGTAGAGATGAGGTTTCACCATATTGGTCAGGCTGGTCTCAAACTCCTGACCCCAGGTGATCCACCCACCTCAGCCTCTCAAAGTACTGGGATTACAGGCATGAGACACTGTGCCCGGCCCCTGTCTTTTTTTTTATTTTTTTAATTAATTAAGAGTTTTTAAAAAAAAGTCCCTGGCTTCACAACTTCATGATTATTAAATTATCACTAATCTAGTTCACCAAAAAAGACCAATATATTCTTGATTTTCCTTTTTTTTTTTTTTTTTTTTTTTTTTGAGACAGAGTCTTGCTCTGTCATCCAGGCTAGAGTACAGTGGTGCGATCTCAGCTCATAGTAACCTCCGCCTCCCAGGTTCAAGTGATTCTCTTGCCTCAGCCTCCCGAGTAGCTAGCATTACAGGCATGCACCACCACAGCCGGCTAACTTTTTGTATTTTTAGTAGAGACAGGGTTTCACCATGTTGGCCAGGCTGGTCTTGAACTCCTGAGCTCAGGCAATCTGCCCGCGTCGGCCTCCCAAAGTGCTGGGATTACAGGTATGAGCCACTGAGCCTAGCCTTATTCTTGATTTTTCTAAGCAAGACACTCATAACTGAATATCTGAAAGCTACTGAATTTTTAAAACTGCTTTTGTCCCAGACACTGACTGGTGCTAGAAATATAATTTACTAAAGACAATCCCTTTTTCTAATGATGAATAGTGACTGCAACAGCTTAGCGAGCAATTTTAATAAGTATGGTAAGTATTATGAGGAGAAAGCCCTAAGTTCTAGGAGTACAGAGCAAAAGCACCTAACCAGGTCTGGAGTTAAGGTGGGGCATGGGTAGGTAGGGATGCACTCCCTTTCCCTAGAGGAATTGTCTCTTCATATACATAACATTTTTCAAAAATTAACTGAATGAAGGAGAAACAAAATCTATCTACTTCCTTTGCTTATTATCTGGGAAAAATACTAATATGGAAGAAAATGAGTAAAAGGCAAGACCAGTAACAGTATTTTTAAAATGTTTAGCCATTTTTCAGAAAATTAACATACCTCCTGGTAAAATATTCTTATTAATATTAAAATAGGCTGTGCGCCGTGACTCACGCCTGTAATCCCAGCACTTTGGGAGGCTGGGGCGGATGGATCACAACGTCAGGAGTTTGAGACCAGCCTGGCCAAAATGGTGAAAGCCCACCTCTACTAAAAATACAGAAATTAGCCGGGTGCAGTGACTCACACCTGTAATTGCAGCTACTTGGGAGGATGAGGCAGGAGAATTGCTTAAACCCGGGAAGTGGAGGTTGTAGTGAGCTGAGATCATGCCACTGCACTCTAACCTGGGTGACAGAGCAAGACTCCATCTCAAGAAAAAAAAAAAAAAAAAATTAAAATAATAAGATGACAGATAAAGAATCACTTGCTAGATGGTATGAAGAGGTTTTTCCAAAATGACAAATTTAGAACGGATAATATTTTTCCTACCAAACTGATTAGCTTTCCAGGCATCCCACAAGAGGTACTGAAACATATGACCTTCTAACATGTAATAGTAATGCTTAATTAAGGAGCTAGGAAAAGGGATGTAGGTAGAATTCTTTTCCCTGTAGTTGATAATTGCTCTGCCTTGGAGATAACAGAAAATTCCTTAAAAAGAATAGTCTGTCAAATATGACCCTAAATTGTTTCTTTGCATGGGGAATCACTTCTTTTGACAGTAATGCATCTATACAGTCCTAGATGGCTATAAACCAGTTTCTCTGAGACAGGATTAAAGAGAGACTTTGTATTCATACACATCTCTATTTTTAGGTATATATTCTTTTCTTTTTTATCAGCTTACATCGTGCTTTGATATATATTATTTTCTAATATCCAAAGTTACTATTTACTTTTTGGAAAAAAACTAACAGTAATATGTTTATTTTCTATTTTTTTTATCTTGGGGAGTAATTTCTCAAAAGGACAGGATTGTTCCCAACTCATCAGGTTATCTTATTTTATTGCTTAAGTTTCAAGGTTTCCTTACTTGTCCCTTTCTGTTTACTCCAATTATTCCAGCTGTGGCTTCATGAGGTGCAGTAACAAAAATTGTTTCTCCACTGATTCTATTCATGTAGATGCAGGTACCAGTCTCAAGATCATAGAGGTGGATATAACCATACTTGGTTATCAAGAACACCACATCATGCTTTTCACTGATCTACAGAAAGAAAATCAACATTTTAGTAAAATAATGAATCTACAAACAGAAAATAAAAACATTCAGTCTAATTCCATTTTAGAGATGGTAAAATTCCAGAACAAGAGGGTTATTTGAAAAATTATAAGCTAATATTTAAAGTTTCCTTCATTTTTACAGCACATTTAAATATGGATATCCCAAGCTCTTATATAACATGAAACTGATAAGAGGAAAGACAATTCAAAACTTAGATAGCACAGTTTACGTATTACAGGCATACCTCATTTTACTGCACTTTGCAGTGCAGATGAATCTTTACGAATGGAAGGTTTATGGCAACCCTGCATCGAGCAAGCCTACTGGCACTATTTTCCAACAGCATGTGCTCTCTTCAGTGTCTCTGTGTCACATTTTCATTAATTCTCACAATATTTCAAACCTTTTCATTATTGTATCTGTTATGTTGATCTGTGGCCAGTCATCTTTGATGTAACTATTATTTTGGGGTGTGATGAACTGCACCCACATAAGACAGCAAACTGAACTGATAAATATTGTGTGTGTTCTGACTGCTCCACCAACCAGCTGTTCTCCCGTTTCTTTCCCTTTCCTCAGGCCTCCCTATTACCTGAGACACAACAATATTAGGCCAATATAATAACTACAATTGCCTCTATGTGTTCTACCTCTCTTTTTAAATCGAAAGCTAGAAGTAATTTTAAGTTTAGTGAAAAAGACATGTCCAAAGCCAAGATAGGCTGAATGGTGGGCCTTTTGACCTAGCCAAGTTGTGAATACAAAGGAAAATTCTTGAAGGAAATTAAAGTGCTACTCCAGTGAACACATGAATGATAAGAAAACCTAACAGCTTTCTTGCTGATATGCAGAAAGTGCACTGGTGCAGTGGCTTACAAATGTAATCCCAGTCTCATTTTCTCACATCTAAGAAAACGACCACAGACAAAGTCAAACTCTAGGTACTTGCCATATTGAGATAATGTTTTGCAGGCCAAAGAGAAATAAAACGATTCTACTTTTGAATTTATGTAACTATCTAAATGAGCAGTTTTTTTCTCTTTTAAAATGTTATAGGCCAAGTGCAGTGGCTAATGCCTGTAATCCTAGCACTTTAGGAGGCCGAGGTGGGTGGACTGCCTGAGCTCAGGAGTTCGAGACCACCCTGGGCAAAACAGTGAAACCCTGTCTCTACTAAATACAGAAGAAATTAGCCAGGCATGGCAGTGTGCGCCTGTAGTCCCAGCTACTGGGGAGGCTGAGGCAGGAGAATTGCTTGACCCTGGAGGCGGAGGTTGCAGTGAGCCGAGATGGTGCCACTGCACTCCAGCCTGGGCGACAGAGTGAGATTCCGTCTCTAAAAGAAAAATGTTATACACAGCTGGGTGCAGTGGCTCATGCCTGTAATCTTAGCACTTTGGGAGGCTGAGGCAGGTGGATCACTTGAGGTCAGGAATTCGAGACCAGCCTGACCAACACGGTGAAGCCCTGTCTCTACTAAAAATACAAAAAAATTACCCAGGTGGGGTGGTGCGCGCCTGTAATCCCAGCTACATGGGAGGCTGAGGCACAATAATCACTTGAACCCGAGACGTGGAGGGTGCAGTGAGCTGAGATTGCGCCACTGCACTCCAGCCTGGGTGACAGAGCGAGACCGTCTCAAATAAAAATACAAATAAAAATGTTATACACTAGCCAGGTGCAGTGGTATGTGTCTGTATCCCAGCCACACAGGAGGCTGAGGCAGAAGGATCACTTAAGGCCAGGAGTTTAAGACCAGCCTGGGCTGGGCATGGTGGCTCACGCCTGTGATCCCAGCACTTTGGGAGGCCAAGGTGGGCAGATCATTTGAGGTCAGGAGTTCAAGACCAGCCTGACCAACATGGCGAAACCCCGACTCTACTAAAAATACAAAAATTAGCCAGGTGTGGTGGCGGGTGCCTGTAATCCCAGCTACTCGGGAGGCTGAGGTATGAGAATCGCTTGAATCCAGGAGGCAGAGATTGCAGTGAGCTGAGATTGCGCCACTGCACTTCAGTCTGGGCAACAGAGAGACTCAGTGTCAAAAAAAAAAAAAAAGACCAGCCAGGGCAACACAGTGAGACATTGTCTCTAAAATATTTTTTAAGTAGCCAGGCGTAGTGGCATGTACCTGTAGTCCTACCTACTCTTAGCTACTCTGGAGGCTGAGGCAAGAGGATCAGTTGAGCCCAGGAGTTCCAAGGCTGCAGTGAGCTATGATCACAGCACTGCCTTCCAGCCTGGGCAACAGAGGGAGACCCTATCTCTTTAAAGAGGGAGACGGAAAGGGAAAGAAAGAGGGGGAGAGAGGGGGAGAGGGAGAGGCAGAAGGAGAGGGAGAGGAGGCCGGGCGTGGTGGCTCATGCCTGTAATCCCACCACTTTGGGAGGCCGAGGTGGGTGGATCACGAGGTCAGGAGATCGAGACCATCCTGGCTAACACCGTGAAACCCCATCTCTACTAAAAATACAAAAAATTAGCCGAGGGTGGTGGTGGGTGCCTGTAGTCCCAGCTACTCGGGAGGCTGAGGCAGGAGAATGGCGTGAACCCAGGAGGCGGAGCCTGCAGTGAGCCGAGATCACACCACTGCACTCCAGCCTGGGCGACAGAGAGAGACTCCGTCTCAAAAAAAAAAAATAAATAAATAAAATAAATAAATAAATAAATAAAATAAAAGATCCAACCAGCTACAACATTCTCTTAAGCCAAAGCCTAATCTCGTTTAAGGCCCTAACTCTCCTCAATTCTGTGAAGGCTCAGAGAGGTGAGAAAGCAACAGAAGAAAAATTTGAAGGTAGCATAAGTTGATTCGTGAGGTTTAAGCAAATAAACCATCTCTATAACATAAAAGTGCAAGGTGAAAAACCAAGTACTGATGTAGAAGCTGCAGCAAGTTATATGGAAGATCTAGCTAAGATCACTGAAGGTGGCTACACTAAACAACAGATTTTCTCTACAGAGAAGTCAATGCCTGGCTTTAATGGACAGGCTGACTCTCTTATTAGGAACTAATGATGCTGGTGACTTTAAGGTGAAGCCAATGCTCATCTGCTATTCCAAAAATCCTAGGACCTTCAAGAATTATGCTAAATCTACTTTGCCTATGCTATAGAAATGGAACAGCAAAGCCCTGATGACAGCACATCTGTTTACAGCATGGTTTACTAAATATTTTATGCCTACTGTTGAGACCTACTGCTCAGAAAAAAAAAGATTCCTTTCAAAATGTTACTGCTCATCGACAATGCACATAGTCACCCAAGAGCTCTAATGGAGATATACAAGGAGATTAATATTGCTTTCATGTCTGCTAAGACAGCATCCATTCTGAAGCCTATGGATCAAAGAAGTAATTTTGACTTACAAGTCTTCTTATTTAAGAAATATTATTTCATAAGACCACAGCTGCCCTGAATAGTGATTCATCTGATGGATCTGGGCAAAGTAAATTTAAGTGAATCTGGAAAGGATTCACCACAGTAAATTTAAGTAATGGTCAATCTGGAAAGGATTCATCATTCTAGATGTCATTAAGAACATTGATGATTCATGGGAGGAAGTCAAAATATCAACATTAAAAGGAGTTTGGAAGAGGCTGATTCCAACCTTCATGGATGATTGAGGAGTTCAAGACTTGAGTGGAGCAAGTAAGTGGAGATGTGGTAGAAATAGCAAGAAAACCAGAATTAGAAATAGAGCCTAAAAATGTGACTGAATTACTGTAATCTCCTAGTAAAGGAGCTGCTTCCTAAGGATGGGCAAAGAAAAGAGGTTTCTTGAGATAAAATCTACTGCTGGTAAAGGTGCTGTGAACATTGCTGAATGACAACAAAGGATTTAGATTATTACAGAAACTTAGTTAATAAAGCAGTGGCAGGGTTTGAAAGAACTGACTCCAATTCTGAAAGATCTACTGTGGGTAAAATGCTATCAAACAGCAATGCACAGAGAAATCTTTTGTGAAAGAGTCAATTGATGCAGCAAACTTCTTTGCTGTCTTATTTTAAGAAACTGCCACAGCCACCTCAACCTTCAGCAACCACTACTCTGATTATTCAGCAGCCATCGACATTGAGAAAAGACTTTCCACAAGCAAAAAGATTACAACTCACTAAAGCCTCAAATAATCATTAACATTTTTTAGCAATAAAGTATTTTTAAATTACAGTATGTATACTGTTTTTCTAGACAATGCTATTTCACACTTTACAGTAGATTACAGCATAGTGTTAAGTGTAACTTTGATCTGCACTGGGAAACCAAAGAATTCTTATGACTCACTTTGTTGTGGTATTAACTTTATTGTGGTGGTCTGGAGCCAAACCTCATAATAGGCCCAAGGTAGTCCTGTACATGAAAGGCCAAGGTATTATTTTACAAAGCTTCACTAATAAACTTTAAAAAAGTATTCTTTTAAGCATCACTTAAATTATATCTACCATGAATAGTCTTTGGGTTAATTTCTTTTAAGAGGAGAGATTTTTAAAAAGTCATTTATTTTGCTTAAAATACCTGCATTGCAACAGGAAAATCATTTTGTGCTTCTGGAGGAAAGAAGACATCCACTGCCTTCTTTGGAAAGGGCTGGTTCCCTGTAGGTGGTGTGCCAACTTCAATAATATGTAACTGTTCAAAAGAAAATCAAAATGTATATAAACCTATACATTAGCAGTTGATCACAGAAGCTTTATTTGTAGCCCCCAAATGGAAACAACCAACATGTTCTACAGAAGATCAATGTTAAATGGTTTTGGTTACATCCATACCATGGAATACTTGGTAATAAAAAGGAACAAACTTTCATGAACATTATGGTGAGTGAAAAAAAAGAAGCCAATCTTAAAAGGTCACATACTGTATGATTCCATTTATGTAACATTTCTAAAGTGACAAAATTATAGAGATGGAGAATAAATTAGTGGTTGCCAGGAGCTAGGGATGGTGTGAGAGAGGGGGAGTGGGTGTGACGCTACAGTCATAAGGGAAATCACTGTGGTGATAAAATAGTTATCTACTCATGATAAAATGACACAGAATTATACAATTGTACCAATGTCAATTTCCTGGTTTTTCTACTGTACGACAGCTGTGTAAGATGTAGCCATTGGGAGAAACTGGGTAAAGAACACAGGGGACTGTTCTGTACTGTCTTTACAGCTTCCTATAAATCTGTATTATTTTAAGATAAATACATTTTTAAAAGTCAGCTGATACTCGGGAGGCTGAGGCAGGAGAATTGCTTGAACCCAGGAGGTGGAGGTTGCAGGGAACCGGGATCGTGCCACTGCATTCCAGCCTGGGCAACAGAGCAAGACTCCATCTCAAAAAAAAAAAAAAAAAAAAAAAAAGTCATCTGAATATCTGAAATAATCATACCTCAAATAATCTACCTGAAATAAATGGTATAGAAGGGTAATACATTACCTACAATGGTACTTTTCTCCTAGCTTTAAATTTTAATTTAGTATTTCCAAATAGAAACCTAAGTTGTTAAATTCTTCTCTACCTATACATATACACTAAAACAGAATGAATGTATATACCTAATTTGAGTTGTCTCTCTAATCACAAACATCCCATAAACTAAATGAGAACATTTTGGTTTAAAATATCCAATGCTGCACATAAGCCAGGCAAGAGAAAAGTAAATAATCTCAATGAAAAAGTACTATATATTTTCCTTAGTCATGCCAGAAATGAACTCAGACAAAAAAAAATTCAGTTTCCAAGACACATACCATATGAATGTTATAGGGTCTCATCATCCTTCATTAGGATGACTAGCCATACTGAAAAACTTGGTATCTTCCTTCAAAAGCCATGGCAGACAGGATAGCACCATGTATGAAATAATAGGCTCAATAACCTATAAACAGGTTTCCAGATACTGTTCAAAATGACATTGAAACTTTTTTCTAGTAGAACTTTTCAATAAATGTCCTGGCCTTATGTTTTAAGGATAATATCTAATTTCTAAAACTATGTGTTTTTTTCTGTTTAAATTTCATCTATTCAGATCTAAATATCAGTGCTTTCTACCACTGTCACATTGAGGTGTTGGTAGCATTATCCTCAATTCAGGGGCTATCGTGAAATTTTAAGCAGAATTGTATCTCATTACTTACTGTTTCCTCTCTCCTGACAGGCTACAGATGATATCTTAAGCAATCTCTATCTCAATTTTTAAAAACTGCTTACTTACAAAGAGAGAGACACATGTCCTAACAAAAGTGAAGTTCAAATTTTTTGGTCTGCCTAGAATCTAAACCCTCTTCCTGATGGGACAACAAGAGGGAAGATACTCTTTACAAGTTTTGTTGGTGGTAGAACCAGCCTTCTGTTTTAGGAGCACCAAACACCAAATAATTATTTCCAAACCTCTCAGACATAAGATGTGGGCATCTGATCTTGCCTAAAACTAGACTTTGAACAGGGAGCTAGGAACACAAAAGTATGAGGATTTCAGAGATGCTACTCTGGTAGTGGAAATAGTAGTCAAATCGAATTTCCAAGCATCCAGAAATGCAATCATGGATCCAGAAGTGTCCTCAGAGTTCTGTGGAATAGTTGTTGGCTGGGACCCTGACCACTGCTCATTTTCCATTATTTCTCCTCATTTCCCAGTCTTGGTTTTACAGCCTCCCCAGCTGTTGTAAACTATCCAATATCCTTCACTAAATAGACCATTGCTCTAATCAACCAGACCTTGTTTCTATTACCTGCAACTAAGTCTAATATACAAAGTACTACAATCTGTCCAGGCGATTCCAATGTGTAGTCATGGTTGAAAACCTCTAACTTAAGTCAATGTTATTCACCTGTAGTCTACATTACCTCTATATCAAGCCATATAAGGTATTTAAAATGCAGATTATATTGGGAGACCAAGGCGGGAGGATCACTTGGACCCAGAGGTTTGAGACCAGCCTGGGCAGTATAGTGAGACCCTGTCTCTACAAAAATACAAAATTTAGCCAGGCATGGTGGCACATGCCTGTAGTCCCAGCTACTCGGGAGGCTGAGACAGAGGGATCACTTGAGCCCAGAAGGTCGAGGCTGCAGTGAGCCCATGACTGCGCCACTGCACTCCAGCCTGGGCAACAGAGTGACACCCTGTCTCAAAAAGCAACAAATAAACAAAAAAAATTATAGGCAACACCTACTAAATCAAACTCTCTAGATGTACAGCATATAAATGTGCACTTTAGCAATCAATATAAACAGCCAACAGAACGAGTTGTGAAAGAACATTATTCATTTTAGACAAGTATCACTAGATGCAAAATTTGAACAAATTAAGTCACCACAAATGTGAATACTAAAATTACTTAGGAAGGGAGAAGGCTATTTTGAAATTAGATGACTAACTCATAGCAGAAAGCCAAATACAAGTTCTCATTAAAATAATTACCAAAGCCAAAACTTACCTTCCCTCCAGCTTGGCCCCGAACTGCAAAACAAAATAACGTTGATTCTTCTGCATTTCCTTCCATCTTAAACTGTGCAAAGCTAGCTGCATGTCCTTCAATGGGCTGAGACACTTTCCTATCTACAGAATATAGCTGCATAGCTCCCACCACACGATTTTGCTATAAAGGATCAAAGAGAATAACGTTTGAAGACCCATAAATCAAAAACTCTCAGATTCATCAAGTAATGAAATAATTAGAATGCTTTGTCATCTTTAGCAGGATTTATAATTATTTGTTACTTCATCTCTCACTGTAGATTTGATACTTCTTAACTTAAAATCAGCCCCAAACATTATCTTGTTAAAGCCTAACATAAATGTTTAAAATATGCCTCATATACGTCTTAAACAAAAAGGTATAGAAGCATTCATTCTGCAGTAAATACTCCATAATAAATCCCAAATCATTCTTACAGAAACTCAATTTCTACTCAATCTCCACAGAAGAGCTAAAAACGCTTGGTAAGAGCATTCTGAAATTATATGTCAGTATAGCAAGGGAGCGAGGAAGAAGAGAAGGGAGGGAGGAAGGAGAAGAGAAGGGATGGGAGGAAGAAAAAAAAAGTCTTCCAAAATAAGTGAAATTCAACAGGATTGAGTATAGAAAGACCTAATTTCAAAATCAAACTGCATTCTGGGCACAACCGTGTTCTAAACCTCTTCTTTATAAAAAGCTAGTTAAAATGTTACCTGTGCAGATATACCAGTCAGAAGTAACCACTTTTGTTTTGCATCTGTACGGTAATTGATAATCTGGCACCCTGCAAGGCTAGAATGGCGATCAAACATTTTCACTGGCTGAGACTCTCCTTCCATACTCCAGTGATAAACTGCATTATCCGTAACAAGAGCAACCGTATTCAAAGAGATCCATTTCCAAAAGGTGACATCATCAGTCATAGTATGAGCCTTCATTTTACTTTTCATTTCAATGTTAAAAATCTGAAGAGTTTTCCCAGCTAAAAACAAAATCAAGAATTATAAATCATTAAAAGAGTAAAGTTTAGAATGAATACCTACCTAGACTAGCTCTGTCACTTCCAAACAAAAATAGTTCTATTACGAGACGAGTTGCATCGATACAGCAGCAACCATTAAAGAGGTAACAGCTAAGACTAAGCAAGCAATCTACATCTACGTTTTAAGCAAAAACTACATTACCTCTAATAAACACACTTTAAACAGATAGTATGACTTCCATGGAATTCTAAATCCCAACTGAAAATAAGCCTAATGAATAGTTTTCTTACCACTAATTGAAAACAAAGCTGTCACCTTCATACTTGTAATTAAGTATGTTTACTTTACACATAAACTTAGTTGCATGTACACAAGACAAAGCAACTCTGATAACAAACACATGGGGGAAAGAAAATGTACTTTTTTAAAGGCAGTCATCTCTCATCTAAATAAATCTTGTGGAAACTGCTTTTTAAAAAGAGGATCTGCTTCAATTCTGTCTTGTTGCCACTAGCACGTAAGAGAAGTGCCTGCTACATTTAACTGGCTTAAGATAACAAAGGGAAGGTAGAGGTGCTGGAGGAAAGGAGAGGGAGACAAAGGAAGAGGATAGTTTCAGATGCTGTTAATATACTGGAGATAAGAACAAAGTTCAAGCTTCATCCAATTAAGAAAGCAAGCATTTAGTTAAAAAAGGATGAAATTTGCCTTGAGTGTTAAGAGTCCACTGAGTCAGATGCAAAGGCTTGTACTTGTAGTTTGAAATCCATCAGTTCAAAATGTGATTTGGTATAAATTAATAGAGGCCAAAGCCTACAACTATCACTAGGCTATCAAGATTAGTCTTTAAAGACTAAGAAAAACACCATTCCTGAGACACAGAGAATCTGGCTCCCGAAGGACCAAAATTTTAAGATTCGGGTGCTGGGGGGACAAAGAAGGGGGGCAAAACATACAGCTTTGTACTACAACCCTCCGTACCACATGTGCAAAAATTTCTTTCATAAAATGAAGAATGTTATTCCCATCCCACACAGTATGTAAACCACAACCAGACTTGAAAAATTGTGAGAGTTACAGTCCTGTTTATAAAAAGAAGCCAAGGGGTTCAAAACTGGCTTCAGAGGGAAGCAGTATTTTGGAATGACTTACTTTCCTTTGCTGCCTTCCTCAACTCCCAGATTATTAGGTGTTGGAGTATATACATAAGTGGGGTGGTCTGGGGAGGGGGACAAGGGATGACAGCTTGACTCCATAGTGCAGACATATAGGGACAAATCTATGATGCTATTGTACAATGCTCCGAAAATCTTTTCAATTTATTCTTTTTATAGAACAGGACAATAACTAATACAATCTAATTTAAGATAACTCACCATCTGCACACATAAGAAAGCATTAAGAAATGTGATAAGATAACAATAACATTAAAAATAGAAAAGAATTTTGGCAAAATTAAAATGATGGCCTTTTAATAGAGAGGCATGGGAATTGCTAAGGACCTGAATTTAAATTCTTTAAAGAGTCTGAAGGAAGCTTAATACCCTAAACAGAAGTAATAGAAGTAAAACACTTACTGTCACAAAACATCTGGTCCTATGTGAAAGCTGGACCACTTTTCCTCGAGATGAGATGAGTTTCTATCTTAGATATGTGATAGTGACTTATTTGTTTGAATACCCTAGTCCTACCCAACCCTATTCACTCTCCAACTAGTATTATTACTATATACAAAGTTTAAATCATGTAAAGAAAAGTCAAAGTTCAGCACCTCTAATAACTTAGTCACAAATTTATCAACAAATTACTGCGAACTTGAACTCTTCTTTCTTCTATCAAAATGAAAAACAAAGCAGGCAATCGAATGCCTTTTTAAGAGTCAGTTTGTCACCGAGCCCTCTTAAAAACATCTGTTTTAAAGGGTCAATTAGTCTCATTCTAAAGTTCAAAGGAATACAGCTTCCGTGACAGTCTAAGAGTCTTTGAACTCTGTTTAGACTTAAGCTGCACAGTTCCCTTGTTGGGACAATTAAAAAGTTAGTCTGAATAAACTCAAATACCCTTCACTCAAGAGCTTTAATATTCACCTAAATACAAACACACTTTAAACAATTACTGTAAATTCAAGCCATTTCTAGAACCCAATAATCTAAGTGAAACATAAGCCCGAAGTATAAAAAAAAAGCACAGAATCAAAGGCAAGTTTATCATCATAACAAAATTCTGCAATGTTTAGGTGCTAATATTAGTAAAGTATGTTCTATTCCAGAATATGAATCACTAATTTCTTTCCTCTGTAGAGAGATATGTTTAGCACAGTTTTATACTAGATACAAAATTTAAATGCATTTATTCTAAAACTTAAAATTATTCTAAGTAGATATATGTTAAGACATTCCACAGATACATTCCAAGTAAAAGTAATTAAAGTGGTTTAAATCAAGTTCGGTATTAGCAGATCTATTTTCTTTAACCAAACTTAATCAATATACTTAAAAAGGTAAACCCTAGTTATTGTACTTGCATAAATACATAGGAAGAGCTGGCTGGGCGTGGTGGCTCACGCCTGTAATCTCAGCACTCTGGGAGGCCGAGGCAGGCGGATCATGAGGTTAGGAGTTCGAGACCAGCCTGGCCAACATAGTGAAACCCCATCTCTACTAAAAATACAAAAAAACTAGCTGGGTGTGGTGGCAGGCACCTGTAATTCCAGCAACTCGGGAGGCTGAGGCAAGAGAATCGCTTGAACCTGGGGGGTGGAGATTGCAGTGAGCCAAGATCGTGCCATTGCACTCCAGCCTGGGTGACAAGAGTAAAACTCCGTCTCAAAAACAAACAAACAAACAAACAAAAAACAAAAAAAAACAAAAACATAGGAAGAGTTTTAAGGAAAACCCACATTCTTTTATACCTTTCAGTGCAATTACTTTGCTAGCTGGATTCATGATGGCGCTGTCTGCTGAAATTGGTCTTCGAATTGGATTACTTGGGTCATTCATATCAATGATTACCACCTGGGCCTGCTCTCCTACTTTTTCTCTAATGCAGATGAATTTGTCAGACTCCATAGTCAGGGTACTGAAGCCAATGTTTGCTGGGTTGATACCCAGGTTCTGGAGCTAGAAAAAATAATAAGAAACCATGTTACCAAGTGGATTCCAAAGACTTGACATTCATATATGCTCATCAACACAAATCCTCACTTAACATTAATGCTTCAAGGTCACAATAACATCTACATTATGTTAATTAAAGAGAGACTATTAATAGCCAAGTATTGGACCTTCTCTTCTTCGAACAAACATGCCATTCAACTGTTTCAAGTAAGAGGTAGAACAAATACAGATGAAGTTAAAGGAAAGAGCAACATCTGCAAGGTAGCATGCATGGTTCAAGGGATTTGAGGTAATTGAGTTTCTTGATTTATTTTAAGACCTTGGAACTATTGGACCAGTCCTCTCTCACCCCCCTTAACATGTAGCAGTTATTTGTTCACGCTTCAAGAAGCTGAAAAATTAAGTTACAAGCATAAAAAGATCTAAAATGTCACAGAATTCTTGATCTAAATAAAGGAACTTGAATAGCAAGAGCAAACAAGTTCTAATTCTGTGCAAAAAGTGCCAAAACAAAGATATGTAAGAGGGATCTTGTCAAAGGCTACACAGCTAAAGCAATGTGTTCAAAGGAGGCAGGCGAGAGAATTCTCAACAGAAAGAGCATGTGGTAAAGCACAGAGACGTAAAAGTGTGGTTGGCTAAGGGAACTACAAGTACTTTTGTAACACTATAGGATTGAGGGAGTACACAATTAAGGTTAGAGAAATGAGCAAGGGCCAGACCAACAAGCTAAACATACCTCAGTAAGAATCCTGAGTTTATTCTACAGGCAAAGGGAGCTACTTAAGGATTTTAACAAGGAAAATAATGGAATTAGATTTGCTTTGTGTACTCAGAAAATACTAAAGTATCTGCTAAACAAATATAGTGGATCTAAAGATGGTAGGTCTTTGCAAACCAATTAAGTATGTAAGAACAAAAGTCACTTGTTACTAGGAAGAAATCTCTACCACAGTGGGTTATTAATACTCTGGGTGACTGACTATGGTGTAACAGATTAAGTCCTACTAAAAGAAGCTACATGGAGGCTTGATTTTATTAGCCTTGGCCAGACTAGTTTTATCCCCCTTTCCTCCAAAGGTAATATAATAAATTCGCATGGTACAAAATACACACACACACACACACACACACACACACACACACACACACCCCAGAAAAGAAAAAGCATGGAAAAAAAAAATCAAGTCTTTCTGTCACCCTTGTCCTCTAGTAATACAGTTTTCCTCCACAAACACCACCACTGTCACTATTATCTTATGGACTAAACCAGCCAAGTTAACTGTATTTTATTTAAATTCTCTTCTGAAACTCTTCTGCTAATAGTGCTTAAACATAACCAGGCCAGGCTCTGAATAAGATATAACATAAGACTACAAGGCTACATTTTACTTTCTCTTCACTCTTCTATCTCAATTACTACTGGTATTAAGTTATTAATGTTATAACTCAGTTATAAAGTGTAGTTACAGTAACTCAGTCACTGAATATAGGGGCAAGAAGTCAAACAACTCTCTAACCATTAATACAAACATCGTAATAAAGTAGATTAACCTGCTTTACAAGCTCAAGTATATGCTGTAATGCAAGGCAAATACACTAGCTTTAAAGTATGTAACTTATAATGTATTTAGTTATAGTAAAGCCTTATAAACCATTAATTTTAACTTCTTCCTGACTTTAACTTTTCTTTTGAGACAGGATCTCACATCTATTTTTCTGAGTAGAGTGTCCTTAGACTCCTTAAGTTTAATTGATAATTAGCCTTTCCGATAATTGGAGAAAACATTCCAGTGGGCTCATAAAGTTCATAGAGCTATATACCTAAAAGCAGTAAGTTATCCTGTAAGAATCCTAAGCTACCCTGTAAGAATTCTATGTTTCTAAGTCTCTACCAAGCCTTCATCTAAGGCACTGAGTTTCACCTGTCACAGCTTAAGTCCCACAGTGTTTGAGGAAGTCGGAGTAAAAATAGTGTTAGTCAAATAGTGAAATTAAATTCAAAACCACAAAAGGAAGCAAACCACAGACACTACTAACTGAACCCCAAGTGATTCTAACAGATTCCTTCCTACTTCTCAACTTCAGAGGCAGGTGGAAGATGACTTTAAGAAAACACTATCAGAAAACAATGAGGAGGAAAAAGGAAAGTCAAAAACCTGTGTTTCCTATTCCTTGTTAGATCCCCAGAAAAAAAAAGCAGTAAGAAAAACACGCTGCATCAGTTAGCAATGACCTTCAGCCTCAGGGTATTTTACTTGTAAAAACAACAACAACAACAACAAAGATTTGGCCTGGCACCTTGGTTCACACCTATAATCCCAGCACTTTGGGAGGCTGAGATGAGAGGATCACTTGAGCCCAGGAGTTTGATACCAGCCTGGGCAACATAATGAGACCCCATCTCTGCAAAAACTTTAAAAAATAAGGTAAATAAAAGATCTGGCTTTAAAGTGACAGAGTTGCCTGCAACCCTAATCTATGTAATCCTTATATTACTTTCTCATTAAACATATGCTACCAAGAGAGCTATGTATATATATCTTTGATCTCCTTCAGGAATGTATTGGTACTAATCAAAATAGTCCATGTGGAATAGATATACTTTATTTAAAAAATGCAAAATTAAACAGGAGGCAAGTGACAAACTCTTTTTTTTTTTTTTTTTTTTTTTTTGAGATGGAGTCTTGCTCTGTCGCCAGCCAGGCTGGAGTACAGTGGCTCGATCTCAGCTCACTGCAACCTGTGCCTCCTAGGTTCAAGTGATTCTCCTGCCTCAGCCTCCCGAGTAGCTGGGACTACAGGAGTGCGCCAACATGCCCGGCTAATTTTTTGTATTTTAGTAGAAATGAAGTTTCACCATGTTGGCCAGGATGGTCTCGATCTCCTGACCTCATGGTCCACCTGCCTCAGCCTCAGTCTAGACAAGTCAGTCAGCCTCAGTCTAGACAAGAACAGAAAAGTAGCCTATAACCTGTAATTCCTTCTTTTCCTCTCTCCCTCAGCCTCTACTAGTGAATGTAGTGTTATTCTACTACGAATGCAGTTATTAGAACAACAGTGATATGGGTTACTTCCCTAGGATTTATGTCCCAGTTTGAGTTAAAACACCAGCAAACATGAACATAATTCTGAAGTTGCAAGTTTTTTTTTTTGAAACCGAGTCTCGCTCTGTCACCAGGCTGGAATGCAGTGGCATGATCTCGGCTTACTGCAACCTCTACCTCCCCAGTTCAAGCAATTCTCCTGCCTCAGCCTCCCAAGTAGCTGGGACTACAGGCGTGCACCACCACGTCCAGCTAATTTTTGTATTTTTAGTACAGATGGGGTTTGACCACGTTGGCCAGAATGGTCTCGATCTCTTGACCTCATGTTCCGTCCGCCTTGGCCTCCCAAAGTGCTGGGAATACAGGCATGAGCCACCGCGTCCAGCCGTGTCAAATTCTTAATAATGGCACATGTTTAAACATATTAAAAAAGCACACTTAAGTGGTGGTCATTTACACAACTGAACAGGACCCTGCTCCTTCCTATATAGCCTTCCTACTTGTGAGGAAAAAAAGACAGGAACTTCGGCTGGGCGTGGTGGCTCATGCCTGTAATCCCAGCACTTTGGGAGGCCAAGGGGGGGGGTAGATCACGAGGTCAGGAGATCGAGACCATCCTGGCTAACACAGTGAAACCCCGTTTCTACTAAAAATACAAAATATTAGCCGGGCCCATGGTGGCACACGCCTGTAGTCCCAGCTACTCCAGAGCCTGAGGCAGGAGAATCGCTTGAACCCGGGAGGCGGAGGTTGCAGTGAGCCAAGACCGCCCTACTGCACTCCAGCCTGAGTGACAGAGCAAGACTTTGGCAAAAAAAAAAAAAAAGAAAAAAAAAAGAACTTCAAGTGACCATATTGGCTAACAGAAGGTTAAATTTGCTTCCACCTCTTCAAATAAGGTAGGTAAGATTGTTTTCCTTACTGATGTTCCTTTTGAGTGAGAATGTCTAGAACACTCAGCAATTCTTCCCATATTTTCCTGTTATATACTCAAAAGAGAAATATGCCAAAGGACACAATAATAGGACAAGTCACTCTTATTAACTGCAAGTCTGGTTTAGGTATACCCTTACAGTAGGAGCATGTAACAGGGTGGCCAAACTATACAACTATGTCTAGTAATATCAATATAGATTAAAACTTTTAAAATACAACATATTTTTAAACAGGTTTTATTTTCAAAACAGCACATAGTAACCATAAAGTATTCTCGGTCAGTTATAAAGGTGTGATGGCATATAAGCTATACCACAGAAACTGAATTGTATTTTTATTCTTTATTTATTGAGACAGGGTCTTGCCCTGTTGCCCAGGCTGGAGTGCAGTGGTACCACTGCAGCCTCGACCTCCCAGGCTCAAGTGATCTTCCTACCTCAGCCTCCTCAGTACCTGAGACTACAGGCGCCACCATGCCTGGCTAATTTTTTTTTTTTTTTTTTAAGAGACAGGTTCTCCCTATGTTACCCAGGCTGGTCTCGAACTCCTGGGCCCAAGTAATCCTCCCAGCTCGACCTCCCAGTGTTGGGATTACAGGTATGAACCACTGTACCCAGCCATAAACTGAATTATACACTATGGAACTAAGCATGGATAAAGTCAAAGGACATATACAACATTCTCTATAAACTTGCAGGTATTTTCAGAGGACATATCTGAAATACATGTAATATATCTGGATACATGTATCCAAACTACAGCTACATTTTATTATCCTCTCAATCTGCAAAATGCCATTAGTGTTGAAGCTGGAGATATCCTATTTTAACATATGCTTGGAAATTCCTATGATAAAGTTTTTTTTAACTTAAAAGAATTTTTATTTTGCTGTTATAAGAATATGGAGTCAATAAACTGGGTCCAAAAAAAGGGGCTTGTTTTTTTGAATAGTTATCATGTGCATACAGTAAAGCACTAAAATCTTACAAAAGGTTATACTATGAAAAGTCACCCACCCCGTCTTTCCAGTAATACCCTTCTCCCCTAAGCAATTAGAGATACTTTTGCATTTCAGAGTTATCCTGTAGCATATGAAAGTATGTATTTCCTCCGCCCTTTTCCAACAGAATGGCACAAGACACAAAAGTATACAAATAAACTGCTTCCTTGTTTTTACAGAAAAGCACCCAAACTTTGTAACTCATTTGGTTTCCAGATTCGATTTTGGTCTGCAAGTGGCACTACTTTAGGACTTGACACCTAAACCTGGATCTAAAAAGGCAATTAAACAAATTTATTCCCTATTTATTCTTTAAAACTCTGAAGTACCCTGGAGTTACATGTTATAAATGATTTTAAAATGCATCTCCTTCCTTCTCCATTCCAACTTCTATTAACAGGGGGAGGTGGGGAGTAAAAGGTAGGATTCTGTTTTTATGATAAGAAAATAGTACTTCAGCTTCCCCATAATCTAGAGCAGGGATCCCGAACCACAGGCCGCAGACCAGTATTCCGTTAGCAACTGGGCCACACAGAAGAGGGTGAGCAGCCAATGAGCAGACATCACCGCCTGAGCTCTACCTCCTGTCATTTCAGCCGCGGCATTAGATTCTCATAGGCACGCGAACCCTATTGTGAACTGTGCAAGCGAGGGATCTAGGTTGCTTACTCCTTATGAGAATCTAACGAATGCCTCGTGATCTGAGGTGAAACAATTTCATCTGAGACCATCCCACCCCCACTCCCACCCCCAACCGGTGGAAAAATTTTCTTCCACAAAACTGGTCCCTGGTGCCAAAAAGGTTGTGGACCACTGATCTAGAGAACACAGGCTGTGTTTATGTTTTCTCATATGAAACATTTGAGATGACAGTATCTATCTCAGAGGTGTGAAGATTTAATGTGAATGCAAAGAACAATGCCTGACATCTAACAGCTCAACAGATATTGCCTTCTGTTTTTTTTAAGAGACAGTGTCTTGCTCTGTCACCCAAGCTGGAGTGCAAGAGATAGGGTCTTGCTCTGTCACCCAAGCTGGAGTGCAGTGATGTGATCATAGCTCACTGTATCCTTAAACTCCTGGGATCAAGCAACCCAGAGCTCACTGATATTAACTATTAATACATACAACATATCAGTACTTTAAGCCAGCTCAAGGTTAGCTTTTTTGCATTTGCATTTTATTATCTGCTTAATTCAGCTGTCCATAGGTTGGCTGAAACTCTGGGTGTGAATTTCTTTCAACTACTGATACTAGATTAGTGGTCTCTGGGTGCTTAACTGCCTCAGACACTATGAAATGCCTTTTTTTTTTTTTTTAAGTTTGTTTTTGTTGGGGAAGTGAGGAGAAAAGGAAATTACACTTTAGGACTTCCAATTCTTTTTTTTCTCATACAGGGTTTTGCTCTGTGGCCCAGGGTGGAATTCAGTGGCACAATCATGGGTCACTGCAGCTTCAACCTCCTGGGCTGCTTAACTCAGCTGTCCATAAGTTGGCTGAAACTCTGGGTGTGAATTTCTTTTAACTACTGATAATAGATTAGCCTTCCAAATAGATGGTACCACCCATACGCCACCATGCCCAGCTAATTTTTTTTTTTTTTTGTAGAGATAGGTAGCACTTTGTTTCCCAGTCTGGTCTCCAACTCCTGGGCTTAAGGGATCCTCTCACCTCAGCCTCCCAAAGTGCTGGGATTACAGGCATGAGTCACTGTGCCCGGCTAAAAAAAAAATTTTTTTTTTTTTTTTAAGAAACTTCAGGCTGGGCACGGTGGCTCATGCCTGTAATCCCAGCACTTTGGGAGGCCGAGGTGGGCGGATCATGAGGTCAGGAAATCGAGACTATCCTGGCTAACACAGTGAAACCCCGTCTCTACTAAAAATACAAAAAATTAGCCAGGTGTGGTGACGGGCGCCTGTAGTCCCAGCTACTCGGGAGGCTGAGGCAGGAGAATGGCGTGAACCCAGGAGGCGGAGCTTGCAGTGAGCCGAGATTGTGCCACTGCACTCCAGCCTGGGCGACAGAGCAAGACTCCGTCTCAAAAAAAAGAAAAGAAACTTCAGAGACATAACTGAAAGCAGTATGAGCTTTCTTGGATTCTGATTTAAACCAAACAACATTTAGGGACAATGAGGAAAATATGAATATGGACTGGTTTTCTGATATTGTTCTTAAATATCAGGGAGCTATAAATAATATTATAAGAAAATGTCCTGGCCAGGTATGGTGGCTCATTCCTGTAATTCCAGCACTTTGGGAGGCTAAGGTGGGTGGATTACCTGAGGTCAAGAGTTCAAGACCAGCCTGGCCAACATGGCAAAACCCGTCTCTACTAAAAATACAAAAAAAAAAAAAAAAAAAAAAGAATTAGCCGGGCATGGTGGTGGGCACCTGTAATCCCAGCTACTCGGGAGACTGAGGCAGGAGAATCGCTTGAACCTGGGAGGCAGAGGCTGCAGTGAGCCAAGATCGTGCCATTGCACTCCAGCCTGGGCAATAAGAGTGAAACTCCATCTCAAAAAGAAAAAGAAAGAAAATGTCCTTATTTTCTAAAGATGCAAGCTGAAGTATTTACAGGTAAAATATGATAGCCTGACTTTATTTAAAATGTTTAAGCAAAAGAAACAAATACAAGCAAATACAAGACTGGGTATGGTGGTTCACACCTGTAATCCCAGTGCTTTGGAGGTTGAGATGGGAGGATAGCTTGAGGCCAGGAGTTCGGTTCGAGACCAGCCAGGGCAACAAGGGAAGCAGAGGTTGCAGTGAGCTGAGATCACACAACCGCACTCCAGCCTGGGCGACAGAGCAAGACTCTGTCTCCAAAAAAATAAAAAATAAAAATAAAAAACACATCAGCAATGAGACTCAGAAATCTACGTTGAATGCTCATCAGTTTTTAATGGTTTAAACTTTGTTTTTCCTGTCTTGGTTTTAAAAATATACTCCATTTGATTGTAAATATGGAAAATGGAAAGGGAAAAAAAGTATTCATCCTTACTTGAGAGGGAGCAAAGAAGCATGCCTAGGTGCTCCATGAAAGGTTAAGGTGATTTAACACACATCAAGCACTTAGTGTGGGAGCACAGAGCACTCCATTATTTGATGAACTTCTAGTTCTGGGACTCTGGTATTATGATATAGACTGTTTTTTTTTTTTTTTTTTGAGACGTAGTTTCGCTCTTGTTGCCCAGGCTGGAGTGCAATGGCACGATCTCGGCTCACAGCAACCTCCACCTCCCGGGTTCAAGCCATTCTCCTGCCTCAGCCTCTGGAGTAGCTCAGGCTGGTCTCGAACTCCCGACCTCAGGTATCTGCCTGCCTCGGCCTCCCAAAGTGCTGGGATTACAGGCATGAGCCACCACGCCTGGCCGATATAGATTGTTCTTAAACAGACTGGTTTTAGCATCATGCTACTGTTATATACTCAAACCTTACCTGGGCCAATTCGCTTTGTTCACATGCTCCTAAAGACAGAATGGGGAAACCCTGATACATCAAGGAATCAGGAAACTTAATGGTGTTGTATGAGCATCTTAACAGAATATATTAGTGATCAAACTATGAAAATATTGTTAAGAGGACCAAAGAGGCCATGGTCCTATTAATATATTTAATTCAATACTATATACCTTAAGAAGGGCAGAAAATGCTAGCTTAAGACATACAACCAAATAAAACCATAATTTTTTCAAGGCCCAATTCTTAAACTATCTAAAGACAACTCTCCATTAGCACCAAGGCACACTCTCAGCAATCATTCACAATCTATCTGTTTGTGCCTACAGACATCACATAATTAAAGGAGTAATAGGTTTGCTTTGAGCCTACTAATTTCAACCAGCAGTTCTCACATCTGATTAGTTAAGAATAAACTCATTGGAAATTGGCTTCTCTGTAAGTATACCTAAGGAGTTTGCTTCCTAATGAATCATAGACTTGTAATATAACTCATTTACCAGCTTTATCAGCTGAAAATCAAACTACATGAAAACTGGTTTATGACAGCATTACTAAGTACTTATGTTTCACAATTATTGCTTGGCTTCACATTTTCCAGATCCTCCTTGTTTCATCTGAATAGGGAAAATGTAAAGGAAGTATGTATGAGCTACTGTTTTTCAGATGGAGCTATTTTCTGCAAATGAATCTTGTATCTTACCAAGGACTTTAGAAGTGTTACCACTATAGAGTTAATAGGTCAACAATCTGAGAGACCTGCTGATACTTGTATGACATTCTGATACCATTCATCTCTCAATACAAGCATTTTTAAGTCAGTACTTAAAGATTTGGTTAACTTCCTAACCCAAGTATTTCACTAAACATAATTTCCTTTAAAAGCTCCTAAACATCCTCTACCTTCTCTAGTATCAGTCTCGGTGAAAAAAGATGCTGACAGCAGTCACTTCATTGAGCCCTTCCTGGAAACTAGCAGAATGTCAAATAAAAACTGCAGTTGCTGTATTCTACAGGAAATAAGAAATGCTGAGAATGCAGCATTCCTTTAGTTCTTCCATCAACAGGATACCAACCACTGTTTTCTGTAGGCTCCACAGATTTCAAGCAACAAATAAAAATGCCTTTAACCCTTGCTGTCCCCACATTTAAACATATAGTTTTTTTCTACTCCATGTTAGCCTTTGAGAGAATCACTGTCTCTTAGAATTTTTGATTCTGGTCACAAACTCCAAATTTAAGCAATATATTCAGGAAGCAACCACAGTTGGAGAGAGGTTGTCAGACTATTATTAGCTTTGGTAAACTACCAGGAGACTCAAAGAATTTTTCCTACTTGTAATCAACTGCTGATTGGAAATTTTCAAAAACTTTATATTTAATGCATTCTTAAAAAATAAGCCAATAATTAGATGATATCAGATCAATTAGGCCAATGTTAACCAAGCTGCAGGGAAATACAGGAGTTTTTATGCCCCAAATCTTGGAGATGGATATGACTTACCAAGATTATGCCCCCCGTATAAATGCAATTCAGCAGCACAAAACAACCACAGCTACATTCAATGGCAGGGGTGAGAAGTTGTGCAGAATATATCCAAACCTACCGAATGGGCTTACTTTGAGGGTTCAAGGCCAGGCGTAGTGGCTCATGCCTGTAATCCCAGCACTTTTGCAGGCCAAGGTGGGAGGACCTCTCGAGCCCAGGTGTTCAAGACCAGCCTGGGCAACATGGCGAGACCCTGTCCCTACAAAAAATAAAAAAACTGGCCAGGCGTGGTGGTGTGCACCTGTAGTTCTAGCTAGTTGGCAGGCTGAGGTGGGAAGATTGTTTGAGTCCCGGAGGCAGAGGCTGCAGCAAGCTGTGACTGCACCCCTGCACTTCAGCCTGGGTGACAGAGCAAGACCCCATCTCAAAAAATATATATAATACTTATTGCTGACTTAGCATAAAGGATGTTATAAATGAAGGTAACCAGGGAGACATTAAAGGCTTGGTTTCCTGATATGAATAAAACATCTGGACAGTCTCCTTAATATTCAAGTTACAAAGATCCTTGATAAACTTCATTCTATGACACAACTTCCCAGCGACTTCACAAAATGTACATTTAAGTGGGAGCCTAGTGTTACATTCTGTCAACCCCATCACTATTGTACATATTCATGTATCTTTCTACCCTATACTGAGGGACCTGCCAGGAAATTAGACATTATGCTCTATCCCACATTATTCTAGTTAGATCAATCATTTAAAGCATACTCAGTCTACCAGGTGCTACAAGTTATAAGACTAGAACCATTTTATTTTACAATTGAGTCACTAGAGTATTTTTTTTTCTTTTTTTGAGATGGAGTCTCGCTCTGTCGCGCAGGCTGGAGTGCAATGGCACGATCTCAGCTCACCACAACCTCTGCCTCCCAGGTTCAAGCCATTCTCCTGCCTCAACCTCCTGAGTAGCTGGGACTACAGGCATGCACCACCACGCCCAGCTAATTTTTGTATTCTTTCAGTAGAGACGGGGTTTCACCATGTTGGCCAGGCTGGTGGTCTCAAACTCCTGATCTCAAGTGATCCACCCACCTTGGCCTCCCAAAGTATTGGGATTACAGGAGTGAGCCACTGCACCCAGCCTGGAGTGTTTTCCTGTGAGCTTAAATGCCACAAATACTGTTTTCAAATGAGTGAATGAATTAACAAACCATCAGCATGAGGAGTTACAGATTATCTCAAAATGATTTAATATTAACAAATTCAGGGAGTTCAAAATGACATTAAAATGATTAAAATGACATTAAAATGATTAAAATGACAACCACCATGATTTGCTTTCAATTAATACATATTGAGCATCCATTATTTAGCAACTTAACACAAACTCAATATTTTAAGTACAATTTTTGTGTGAAACTGTCCCCTTTGCTTATTTTGTGCTAAGATTATAACTTTGTCATTACTAGTGAGGAAACAACCTATAGGAGAAAAAACAGGTTTTAGGCTCTCAGAGGCTCTTTGGGGGTTCAAATTGTGATTCATGTCTTCTAAAAACAAGTGAAGACACTTTCCATCTCAAAAACTATAGACACTGCTTCACTATCTAAAATTCAGGGTTAAAAAACTAGTATTACTCTGATTTTTTTGGTCAGGAAGAGGATGTGCCCTAGATGCTTATAGTTTTAGGGATTTTTTTGTTTGTTTTTCAGACAGAGTCTCGCTCTGTCGCACAGGCTGGCATGCAGTGGCACAATCTCGGCTCACTGCAACCTCCGGCTCCTGGGTTCAAGCAATTCTTGTGCCTTGGCCTCCCGAGTTTGTTTTGTTTTTTTAAATTCATGGTATTACAACTTCCTCAGGCCTGTTCCAAACACTAAGCCCTTTTAATTTTGGTTCTTTCAAATTACAAAAGTTTTCTTTCATTGAAAAGAGCTTCCATTCCAATTATTTTGGTTTCTAAAAATCTTTTTTTTTTTTTTTTTTGAGATGGATTCTCGCTCTTTCGCCCAGGCTGGAGTGCAGTGGAGCTATCTTGGCTCACTGCAAGCTCCGCCTGCTGGGTTCACGCCATTCTGCTGCCTCAGCCTCCTGAGTAGCTGGGACTACAGGCACCCGCCACCACGCCCGGCTAATTTTTTGTATTTTTAGTAGAGACGGGGTTTCACCGTGTTAGCCAGGATGGTCTCGATCTCCTGACCTCGTGATCCGCCCGCCTCACCCTCCCAAAGTGCTGGGATTACAGGCGTGAGCCACCACACCCAGCCCGGTTTCTAAAATTCTTAAATTTGTAACCTATTCTGTCACACACACAAACACACACACACCACTTTTACTTAATTCTGGGATTTACTTCTAAACTAAAATCTTTTTTTTTTTTTTTTTTTTTGAGATAGGGTCTCACTCTGTCCGCCAGGTTTGAGTGCAGTCGCATGACTTCAGCCTACTGCAACCTCCACTTCCCAGGTTCAGGTGATCCATCCACCTCAGCCTCCCAAGTAGATGGGACTACAGGCGCATGCCACCACACCTGGCTAATTTTTTATTTTTTGTAGAGATAGGGTTTTGCCATGCTGTCCAGGCTAGTCTCGAATGCCTGGGTTGAAGCAATCCACCTACTCTGGCCTCCCAAAGTGATGGGGTTATAGGCGTGAGCCACTGCATCCAGCCTAAATTCAAAATCTTTTTAAAAAATCTTATTACTCCTTCCACATTGCTGATTCATTCCACAGAGTATGAATTCCAGTTCTGCTCTTAACTGATTTCAGAACCAATTGTTTCTGTATGTTTTCTGTTATTACATCCCATTATCTCCATAGGTCTTTCTGTTCCTTTTACATCAACTTTTGCTGCATGCCACAGATGATGTCAACAATTTTCTAAAGTTTTCTTCGCAGAAAAAAATTTGTAGTATTTCTTCAGATCTCTCCCTAGCTCTGTAGTTTTCCCAATAATCATATACTTAAAAAATGCCTGAGCAGCTACTGTGTGCCAGACACTACACTAATGCAGAGAGTTCTACAGCAAATGAGACACTCCCACTCAGTATACATAACAGGTACACAGCAATTACAAAAATGCCATGAAGTTACAGGGATGTATGCCTAGCACAGATACATGTAGGGGTATATGCAGTGTCTCAGAAGAAATGGAAACAATCTGAAACAGGATACACAATATAAGGGAAGGCAGGGCTACAGAGTTTGGGAGCAGACACACAGAATTAAAAATACCATATAGGCCCAAATAAGGTACTTATTTTCCCAATTAGACGAATCATCCCAACACCCCAAAAAGCTGTCAGAAGATGTGAAGAAAATGGAACTCTCATATATTTCTAGTGGGCATGTCAAATGGGTGCCACCACTGTGGAAAACGGTTTCGTGGTCTCTCAAAAAGTTGAAACAGAGAAATTACCATATGACCCAGCAATTCCACTTCTAAGTATATATCTAGAAGAACTGACAACAGGCATTCAAACAAAAACTTGTACATGAATGTCTGCAACACCACTAGTCACAATAGCCAAAAGGTAGAAAGAACCCAAATGTCCACCAACTGATGAAAGGACAAATAAAACACTGATATATCCATTCAGTAAAGTATTATTCAGTCATAAAGGAATGAAGTCTGATATATGCTATAACATGGATGCTTAGTGAAAGAAGTTAGAAACAAACGGTCCTTTATTGTATAATTCCATTTATGTGAAATATCCAGAACAGGTAAATCCATAGAGACAAAAAGCAAATTAGCAGTTGCTAGCGGATGGGAGGAGGGGGATGGGAGAGGGACTGCTTCACGTGTATGGGGTCTCCTTTTGGGGAGATGAAAATGTCTAGGAACTAGATACAGGTGTTGGCTGCACGACACTGTGAATGCACTAAATACCATTAAATTGTTCACTTTAAAATGGTTAATTTTGTTATGTGAGTTTTATCGCAATTGAAAAAGTTTTGATCCCTTTCCATTATAAACTCTTAGGGATTAGATATATTTAATGTACAATTCAACTAGTCATTTCGCTTACTTTACAGACATTTAAAATTATAAAATTAGGCCAGGCACAGTGGCTCCCGCCTGTAATCCCAGCACTTTGGGAGGCCGAGGCAGGCAGATTGCTTGGGCTCAGGAGTTCGAGGCCAGCCTGGGCAACATGGCCAAAGCCCATTTCTACAAAAAAATACAAAAATTGGCTGGGTGTGGTGGCACACGCCTGTAGTCCTAGCTACTTGGGAGGCTGAGGTGAGAGGATGGCTGGAGCCTGGGAAGTCGAGGCTGTGGTAAGCCATGATCTCGCCACTGTACTCCACTTGAGACAGAGCAAGACCCTGTCTCAAAAAACAAAACAAAACACACAAAATTATATTTAAACTCTGCATAAGCATTTTTGACATCAGCACTGGAAAGTCATCTCCATTTCACAATGCTTTTCAAAAATCCATTACAGAGCAATCATACTGGTGCAGTTTTGTAACATCAAATCTATTTGTGTTATCAGGAGAGTTGTTTTTCTCTTATCTTTCTATGTAAATTATGATCTCTAGGCTGGGTGTGGTGGCTCATGCCTGTAATCCCAGCACTTTGGGAGGCCGAAGCAGGCGGATCACAAGGTCAGGAGTTCGACACCAGCCTGGACAACATGGTCAAACCCCATCTCTACTAAAATTACAAAAATCAGCCAGGCATGGTGGCGGGCACCTGTAATCCCAGCTACTTGGGAGGCTTAGGCAGAAGAATCGCTTGAACCCGGGAGGCAGAAGTTGCAGTGAGCCGAGATCATGCCACTGTACTCCAGCCTGGGTGACAGAGCAAGACTCCATCTCAAAAAAAAAAAAAAAAAAAAAAATTATGATCTCTAGAAACATGCCCGAATGGACTGCTTTTCACGGGATATTTAAATCATCTGCTTATAACATCCAACAGTTCCAACTGTGAGGCCATACACAGGAGAATTTTAGATGTGTAAAATTTGTCTCTCACTAATCCAGTTGATTTCAAGCCTACAGCAGCCTTTGCCAAACAGCATTCTGGTGCTCAGAACAGAAGCAACTGTGAGAGGACACAATACTATGGAGATTCAGTAAGGCTTTTAATAAGGAGACTCTTTCCTGAGGATATCTGTGGTAAAATAAAGAAACCTGCCTTAGATTTTCATAGTTCAATATGACCAAATATAGAATATTGCAGAGACTGGAGAAAAGAGATGGGTTTTTGTAAACCATGTTCTCTCTACACGTTTTTCCCCCTTATTATTCATCTTTAAATAATGAGATCTATCCAAAGTCAGCTGTTTGCCAAGCAGAGCATATATACTGACAGTCTTTAGCTTCAGTCTGTCCACTTTGGTGGGTTTTTTTAAGCCACCCTTCTCAGATGAGCAGCTAATCAGAAATAAATGCAAGTTGGCCAGGCACGATGGCTCACGCCTGTAATCCCAGCACTTTGGGAAGCTGAGGAGGGTAGATTATTTGAGGTCAGGAGTTTGAGACCAGCCTGGCCAACATGGTGAAACCCCATCTCTACTAAAAATACAAAAAAAATTCGCCAGGCATGGTGGCGGGCCCCTGTAGTCCCAGCTACTCAGGAGGCTGAGGCAGGAGAATTGCTTGAACCTGGGAGGCGGAAGTTGCAGTCAACCAAGATTGCACCACTGTACTCCAGCCTGGGCAACAGAGTCAACTCCCAATCCAATTCGGGTTTTTTCATCTTCTATGACTCCCAGTTTCAACCTAGGGTCATGAAAAACTGTCATCCCTGAGACCCCCAGTGTGCATCACTGAGGAACTCCAGAAATCGATGGATGCAGAAAATGAGAAATTAGAGAGTCTGGTGTAACTTCAAGATCTTGGCTTCAATAACTGGGTAGATGGTAGTTTTTCTCCTTTAGTACGGCACATATATTCAACTCAAGTGGACAAAGGGAAACTCTTCCAGGGTGGAGGGGAAGAACTAATATTCGAGTGCCTGTAAGGGGTTAAGGGGCTAAATATTATACCACAAATACAAAAACATACTGTAGTCTAACTTTAAAATTGCCAGGAAATATTGTTTTAATAAATGAGGAAGTTGAGACAAGTTGAAAACCTGACATAATCAATAGATGAGCCCAGATTAAACATCTGAGACATTTTCCAGAATAGCACACTGCAGAGTTTTTTAATGTGACAAAATATGGCTTTAATGGATCTGGTTCCTATTCTTTCAGCAATAATCTTTAAAACCGTCTTACTTCAGAACTTGAAGAAAATCCTTATTTACCTAAGGATTAGGAACAAGAAGTATTAACAGTACTGGCAGTCTGCCTCCCAAGCACAACCCTACAAGTCTGTAACCATTTTCCTTTCTACCATGATGCTACTCAAAATGAGCAAATATATTCCATTGTCACCTTCATTTCCTATCCCTTTCATGCACAACTGCCTTCGTTGAGTTCAAGCTTCTATTTCTTGGCATAAACACAAAAACATGAATTTACAGTAAAATAGAAAGCAGAAGTTTCCTCCTTTCACAAGTGGCTTCAGACTGGAACACACTCATTCTTTTCAGTAAGAAAAAGTCTACAGAAAAGTGTGACAAGTTCAGTCTTATGAGAGGGATGCAGACAATCCTGCTTACAAGTTAACCGGATCCCAATCATCCTGCACAATTTTCCAATAGGAAACAGGATAAAGTCCTTAAAAAAGATAACAGCTAAATAATCATTCAAGGCATAAAGTCAGATGTTAGTTTGCTGTCTCCTACTTTTCTCATAATATAAAAAATATTTCCCGATAAACAAACGACAGTACTACTAGAATCAAAGAACATCACAGCATAGATATAAACAATTGTGGTACATTTTGCAATTCAAATGATACAGACCATCTACCAAATGAGGCAATGAGCCAAATGAAAGAATAAATATTAAAAGTCTGACTGCTCACTAGCTGTGTGACTCTAAAAGTTACCTACTATGAACTTCAGTTGCCCAATCTCTACAATAAGGCTAATCTGACCTAAGCCCAAGGGTTCTCTTGCTAATTAAATGAGATAATAAACATTAAATATTTAATACAGTTCTTGGCACGTAATAGGTGCTCAAACAACTATAATGGCCCATGTATTTTGATTTTATGGATTAGATTACAGGACAATTAAGATTTGAATAGTTACTGCCTCAAAAATAGGACAAGGCTTGGTGTCTCACACTTGTAATTCCAGCACTTTGGGAGGCTGTGGCAGGTGGACTGCTTGAGCCCGGGATTTTGAGACCATCCTGGGAAACATGGCAAAACCCCGACTCTACAAAAAAATACAAAAATTAGCCGGGTTTGGTGGCGCACGCCTGTAGTCCCAGCTATTTAGGGAGCGGAGGTGGGAGGATTACCTAAGCCCGGGGAGGTCAAGGCTGCAGTGAGCCTTGATCATGCCACTGCACTCCAGCCTGGGCAACAGAGTGAGACCCTGTCCCCACCCCCCAAAAAAAGTAGGACAAAAATATCTTAAATTATGTCTTAATTTAAGGAGATAATACAAAAGAAGAGACTCACAAAAGTCTGACAGATGGGTTTTGCATAACACATTTAGGTCCAAGCTTTCAGCCATCTTTTGAGTTAAGAGCATTAGCCATAAGCACTTAACCAAGAAGCAAAGACAAGACACCCAGAGCTGTAAACTTTGCTGTGGCTCAGAAGACAGGTTTATTTCATGAAGTAGTTTTGGCATGGCATATAGTGCATGAACTTAGAGAAACAGCCTCATTCTAATATACAGGACTAAAATATCAGCCATGAACCTACTGCTCATCTAAGTGAGAAGATTCACTTCAACACTACCACCCTAAAAAAGGACACATACAACGCATATAATAACTCTAACAATCGCCTGACCGGCATTCCATATGGGTATTTTATCCAATATGATTCATTAAGTTTTTTTTTTTCAAATATGTCTGTTCAAGGAACCCTAATTTAAAATGTACCAGTGGCACACAATGAGACTCGTGGAACATAATAAAAGATTTATTTAAAAGTTTCTTTTTGGGGGGCAGTTTCAGAGTGTAATCAACTTTGTATCATATCAATATTTGTATTAAACTGTGCACAATATCAAATGTTCGAACACATAAAAGATCCACAATCAAGTAGACAACATCAATGGTTGGAATAACAAGTGTACAGCCTTTGCCAACTCATCAGTGGAAGCATGAATGCAAGGTGTAGTCCATCTTGTTTACCACCTTGTCCCTAGAGTCTAACACAGTTCCTCATCTGCAGTAAGTACTCAAATCTTAGGTAAATGTGTTAACCCCAAATACTTATACACCATAAAACACTGGATCTGCAAATGAATATTGTGTCATTGGTTGAGATATCTGAATAAAATGTACTGGACAAAAATTATTTAGCCAATAATTAATGCTCCTAAAATGCTACGTAAAGTACTTTCACATACATGATCTCAGATCCTCATAATAACTTTGTGAGATAAGTATGCCCATTTCCCAGAGAAAAAGAAGCAAGAGGTTAGACTTAACCTGTGTTGTCCAATATGGTAACCACAAGTCACAACCTACATACCATAATGAGCACTTGAAATGTGGTTACCGTAATTTTAAAGTAATTAAAATTAAATAATAACCAGTAAGTGATTCAATTACTGGAAAACTTAAGTATGTTTGGGATCACTGAAGTATTGCATATCTGCTTTCCTTTTTCTTCATTTTTGTTTGTTTAATATAGAGACGAGGTCTTAACTCTGTTACCCAGGCTGGTCTTGAATTCCTGGGCTCAAACAATGTTCCTACCTTGGCTCACAAAGTGCTGAGTTTACAGGCATGAGCCACTACCCCCAGCCCCAAATCTGCCTTTCTAACTGTAAATTTTATGAACTCTAAATACGGACCAGGATTTCCAAAGAAAATAGGGTCTGAATTGATATATGCTCTAAGTACAAAATATACATAGCCGGGCACGGTGGCTCACACCTGTAATCCTAACACTTTGGGAGGCCGAGGCAGGCATTTCACGAGGTCAAGAGATTGAGACCATCCTGACCAACATGGTGAAACCCCATCTCTACTAAAAATACCAAAAATAAAAAATAAAAAAATAAAAAAAAAATAGCTGGGCGTGGTGGCACGCGCCTGTAGTCCCAGCGACTCGGGAGGCAGAGGCAGAAGAATCACTTGAACCTGGAAGGCGGAGGTTGCAATGAGCCGAGATCCACCATTGCACTCCAGCCTGGCGACAGAGTGAGACTTTGTCTCAAAAAAAAAGAAAAAAAAACCACACACACTAGATTTAGAAAATTTAGTATGAAAAAGAATGTAAGGTATCTCATTAGTAAATTTTATACTGATTACATATTGAAATAATACTTTGCATATCCCAAGTTAAATAAAATATATTAAATTTAATTTTATCTGGGCATGGCATGGTGACTCATGCCTGTAATCCCAGCACTTTGGGAGGCCAAGGCGAGCAGATCACTTGAGCCCAATAATTTGAGACCAGCCTGAGCAATATAGCAAGACTCTGTCTCTACCAAAAAAACCCAGAATTAATTAATTTTATGTTTTTTCACTTTTAATATGGCTGCTAGAAAACTTAAAAAATTATTTATATGAGGCCAGGAGCAGCAGCTCATGCCTATAATCCCAGCACTTTGGGAGGTCGAGGTGGGCAGATCATTTGAAGTCAGGAGTTGAAGACCAGCCTGGCCAACATGGTAAAACCCCATCTCTACTAAAAATGGAAAAATTAGCCAGGCATGGTGGCAGACACCTAAAATCCCAGCTACTCGGGAGGCTGAGGCAGGAGAATCACTTGAACCTGGCAGGTGGAGGTTGCTGTGAGCCGAGATCGCACCACTGCACTCTAGTCTAGGTGACAGAGGACAGAGTGAGACTCTGTCTCAAAAAAAATAAAAAATAAAAAAAATAAAAAAGTGTGTGGCTCATATTATTTTTCTATTGGACAGCATTTGTTTCAACAACCCCTAAAGCCCTCCCTGTTCTGTCTACTATACCACATTGTTAATCTATAAACAAGTAGAGAGAACTCACCTCTCTGGGCCTAAGTCCAACAGACAAAAAGCACTCTAGGATACTGTATAACTTCTTTTTTTAAGGTCAATTATCCAATTTCTTTGAAATATTTTGTGTCAGAAGACTCAGGTACACATCCCATTCGGACAGCATTCCCACTACTTTATGAGTCTCACTTTTTAGAAAGGTGTCTGGGGGAATTGAGTGAAGATCTGAAAGTACCTAGCCAAATTTACAGCACATAATAAGGTCTCAAGAAGTCTGCTGCTAGTCATTGTTCATCACCACCACTTTCCAAGACAGACAGTATTCAGTTAAAACTTTTGAACAATGAGTGTTTTAATTTTAGCTAACGAAATATTCTAAATACATAAACATGAGTGGTGAGATAAATCTTCAAACTTACAAAACACATCAGCATGGCCTATAATTGTGCAGTCCAATGTAGGAGTCAATTGTCACATGTGGCTATTTACATTTAAATTAAAAAGAAATTAAAGCAAAAATTTAGTTTTTCAGTCACATCAGCCACATTTCAAGTGCTCAATATCCCTATGTAGCTAGTAGACGGTTCCATCATTGAAGAAAGTTCTACTGGACAATAACTCAAAGAGAAAAAGCCACAACAGTAACAATGACAGGGAAAACACCTTGTTAAATATAATTTGAATAACATATAAACATATGTATGGAAAAAACAATTTTGCAAAGAAGCTGAGGATTCGATATAAATGGAATCTTTTAAAAGCAAGGTACAAATTCCAATTATGGTCAGAAACAATTGTTCAAGAGCAACTACCATGGTTCCTGAAATGTGAATTTTCCTAAATACTCAAATGAAAATGATTGTGTTCTACATACACACCATTCTGTGTCTTATTTCCTAATCAGAGTGAAAGCACTTTCACTAAAATTAACCACACACTTTAAGCTGGGTAAACTGACCATCAAGAAAATTCTGAAGAATATGATACATTTTAAACTTAGAAGCTATTCCCAGGAGACTGCCGCATAATTCCAGGAAGTCTACCTCTTCCAGAGAGTACAACTAAGTATGTAGTAAATCCCAGTACTTAGCATTGCTTTCTATTCACAATCCAAACTAACTATAGCAAGAACCCCTAACATTTGACTCAACGACACATTCCATGCCTGCATCTATGGATCAAAGGGGAAAGAACAGGGTAGGGAGATTTTTAATTGAAGACCCAAAGAATCTAGGAATACAATGGAATGTGTCAAGTGACCTAAAGATACTTAATGTGCCAGAAAATTGAGAATCACCAAAAAATTAAGAATCACAGGCAATATTTTATATATGTAGCCTAGGATTTTTATAGAATCTGCAATTCCAACAGTATCTTGCTCAAATAGGCACTCATTTATTAACTGCTATCAGTCTAAACAGTCTAGGAAAAAAGAAATCTTCATATATTCACATTCATTTGCTGTAGGTCCAAGCTTTGATGACAAGAGATCCTTCAGTTGGACAATGTAGTTAAAGGGTATAAAAATAAGTTCATTTACAGTTTCACAAGCTAACTCTACACTCACACTTAAGTTCCTCATTTCTTGTTTCCAGTTTTTATCCTACGTGTTTCAGAAAGTTTTCTGCTACTTAGCAAACTGGTAGAAGCTCAGAGGTCAAAGACCAAAGATGCCAATTAAAATAATCCTTATTAGTTGGGCTCGGTGGTTCACACCTATTATCCCAGCACTTTGGGAGTCCAAAGCAAAGGATTGCTTGAGCCCAGACATTCGAGACTAGCCTGGGCAACATGAAACTCCATCTGTACAAAAAATACAAAAATTAGCCAGGTGTGGTGGCTCATGGCTGTAGTCCCAGCTACTCAGGATGCTGAGGTGGGAGGATAGCTTGAGCCCAGTAGGTCAAGGCTGCAGTGAGCTGTGATGGCGCCACTGACCTCCAGCAAAAACCCTGTCTCTTCAAAAAAACAAAAAGCTTATTAATTTTTAAAAAGGAAGGAGATAATGATATGAAGTTAGGAGATATATTATCATGAAAGAGGCTGTAGTTATTTGGGCTCCACAATTAATCAACTGGAGCACAGTCATATTAGCTAAGCAAGCTTAAGTTTAGGCATGACATAGCAATCCAAAACACAGAGGACTGAATTTTTCAATTTGCAAATCGCTTTATATTCAAAATCTTCAAATTATTTGAGAAGAAAATGGCTTCATTCAAGCATCTGCAGAAACTTTGATCCAGTTACAAAACAGACGTATTAAATTTGTCTTTAATAAGTGACAAGGTTGGGTTCGAATCTTTGGGATCATTTAACAATTCTTGTCTCCTCTTTAAAAGAAATGAAAAGCTATTACTCCAACCACCACAAGATTTAGTAGTGAGCTACACATCTGCCGTGGAAAATAAAGAGCAGCTGTACTTGATTCTCTGTGTGGTTTATAAACATTTGTCTGCAGAAAGATATTTCAGATGCAGTTTAATATGAAAATAAGCCCGCGTTTTCCCCTCACACTTAAGAACAGCAACCCTCAACTCTCCACATTCATTTGTCACCCGACTTTAACAAAAGCAACCACAGCAATTAAACTTGGATTGATCAAAAAAAAATGTCCATTTTGTTATTTAACATTTTTAACCCTCTGTAAAAGTGTTTTTATTGCCAAGGTATATTCCATTACTTCAGATGAGTTATTTGAAAATTATAGATGACTGAGGAAAGTGCATTATTTAACTCATTTTATGGGTAAAGATTTATTATTCTTTACATTTCAAGCCTTAAAGGAAAATAAGTCCTTGCTAGTGCAAACATGGTAATATTTGCAAAGAAATATGAAATTATGTTACTTATAGCCTGAATGTTAAAACCTTTTATTAACAAGAATCCTTTATGTATGCTATGCCAATGGGGGAATGTAAATAAAAATGGTCTTCAATGGTAAAGTGTCTAATAGATCACTGATATTAGTGTCATGTCAAACCACTGCATTCTCCGTCATTATGGAATTAGCCCTTCAGACGACTGAGCTGAGGCAGGTTTCTTTAAGGGGATATTTGGGAAGAAAGCAAATTAATAGGAATAAATTATTTAAGCTACAGTAAAAATCAGGATTGGGGACACAGGAAAATCAAAAGCTCTGAAGAGGTTTAATTCAGTGAAGCCTTCCAATGGTCACCTGCCTAGGCCCGCCACTGGCATGTTGCCAGATAACAATATGTTGCCTCCAGGATAAGGAACCACGGGGAAGAACTCTAGAACTTACTAAAGGGAAGCCAGTCACAGACCAAATAGCCCTGCAGGTCTCAGAGCAGCTGTGCTCTGTCCCCAGGGCTCTGTTCAATTCCATGCGATCCTGAAGAAGATATTCAAAACTACCTGCTACTACTCGAGAAGACTAAAAGATAACCTCTGTATCACTCTTTCCTACCTTCCAGAACCAAAGAGGGGTTAAGAGCCACAACATCCCCAGAGAAATAAAAAAAGGGGGAAGGGGAGGCGAGTTTCCTTAGGGAGTTTGACCCCACACGCTCTGAGATTGACATCGCTCTAAGAAATGCGTTCTCCCATTCTACCCTCGTTCCGTTCTTTCAGTGACCTTCTGTCCCTACTGCCTCAGGGAAGGCAAGAGAAAAGCCACCGCCTCACCACCACCCCCAACCCCCACCACCGGAGAAGGTGCCTTTCTCAGTTGAGAGCCGCAGAGGGAGGGAAAAAAAAGGTTGCTCCTCCCCAACCCACCCGCCCCACAACTCCTGGGTGCAGACACGATGAGGGAAAGAGGAGAGCAATGGAAGGTGACAGCCCCGCACTGGCCCAGGGGATAAGAATCCTTGCTCTGGTAGAAACAAGGGAGAATCCCCCTCCCACTCCCCTACCCAAATGAATGAAATGAATAAAATGGGGAGAGAGTTTGTACGCGCAGTTCTGGCCATCCAGGAAGCAAGATCGAGAGGCCTTTGGATCCAGGCCTGGTCCTTGCATCTCTTTGCACCCCAACTCCTGTCCTTTCCATCCAAGCCCCACATCATTTAATATTTTAAGCTTTCCAAGATAGTGCCCCCTCCTCCACCTACCCCAATCACCGACAACCCCCCCGCCCCTCCAGCTCCGATACTGCTCGGGCCCAGACTCCAGCGTCTTCCATCCTTCCTACCACCTTCTCCACAGCCCTCACCAGCCCGGGCCCGGCCGCACCTGGAGATGCTCCTGAAAACGAATTGGCAGAATCTGGGCCATGGCGCTGTCGGGGGTTATGGTCTCCTCCTGTCACTGGGGCTGCGGGGCAGTGGCTGCCCGGGCTCTCCAAGGGAGAGGAGGAGAAGGGGAGGGGGGAGGCTGGGCTCAGCAGGATCCTCTCCGGGGACGCAGGAAACTGGCAGGCAGACGAAAGAGCTCGGGTCGGGGGCGGAGGCTCCAGGGGCCAGGAGAGCCGCAATGGCGGAACCGGGCGCAGCGCAGACTCCGGAAACGGCTGAGCCCAGCGGAAGGATCCCGGCGACAGAACTCCGCCCAGTCGCCTCACCCCCTCCGCCTTATGTACCCCTCCACGGAGCGGCGCGCGCGGCGGGCGCAGGAATTCGGGGCGCAGTGCGCCCGGTGCCTCGCTTCCTGACGCCACATAGGGGGAAACAGAGGAACCGGAGGGACTACTTTTTTAGACTTATCACTTTCGCCAGTCTTCTTTTTCTCCCCCCACTTTTTTTTTTTCATTTTGCCACATCATGCGACTCGGGGCGACCGACGTCACTTCCGTGGGCGCTTTAGGTCCCACCCACGTACTTCCAGGTGCACGTGATACTGATGGGGAAGGGTCGGCTGATTGCTGCCAGAATGGAGAGCTCGTTTTAAGGAAATGCGGCGTCTCCTGGGAGTGAAGAGGCTTTTGGGCCACCTTGAGGCATGACGGGTGCCGCTTCCTTTCCCTGCGACCGCTGCCTGTTTCGACTGAGCCCCTTACAGGAGGACGTGGCGGGGGCAGACGGGCGCAGCCTCCCGCCCTCTCCGTGACTCAGGGAAACGGCCTCGCCGCAGAGCGCTCCCTCGGCAGCTGGCTGCAGCACTCCTCCCCCGCCGGGCTTCAGAGTGGGTGGTTTCCTACAGCCTAGGGAGGGGGCCTGAAACGGGGTTTAAAATCTTCCCTGCCCTCACACAAGCCCTTCTGACTGTTGGAGAACCTGACGCGCGGATTCTAACTAGAACTGGCACTCTCTTCGGGTGTTAGATAATTAACTCAAAGGACAGCGAAGGCCTTTTATGATGTCTCTCAAGCTGGCCTTATGACAGCCTTTCTTAACGTTTCTGCGGACATTTTGGCGGACTTGTGTCGGCCTAGCTCAGTGATCAGTTTCGTTAAAGAATTTGAGTATCCGAACATTAAAGGATTGGACCTAAATTCTAGCAGGAGGATTTTTAGCCACATCAAATAATTTACGTCTCAAAGATTTAGATAATTAGGGTAAGGATGCTTAGTAAAACCTGAAGGTTCCATCGCGCCACTGCACTCCAACCTGGGCGACAGAGCGAGACTCCGTCTCAAAAAAAAAAAAAAAACCAAAAAACCTGAAGGTTCCTGGAGGAAAGAGATGAACTATTAGCCGTGTATTTCGGTGGGACCACCTCAACATAGGTTCCTGTAGGTTAGCAATGTAGAAATGTAGCGCTTCAAAGCCGGAGCATCCTGTCTTCAAAGAGCATGAAGGTATCAACGGCATTCATTGTCGATTAATAATAACCTTCCTGGTACTTTCTTGCTAAAGTATAAGCCATAATAATATTTCATAATCGCACCAATACAATAAAGGATGAAAGACGTTAGTTCTGTGCCTTTTATCTTTGTAAGAGAGGTGATTCTCCCCCCCCACCCCTCGCCCCGCCGAAAGAGAAAAGCTCAAGTCCACAATAATTATTTTTAGTGTCCTTTTCAGTTAAAGGACATAAAACCCTATTGGGTAGACGATAATTTTGTATGCTAAGCAGTTTAGGTTACAGTGAGAAGTTTGCCAATCATTTTAGTTGCTTTTAGTGTTTTTCCCTTTTACTTAACTGTCTCAAACACTGAGCATGAGAGAAGAGTCTGGCAGGTAAGAGGGCAAAGATTGTTCTGCAAAGAAAAGCCTTGCCACCATGTTGTAAGAGTGAATATTTATGCTTGCAAAATTTCTTTTTGTATTGTTAAGCTAAATACACGAAGATCCTCTGTTCCGCAACATTTGAAATAACCTAATGCCAGTCTAGTAATAACTGCTTTAAACCCTTTTTGGAAGTAGACAAATTCTAAATTAAAATTCTAAGGGAGTAATTGTTTTATTACAGTAATTCAATAGCTTGATCAAGTCACCTTTTCAATCTCAGAATCTGGAGATAAAAGAGCCATCTCATGAATGGGCCACCAAAATTTAATTAGTGTCTGGCATTTTCATACAGACCCTGTAACTTTAAGTACATTTAGAATCCCAAAAGCAGTTGATTTTAGCTATTTGGAGTGGAATATCTAACCAAAAAGTGCGCTGAGGTTGTTAGTGACTGCTACGTCATCACACATAGAAGTTAGACTGTTTTGAGAAATAATTTAGGAAGAGGAAAAATAGATCGTGATACCCTGGGTCATTTTGAAATGATCTTCAAATTAATCCAAAAATTTTCAAGAGAAAAAAAAAGTCAAGATGATAAACATTAAAAAAAAAAACCCTATGCCTTTTTAAAGATGAATAATTTGAGTAGGGTAATAAGAGTTTTTTTTGTTTTGTTTTGTTTTTTAATGGGAGTCTGCTGTTCTTGGTAACAGTATAAAGGCAGTTTCACTGGTTTCACTGGTTTAGTTACCTAAGCAATACCTGAATGGCACTGTTTTCAGACATTACCTCAAGTTAGAAGGGAGAACAGATAACCTAATAGACCAGGAAGCAAATCCTACTACCCAGAATGGCTTTTTCTACGATACAGTATGACATAGTCTTTTAATAAGACAATGCTATGAATGATCACTCTAGCTTTTGGTTTCAGAAAATGTTTTAGCAAGGTAGCCATGTTAATCAATGGTGAAGTGAAAGCTATTTTAGTTGGAATGCTCATCAACAGTAGGTCCCTATCATGAGTCACAGCAAGTGCCATTAGCAAAAACTACATTGCTTGGTCTGTTATTTTGAGGACTGCTAGTTTCTCAAAACCTATACAAGAAACCTGTGTTGTGTCACTAATTTTAATGTTATGCCAACAATTAGGATGGAGATATATACATATACATATATATATAAACACTCAATAGAATGACACCTCAAAACACAAACAAAAAAACAAAAAAAAACCAACCCCTTTCACTGTAGGATTTCTCCATAGCTGTTCATCTTCAAGCAGCCCTAGCACTAATGCCCCTGCCTTTTAAAAACTTGACCTTTTAAAAACAGCCTGAATTCACTGCACTGCAAAAGTCACAAAGAAAAGGCATATCTCACATAGTCAGAAATTAATTTTCAATCAGAACTTTAATCCACTGTACCAAATGTTTACAATTCAGATTCCAATAAAGCCATAAAGGACATACTTTAGTATTATCCAAGTAAGATACTTGGTTTTGCCATTTAAACAGTAGCTTTGAAGCATCTCAACCCCCTGGGGCCACTGATATGAATCCCAGCAGGATTAGACTGGCTAGATCTTTATTTTTTCATGCAAGATAAGGAGCAGCCTATCAAATGCCAGTAAACAAATGTACAAGTCACTGACTATCGGCAAGGCTCCCCGCTCCAAAATGAAGAAAAGAAAGCAGCATTTACAAAGCAAGAACAATTTTTTTTTTTTTTGAGACGGAGTCTTGCTCTTGTCGCCCAGGCCAGACTGCAATGGTGTGATCTCGGCCCACCGCAACCTCCGCCTCCTGGGTTCAGGCAATTCTCCTGCCTCAGCCTCCCGAGGAGCTGGGATTACAGGCACCAGCCACCATGCCTGGCTTATTTTTGTATTTTTAGTAGAGACAGGGGTTTCACCATGTTGGGTAGGCTGGTCTTGAACTCCTGACCTCAGGTGATCTGCCTGCCTCAGCCTCCTCAAGTGCTGGGATTACAGGCATGAGCCACCACACCCAGCCCCACAAGAACAAAATTTTAATGGCATTTTAGTTTTACTATGAAACGTACTTTACTCTTGACATCCACTGCGCAGGCTTGTTTTAAACCTTTAAATATTTAGACAAGTTTTATAACGTACCATGGATAGCAATAAGATCTATAGTGAATCTTTACTTTGTATCAGCATTGGGCATGTTCCAAGTGAAAAGCCAAGACTAGCTTTGTGGGGATCCAATGTAGAATGAAGTCACATTATATAGGGCCCACCCATGTTTTTGAAGGGTTAAATAAGACCCTGGCAGAGGAATGAAGTGGTTCATGACATTACCTTAAAAAGCCATTTCACAAAAGTTGGTTTAGGCAGGACGTGGTGGCTCAGCCTGTAATCCCAGCACTTTGGGAGGCTGAGGCGGGCGGATTACCTGAGGTCAGGAGTTTGAGACCAGCCTGGCCAACATGGTGAAATCCCACCTCTGCTAAATATACAAAAATTAGCCAGGCACCGTGGCAGGTGCCTGTCATCCCAGCTACTTGGGAGGCTGAGGCAGGAGAATCACTTGAACCTGGGAGGTGGAGGTTGCAGTGAGCCGAGATCACACCATTGCACTCCAGCCTGGGTGACAGAGCGAGACTCGGTCTCAAAAATAAAATAAGTTTCTGGATGCCTTCAATTTCACTTTTGTTTTTTGAACCCCCCTGCCTATTTCCCTTTCAATTCTAGACAAATTAAAGGAAACATTCCTATTATAAGTATACTTTTATATAGCACTTTTAAGAAAGGTGTTTATTAATAGGGGATTTCATATCAGAGGATCAGATAAATATGTCTTCATTTGCCACTCTACAGTGTGCCACTGCACTCCAGCCTGGGAACAGAGCAAGATTCCGTCTTTAAAAAAAAAGCTAGTTTAAATATAGCAATTCACAGAACATTGTGGACAGGAAAACCCAGGAGGATTTTAACCCTGCTGATCAATAGGGAGTCAGATGCCATGTCACAACATCTTGCAACAAAAGTCACAAGAAGCTTGAGAGCATCTATAGAATGAAGAGGTAATGAGGGTGAGAGTGTGGGATTAATTGTTAAGGGCTATTTCTTTTTTCTATTTCTAAATATGTAGAACGTTCTGTGTTCACCTCCTAGAGTTACTACTGTCTCCAAAGCAAAACATGACCCACAGATATGTTCCCTTGGGAAATGTAGAGTTTTGCCACTCTAGGGATAGTTCTGCCAGTAGCAGTGTACATCTGCAGCCTTGTTAATGGTAGTAAACTCTCACTTCTTCGCAACAGAATAGCTAAGGACTGAGATTTGGTAAAGTTTTGGTTAACTCAATAATTAAAGTTTTAAGGAATTATAATCTAATTTCTTCAACAAATATTTTCCAGTACCTACAATGTAAAATTAAATACTCAATGTTAAATTATTTTGTAAAGCCTTTTTTGAAAAAAAAAAATTGATATAGGGAAAGCAGTTCTGAACCTTAAAGGCCTCAGATTCATCAAAGTGAACAGTTGTTGTATAGTACTCCTGCAAATGTAACCTAATCTGAGTAGTACCAAACCTAGGCAATACTAGGAATTACTTTTTTTAAAATGCCATACCTCATCCTGTCATGACTACTAAAAGTAGATTACTATGTAAATCAAACGAAATACCTGGTTATTTTCTTTTCCTGGTTGCTCATATTCCAAATAACTATGAGTTTAATGTTGTATAGTATAAAATCCATACAATTACTTTTCATTCCACAACACTGCAGTGATGAAAAGTATGCAGCATTCATATAAGCCTACCTTAGATTTATTGATATAAATTGTTTTTCTTTTCCGAGTCAACCTTGTTGGCACCAAGAGTCATGAAAAGGTCTCCCCTTAGGTTAACTCCACCAACCAGTCAAATATGTAGTCCTCCATTATCCACAAGGGATATATTCCAAGACCTCTATAGAGGATGCCTGAAACCACAGCTAATACTGAACCCCATACAGTATACACTATGTTTTTTCTATACATATATACCTATGATAAAGTTTAACTTATAAATTAGGCACAGTAAGATATTAACAATGAAAATAGGACAATTATAACAATGTACTATAATAAAAGTTATATGTGAATGTGGTCTCTCAAAATATCATTGTAGTTACCTATTTTTGGACACAGTTGAACACAGGTAACTGAAACATCAGAAAAGGAAACCTCAGATAATAAGGGACTACAATATAAAGCATTCTACATGCATGGTGAAAATAAAAACTAATGATGAAGACAGCTGTTACAGTCTATTTTAGTTACTATATAGTTGACCCATCAGATCAGATGGAGAGATAAGATTATACTCATTACTGAGGAAGGCTTAAACATTCCATTATTAATTTATTTAAAAAATTTAACCTTTGCACAGAAGTGATAAAAATTCCATTTTTAAAAAAGGAACTAAATGAAGTAGCAGACACGTACACAATGGCACATGATAAAAGGAAAATCCCGGCCCAAGCTACTTTAAAATTTTTCTATCTGTAGGAATGAGTGACACTCAAATTATTCTCCATTTGACTTATTAGTGTTAACCCAAGATACAGAATGGACATTGCAAAACCCTTCCAAAAAATCCTTCTCAAAGTGACACCAAAACCTTTCCATTGTTTACATCTGGTTCCTCTCCCCAACCACACAAATTGTCTTTTTGTTTCAGTGCAGGTCCTACTCTTCCCTCAAAGACTCAGCTTAAAATCCATTTATCGGCAAGGCACGGTGCCTCACGCCTGTAATCCCAGCACTTTGGGAAGCCGAGGTGGGTGGATCACTTGAGGTCAGGAGTTCAAGACCATCCTGGCCAACACGGTGAAACCCCGCCTCTGCTAAAAATACAAAAATTAGCTGGGTGCGATGGCGGGCGCCTGTAGTCCCAGCTACTCAGGAGGCTAAGCCAGGAGAATTGCTTGAACCGGGGAGGCGGAAGTTGCAGTGAGCCAAGATGGCGTCATTGCACTCCAGCTTGGGCAACAGAGTGAGGCTCTGTCTCAAAAAAAAAAAAAAAAAAAAAAAAAAAAAAAAAAAAATCAATTTACCTTACTTCTCCAGCTATTAAAGCATTTATTGATTACATGACCCATTTAATTTGAAGCCTAGGCTACTTTATGTTGTTAGTAATCGCATCTGGACTTGGCACAACAATCATTTATAAATACCTCCCATATACAAAGCACCAAACTGGGTGCTAGGCTGTATTTTGGGTTCACTCATCTCATTTCCTGTATTTTAGCTGAGAACCAAGTAATAATATTAATAGGTGGGAAAAATATGTGGATTTTATCTGGACAAAGAATGTGACTAATCATTGCCGTTTTTTTCTGAGATAGAGTCTTGCTCCGTTGCCCAGGCTGGAGTGCAGTGGTGCGATCTCGGCTCACTGCAACCTCCACCTCATGGGTTCAAGCGATTCTCCTGCCCCAGCCTCCTGAGTAGCTAGGATTACAGGCACGTACCACTGCACTCAGTTAATTTTTTGTATCTTTAGTAGAGACGGGGTTTCACCATGTTGGCCAGGCTGGTCTGGATCTCCTGACCTCGTGATCCGCCCACCTCGGCCTCCCAAAGTGCTGGGATTACAGGTGTGAGCTACCATGCCCAGCTGTGACTAATCATTTTCTTTGAAAAATCTTTTAACAGCTTCACAAGGGAATTTTGTATTATTCATGTATTAAGTTTAAAGGAACAGCTAACAAGTAATAAGGATTACTTTAAAAATCTTTGGGTGATTAAAGATTACTATTTAAATTTATTGATTCCTTGATATTATGTTTAGTCTCATCAACTCTGCTATGAAGAAAAAGTAAAAGCCAGAAAAATCTGACATTTCATTAAGACCTCTTCTTGCAAATGAAGTGATCATTTAAGTTAGAATGGGAATATTAAAAAGTAGCTTTTCTAGATTCAAATACAAGTGGTAAAAAACTGAAACTGGTGGGCGTGGTGGCTCACACCTGTAATCCCAGCACTTTGGGAGGCCAAGGCAGGCAGATCACTTGAGGTCAGAAGTTTGAGACCAGCCTGGCCAACATAGGAAACCCCATCTCTACTAAAAATACAAAAATTAGCTGGGTGTGGTGGCATGTGCCTGTAATCCCAGCTACTCAGGACACTGAGGCAGGAGAATCATTTGAACCTGGGAGGCGGAGGTTGCAGTGAGCCGAGATCATGCCACTGTGCTCCAGCCTGGGCGACAGAGTAAGACTCCATCTCAAAGAAAAAAAACCTGAAATCAAAACAATAATCCAGTCATCCCTTAGTATCAGCTGGGGTTTGGTTCCAGGACTTCCCCCTGAGGATACCAAAATCTGGTTGATGCTCAAGTTTCTCATATAAAATGGGTAGTGTCTGCATATATGCACATTTTCCTGCATACTTTACATCATATCTAGATTATTTATAATATCTAATACAATGTAAATAGTTGTTATACTCTTTTTTTCTTTATATTATCTTTCATTATTGTATTATTTTTATTGGATTTTCTTTGGAATATTTGAAATCTGTGGTTGGTTGAATCTGTGGTTGTGGAACCCCAGATACTGAGCCCCCAGATACAGGGGGCTGACTGTATTTGCTGACATGTGAAATTTGAATTTCATTCTCCATAGTTTTATTGGAACATAGTGATATTCATTCATGTACTGTCTGTTGTTGCTTTCATACTACAACATCAGAGTAGCTGCAACAGAAATTACATGTCCAGAAAGCCTAAAATATTTACTATCTGGCTTATCAAATTCAAATCAGATAATTTTATTATTCCCTACAGTTTGAACACATGGAAAAAGCATTAAATATCTAAATATGTAAATTAAGATAATGAGGCACCTTTTTGTCAATAATTAGAAGACTGAGGAACTATGAGGTGTAGTAAGACTGGCATTTTCATATATTGCTGGTTGGAATATGAACTGGTTCATCTGTTCTGCTAAATAGGAGTACACATCAGGAATCTCAGAAATCACTTTCACTGCTGTAGGATTCAACAGTAAGAACATATCACAATTTATTAAACCTTTTCCCTACTGATATAGCTATATATATGTGCTGTTTTCAGATTTCTATTAGCAACGATGGTGTATTTCACATTGTAATGAATGCTGTATTTAACATTTTTAATGTATTTATCATCAGCAATTAACGCCAAATCTATAGGAGTCCAATTTTATGAGGCACAGAATATTGTATATAGTCTGAGAGTTCCTAGAGAAACCCCTAAGTCTAAATGTGGACTTACTGGGTCCACCCTAAGTAAACAAAACTAGTATCACCAATAAGCGGCAAATGCCATGTACCTCCAGATGTGATACGCTAGTCAAAGACCACCTACGTCTAGAGGTGGACTTACTAGGTATCAGGTTGTACACAGCTTCAACTTTACTAGATATTGCCAAAATGTTCTCTAAAATAAGAGCTGGCCTGGGCATGGTGGCTCACGTCTGTAATCCCAGGATTTTGGTAGGCCAAGGCAAGAGGATCATTTGAGCCCAGGAGTTCGAGACCCAGCTTAAGCAACATAGTGACACCCCATATATACAAAAAATGAATTTTAAAACAATCAGTCGGGTGTGTTGGCACACACCTGTACTCTCAGCTACTCAGGAGACGAAGGTGGGAGGACTGCTTGAGCCTAGATCAAAGAAGTAGTGAGCCATGATCATGCTGTACTCCAGCCTGGGCAACAGAACTGTATGAAAAATTAATTAATTAAATAAAAGCAATTTATTCTTCACCACCAACACTTTTCAGGAGTATTAATTATTGCTAATCTGATGGAAATGAATGCCGTCTCCCTAATTACAAGTTAGGTTCATTGTCTTTTATTTATTGACCCTTCCTACTGTTTCCCCTTTTATAAAAGGACCATGTCCTTTGCCCATTTTTCTATTATAACATTTGTCGGCTGGACGCAGTGGCTCATGTCTGTAATCCCAACACTTTGGGAGGCCGAGGTGGGCAGATCACGAGGTCAGGAGTTCAAGACCAGCCTGGTGAAACCCCGTCTCTACTAAAAACACAAAAAAATTAGCCAGGCGTGGTGGTACGCACCTGTAATCCCAGCTACTCGGGAGGCTGAGGCAGGAGAACTGCTTGAACCCAGCAGGCCGAGGTTGTGGTGAGCCGAGATCGCGCCATTGCACTCCAGCCTGGGCAACAAGAGCAAAACTCTGTCTCAAAAAAAAATTTGTTTTTGATTCTGTTTTGTTTCATTTAGTAACTTGAAGGTGTATTCCCATTCTTCTAAGAACAAACTCCTCCATAAAACCCACCTTTCCTGCAAGGCTGCTTCCATGTTCTTGCCTTAACTAGATCCAGCATTCCCTTGATACTACTGCTCTCACAGTCCTCTCAATGCAAACTGAGATACATAAATTTTTTATCAATAACACTATCACAATTATCCCAAAACTGTAATGATGTCCTTCCCTTCTAACAAATCCATAAAATAATTCCAAATTCTATAGATTGGTTTTCAAAGCTTTCTGTAATCTGACCTTAACAGTTTGCGCCACCTACTCTCCTATATATATTCTACGCACCAAGTAAACTCAACTGTTTGCCACCATCTCAAACACCCCCTGGGCTTTCTATAAATACTTCTCTGTCTTGATCCATGCTCTTCTTAGCACCCACCCGTTTATCAGACATTCATCCTTCAAGGAAAACTCTTCCTTACAATATAATACCAACAAATATAGAAAAGAATTAGAAAAAAAAAATCACCATTTTGCAGCCATAAGAATAAAATGGATTCAGGCAAGAATCATCAATTGATGGTAAATACAAAATGTCATATTTTATGAGGAACGAGATATTTTATATAATGTCAAAGTATCTCTCCCTCAAATTATTTATGAATTATAAAGAAAACCAGGTTGATATAATTTAAAAAGCACCCTAATAAGTAATTAACATTAATAACACCAGTAAGGGGGAAATGCCATGTACCTCCAGACGTGATACCATGACACTATTACTTATGCAGTATTTCAGTTAAAAATGCATAACCATGAAGAAACATTGGAGAAACCCAAATTGAGAACATTCTATAAAATAACTAGCTTATATTATTTTAAAATGTTAATGTTGTGAAAGACAAGGACTGAGGACTTTTTCCAGATTAAGAGACTAAATACAATATGTGATCCTAGACTAAATCTTGAACTAGAGAAAAATGCCATAAAGGACATTACTGAAACAACAGATATAATTTGAGTGTGAGGTGTAGATTCAGAATATATGCTTAATATTTACTAAACTAGAAGAGCTCTCATTCCAAGAATCCACACACACTCCCACCACATCTGAGGATATGCCCTTATACAATACACCTGAGAAGAGAAACTGACAGAACTAAATGATTAATATGTGCTAATAACAGTGTCTAGAGCACTAAAGATAAAAATGAACAAATTAGGCCAGGCGCGGTGACTCATGCCTGTAATCCCAGCACTCTGGGAGGCAGAGGCGGGCGCATCATAAGGTCAGGAGATCAAGACCATCCTGGCTAACACGGTGAAACCCTGTCTCTACTAAAAAATACAAAAAATTAGCCGGGCATAGTGGTGGATGCCTGTAGTCCCAGCTACTCGGGAGGCTGAGGCAGGAGAATGGCGTGAACCTGGGAGGCGGAGCTTGCAGTGAGCCAAGATCATGCCACCGTACTCCAGCCTGGGCGACAAAGTGAGACTCCGTCTCAAAAAAAAAAAAAAAAAAAAAATTAACAAATTCAAACACTGGAAAGGTTTAGGGAAACGATCATCACTCACCTTACTTTAGGGACAAATACATGAATTTGGGTCCTTGTGATTTTTGATAAAGATTTCAAGTTTCTATTATTGAACATAAAACTAGATTCCAAAGGAAATAACTAGAAGAGTTACCGATAAAAAATTTAGATTCTTAATTTTTACACAAAATATCTAAAAACACACATTATACTGTCTTTTGAATTTTAATGACACTAATAGCTTTATTTAACAAACATTGAGTGACTACTATGTGCAAAGCACTATGCTAGGTGCATGAAAGATACAAAGATGAAAAAAGACACAGTCCCTGCCCACGAGGAGCGTATAATCTAGTGAGGGAGACAAATACACAAATAACTAGAATACAAGGCAGTAAACAAGAGTGGGCAAGTGCTGAGTGTGGCCTGAGTGTGATACTAACTAGCCTCAAGGTTCCAATTTGAAACACGATGAAATAGTGTTGTCTGCTTCGAAAATCCCATCCCAAGTTTGGCATAATGGAAGTTAAATGGCCCTACCCAAACAGGTGGAAATAACAGAGTAGGCCAGGTGGAGGCGCTGTTTGAAAGTACTATCACACCTACATACATGGTGCTGATATAAGTACGTAGGTACAGCTAAAAAAGAACTTATATATATATATAATATCATATATATATATATATAATCTGTCCTTTGGTTAATGGCTATAGCTACTGTTTTAAACAATATACTTTTATATAAAAAGGAATTTGTATAATCCCAGAAAAATCAATTTAAGGATTAATATTAATTCAAGAAAGAATCCTGCCATAGGCAATTTTATTTACTAATTGATTAAGTCTTTTCTCTAAATATCTATAAAGCTCTGTAGCAATTAAACAGTTAGACATCTAAGTATTGCTGAGTAGAAACCTCTTATGTTCAGCCTTCTGAAAGAAATGGTCACATACCTGATATATAGCACTATTCTAACAGCAACAGGAAGGCCTTAAAGAGATTTTAAGAAAAATAATTTTTAATGCTTCAATGCAAATGGAGTACACGCTGATTAAATACAACTCAATGTTCTTTGAAAACATCTCAATGACAGCGTTTGATACCAGTTAAGGCCAGCAAAATTGTACTGAGGAAAATATTATTACATGTACTGTCTTTCATTGGTTTCATGTATCATTGCTTATGACTATGGCAACCCAATCTTTTCTTTGACAACTGCATTTATGGGAACTGATGAGCTTTGATTTATGAGCTTTGATTTGCTTTTAGTTCATAGGCCAATAACAAGTGCTGACCACCTCCTCTTGGTAGTGCTGTCTGAAATAACTGGCAAAGTAGAAGCACATTTCCTGGCTCCTTTTCCCACTTCCTGAATTGGAGGGTTCACCACCTTAGCCTGTTTCCTTTCGTGTGTCACTGTGGTCCTGGGTCCTCTGCTGCTTTCTCTCAAGGAAACGAGCCCGTGCATCAGATATGGATTTGTCATCATTTCTTCTTTGCATTTTCTTTAAGACGTCTTTCGATATTCCATCTGAAAACATTACGAATTAATCCAATAAAACTTAGCTTTGAGATTCAGTACTAGAAATGTTAAGAGAAAGAGAAGCCCTGATTTTTCAATGTTAACAAAGTAAAAACAATAAAGAGAAAAATTAAATTTTGCCCTTTCAAAAGCAATGTAGTCTATGGTTACAAAATTAAGAGCACCAAGGCCAATGAGTCAGAAAAACTGACCCTAATTCAAGTATGTGGCAGTGTTATTACACTGTAATAGAACACCTAGTGGCTAAGATTTCTTTTTCTTTTTTTTTTTTTTTTTTTGAGACGGAGTCTCACTCTGTCGCCCAGGCTGGAGTGCAGTGGCGCAATCTCCGCTCACTGCAAGCTCTGCCTCCTGGGTTCACGCCATTCTCCTGCCTCAGCCTCCCGAGTAGCTGGGACTACAGGCGCCCGCCACCACACCCAGCTAGTTTTTTGTATATTTAGTAGAGACGGGGTTTCACCGTGTTAGCCAGGATGGTCTCGATCTCCTGACCTCGTGATCCGCCCGCCTCGGTCTCCCAAAGTGCTGGGATTACAGGTGTGAGCCACCGCGCCTGGCCTCCCTAGTGGCTAACATTTCTAAAGATTTTTCTATGATTTATTCAGCAAAACTCTTCACCATTCCATTTTGCAGTGATGTCAAATAAAGAAAATACAATATGCTTCATCATTCAGCCTCAAAAAGCTTTACTAAGAAGTTTTCTGTGTATGTGAGCTGAATAACTTTCTGTCCTATTTTAGTACCACAACTATTTATGCCTCCCAACCAGGGTCCTAATTATTTCATAGAAAAAGCCCCTTGGATATACAAACTTAGCCAGGCGTAGTGGTGCATGCCTGTAATCCAGCTACTCGGGAGGCTGAGGCAGGAGAATAGCTTGAACCGGGAGGCAGAGGCTGCAGTGAGCCAAAATCACACCATTACACTCCAGCCTGGGCAATAAGAGCGAAACTCCGTCTCAAAGAAGAAAGAAAAAGAAAGAAAGAAAGAAAAAGCCCCTTGGAAACAAAGGGGATTCTGAGTTAATAATGCATAAATCATCACTTTTTTTTTTTAGAGATAGTGTCTCACTCTGTCACCCCCAGGCTGGAGTGCACTGGTGAAATCACAGTTCACTGCAGCCTCAAACTCCTGGGTTCAAGCGATCCTCCTGCATCAGCCTCCCAAGTCACTGGGACTACAGGTGCACACCAACATGCCTGGCTAATTTTTATTTTTATTTTGGTAGAGATGGGATCTCACCACATTGCCCAGGTGGGTCACAACATTTTTATAAACAAAAATAGTGAAGTACTACTGGGAAGCAGTATGGCATAGTGGTTAAGAGTAGAACAAATGATTTACTCACCCTTTAGCTGCTTTACATTTTCCTTATTTGTCCATCTCCTTCTTGCATCTTCTCTCACTTCACGTCGGGCCACACTGCTCAAATCATGTGCATTAAATTCATGCAACTTGGGTAACAAGTCTCTTACCCATTCATAACGGATTGGGCATACAATTCTTGCGTAGACTTTGGTGGTAACCAATACCTCATGAAAAATGATCCATTCAAGTTTGGTTTCCTGTTCATGAAGCTATACAAAACATTTCTTTTAATGATGGTAACTCAATAACCTGCCCTATTCCACATTAGACCAACCAAATAGTCCAAATCCTTCTCAATTAATTCCTATCTTCTTCAAACAGGAGGCACGGGCCAACCAATACCCTTATAGATCTATGTAATATAGATATATGTAAATTTAACTCCAAAGTGAAAAGTAGAAGACATTTGTATATTACTTATTTCTACAACTTTACAAATTTCTTCCCTTTATTAAAAATGAAGTACTTACTGCTGAGGAAGGATGAATGTGAACTGGGCTTCCACGACCATCCATTGTGCAAAACGTTCTCCCAACAGATCTATAAACAGAAAAACAAAATGATAAAGACTACAACAGTAAAGCAATGAAGTAAATGGAGCATTACATTCAGCAATGAACAATTACAGTATGTTCTACTACAAACAGCATTATAAGCAGAGGTTTACATTTATTCAACTGTCACTACAAGCTCTCTACCAATTCATCTTAAATTAATTATACAGGTTAAACAGTCACTACAATTAGGTATAAGTCACTACAATTAGGTATAAGGAATCAGTACAAATATTAACAATAATCTATGAGCTTTGAGAGCCAGGAACTTTATTAAAAAGTCAAAACTAAAATTCAAATAAATTAGCTAGACTTCTCAAGATCACCAGCGCTAACGCATGGTAAAACCAAGTCCTAAACAGTTCTTCTGACTTAAATATGGTTTCTTTATGTTATACTATGCTGCATCTCTTTTTAAAGGGATGATTTTTTCACTACTCTAAAACTTGACACTTAATCTATCATTTTTCCGATTCATGCCCTTATTTTCTTCTATATTACCCTACCTAAATGTCATTCCAAAAAACTTGTCAAAAAAATAAACCTAGTTCATTTGTCATAATTTATTTCCTATAGTACTTTGTATATATTCATAGTATAACCCAGATCAGACTGCACTGTAATTATTCACTTACACATCTGTACCCTCCATTAGACTCAGGTATCATCAAGAATGATGTAAGGACTCATGTTACTCTACCTTTCTATTTTTAGTACCTGCCCAGTGTTTGGCATACAGAGGGTAACCAAGATATACCATATTTTTAAAAGTGTGAAACAATCTAAATTTACAGAAAAGTTGAGAGTAAAAAAATATTTTTTTACCTGAATCATTTGACAGCAAACTGCCAACCTAATACCCCATCATCCTCAAATACTCGACTGTGCACTTCTTACAATCAACAATCAAGAACATTCTCCGACATGACTATAACCATCAAAACCAGGAAATTAACACTGATACATTACTAACAATTAATCCTCAGACCCCACTGACATTTCACCAAATGTCTTAATAATATCCTTTATAGCAAAAGGATGTAATTCAGAATCATACATTGCCTTTATTTTTCATTTCCCTTTGGTCTCCTTCATTCTGGAATACTTCCTCAGTCTTTGACTTTCATGATCTTGGCACCTTTAAAGATGTCAAGGCTAGTTACTGTGTGGTATGTCCCTCAGTTTGAGTTTGTCTGTTTCAGGATGATTAGATTCAGGTTATGCATCTTTAGCAGGAATATCACAGGAATAATGCTGTGTTTTTCTCATTGTATCCTATCAGGAAGAACATGATTTTTATTTATTTCATTATGTTCACTTTGATTGCTTGATTTAGGTCGCATATGCCAGGATTCTCCACTGTAAAGTTACTTTTTGCTTTTGTAATTAACAAAAATTTTATGGAGAGGTGCTTGTAAACAATTCCATTTCTCAATAAACTTTTACTCATTTATTTATACCACGATAGACACGATTTCACATTTTATTAAGTGCATAATAATCCGCTACTATCATTACTTATTTTGATGCTTAAAGTGTCTCATATTTGATCACTTGGGGCCTCTTCATGCTGGCTCCGATGTTCTTCTGACATGGCCTCAACCTTTGTTAATCACTTCTTTACTTGCTGGCAAAATAAGATGTTCTGGGCTCATCTTGCATTTTCCCAGTCCCATTTCTCCAAAGACCCCTGACTCCTTTAAGTGGCAGATGGATGTCCCAAGTCAAGATCTGGGCACTATGTCTATTCATTGTTATTATCTCAGAGCTAGGGCATATATACATATAAATATTTACATACATACAAATACATTCTATATACACACACTAACATCTATTTTTATTCCAGTGTCCATCCATGCATCCATCTATAATGAAACCCATAACTTCATCACGATACACTGAAATTTCAATCCAACAGCACAGAGATCATTCCTATTTTCTCATTTTCGCTATTTCTAACTCCCTTCACCATTATCACTTATAGAGTTATGTGTTCAATTCCTCTGTATTTAATGAATCTCCATCACCATCACTGTTACCCCTTTCTCTATAAAGATGCCTTCCTCACTACACTCCGACTGATGCCCCAAACCAAATAACCCCTCCCCACCTTGCTCAAGCCCTAGCACTCCATGCCAAGCTACCCTTCCTCAGGGATGCTACGCTCAACCTACTTGGCTTTCACACTATACACAGGGCCACCTCTCTGGAAGAAAACTCTTGTTACTTGCCTTAAGTGAATATAACCCATGCTGGACAGCCACCCTACAAACATAACCCTCCTACCCTACTTGAGCTCTAATACCACATTCTGAGCCACTGCAGCTCTCCCTCGTCACTGTAGCTCTCCCTCGTCACTGTAATTCATGTCATAATCATCACAGAGCTTAAATCAAATCTTCAATGTTTAATATTAAATAGTCCAATATTATAGTCAAATACAGTATTCTATCTTGATCCATCTCTCAAGTCTTTATTGCTTACCTTCGAGCTACATTTTTGAAATAGCCCGCACAAAGACATCTTCGTAGTACTTCATGTTTAGGGCCTTCAAAGGTCTCTTTTGGGAAATCACTTTGCTATAAAAAGAATATATAGAGAGTGGTAAATCTCATAGTACAATTTGAAATAATCTTTTATTTTGAAAAATCCACATTTCTAAAGACCTCTGTTTCTGGCCAACATAGATTAAGAGAGACCAGATTTACCCTTCCACCTGAAACCAAAAAAATGGAAAAAATACATGAAATAATGATTTCCAAAACACTGTAATATCAGGCAATAAAGGACAGAGACAGGAAATAAATGCAGTACACCCAACAACTGCCCCAACTTCAGCCTTGATAAAGACTACAGACCAAGGTACAGGGAAGTAAAGCCCAAATGGAACTCAGAGAACTCCCTGGGTTAGGGAGAGAAAGCTGGGAGTCCAGGAAGACCAAGGTAGCTAGAATTCACAGGACAAGAGTTCAGGAGAGAAGAGAAGTGCATAAAGACACAACTCCAGAGAGATGCAGAAGGTCCTCCTCAAGTGTTGAGCTGAGTAGTGATTAGCACATGAATGTGAGGAAACTACCAGCCCAAGAAAAGAACCTCTTAAAAGGATAAGTAAGGGCATGGTGTTTTCACAGGGCTAGTAATGGCACCTGTTCCTATAAGCCACATGAGAATACTACACTACAGTAATTCATGTGATGTTAGGAAGAGTACTCAGATGGGCCTTGCCTCAGTAGAGGGGAATAACTAGCCCTGCACTGAGCACTGCTCTGATCCCACCTAACAAATCATGCAAGCAAGACCCAACAAGAAAGACCAAAGACCATTTCCAAGTAACTAGAACACAAAAATATCCAGCACCCAACAAGGTGAAATTCACAATGTTTGGCGTACGCTGCAAAATTATCAGGTATGATGTAAAGAAGCAAAAAAACACAATCCATAATGAGGACATCTATCAAAATCAACCTAGAACTGACACAGATTTAATTATATTTTATTATAATTTTCTGTATAGCTGGATTACATATGTTCAAAAAGTAGAGACCTGAAAAATAAAATGTAAAAATTTAAAGACTGAAATCCAACATCTAGAGATGAAAATACAACACCTGAGATGACAAATATACTAGATGGGATTAATGGCAGATTAGACTAGACACTGCAGGAGAAAAGATTAATGAACTTTAAGATAAGGCAAACAGAAAACATTCATAACGAAACAGAGAAATTATAACAGTGGTTTCCAGAGGCTGGAGAAAGAAGATAATGGGTAGGTTTTTTTGTTTTTGTTTTGAGTCAGGGTCTTACTCTGTCACCCAGGCTGCAGTGAAGTTGTGTGATCACAGCTCACTGTAGCCTGGATCTCCTAGGCTCAAGCAATCCTTTACCTCACCCTGCTGAGTAACTGAGACTACAGGTGTGTGCCACAACGCCTGGCTAATTTTTTTTTTTTTTTTTTTTAGTAGAGACAAGGTCTCACTGTGTTGCCCAGGCTGTTCTCAAACTTGCTGGGCTCAAGTGATCCCCACACCACGGCTTCCCAAAGTGCTAGGATTATAGGCGTGAGCTACCATGCACTGTCGGGAATGGGGAGTTATTGTTGAATGGTTATGGAGTTTTATTATAGTATGGGATGATAAAAAAAAGTTCTGGAGATGGAGAAGTGGTAAGGGCTGCACAACATTGTAAATGTTTTAAGTGTGCAGTGACCTGTACGCATAAAAACAGTTAAAAAAAAAAATTTTTTTTTGAGACAGGGTGCTGCTGCTCTGTTGCCCAGGCTAGAGTGTAGTGGCATCATACCTCACTGCAACCTCAAACTCCTGGACTCAAGTAATCCTTCTGCCTCAGCCTCCTGAGTAGCTAGCACTACAGGTGTGTGCCAACACAACAAGCTAATTATTTTAATTTTTTTGTAGAGACAGGGTCTCACTGTTTCTCAGGCTGGTCTTGAACTCCTGGCCTCAAGTGGTCCTCCCACTTCGTCCTCCCAAAGCATTGGGATTACAGGGGTTAATCATCAATGCCCAGTAGAGGTAAATTTTATATTAATTATTTTACCAAAATAAGATATATAAATTGAAAAACTAATAATCATGAGGAGTAAAAGATGCCAGACCAAAAAAAAAAAAAAGAGCATACATATACTGTTTGATTCTATTTATGTAAAATGCTAGGAAATGCAAACTTATATACAGTAAGTCTTCAATGTCAATGATAAGTTCTAAAAAACTGCAAAGTTAAGCAAAATTTTTAAGAGTTTTTTTTTCTCTCATCAGTGTTAAAACAATGGTGAATAAAACAATATTTTTCTAGGGCCTGCTGTATATCATTTTGCTTAAAGTCACAGTTTCCAAGAACCTACTGATGACATTAAGTGAGGACTTACTGTATCATGACAGAAAGCAGATTAGTGGTTACCTGGGTTGGTGGGGCAGGAGGGCCTAGTAGGTGAGACAATGGATTATGAAAGGGAATGAGGACAGGTGCAGTGGCTCATGCCTGTAATTCCAGCACTTTGGGAGGCCAAGGCAGGTGGATCACTTGAGGTCAGGAGTTTGAGACCAGCCTGGCCAACATGGCAAAACCCCATCTCTACTAAAACTACAAAAATTAGCTGGGTGTGGTGACGCAAGCCTGTAATCCCAGCTACTTGGGAGGCTGAGGCAGAAGAATTGCTTAAACCTGGGAGGTGGAGATTGCAGTGAGCCGAGATCACGCCACTGCACTTCAGCCTGGGTGACAGAGTGAGACTCCATCTCAAAAAAAAAAAAAGGTGGGGGGGAGAATGAGAAAACTGGGAGATGATGGATATGTACCATTATCTTGATAGTTGTTTTATGCAAATGTCAAAACTCATCAAAGTGTATACATTAAATATGTGTAGGTTATCACACGTCAATTATATATCAGGAAAGCAATTTTTAAATATCTTCATTTCTGTGAAGACAATTCTTTTATCACTACTAGGAATGTTTCATGGGGTCAAGGAGGTCATAGAAACAAATAGAATGGAAGGGTGGTAGAATAGAAAGGGTGCTAATGTACATCAATGAAACTTCAATATGAAATATATAGGTCCAAAATGCTACTCAAGAAAAAAAACATTACGGCAATCACCTGTTTAAGCTTCCTGATTAGTTCTCGAAGTTGAGCTTCCACACGAAATGCAGAAAATAAGCACCTCCAATGAATCCAGTGTTTTTGGCACCATGAAGCTGGAGCTCCACTGCAAAACAAAAAACTGGTATCTTTAAAATATCTTCTCTAAGTAAAAGACAATCTAAAATTCTCATTTCTATTACAAAAGTGGAAACCCATAAACAACTGTCAGTTCCTTCAGGAGACCTGTCCAAGTACTAAAAAAGAATTTTAGGAAACTTGAAAAAAACATTTAAATTAATGAATGTGCCCCTGACTAAATTAAAAAATAATTCGTAAATGGATTTCTTTACTTATATATGCAATAACAAATATCCAATCATTTTTTAATCTAGGCTACCTATATAGAAGCAAAATTCTACAAGGTCATTTTCAGTAAAGGTTTGAGGAGAAAAGAAGAGAATCAATGTTATATAATAAATGCCTACTAAGCAATAGTCATCTGACATAGATAATTTCACTGAAATTCAAAATACCTTGAAGTCAATATCATCTTCACTGAAGGTTAGTGTCACAAGCCACATCATAAGTACGTATTGGAACTATACATCAAATTGACATTTTTCAGGACAAAGGACTACCTCACATACCTTGATTTGCATTGTTCAAAGATGACAGCTAAAGTTGCAAAGTCATTAAATCCTCCAGCTTTAGCTGCCAATTCTCGATGTCTCTGTTCTGCTTCCTTCTGGTACTCTGGATCAACTAAAAGAATTGGAGAGGCAATTCAGTTATACTTTGCATTAAGTGCCTACAATCACTTTGCTTTCAGAAACTCATTAAAATCTGCCTCATCCTCTGGGGTGAAGTAAGGTAGAACTATATTAACTCTTCTTAACTTCTCTTAGGAAGCTCTATTTCTCCCACAATTCCTTTTTTCTTTTCATATCACTTTGGAGATTTTACCTGAATAGCAACATCACTTCTCCCAATCTATTTGCCTTTTTAAAATAGTATTTGTAATTTACTTTTTAAATTAGTTTTGTTATAAGAGTAATCCATGCTTACAGAAAAAAAAAAATGTAATGGTATAAAAGAATATCATGTAAAAGTTCAATGTTCCCCAGTCACACTACCCATAAACCAATCCTCAAGGCAAAGTACTGTTCATTATTTAGTGTGTGTCCTTCCAGGTAATTTCTATGTATATATAAGCATATGTACTAGTGTTTCATTTTTCTATAAATGGAACATATAATCTGAAAATTTGTTTATTTAATAACAACTCCATATCAGTACATATAAAATTATTCTCTCTCAAAAATAGCAATATAGGGCCAGGTGTGGTAGCTCACACCTGTAATCCCAGCAATTTCAAAGGCCAAGGCAAGTGGATCAATTGAGCCCAGGAGGTCAAGACAAGCCTAGGCAACAAAGCAAGATCCTGTCTCTACAAAAAATACAAAAATTAGCCAGGCATGGTGATGCATGCCTGTAGTCCCAGCTACTCAGGAGGCTGAGGTGGGAAGATCGCTTGAGCCCAGGAGGTTTTTTGTTTTTTTTTTTTGAGACGGAGTCTCGCTCTATCGCCCAGACTGGAGTGTAGTGGCGCGATCTCGGCTCACTGCAAGCTCCGCCTCCCAGGTTCACACCATTCTCCTGCCTCAGCCTCCCGAGTAGCTGGGACTACAGGCACCCGCCACCGTGCCCGGCTAATTTTTTGTATTTTTAGTAGAGACGGGGTTTCACATGTTAGCCAGGATGGTCTCGATCTCCTGACCTTGTGATCTGCCCGTCTCGGCCTCCCAAAGTGCTGGGATTACAGGCATAAGCCACCGTGCCTGGCCCAAGCCCAGGAGGTTGAGGCTACAGTGAGCCGTGATCGCATCACTGCACTTTGGCCTGGGCAACAGAGTGAAACCTTGTCTAAAGAAAAAAACAATGATATGGTATTCCCCAGGAGTATGGGGAACATAACACAATTTAACCAGTTCTTATTTATCCAATTCCCAATTGTGGGCAATTAGACATGATCTCCATATATGCAGAACTGACCTACTACGAACATTTTCTTTTTTAATGTAATATTGAAGTATAATATGCATACAGAAAATTACACAGGACGTAAGTGTGTAGCTCATATAATATTCACAAACACAACATACCAATGTACCCAGATCAACAAACAGTATCACCAGCATCTCAACAGCCCCCTTTTATGCCCTCCTTCGAGTAACTACCCATTCCCTTCCACAAGAGTAACTATATCCTGACTTCTAATCCTACAGATGGGTTTTGCCCATTTTTAACCTTTGTATAAATGAATCGTATAGTATGTACTTGATGTGTCTGTTTTCTCTTGCTCAACATTACGTTTTTGAGATTTATCTGTTAATTACTTCGATACCACTTCCCCTGATCCCATTCAGGACTCATGTGCTCTCTGATTGCCCAAATTCCCCATACAGCACTTTATCCAGGGCTAATCTTTCAGAGTGCCATTTTTTCAAAACTGCATAGGGATCCTTTCCTTCAATCTAACACGTCACATGACAATTCCTATTCCCTATACCTATCCCAGCTAGATTGAGCAGAGGCACAATGTTGCCTGAATCCAGGGAGCAGCATTTACTATAGAATACGATGTGAATCTGCAAAGCAGCAGTTCCTGTTACTAGGAGGAAAGTAATTTGATTAAAGAAAACACTGATGAAGGTATGAAGTCTTCTATCCCATGCTTTAAGTAGCTTCCAACTATGTTACCTAGGTAGCAACTGAATGAAGCAGCTAGAGACAAAAAAAAAAAAAAGAATACGATTTATCTCAGACCATACAAACATACAAATGACCCTGGTAAGGAAAAGATATAAATGATTATTTATCTCCATTTCTTGAACTGCTCCGGGAGACTAATTTTGTTTTTTGTTTTCTTTTTTGAGACAGTCTCGCTCTGCTGCCCAGGCTGGAGTGCAGTGGTGCAATCTTGGCTCACTGCAACATCCACCTCCCAAGTTCAAGTGACTCTCCTGTCTCAGCCTTCCAAGTAGCTGGGACTACAGGCACACACCACCACACCCAAATAATTTTTACATTTTTTAGAAGAGATGGGGTTTCACCATGTTGGCCAGGTTGGCCTTGAACTCCTGACCTCAGGTGATCTGCCCGCCCTGGCCTCCCAGAGTGCTGGGATTACAGGCTTGAGCCAACACGCCAGCCAGGGATACTAATTTTTAACCCAAAATATTTCATTTCAAGCACCTAACTGCCATCCCCCAGAAGATATCATGCCAAAAGTCAAATTGCCCTAGACTCCAGCATCGACCCCATCCTGGCTCTCAATACCAGGAGAAAAGCCTACCTGTGAGTCAGTGCCTCCTGGAATCCCCAGAATCATGGCACCATGCAGTCTGTGTTTGCAAGCATTTTTGATAAATTTTAACTTTTTATAGTAGATTTGTGTATATTTTATGGTAGTAAATTATAAAACAGACTAGTACTGGAACAGGAATTAAAAGAAATTAAAGACTGTATAAGCAAAAACTCAGTTGTATGTAAGAAAACCCAATTCCCCGAGGAAGAGAAAGAGCTGGAGTCCTTTAAAATTAACTGCCTGTTTTTCTCTCTGTGGCTAGTGAGCCTTATCTCACCCCTTCCCAGGCATTGTGAAGACTCTCCAGCTATGCAGCTTCAAGGTCACTAGACAGATAATCTCAAGTCGTAAAACATGTTGTTCCTTGAAAAGAAAGAAATAATGTAATGCACATCTTAATTAAATAACTGTCTTTGTTTCTCACTTCTGTAATATGCTTCCCCCGCACAGATCTCCCCCCGCCCCACAAAATGCTTAAAAGGCAGCTTGACTCTTTGTTCAGGGATCCTTTGGATCCCTGTCCTTTGGATGTTAATCCAACTGGGTTGGTGCACCTAAATAATTAAATAACTCCTCCTCAACCCCTCGGTCTCTCTGATTCCTTAATTATCCTGCAGCATTTCCTACACATAGTTTGTTTTCATGACATACTTTTTCTTAATTTTTCTGGTATTTCCAGGCTACGGAGTTCATCTGTGAGTTTTTTCAAAGTGTCACAAATCTCTGAAAACTTTTCCAATATATTTATTGAAAAAATTGGCTGAGTGCATGGCTCACGCCTGTAATCCCAGCATGTTGGGAGGCCGAGGCAGGAGGATCACCTGAGGTTGGGAGTTCGAGACCAGCCTGACCAACATGGAGAAACCCCATCTCTACTAAAAATACAAAATTAGCTGGGCATGGTGGCACATGCCTGTAATCTCAGCTACTCGGGAGGCTGAGGCAGGAGAATTGCTTGAACCTGGGAGGTAGAGGTTGCGGTGAGTTGAGATTGTGCCACTGCACTCCAACCTGGGCAACAAGAGCAAAATTCTGTCTCAAAAAACAAAAAACAAAAAACAAAAAATCTACAAATAAGTAGACCTGCACAGTTCAAACCTGTGTGTTCAAGGGTCAACTGTATTGGGAATGGTGATGTGAGGAGTTAGGTAAAACTTCTTTTCTAGAGAGACATCTATTAAACTAGTCAAAATTACCAAAGACAATCATTCAAAGTCTCTGGAGATTGATTAAAATGCTTAAGACAAGCCTAATCTATGGAATTCGGTAAGGACAGTAGGAAGAATGCCCCACCCTCCACAGCTGTGTGTGCGGAAGGGCTATGCGAGAGCCTTCAAGGTAGCCTGAAAGCGGCACCCTTTCCCTGACTCCTAAATGCTACTCGGTAGGGAAGATCAAAGCATAACAGCTAATGACAGCTTACGCAGTCCTCTATTCCCCACAGCTCTGTGTTGCAGAAGAGTTGTTCCAATGGGTTCAGCAGCTCAGTGGTAGTTCCCACTACTCCCAGTTTCCTAGAGCTATTCCAGGTTTGTATGTTTGCAACTAGTGAACATCCAGAGATTGCATCTCAAAAGGCTTTGTGCTGAGGAAGATGTAAAGTGAGCCACAGTATCAGCTCCTAACTCCCCAACGCCAAGCTTCTGCTATTTAGGGAGGACCCAGATAGGAGAGCCACTGAAGAACAGGCCCCCATTACCACCACCACCCTCTCCAACTCCTGCTCCATAGCACAGAGATTGCTTCCAGGAAAGGATGGGGAAAGGATTATCAAAGACGGGCAATACCTTGCCCCTGCCGAGGTGCCCAACTTTATTTGGATCAAGACTATGGAGCAATTTATGCTCTGGGCACTGTCAAAAACAACAGAGCCAGCAGCTAGCAATCAGTGGAGACTAACAGCTTGCTGTGACACCAATAGAGACAGACCAGCCAAAAATTCAATGGAGAAATCAATGAAGGAAACAGAGACCTGCTAAGAGCACAGTCTTCCTGGTGTTCTAGAAGATTGTTCTCATGCCCAAAGCTGTGCCTTCTGAGAAGTAAATAGAGAGGGAACGTCTGAGCCTCTACTCCTTGGCTGAACACAGTACAAATTCATCAACTCCCTCAACCATGAAAGTAGTCTCCTAACCACAAACACAGATTCAACAGTAAAAGGTGAAAACATCACTGGCTTAAATTAAAAGGCTTAGCTAGGTACAACCTCCGACCAATCACTGACTGACCACTGGAGTTGACAAGGACAAGAAACAAAATGGAAACTGCCATAGAGGGGCTCAACAGTAGATTTGGGCTGGCAGAAGAAAGAATCCACGAATTAAAGTTTTTTTGTTTTGTTTTGTTTTTTAATTTAAGACAAGGGGCCGGGCATGGTGGCTCACTCCTGTAATCCCAGCACTTTGGGAGGCCAAGGTGGGCGGATCACCTGAGGTCAGGAGGTCAGGAGTTTGAGACCAGCCTCCAACATGGCAAAACCTCGTCTCTACTAAAATTACAAAAATTAGCCAGGCATGGTGATGCAAGCCTGTAATCCTAGCTACTTGTGAGGCTGAGGAAGGAGAATTGCTTGAATCCAGGAGGTGGAGGTTGCAGTGAGCCAAAATCATGCCACTGCACTCCAGCCTGGGCGACAGAGCAAGACTCCGTCTCAAAAATAAAAAGACATGGGCAAAATATTTTAAAAGACATCACAAAGGAAGACAGAAAAATGGCCAATAAGCACATGAAGAAGTGCTCAACATTATTAGTTATCAGGAAAATGCAAATTAAAACCACAAAGAGGTACATAATAGAATGTGTAAAATAAAATGATTGGCAATACCAAATGTTGAGAGGGGTGTTTAGTGCAAGCTGTACTCTCAAACATTGCTGATGTGATTTTTAAATGGTACAACTGTTCAGGGAAAAGGTTTGGCAGTTTCTTAAAGATTCACATATACCTACTCGATGGCACGGCAAATTTCTTTCTTAGGCATTTACCTTATCTAAGAAAAATGAAAATGAACACCTTCAAATTTTTGTGCAAGAATGTTCAAAACAACTTTACTCAAAAATAGAACTAAACAAGAAGCAATTCAAATGTCCATCAACAGGATAATGCACAACTGTATGTTCATAAAGTGGAATACTAGTCAACAATAAAAAGAATAAAGTATTCATACATACATACAACAATATGAATAAACCTAACATACATTATGTTGACTGAAAGAAGCCAGACACAAGAAAGGAGAATGTATAATTCTATTTATATGAAGTTTTGGGCTGGGCACAATGGCTCACACCTGTAATCCCAGCACTTTGGAAGGCTGAGGCCGACGCTGATGGATCACCTGAGGTTATGGGTTCGAGACCAGCCTGGCCAACATGGCAAAACCCCGTCTCTACTGAAAATACAAAAATTAGCTAGGCATGGTGTCGGGCACCTGTAATCCCAGCTACTCCAGAGGCTGAGGCAGGACAACTGCTTGAACCCAGGAAGTGAAGGTTGCAGTGAGCCGAGATTGTGCCACTGCACTCCACCCTGGATGACAGAGCAAGACTCTGTCTCAAAAGAAAAAAAAAAATTCTATTTATATGACGTTTCAGAAGAGGCAAACTAATCAGAAAAAAATAAGAAAAGTGTTTAACCAAAGGTAGGTAGAGTGATATCTGACTAAGAAGTGGCACTGAGGGAACTTGCTAGTGATAAAAATGTTCTATATATTGACAGGGCTTGGGTTACATGGGCATAAGCATTTTACAGAATTCATTGAATTATACACCTAAAATTTATGCATTTCACTATATGTAAATTTTACCTAAAATTAACTGTAAACAAATATCAAACTGTAGTTATATAGGGTTGTTTTTCACAGTACTATAGCTTACCAATTCTCAAACTACTTTCTGTAGATTCTAGGGAAAATGGACAATTTCAATATGGATTCTGGATTAGATAGTAATATTGTATCAAAGTTAAATTTCCAAACTTTAGGCCGGGCATAGTGGCTTACACCTGTAAACCCAGCACTTTGGGAGACCAAAGCAGGAGGATTGCTTGAGCCTAGGAGTTTGAGACTAACCTGGGCAACATGTGGAGACCTCATCTCTACAAAACATTTTTAAAAATTAGTCAGGCATGGTAGCATATGCATGTGGTCCCAGCTACTAAGGAGGCTGAGGTGGGAGAATTGCTTGAGCCCGGGAGGTCAAGGCTGCGGTGAGCCATGATCCCACCACTGCACTACTGCCTGGGCAACAGAGTGAGACTCTCTCTCAAACAAAACAAAACAATTTCCTAATTTTGATTAATGTACTATGGTTAAATGAGAGATTGCCCTTGTTCTTGCCTAATACAGATGTAAATATTTTGTGGTAAGGGAGCACAATGCTTCCAATTTATTCTTAAATGATTCAGAAAAAGAAAAAAATCCATTTATACATACATATATAGAGGGAGACAGAGTAATAAAGCAAAGGGGGTAAAATGTTAAAAATTGCTGAAACTGCATAGAAGGTATAAAGGAATTCCTTTGCTATTCTTATTTGAAATTATATAAGAATAAATGTCACCCAAAAAAGGCTAACACCACACTGATTTTATCTATTTAAATATTCCAACATGGAAAAAACATTTTTCTTTTTCTAGCCTTAAAAGACTATTAGAGTTGGTCACCTTAATCCAACTTCTTGGTTTTACAAATGAAAAATGAAATCTAGAAAAGCTAGGGCCGTGGTCAGATAATTAGGTAGTAGTGGAGCTGGACAGAACCCTGCACTCTTAACTCCTACTTCAATACTCTGTAATAGGTTTTGAAATATTTTAGCTTGTTTATTTCTTTCTTTCTTTTTTCTTTTTGGGGATGGAGTCTCACTCTGTCACCCAGGCTGGAGTGCAGTGGCACGATCTCAGCTCACTGCAACCTCCGCCTCCTGGATTCAAGCAATTCTCCTGCCTCAGCCTCCCCAGTAGCTGGCAACACAGGTGCACGCCACGCCTGGCTAATTTTTATATTTTTAGTAGAGACAGGGTTTCACCATGTCGGCCAGGCTGGTCTCAAACTCCTGACCTCAGGTGACCCACCTGCCTCAGCCTCCCAAAGTGCTGGGATTACAAGTCTGAGCCACCACACCTGGCCTATTTTTTAATTTCTTATCAGAGATGGGGTCTTGCTATGTTGCCCAGGCTGGCCCTGATCTCGTGGGCTCAAGCAATCATCCCACCTCAGTCTCCCAAGGAGCTGGGATACCACTGTGCCCACTGGTATTTTTAGCTCTGATACTGCCTCATGAAAACCAGTTAACATTACTTATTTTTATACAGCATTTTATTAGAACAAAAAATTGCCATTAGGGGTATTACTAGAATTAAAATTCTGACACTTCAGACTGCAACTGCTGGGTGCAATGGCTCAGGCCTGTAATCCCAGCATTTTAAGAGGCCAAGGCTGGTGGGTCACTTGAGCTCAGGAGTTCGAGACCAGCCTGGGCAACAGAGTGAAACCCCATCTCTATAAAAATACAAAAAATTAGCCAGGCATAGTAGCAAGCATCTGTGGTCCCAGCTGCTGGGGAGGCTGAGGTATGGGAGGATCACTTGAGCCTGGGAGGCAGAGGTTGCAATGAGCCAAGATCACGCCACTGCACTCCAGCCTGGGCAACACAGCGAGACCTTGTCTCAATAAAATTTAAAATTTTTTTAAATTAAAAAAAAAAAAGTCTGCAAACTATTTGAAACAGTATATTGATTAGAGTATTTTTATAGAAAAATGTATCCTCCATTATAATCATGGCAATAATAAATTAATCTGGACCCGACACTTCCAGCCTACAAAGGTATAAAGCCAGTGAGCTAATCCATTCTGTTGTCTGGCTGCAGACAAGGTATACTGTTCACTTGGAAGCTCCTTGAAAGAAAAAATTACTCCACTGCATGAAAACAAATCTAACATATGTCAAATTAAATTGTGTCCTATACTGACACACCAAGAAAAGAAAGAAGCAGAAGTTTAAAGACCTGGAAACTTCAAAAGAATTCTCTAAGGATGCAAGGGCTAAACTACCTTTTCTTTTGATCCTACAAAAAAAAAATTAGTAAATTACTAATGTACTATAAAAGCACTATCTTCCTTTACTAATGAAAGGAAATTAACGCCGGGCTGGGCGTGGTGGCTCATGCCTGCAATCCCAAGGCCGAGGTAGGCAGATCACCTGAGGTCAGGAGTTCCAGACCAGCCTGACCAACATGGTGAAACCCCATCTCTACTAAAAATACAAAAATTAGCCAGGCGTGGTGGCCCATGCCTGTAATCCCAGCTACCTGGGAGGCTGAGGCAGAAGAATCGCTTGAACCTGGGAGGAGGAGGTTGCAGTGAGTCCAGATCACACCATTGCACTCCAGCCTGGGCAACAAGAGTGAAACTCCATCTCAAAAACAACAACAACAAAACTTGTTTATCCTTAGTTTTCTGTCCTAGGGCTAAGGCACGGTAAACCCTCAGTAAATGCTCAATGAATTACTGGCAATCTAAATAAATGAAGAGATATTCCATGTACATGGGTAGGAAGACAATACTGTCAAGATGTCATTTCTTCGCAACTTCATCTATCTTAATTAAAACATAATCCCAATTAAAATCCCAGCAAGGGCCGGGCGCAGTGGCTCACGCCTGTAATCCCAGCACTTTGGGAGGCTGAGGCGGGTGGATCACAAGGTCAGGAGATTGAGACCATCCTGGCTAACACAGTGAAACCCTGTCTCTACTAAAAATACAAAAAATTAGCCGGGCGTTGTGGCGGGCGCCTGTAGTCCCAGCTACTCAGGAGGCTGAGGCGAGAGAACGGCACGAATCTGGGAGGCAGAGCTTGTAGTGAGCCGAGATCAGGCCACTGCACTCCAGCCTGGGTGACAGAGCAAGACTCCATCTCAAAAAAAAAAAAAAAAAAAAAAAAATCCCAGCAAGTTCAGCAAGTTATTTTGTGGATTTCAACAGACTGGTTCTAAAGTTTATATGAAAAAGACCCAGAATGGCCTAAACAATTTTGAAGAGGAAGAACAAAACTTCAAGAGTTACTATAAAGCTCCAATAACCAGGACAGTGTGGTATTGGTGGAAGAACAAACAGACAATCAGATAAATGGAACAAGATACAGAGCCCAGAAACAGACCCATATAAGAATAGTCAGCTGATATTTAACAAAGAAGCGAAGGCATTTCAACAGAAAAAGGACAGTGTTTTGAACAAATGGTACCGCAACAACTGTACGTCCAAATACTAAAAGACAATAGAAGAGAAAATCTAGATGACTTTGGGTACGACAATGACTTTTTTAGATACAACAATAAAGACACAATCTATGAAAGAAATAATTGATAAAGTAGACTTCGTCAAAAATAAAAACTTCTGCTCTGCAAAAGTCAATGTCAAAACAATTAGAAGATAAACCACAGACTGGGAGAAAATATTTACAAAAGATCTATCTGTTAAATAACGATTTAAAATATGCAAAGACCTCTTAACAATAAGAAAACAACCCGGCTGGGCGTGCTGGCTCATGCCTGTAATCCCAGCACTTTGGGAGGCCAAGGCGGGCAGATGACCTGAGGTCAGGGGTTCGAGACCAGCCTGGCCAACATGGAGAAACCGCGCCTCTACTAAAAATACAGAATTAGCCAGGCATGGTGGCACATGCCTATAATCCCAGCTAAAACCATATAACACAAAGAGTGATCCCTTTAGTTAATAATAATGTGTCAATATTGGCTCACCAATTGCAACTTATATGTCATACAAATCAAAGATGTTAATAGGAGAAATTGCTGTGGGAGGTTTTACTTTCTACTCAATTTTTCTGTAAACTTAAAAATGCTCTAAAAAATAAAGTCTATTAATTTTTTTTTTGGTGTTTTTTTTTTTTTTTTTTTTAGTAGAGATGGGGTTTTACCATGTTGGTAAGGCTGGTCTTCCAACTTCTGACCTCAAGCAATCCACCCGCCTTGCCCTCCCAAAGTGCTGGGATTACAGGCGTGAGCCACCGTGCCCAGCCAAGTCTATTAGTTTTAAAAAACACAACTAAAATAAACATCTTACCAGGTCTAATGAAGACGTTTTCCACAGACAACATTGCTGCTATTGGAAGTAGTAGATCTTCACAATCCAGGGAAGCAGCTTTTATTACTGCACATGTCAGATGTGGAGGCAAAGGAAACTCCACCATAGACAAACCCAATCTGGTGACATGGCCACTCCTTAATACAAAGAAAAAGTTTGTAAGTCTTTCTACACTAGGAGAGTACAAATGTAACATTCATCATTTAGAATAAATCAGATATAATTTACATTATCTCCAATCACCTCCAGAAGTTCAATTCAATTTAAGAAAATTAGGCCAGGCGTGGTGGCTCATGCCTGTAATCCTAGCACTTTGGGAAGCTGAGGCAGGTGGATCACCTGAGGTCAGGAGTTCAAGACCTGCCTGGCCAACGTGGCAAAACCCCGTTTCCACTAAAAACACAAAAATTAGCTGGGTATGGTGGCATGCGCCTGTAGTCCCTGCTACTTGGGAGGCTGAGGCAGGAGAATCACTCAAACCCGGGAGGCAAAGGTTGCAAAGCTACTAAGGAGGCTGAGGGGGATTACACCTGTAATCCCAGCACTTTGGGAGGCCGAGGCAGGTAGATCACTTGAGGTCAGGAGTTTGAGACCAGCCTGACCAACATGGTGAAACCCTATCTCTACCAAAATATAAAAAAATTATCTGGGCATGGTGGTGCATGCCTATAATCCCAGCTACCTGGGAGGCTGAGGCAGGAGAATTGCTTGAACCTGGGAGGTGGAGATTGCAGTGAGGTGAGATTGCACCATTGTACTCCAGTCTGGGCAACAAGAGTAAAACTCCGTCTCAAAAAAAAAAAAAAAAAAAGAAGATGTCTTTGAAGACATGAGAGAATAATAATTTTATTTTTTAAATTTTACCTTTTTTTTTTTTTGGAGACAGGGTCTTGCTCCGTCTCCCAGGCTGGAGTGCAATGGCGCAATCTCCTCAGCTCACTGCACCCCCCCACCTCCGAAGCTCAGATGATCCTCCCACCTCAGCTTCCCGAGTAGCTGGGACTACTGGTGTGTGCCAACACAATCGGCTAATTTTTGTATTTTCAGTAGAGATGGCTTTTGCTATGTTTCCCAGGCTTGTCTCGAACAACTGGGCTCAAGCAATCTGCTCGCCTTGGCCTCCCAAAGTGCTGGAATTACAGGCGTGAGCCACCACGCACATCCAAGAGAATAATAATTATTAATATCAAACCTAACCACCCCATCACACAAACATGAAAACAAGGACTCTGGCTCTCTTATCATTTTTATGTATCCAGCATAATGCTTGGCACTGAAATGGTACTCAGAAATTACTTGTTAAATAATACCAATATTTATTAAACAAAAGGGATTATATCGTGTAGTTTCTTTCTCCTTTTTTTTTTTTTTCAGATGGAGTTTCGCTCTGTTGCCCAGGCTGGAGTGCAGTGGCATGATCTTGGCTCACTGCAAGCTCTGCCTCCCAGGTTCACACCATTCTCCTGCCTCAGCCTCCCGAGTAGCTGGGACTACAGGCGCCCGCAACCACGCCCAGCTAATTTTGTTTTTGTATTTTAAGTAGAGACGGGGCTTCACCATGTTAGCCAGGATGGTCTCGATCTCCTGACCTCATGATCCACCGACCTCGGCCTCCCAAAGTGCTGGGATTACAGGCATGAGCCACAGCGCCCGGCTGGTTTTTCAATCAGAATTGTGATGAAAGACTAACAATCCATTCAATTTAAAGAAATTATTTTCTACTGTTAGAGAAAGGTATTTAGAGCCCTGTTTAAAAAGAGATCAATATCTGTTTTGATTGTGATTTTTTTTTTTTTTTTTACCTGTCAATAGCATCACACTGGTAAAGTTGTTTAAGAGCTTCTAAAATAAGTCTCTCATTAGGTGGATCCAAATAGGGAAACCTGTGTGTTTAAATAAGATATGAAGTGAGAGGCATTCCTTGAACATGGTAGGATTTTATATAGATATGACGAAAATTTCTTTAAAAGGTTTTATTTCCATTTTTCAAGTCATCTTCTTTTTCTAAAAAAAAATTATATGATCATGATCAGCATTTGGCAAAAGAGGAAATAATTTTTTTCTGAATCACACTCCTCTACTTCAAGAAGTGATTCTTTTTGACTCCCCTTAGCTGAAATACTCTCACCAGTCTACTTATCCTAATCCTGCCCCACCCATCCTTCACAGCCTATGTCAAGTCTACTCTTTTCTGCAGTCCATAATTTTTTTCCAAACTTTTATAAAAATAGTAGAGAAATATTAATAGTAGAGAAGTATTAATGGTAGAGAAATATTAATTAGTACTGAAAATTATAAATTGTTCAATAGTACCTCAAAATGCTTTTTTTTGGAGATGGAGTCTCGCTCTGTTGCCCAGGCTGGAGTGCAATGGCACGATCTCTGATCACTGCAACCTCCATCTCCCAGGTTCAAGCAATTCTCCTGCCTCAGCCTCCCGAATAGCTGGGACTACAGGCACATGCCACCACGCCTAGCTAATTTTTTGTATTTTAGTAGAGACAGGGTTTCACCATGTTGCCCAGGCTGGTCTTGAACTCCTGTGCTTAAGCAATCCGCCCGCCTCGGCCTCCCAAAGTGCTAGGATTACAGGTGTGAGCCACCGCACCCAGCCTCAAAATGCTTCTTAAATTTAATTTAATTTTTTTTTTTTGAGACGGAGTCTCACTCTGTTGCCCAGGTTGGAGTGCAGTGTGGCAATCTCGGCTCACTACAACCTCCGTCTCCTGGGTTCAAGTGATTCTCCTGCCTCAGCCTGCTGAGTAGCTGGGATTACAGGCACCTGCCACCATGCCCAGATAATTTTTGTATTTTTAGTAGAGGCGGGGTTTCACCATATTGGTCAGGCTTGTCTCAAACTCCTGACCTCAGGTGATCCACCCACTTCAGCCTCCCAAAGTGCTGGGATTATGGGCGTAAGCCACCGCACCCGGCCGGACAAAATGCTTTTATATATTCAATTAATTTAGCCATATTTGTGTCACATATGTGTACATGTGTATGTAGTTATTTTCTGCCAAACTATCTCAGAATAAGTTGCAAATACAATGCCATTGCACACTTACAACTATCTCGGCATGCATCTCCTGAAAATAAGGACATTCTCTTACATTACCATAATGCGCTATTAATAAATATAATAAAATTAACAAGAAAATTAACAATAATATTCAAAAGGGATAGCATCATCAAACATGAATATATATTTTTAAAAAACAGGAAAAATAATTACTTGATATCATCTGCACTGGGTTATTTTTTCCACCTTAAATCTGGATATGAAAAATCATCTACTCCAACTTCTCACCTTGAAAAAAATCCAATAGAAGACAAAAGGTCCAATACCTTATATAAAATGTCCATTCCAGGATTGATAACCCTATTTAAAAATAAATAAATAAAACAAGGCCAAGGATGGTAGCTCACACCTATAATTTCAGCACTCTTCTGGGAGGCTGAGGCAGGGGGACTGCTTGAGCTCAGGAGTTTGAGAACAGCCTAGGCAACACAGCAAGACCCCATCTCTTATAAACAGAAAAAATAATAAGCAAACAATAATCTCTTACACTGTTCTACTGCCAGCTTTCCTACAATTTGTACCAATAGGTCCTGGTAGCTTCTACAGCAAGAATTGGTAAACATTTTCTGTAAAGGGCCAGATAGTAAATAGCTTAGGCTTGCAGGCCATATGGTCTCTGTCACAGTTACTCAACCATGCTATTACAGTGAAAGCAGCCACACATAAACAAATGGGTATGGCTGCATTCTAACATTTTATTTACAAAAACAGTCAGTGAGATTAGACCACAGTTTGCCACCCTTGTGCTAGAGCAATACCAAACCAGTCAGCTGCTTCTTCTATATAAAAGGAAAAACTACTTATTCTAAAATATTGCAATTAATTTCCCCCCTTGATTCCTCCAATTACCAATTCTGTCAACCACTCCTTATAAGTTACTTGGTTTCTAAGAGATCTACCATACCTAAGTACCATTCTCTAAAAACACTAGTATGTCAAACTCCTCATAAAACTTGATTATATCCAAAACTGAACTCCAAATGTTGAGTGACCAACACATAACAGGAATGCTGTAATTCCCCATCACCTAGTTTATTAATGTAACCAAAGTCTATGCCAGTGGAATTAAAAAAAACTTTTTTTTTTTTGAGACAGAGTCTTGCTCTGTCGCCCAGGCTGGAGTGCAGTGGTGCTATCTGGGCTCACTGCAAGCTCCGCCTCCCGGGTTCACGCCATTCTCCTGCCTCAGCCTCCCGAGTAGCTGGGACTACAGGCGCCTGCCACCACACCCGGCTAATTTTTTGTATTTTTAGTAGAGACGGGGTTTCACTGTGTTAGCCAGGATGATCTCGATCTCCTGACCTCGCAATCCGCCCACTGTGGCCTCCCAAAGTGCTGGGATTACAGGCGTGAGCCACCGCACCCGGCCTAAAAAAATTTTTTTAAACAGAGCCATAGGTATAAGCCAATATTAAGTTTGTGATGATCTGATAATTTGATCTCTACCACATGTATTTGCTATTGTACATCCCAAACACAGGATATAAGATATATCCTTTCAAATTTATACCCTGTTGATTTTTGCCCATGGTTCTAATCTGTTAAAGTCATTTTAAAGCTTGGTCATCTACCTATTAGATATTAAGATATTTTCCAGAAAAATATAATCATAACTTCAATATTTTTATTCAGTATCATTAAAAATGTTTATCAAGAAAAAACTAAGTTCAGCACAATACCAGTAAAAACTTCATCTAGTCTACACTAAGCAATTAATTAATACTTTTCTAGACTGGGCTGTCTGGCAACTATACTCAGCAGTACTGTCATCTACAGACTACTTTTTTATTCACAAGATATCAAATGCAGTATTGTTAAATACTGTGCTGAAAATAAAAGACATTAGGTTAAATTTCAATAAATTCTTGTGGAGCACCCATTATGTGGACGGTCCTGTCCTCAAACTGAAAAGGAAATGGCTTATAATGACATATTTGGCCGGGCATGGTGGCACACGCATGTAATCCCAGCTACTCAGAAGGCTGAGACACGAGAATCGCTTGAACCTGGGAGGTGGAGGTTGCAGTGAGCTGAGATTGCGCCACTGCACTCCAGCCTGGGTGACAGAGTGAGATCCTGTCTCAGAAAACCAAAACCAAACACAACAACAACAAAAAATGACATATTCATTGTGAACTTTTAAAATTCATACTCATTAATTGTCATTAAATTTCCTTAAACCATTTTTCAATAAACTGTACTAGAGTTCGCTAGTAATCAACGTCAAGCTTACTGGGTAGTTGTTTCCAGAACCCGCCCTTTTTACCAAATGAAAAAAATTAAGACTTTCGCCTTTCTCACCATTTTCTGATAACGTATTCTGCATAATTTCTCATAGATGACCTACAGTGACTCTGACGCTAAATCTGCAAGTTCTTTTAACACCACGGAAATAATGTCTAAATGCTCAAGACAAAATCACTTATGGTGGTAGGTTTTCCCTCATTATTTCCTTCCACCTTAGTCATCAATTCCTTCTTATTCAGACCTGTTCTTGCATTTTCAGCTTTAAAATTATTCTTCCTGATGGAAAAGAAAGGGAAAGCAAATAATAATTGAGAAGATCCATTTTCTTTCTGTCGTCTATGAATCCTATACCATCTACCCCAAACACTGGCTCTACCTCTCCTTATTCTTTATACAACTTTTTAAACAGGAAGTCTTTGTTTTTTGTTTCAAGCATTTTGAAACAAAATTTTGCGATTTTTAGTACACTATGGCTTTTAAGACTTAAGATGGAAAAATAATTCAATGCAGATGATATTAATTATTGTTCCTATTTTTCTAATATATACTCATTCTTGGTTAGAGGCTGCTCTGCTATCCTTTGTGAATATACTAAGAGTCAATGTCAAACTTACTGAGCAGCTATTTCCAAAAATGGCCCTTTTTCCCCAAATGAAAAAAATCAAGACATTATTTTAATACCTGGGTTCATCTGAAAGTTTTCTATTTGGCTCTTTGGATTTCTTTAAATGGCACTTTCCTTCTTTTCATTGGTATAATTTATTGCTACAGTCAGAATTTCATTTATTACATGCTTTTCTCTTTCCAGTATCTACATATTCTCATTCAGAAAATCTCTAGTCTAATGATAACTATCAAAACATTTTGAAATTGGCAAATTGGCTTTCCAAGAGTATACAATGAGTATTTGTGGGTTTTGGGGGTTTCTTTTGCTTTTTTTGGTTGTTTTTTTTTTGGAGACAGAGTTTCGCTCTTGTTGCCCAGGCTGGAGTGCGATGGCGCAATCTCGGCTCACTGCAACCTCTGCCTCCCGGGTTCGAGTAATTCTCCTGCCTCAGGCTTTCAAGTAGCTGGGATCACAGACGAGCACCACCATCCTGGCTAATTTTGTATTTTTAATAGAGACAGGGTTACACCATGTTGGCCAGGTTGACCTCAGGTGATCCACCCGTCTCGGCCTCCCAAAGTGCTGGGATTACAGGCGTGAGCCACCGCACCCGGCCTACAATACATATTTGGATGCACCTAATAATCACTTACTATGAATTTAAAAACTGCACGGTTACCATCCCCCAAAATTCCTGAACACTTTTACATTCCAAGGCAATTAAGACCAAAATAAAGAAGATAGTACTTTCCTCCATTAATTCCCCTACCATGTATGATAGAAATTTCTATCTATAACAATATTCTATCTTATACCAATAAATTATATTAATATTTGGCTAATTTAACTGTTCTTCCTTTCTTTCACGTGTCTGAACCTTGTTTTCCTAATATAACTTAAGCTTAGTGAAAGCAAAAAACTACAGAGTATTACTCTGTCTTTCATGGTATAGAGTATGATGCTGGCCATACAAAAAAAACACTCCACTTTCCAACTGTATACCCTTTTGTTTTGTTTTGTTTTTTTGAGACAGAATCTCGCTCTGTTGACCAGGCTGGAGTGCAGTGGTGTGATCTTGGCACATTGCAGTCTCTGCCTCCTGGGTTCAAGTGATTCTCGTGCTTCAGCCTCCGGAGTAGCTGGGACTACAATCATGTGCCACCAAGCTCAGCTAATTTTTATATTTTCAGTAGCTACGGGGTTTTGCCAGGATGGCCAGGCGGGTCTCAAACTCCTGGCCTCAAGGGATCCGCCCACTTTGGCGTCCCAAAGTGCTAGGATTACAGACGTGAGCCACCACACCCAGCCCCTTTCTTTTGAAACAGGGTCTCACTCTGTTGCCCAGGCTGGACTGCAGTGGTGCAATCGTGGCTCACTGCAGCCTCTACCTGCCAGGCTCCAGCAATCTTCCCATCTCAGCCTCCAAATATCTGGGACTCAAGCATGCACCATATCAGACTTTTTTTTTTTTTTTTTAATTGTAGAGACAAGGTCTCACTATGTTGCCCAGGCTCGTCTCGAAATCCTAGGCTCAAGCAACCCTCCCACCTTGGCCATCCAAAGTGTTGAGATTACAGGCATAAGCTGTTATGCCCAGCTCATTATATACCTTTCATTACAAATAAACAGTGGTCATTAATTAAGTGATCCAAATAAACATCAGCACAACCCCCTAACCCCGCCATTAAGCCAAGGTTAAACATGAGCAAGAGATCCTACTAAAGCAATGCAAGGAAGTCTTCTGTGTTAGTTTAGTTGAAAAGCAACCAATAGAGCCAGGCGCAGTGGCTCACACCTGTAATCCCAGCACTTTGGGAGGCCGAGGTGGGTGGATCACCTGAGGTCAGGAGTTCGAGACCAGCCTGACCAACAAGGTGAAACTCCATCTCTACTAAAAATACAAAAATTAGCTGGGCATGGTGGCAGGTACCTGTAGTCCCAGCTACTCGGGAGGCTGAGACAGGAGAATTGCTTGAACCCGGGAGGCGGAGGTTGCAGTGAACCGTGATCGTGCCACTGCTCTCCAGCCTGGGCAACGGAACAAGACTCCATCTCAAAAAAAAAAAAAAAAAAAGAAAAGCAACCAATATAAAAACCAACCTGTAAAAGAGGTTAGCCTCAACTCTCAGGGATGTATCAAATATTTCAAAATAATTTTTGAGCCAATAACTTGGTTCCAGGCTAACAAGTTTTTTTTTTTTTTTTCTAGTTATCTACATACCTTATGACATCGTGTATGGCAAGGCACTTTAAGGTCAGAACTACAGATGTCAAACTAGTTCTCTTAATTTCAGGGATCACATGGTCAGGCATACACTGGTTCCAAAAATCTTTACTATAGATCCGAAAGCATTTTCCTGAAGAAGTCCTGCCAGCTCGGCCACTTCGCTGTAATGCCTCACTCCTACAAAAGGAAAAAAACCCAAAAATTCCCCAAAATGTTCTGTGGGTTTCTCAGGTAATTTACTTTGTCTCCCCAAAACAGCTAGAAATTACCTAATCAGTTGTTCTTTGAATAAAAAGATTTGACATAGAGACTTACTTTGAAATTGGAACCACCTCCAGGATGTCCAACCCTAATCTGGGGTTGTGGTTTAACTGCTTCACAAAGCCACCATCTACCACATATCTAAGAAGAATCAAAGCAAGTTAAGTTTCTGGAAAATAAAAGAAGACTTGTTAATTTTTAACCACTTTGGTTTCTCCTTTTCTAGCAAACTAGCAGGTACACAATGCCTTTTATGTTAAGTGTAAAACTTGAAAGTCAAGAAATTGGAACCCTCGTATGTTGTTGGTGGGAATGTAAAATGGTTCAGCCGAGGTGGAAAATTGTTCGGAGGTCCTCAAAAAGTTAAACACAAAATTACCATATGATCCAGCAATTCCATTTCTAAGTGTACACCAAAAAGAACTGAGAACAAGTACTCAAACAAATACTTACAGACCAATGTTCATATCAGCACTATGAATCACAGCCATAAGGTAAAAACAACCTAAATGTCCATTAACCATTAATGGAAGAAGGGATGAACAAATTGCTTTGCATATATGTATGTAGTATATATACACACGCATATATACACACACAATGGCATATATATATATATATACACACACACACACTTTGCAATATTATTCAGCCACAAAAAAGAATGAAGTACTGATACATGCTACAATGTGGACGAACCTCAAAAATATTATGCTAAGTGAAAGAAAGCAAACACAGAAGGCCACATATTATATGATTCTATTTGTATGAAATATCCAGAATAGAAAATACATACTGCTTCCTGCTGACACATCTAAAGAATTTTTAAAAAAAGAAAATACGTACAAACAAAAAGTAAGACTGGTAGTTGCCAAGGGCTGGGGTCGAGAGGGGAATGTGGAGTACCTGCTTAATGGGTATGCGGTTTTATTTAGAGGTGTTGAAATATTTTAGAACTAAGCAGAAGCAGTGGTTGCACAATACTGTAAATGTACTAAGTACTACTTAATTTTTCATTTTAAATAATTAATTTTATGTGAATTTTGCCTCAATAAAAAAATACACAAACTTGAAAGTCAGCTTCAGACCATTTAAACAGATTCAGAATCTAATTTCAACTAGCCCTTAACATGCCATTCTAAGGCAATTAAATGGTGAACAAGTCAGGTAAGGAACCAAAGTAGGATAGCAGTAACAAGACAACATTCTGAAACATACTATTTAATGGCTTTTGCCTGTGCAGGAAACAGAAAATTACAGAGGTTAATTTACCCAGGAGAGCACTCCCTTAATCCCTTAGTGAAACCATTATTTTTAAAGTAACGAAGAAAAGCAGAGGAAATTAGACTTCCTCTCAGACCTGGGTGATCATTTTACCCAGAAGAAACACACAGGATCTTTGAGATTCAGGTTCAGCCTTCCTGAGACAGACAATCAGACTTAGCTAAAGAAATAAAATATATTGGGTAAATGATAAATAACCCAGTCTTAAAGAACTTTGCATTAGTTGTCAGTCCAGACTTAAAATTTCTTAGTGTTTCCTTACTAAATTTACCCAAAAATTTGATAGCACTATTTACTACATCCAGAAAAGATAAGGGACCTGAATCATAGTTAATTTTCACAAAAAGGTAAAAAGTCAGAGACAATACATCCAGATAAACATTGGATATACAAACTAACTCTACCGAGTGAGGCTGCAAGGTAGAAGGAAATATCAAATCATCTAAGGTATATGCTTATAATGGGAGTACAGAAAAATAGGTTTGGCTTCCTATTTAGTGAAACCCATGAAGCATTATACATAATCTTAAATTTGAAAAGAAGCTTCAAGTTGCCAAGTAGTTAAAAACTGTGAACAGCCAAGTACGGTGACACATGCCTGTGGTCCCAGCTACCCAGGAGACTGAGGCGGGAGGATTGGTTGATCTCCATACAAGGCTGTAGTGTGCTATGACTGCACGCCTGTGAATAGTCACTATACTCCAGCCTCAGCAACATAATGAGACCCTGTCTCTAAAAAAAAAAAAAAAGTGTGAATAGGAATATAGTATGTACCTCCTACTCCATTTCCTGCTCAAAGCAATCAATAATTACAAAACAAAATAGGTGATTACACGTTAAGAACATCAAAAAGTAGGAGAGAAGGGAATTAGTGGAGGGCACAGAAAAGCAAACTCAGTAATGTTTAGCTAATGTTTAGTAACGATAGGCTTCCTTGACTTTAAGAGAAAGTTCAAAAGTTTTACCTGATTCCATCTATTGTCAAAGACGTTGCAGAAATATTGGTGGATATGACACATTTTCTAATTCCAGGTGGCGGTGGCAAAAATATCCTCCTCTGTTGATCTAAAGTATATATAAAAAGAAAATACCAATTTACAACATGCATGTGTCAAACTCAAGTTTTGAAGAACTCAATTTTTCATTACAAGTCATGTTTCTAGGCCGGGCGTGGTGGCTCACGCCTGTAATCCCAGCACCTTGGGAGGCTGAGGCGGGAGGATCACAAGGTCAGGATATCGAGACCATCCTGGCTAACATGGTGAGACCTTGTCTCTAAGAAAAATACAAAAAATTAGCAGGGCGTGGGGGCGTGCGCCTGTAGTCCCAGCTACTCGGGAGGCTGAGGCAGGAGAATTGCTTGAATCTGGGAGGCAGAGGTTGCAGTGAGCCAAGATCACGCCACTGCACTCCAGCCTGGGCGACAGAGCGAGACTCCATCTCAAAAAAACAAAAAAAAAAAACAGAGGCAAGAGAAAATCCAGAACATTATTTTCAATGTAGCAGTAAGAAAGAATGAAATTATTTACTCTGTATAGAAAAATATATGTCTATGTACATATTTAGTTAATGATTAATAACAAACCAAACATAATGGGTTTTTATCAGTTTCAATGTAAATTATAAAAGCATCGGTGAACCAAATCTTGAGAAAACAATGAGAACCTTAAACAATGATCCTAAGAATTTCCCTGAAGATGACAAAATCTAAAATAGATATCTATGCTTCAATAGAGAGTAAGAAGCTAATATCATCATAAAAAAGATTTCCAAAATAGCACATCTATGTTCTTTACTGACACATATATTCCAAAACTTTGTTAATATAGGGATAAGAATCACCCAATCAACAAAAGCTGTTAATACACATACATGTAAAATATAAAAACATTCAAATGCTAATTCCAACTCCAAATAGGAGGCTAAGGTTAATTTCCCTTTAATTTTACAAGTTAAATTCCATAATAAAAGTTTCATAAAACAAATTCTAAACCTCATTCAACAATATTTACTATAACCAAAATGTCAAATCAAGAGTTTGCATTTGCTCTTGGAATTCACCAAAGAACAGGATCATTCTTGAAAAGCAGACTAAGGCATGGCTACTTTAAAAGGAAAATGATCCACAGCCAGGCATGGTGGCTCACATCTGTAATCCCAGCAATTCTGGAGGCCAAGGCAGGCAGATGACCTGAGGTCAGGAGTTTGAAACCAGCCTGGCCAACATGGCAAAATCCCATCTCTGCTAAACAAAACAAAACAAAACAAAACAAAACTTAGCCAGGTGTGGTGGCAAGCGCCTGCAATCCCAGCTACTTGGGAGGCTGAGGAAGGAGAATCGCTTGAACCCAGGAGGTGGCGGTTGCAGTGGGCTGAGATTGCGCCACTGCACTACAGCCTGGGTGACAAGAACGAGACTCCGTCACAAAAAAAAAAAAAGAAAACAATCCACTGTGTTTAGACTTAGATATAACTGGATATACACAATTTCTAAAAATTCTGTGGCAATGGCAAATTAGGTTTGACTTACAGTAATACCAGCAAGAAACTACTGTCCTCATTTCAAAGAATTCTCACCAATAGTTTTGTTTTGCTGGGAGAACAATACTCTAAACGATAATAAGGGGGATATCCACGACTCTCAAAAAAGTGAATGTAAAAAGACTTCAGGCAAAAATCACTACTCTCAAGGAATGCTGGTTCTCACTGATTTGTTTCATGATCTGGATGTGGGTTACAAAGGTGAGACTGGTTTGTGAAACTTACCTAAGCACTTAAGATCTGACTGCTTTTCTGTAAACATGATTATTCAATAAAAAGTTTTTTTAAAAAATCAAATTTTCTATTCTAATGAGAAATTACCTGTTGTCATTGATCCATAACATGGCAATATTAACAAGCCATCGAGGGTGGTATCTTGAACATCATAATCATAATCAACAGACTCTGCCATCTGAAAAAGTAACTCACAACTTTTTTCGATTTCAAACTGGCCTAAAATGGGAAGAAAAAAATAACTTCAGCAACTGAACAGAAAAATTAATTTAAAAATAAAGAAAATGTCAAAATTAAAATTAATTTTGCCTAAAAGTTATTGTAAATCTCTCATTTAATGTAAAGGAGATGAACACATAAGCTGTACCATATTTCAACAATAAAATTCGAAGTAGAAGAAACATCAGTTTCTAAGAAACTTAAATCTCTAAAGGAATAAAAATATTTATCATCGTCAAGCTTTTCACCCTGTATTTGAGAAGACTCACCAAATTGTTAACAAAGGAGAAAAGCTAGTCCAGGTGCTATTGCATTTGGTTAAATTTCAAAATACTTAAGTAATCTCCAAAAAGGCAAAGATTGTGACAATCCCTCACTTCTGACATTAGTACAAGGCAGAGGAAAAAGGTAAACAAGGAAACTACTAATTCCTATTAGGAGGGTGCTGCTACTTGAAAAGTTATGCCACTAGTTTGGGATTTAACTATTTTATTTTTGATCTCCAAAAATGCCACATGCTTGTCTACGACACATAGATTCTACACCTTATGTGTTGTTACCACACAGTACAATGCCACCACCCAAAGAAGAACCTGGTGAAATGTCCTTTGAAATAATGGAATTAACTCAGGTCTGTTTAGTCAGGTTACATTTCTATCTAAGACAGACCAACAAAAACAATATTTCACTATTTAATTTCTTTCTATTAAAAGGTCAGTGTGTTTTACATATATTTACTAATGAGCCTGATGTCTTTGACATTTGACATATATGTGTGTGTATATATACATATACACTATTACGTCTTTGACATATACTACTATGTCTTTGACATAAAATATATATACATACTATTATGTCTTTGACATAAACATATGTCTTTGACATAAATATATATAATCCTCTTTGGCAGCTAGCTTACAATTTTTATCTATCTTTTACCTAAAATTATTCAGATAATCAGAAAAGGCTAGGGCAACACTTGAGAAGGGCACAGAATTCCCAACAGAGGTAGCACTCTATCTGGGTGCCACATTCCTTACTTACAAATACTTAAGTTTTTTAACTTGATACTGAATGCTCACCAGTCAGAAAAACCAAAATGTCTCCAGCCATTTCATTCAAATGGATATCCATGGTGACTTTCACAATCTAAAGCAAGAAATGCAGGCATAATATGCTAGTGGAAATACAGTCATTCCCTTACCACCACTTCCCTTGCCCCACAGAAAAATTAAATTTGATTCTTAAAAGTTCTAGGACCTGTGAGGACTGTCATTAAAATAGTAGTGAACAAATGAATTATCAAACCACCCAATTAGTAAGAATCATAGATATTTTAAAAAGACATTAAATGAATGCCAAGTAATACCGCTTGAATATACGCAGTATTTTCTCTGTCTCGTGGACCAATCAAATTGCAGAATTTTTCTCTGACTGGATAAAGTCTTCCAGGTATATCAAATATTGGACAATTTCCAAAGAATGCAGAGAGCTTGGCTAATTCCATAGTTGCTGACATTACCACCACTTTTAAATGCTCCTTCCTATTAGGAGACTTCTCCTGAAATAGCTTCTTCAATAAACCAAATAAGATATCCTGAAAGAAAAGTAAATTTCTAGTAAGTCACAAGTACACTTAACAGCCAAACTATTTTAAATACACTGCTGTTCTAACCAAGGAATTCCTATTTTAATACATTAAAATATAAGTAGGAGCCAGGTGCGGTGGCTCACACCTGTAATCCCAGCACTTTGGGAGGCCAAGGTCGGAGGCGAAGAGGTCGAGACCTGCCAGGGAAACAAAACGAAGACACTGTCTCTACAAAAAATATTCTTAAAAATTAGCCAGACATGGTGATGCACATCTGCAGTACCAGCAACTCAGGAGGTTGAGATGGGAGGATCACTTGAGCCCAGGAGTTCAAGGGTGCAGTGAGCTATGATCGTGCCACTGCTCTCCAGCCTGGGTGATGGAGCAAGACTCCATCTCTCAAAAATTAAATTAAATTAAAAAGTAAGAGGAGGCAATTCTCTACACAATAAAAAGCTACCCAAACAAACTACTTGCTAATAAAAAAAATAATAATAAAATACTCACTGTAGTTAGAGTTCTTTCATGGGCTTCATCCAAAATAATGACACTGAATTTGGTAAGATTTGGGTCTCCCAGAATATGTTTCAGTAAACATCCATCAGTCATATATTTGATTGCTGTCTCCTAATGTTCAAACAGCAGTGTCACAGGAATTCACCACTATTTTCCCAACTAAATTTTTCCTCAAGAGGTACAAACATTAAGTGATCAAACCACTCTGACTAAACAAAAGGGTACATAAAAATAGTCTAACTTATGTATACAAAATGATGGTAAGTTACAAAACATGCTGTCTATACAGAAAAAGGGACAAATAACTCACTTGGGTATTCTTGGACAAAGCAACAAAAATCACCAATAAGGAAATACAATAAAGTCAGAGGAAAGTGGCAAGATGATGCAATGGCATTGGGTAAGCAAGTTGTGGGAAACAACAGTGAAATGAGATTTATCTTTCTGACTCAGCCCCTATTTTAGAGGATTCGGGGGAAATGAGAAAATGGTAGGTGCATACTTTCCACCCACTCTCTCCTCTTCTCTATTAAAAAATGTGTTACTTAGGTCAGACACGGTAGCTCACGCCTGTAATCCCAGCACTTTGGGTTGCTGGGGTGGGCGGATCACTTGAGTCCAGGAGTTCGAGACCAGCGTGGACAACATAGCAAAACCACATCTCTAATAAACATATAAAAATTAGCCAGGTGTGGTGGCTCACGCCTGTAGTCCCAGCTACTTGGGAGGCTGAGACGGGAGGACTGCTTGAGCCTGAGAGGCGGAGATTGCAGTGAGCTGAGATCACGCCATTGCACTCCAGCCTGGGTGACTTAGTAAGACACTATCTCCAAATAAAAATGTGTTACTCAACAAGCATTAAAACAGGGTGAGAAAAAGGTCCAAAGGGTAGGAATAACAGCAACGACATCCATAAAACAAGGGAAGGAAGAAAGAAAAAACAGTGACCACTAGGAAGGCAAAAAGATAGTATTTTGGGGAGTCATCTTGTGCCACATTTGATGGCCATTCCCATTAGGGAACATATGTAAACCAGGGATCATTTTGTAGCTGGACAGGATTAAGAAATCCACAGGGAATGTAAATTATAATATTCACTATTAAAAAGAAAATTTTAAATTTGTTGGTGCCATGAATATAGAAGATGCTTTAACACTTGCTGATTTTGTTAATTGGCTGATTTTGTTAATTCAGCTTTCCATTGACTTCAAGAATACAAACACACAAAATAAATCAACCTGAAAACATGCTCAGTGAAATAAGAGTGACACGAAGTACAAAATATTGTGTGATTCCACTAGAATGAGGTACCCGGAGTAGGCAAATTTGTAGAGACAGAAAGTAGAAGAGAAGATACAGCAGGGCGCGGTGGTTTACCCTGTAATCCCAGCACTTTGGGAGGCCGAGGCAGGCAGATCACAAGGTCAGGAATTTGAGACCAACCCCATCTCTACTAAAAATACAAAAAATTAGCTGGGCGTGGTGGCAGGAGCCTGTAATCCCAGCTACTTGGGAGGCTGAGGCAGGAGAATCACTAGAACCTGGGAGGCAGAGGTTGCAGGGAGTGGAGGTCGCGCCACTGCACTCCAGCCCGGGCAACGGTGTGAGACTTCGTCTCAAAAAAAAAAAAGAAGTTACCAGAGGCTAGGGGGAGGGAGAAATGGGGGTTTTAATCTATAAGAGTTTCTGTTTGGGATGATAAAAAAAGTTCTGAAAGTAGGAATGGTGATGGTTACCCAACATTGTGAACACACTTTTTTTTTTTTGAGGTGGAGTTTTGCTCTTGTTGCCCAGGCTGGAGTGCAGCTGCGCGATCTCAGCTCACCGCAACCTCCGCCTCCCGGGTTCAAGCCATTTTCCTGCCTCAGCCTCCTGAGTAGCTGGGATTACAGGCATGCACCACCATGCCCAGCTAATTTTGTATTTTTAAAAGAGACAGGGTTTCTCCATGTTGGTCAGGCTGGTCTCGAACTCCTGACCTCAGGTGATCCACCTGCCTCGGCCTCCCAAAGTGATGGGATTACAGACGTGAGCCATCAAGCCCAGCCCATTGTCAACATACTTAATGGTACTGAATTGTATACCAAAATAGTAAAATGGTCAAGTTATATATATTTTACTACAATAAAACATTTTAAAAACCTACATGTCAAGAATCCTTACAGTTAAAAAACATAAATAAGAGAATCCTAAGAAAATAAACTGTCATTTATAAACTAAGGAAGGAGAAAATGGGATGAATATCAGACACTTGAGAGCTAAAGCATTAACAATGAACAACAAAAATAAATTCTTTAAAATATATATTGAATTTTGAAGTTAAAAATCTTTCAGAACTCTCTCCACTCTTTCTGTTAAGTTTATAACATTAGCTGGGCATGGTGGCATGCTCCTGTAGTCCCAGCTACCCAAGGGGCTGAGGTAGGAGATCACTTGAGCCCAGAAGGTAGAGGCTACAGAGAGCCATGATTGCGCCACGCACTCCAGGCTGGGCGACAGAGCAAGACCCTGTCCCATAAAAGAAAAGAAACAAATACCAACAAGACTTTTGTACCTTAGAACTGCAATCATCAAAACGAACTTGGTATCCTACTTTGGATCCCAAAGTGCATTTCATTTCTTCAGCTACTCTCTGAGCAACTGATATAGCAGCTACTTTTCGTGGTTGAGTTACACCAATCATACCATGTTGTGAAAACCCTATCAAAACCAGAGATAAAGAAACACAACAATGTTAGCAATTGTCTTCCTATTAGAGCTAAATTGTTTTTGGCCAATCAATACAAAACTGCTTGAATGTTTCCAAAAGAATATCTCGCAAATTAAAAACACACTGCTATGTTTGCATCATGGAAATTTAAATATTAATTTAAAATAATACATATTAATAACCACGCAAAAATAAATATGTATATTTTATATATATATTATATATATATATATATTTAGACAGAGTTTTGCTCTTGTTGCCTAGGCTGTAGTGCAATGGCGCAATCTCGGCTCACCACAACCTCTGCGTCCCGGGTTCAAGCAATTCTCCTGCCTCAGCCTCCCGAGTAGCTGGGATAACAGGCATGTGCCACCATGCCGGGCTAATTTTGTATTTTAGCAGAGATGGGTTTTCTCCCTGTTGGTCAGGCTGGTCTTGTACTCCCAACCTCAGGTGATCCACTTGCCTCTGCCTCCCAAAGTACTGGGATTATAGGCATGAGACACCACGCCCAGCCAAAAAAAAAAAAAAAAAAAAAAGAAAGAAAAAATTATATATATATATATATATCTATATATATATATATATAGATATATATATATTTTTTTCTTTTTTGAGACGGAGTATTGCTCTGTTGCCCAGGCTGGAATGCAGTGGCGCGATCTTGGCTCACTGCAACTTTCACTTCCTGGGTTCAAGCGATTCTCCTGCCTCAGCCACCTGAGCAGCTGGGATTACAGGCGCTTGCCACCAGGCCCAGCTAATTTTTTTGTAAAAAATATATTTTTTAAATTAGAATTCAGGCTTTGTCTGTTTTTTTCTGTCTAAAAATCTACTCTAAAGGTAAGCCAAGAATTTTGAAACATAAGAATTCATAAAATTCCACATACTTCCCAAAATAAATTTACTTTTGCCACAAGAGTAAAACTGGATTTATTTATTTATTTATTTATTTATTTTTGAGATAGAGTCTTGCTCTGTTGCCCAGGCGGGAGTGCAGTGGCACAATCTCGGCTCACTGCAACCTCTACCTCCTGGGTTCAAGCAATTCTCCTGCCTCAGCCGCCTGAGTAACTGGGATTACAGGTGCGCGCCACCACACCCAGCTAATTTTGTATTTTTAGTAGAGATGGGGTTTCACCATGTTGGCCAGGCTGGTCTCAAATTTCTGACCTCAAGTGATCCATCTGCCTCAGCCTCCCAATGTGCTGGGATCACAGGCATGAGCCACTGCACCCAGCCTAAAACTGGACTTAAATATGCCACCTTTCTGCTGGGAGCAGTGGTACACACCTGTAATCCCAGCTACTCAGCAGCCTGGCTACTCAGAAGGTTGAGGTAGGAGGATTGCTTGAACTCAGGAGTTTGAGATCAGCCTGGGCGACATAGTAAGATCTCATCTCAAAAAAATAAATAAATATCTATATCTATATCTATATATATATATGCACCTTCCATATACCATTTTAATATATTTGGGAATGGAGCTGCATCTTAAAATCGATGGCGCATTTCCATTCTTACTAATACAGTAGTCCCTCTTTACCTTTGGTTTTGCTTTCCAATTTTTCAGTTACCTACAGTCAATGGAGGTCCAAAAATGCTACAGTACTTTGAGAGACAGAGAGAGACCACATTTACAAAAGTTTTACTACAGTATATTGTCATAACTGCTCTATTTTATTGTTGTTGTTGTTAACTTCTTACTATGCCTAATTTATAAACTAAACTTTATCATAGGTATGTATGTATGTATAGGAAAACACATAGTATATGCAGGGTTTGGTATTATTGGCAGTTTCAGGCATTGAGTGGTCTTAGAAGGCATCTCCCAAGGATAAGAAGGGATTACTGCATATAAAATAGTGATATATCTTAATAGATGGCACCTTAGATTGAAGCATTAGAATAATACATTTGTTATTTTTTAAGGCAAATCATATCCAATATAATACTGCTCTTTACAAACCTTATGACAGAAAGTTCTGTCATACTGAAAGACACTTGTCAAAAAACAAAATTACAACAAATTTATTTTATTTTTGTTTATTTTTTTTGACACAGAGTCTCACTCTGTCGCCCAGACTGGAGTGCAACAGCACGGTCTCAGCTCACTGCAACCTCTGCCTCCTGGGTTCAAGCGATTCTCCCGCCTCAGCCTCCCAAGTAGCTGGGATTATAGGTGCCCACCGCCACGCCTAATTTTTGTATTTTTAGTATAGACGGGTTTCACCATGTTGGCCAGGCTGGTCTCGAACTGCTGACCTCATGATCCACCTGCCTTGGCCTCCCAAAGTGCTGGGATTACAGGCTTGAGCCACCGCGCCCGGCCTAAAAATTTTTTTTTTTTTTTGGAGACGGAGTCTCACTCTGTCTCCCAGGCTGGAGTACAGTGGCACGATCTCGGCTCACTGCAAGCTCCGCCTCCCAGATTCATGCCATTCTCCTGCCTCAGCCTCCCGAGTAGCTGGGACTACAAGCGCCCACCACCACGCCTGGCGAATTTTTTTTTTTTTTTCTATTTTCAGTAGAGACAGGGTTTCACTGTGTTAGCCATGATGGTCCCAATCTCCTGACCTCATGATCCGCCCACCTCGGGCTCCCAAAGTGCTGGGATTACAGGCGTGAGCCACTGTGCCCAGCCAAAACTTTTTAATTGGCTTTTGTGATTCTAATTCTGGAATCACATCAACCCATCGTCTCATAAAATAGAATCAGTGTTCCAATGAGCTGAGCAGAGGAGGCTGATTCTATAGACAGAAAAGGGCTGAGGAAAGCAGAAACAGAAAACAAAAAGCAGATTGCTCATTTCAAAGTTACTTTTCTTGTCAAAGTTAAAGCAGAGGAAACTTCTTGATGCTCCTAAAACTGGTCTGTTTGGGGATTTGGCTATTATCTCTTTCTCCTGATTTCTCAGTAGATGAAAAATTTAGTTTGTAGACTTGGTGGTGTGGAACTTCAGTATGAGTAACTCCATTTTGGTTTGGTCTGTTGGGTCTAGTGCGGGGGATCAGTCCAAACCAAAGGCCTCCTATTAACTTTACTTAACGTATTTTAAAGGTAATTTGTTAGTTGGCTTGCGCTGGCAAAGCCAGGGGATAAATATTTACCTGATAATGCTCTAGAGAAAGAACCAAGAAGTACTAATGGCAGCAACAGATATCACATATCTCTTACCCCTCAAAATTATTTCAGTATCCAATGGTTAATAGTCTACTGCTAGACAACTTTATTCTATAAAATGGAAGTAATATCTAGATGTAATTCTATTTGAGATTATTATGGTAATTAAAAATGGGAAAATTTGCCATCCCAACTAATTCTTGAACCTGAAATAGACCATAAAGAAGCAAAGGAGACATAGGGGAAGGGGGTGTGCCAAGAGAAGCGGGACTATAAAAGCAAATACTGGGCAATCATGGAGTACAGAAGTCCTACTGGCCTTTAAAAAGAGGATATTTTAAAAATATTTCCAATTATTACAACAGAAAAAAATCACCTGCTTCATATAGATATTTTGGGAGTTGAGTTGTTTTACCACTTCCTGTATTTCCAGTAACAATAAGGAATGAATTGTCCCTCACAGCTTGAATAATCTTTTTTCTTTGTTTCTGAATAGGAAAAGTTGGAGTAGTTCCTCCCTCCTGGGACGTACATCCTTTCTCTTCTGTAATAACAGAAAAACAAGTCAATTAAAAGACTTGTAAAGATATCTCTGACTCAATTTCTCAGGACTAAAACCAGAAAGGCAATAGAATTTTAGGGCTGGAAGGGATCATCCATGACTTCTCAGTTAAATCGCTCATGTAAGTGAGCGTTAATGAGCGCAATTTGTAAGTGAGGGTTAATGAGCCCAGAACAACTTTTTGGTGAAATCCAGCAACTTGAGCATTTGTTCACGCATAACTCAAAGTACTTTTCAAAGCAAGTATAGCTCAAGGCAACGTATACACATGCATACTTACGCAGAAGCACAAAACTCAATTTTATTTAACAATAGACCAAAAACTGGAACACAGCAGAAAATTCTCAGCTGGATTAGAAGCCACCTGTGTTTGCTTCTGATTCATGGTTCAAGTTAGGTCCCTGTTCAGAGCGACTGATATCCCAGAAGGCCAAGTGGTGGGTAACCATGGAAACTGGCTCCTGGAAACTGGCTCCCTTCATACTGTACCCAAAGGCAGGCTGGCGGCCCGACGAAGGGTGGGGGGGATGAACGGGTAGAGAACAAAGGGTTTATGAGCCTGTTTAAGAACAGAATGCATTTCGGGCGTTGGGGTTCACTTTTTCGCCCCCCAGTAAGGTTTTCGCCTAACTTGGAACTGGGACCGCCCCCCTCTAAGGCAAAGTGCTCATTGGACGCAAAGTTCGCCTCGGGCTTGGAAAGCCAGGAGAACGCCACGGCTTCCTCACTACTCTTCTCAGCCTGCCAAAGGCGTACTTTCATCCCCCCACCAAAACGCCCACGCCGTAACTCCCGCTGGCTTCCGTACCGTCCCGCGGACCGCACCTCTATCGGCGATGCAAACAGCCGAGAGCCGCTCTTCCTGGAGGTCTCTTGACCGCTCACCCTCCTCCTGCCGCCTTGGCGCCCTGCCCGCGACTGCGGGAAACCGGGACATAGACCTGGCCCCGAGTGGAGGCGAGCACGTCCACCGATCTGAGGAGATGGGAGGGGAAAGACGAGGACGCGCCCTGATGACGTAGAGGTGTTTACTTCCGCGCGTGCGACTTGTAGCAAGGGGAGGGGGAGCTGCTCGATGACGGGGTACGGGGCGGCCGGACCTCGAGCCGAGGCTCCACCCCCAGGGATTTCCCGCCAACTGCCACGTGCGCTTCGCCTTGGGCGGCTGAGCCATACCTGAGGGCCCGAAGACCCCCTCTTGTTTCGCCTCTCCGGCGCCGAAGGTCGCGACGACACCTCTTTTCAACGCCACAGTGGTCTCTGCAGGCTATTCTGCCTTCACACACCTGACACGATGTAACCCTCTGCCCGGAGCTGGAACCATGATCCCAGAGTGCTGCGTTCCTCAACTAATTCTCACCTTTCCTAACCTGATATGACCTGTCCAAGGCACACAGCTACTGAGTTGTGGAGTCGAACTTTTAGTTATGTTATTATCAAAACTTGGGTCGCCAAGGCTGTTCATTTCCCTCATAGGACCCTGCATTTTAATTTATTTACATGTTTCCTCTTCTGCCCAGCTAGATTGTAAAGCCCCCCACAAGAGTCGGAATATTAAAACACTGCTACATCCAGGGCCCAGCACAGTGATTCAAGGTGGGCTGTCAATATTTGTTGACTTTGCTGGAATGGAGGAATGAATAATTGACTTCCTTAGGAATTAAGCTCATTTTTGATAGAGGTGCATTCCTTGGAAACCACAGTAGCTGAAAAGTTCAACAGATACACAGCATCTGAGGCAGGGCAACTTTTTCAGAAAAGGTACTTTAGGGGCAGGTCTTTCTGTTCTAGAGCCTGCCAATTTTTAAATTAGTGTCAACTGTAACAAAATCATTGCAATGTGAACAAGATTGTTTCTTGAACTCCTCAATTGTTCCTGCTGTTAGAATTAACCAACACTTAACTACCAAAGAAGACAACTCAAAACTGTCACTTCACCATCACCTAAAGACCCTCTTGTCTGACCAGGCTTCAAAAGATGTACCATAAGGTTGTTGGACCCCCAGATTTTTCTGTGCTCATTTGAAGTGAAGTCATGGCCATGCATGGTGGCTCATGCCTGTAATGCCAGCACCTTGGGAGGCCGGGACAGATGAATCACTTGAGATCAGGAGTTCGAGACCGGCCTGGCCAATATGGTGAAAACCCGTCTCTATTAAAAATAAAAAAATAAAAAAAATTAGCCGGGTGTGGTAGCACGCGCCTATAATCCCAGCTAATCGGGAGGCTGAGGCAGGAGAATCGCTTGAACCTAGGAGGCAGGGGTTGCAGTGAGCCAAGATCATGCCACTGCACTCCAGCCTGGGCAACAGAGCGAGATTCCACCTCAAAAAATAAAGTGAACTCATACCAACTGCTTTTAAATGGAACTGATCAACACTTCTTAAAATGCAAGCTCATCAGATTTTGAATGATACCAAATAAGTTGGAACTTTGTAACAACTTTATATCTCAAAACCTGGGTATGAGAGGAAGCAATCTGGTAAATAGGAGAACATTCCAGGTTTCTCTCTTTCATTAGGAGCATCTCCCAGCCTTCTGGATCATGTTAGGAATTCAAAATATTATAGAAACAGAAACCAAAATGGCAAACATACATTTGTGGTACAGGCAAGGTATTGGTAATCTCAGTATTTCAGTATAGGGCATCTCTATCACTGATATAATAAAGTCACTTTCTAAAAATCATCATTTCAGACCAATGATGATTACCACTTAGCTCATAGTAGTCAAATCTTTCCAATACAGTTGACCCTTGAACAATACTGGTTTGAACTTCGCAGGTCCACTTGTAGGCAGATTTTTTCTTCTGCACCTGCTAAGCTGGAGATAGCAAGATCAACCCTTTGTCTTCCTCCTCCTTCTCTTCAGCCTACTGAACAGGATGGAAACCTTTATGATGATCCACTTAAACTTAATGAATAGTAAATATATTTTCTCTTATGATTTTCTTAATGTTTTATTTTCTCTAGCTTGCTTTAAGAATACAGTATATAATACATATACAAAATACGTATTAATTAACTGTTTATGTTATTGGTAAGGCTTCCAGGCAATAGTTGGTATTAACAGTTAAGCTCTGGGGAGTCAAGTAATACAGATATTGGCCCAATGCAGTGGCTCACACCTGTAATCCTAGCACTTTGGGAGGCCAAGGTGGGCAGATTGCCTGAGTTCAGGAGTTCAAGACCAGCCTGGGCAACATGGCAAAACCCCATCTCTCCTAAAAATACAAAAAAATTAGCTGGATGTGGTGGTGCGTGCCTGTAGTCCTAGCTATTCGGGAGGCTGAGGCAGAAGAACCACTTGAACCTGGGAGGCGGAAGTTGGGGTGAGCCAAGATTGCACCACTGCACTCCAGCCTGGGTGACAGCGAGACTCTGTCTCCAAGAAAAAAAAAGAAAAGAGTTATATGCAGATTTTTACAGTGCAAAAGGCTCAGGCTCCTAACCCCACCTTGTTCAGGTTTCAACTGTAAATTATTTCCTCTATTTTTCACAAAAACTCATACAGTTAGGTTATTACTATCCCTAATTTTTGTGTTAGAAACTTGCCTGTGGTGACAAAACAAAGAACTAAGAGGGCCAAGATTCAAAGTCACACTAATAACCACTAAACTGCATTGGGAGATGGAAGTATTTAGATTTTGGTGCCAAAATAATGTATTTTCTTCCAATGTTTGTAACTCTAATAGAACTGACCCCATTCTTGTATGAGAACCACCTATTGAGAGTATAGAATATAAAACCTGCAAGCAGAGAATGAAGAAAAATAAAAGTGAAAAATTCAAGCGATGTTTAACATTGTTCATTTTATAACCAAGGACATTTAAAGCATGTTACCATGATAACCATGTGCTTGGGGCTATTCTAAATTAGAAGATCAACAATTATTTCCTACCCAGTGAGTTTACAAATTACGATGACAAACAAAACTCAAGTACGGAGTAAAAATAGAAAATAAATGGGTTGAATCTGGGAAGAAAGGTCAGTGTCCCTAACGACATTGAATCTATTTCTTATCTTTGGGTTACATTAAAAACCTGAGGCCAGGCCTGTAATCCCAGGACTTTGGGAGACTGAGGTGGCCAGATCACCTGAGGTTGAGAGTTTGAGACCAGCCTGGCCAACATGGTGAAATCCCATCTCTACTAAAAATACAAAAAATTAGCCTAGGGTGGTAGTAGCCACCTGTAATCCCAGCTACTTAGGAGGCTGATGGAGGAGAATCTCTTGAACCGGGGAGGTGGTGGTTGCAGTGAGCCAAGATCTCACCACTGCACTCCAGCCTGGACAACAGAGTGAGACTCTGTCTCAAAAAAAAAAAAAAAACTCCTGAAAGAACTGGTATTTAAAGAAGTGTGAGAAGTCTGAATTGCACCCTGCTGCTATTGCCTCATAAGCAGTCTTTCAAAATATTCCACAATCCAAGCAACCTGTTTCAGAGCATCCAAAAGAGACTCAACATTACAGATTTACAAAAATGGAATAGAATTTTAAAATCATCTTCAGGAAAGAAAGAAAAGTATAGGACCACTGTTGTGATGGTTAAAAGGAGTAAATAAAGCAAAAAAAAAAAGGAAAATTATCAAAGATATTATTACAGTCAGAACCAGAAAGTTTAAAATGCTAGAAAAATGGTGATATGTACAAACCTAATTAATAACAGAACCTAATTGTTCACAGAAGGAATGAGCAATGGTATTAAGCTACATGGATTTTTTAAAAGCTCATTAATTGGACCAAAACAAGACTTGTCTTGGTAAAGGGAAGCAGACAGAAGCCAGATTGTGAGTAAATGAGAATTCGCAAGCAAACTGAAAATGTACCTAATACACTTGGGGATGGCTGGTTAGAATCAACTAGGGTAAATGAAAGGGAGAGAAAAGAATAGCTGGAAAAAGATGCCGCTACTACAGTGTGTATGTGGTGATTAAGAGACGACTTGGTCAATGAAAGTATTGGGGTACAATTAGAAGATTTGTTTAGGAGAGTTGAAACTGATACTGATGAGGGAGAAATACCAAGTTCACATTTTGAGGAAAGATAAAGGACTGGAGGAGAGAGAACAAACTTTTAGCCCACATAGGTATTATAAACTTGCATTTGTGGTGGATTTGTATCCCAAAATGTGAATCCGATTGTTTCTCTGTATTTTCCTCACCTTTTTCTATCTCACTGGTAACCCATGGGCCTATCTTCCTGTTCAGCCCTCAACAAAGCAGAAACAAAAATCCAAAGACACTGCTGACATGAGGTCCCAAATCAGAGCCTTCTGTGCATGCTCAAATTACTGGTTACTTCCTCTCTCAGATGGATAAGGCTGGGCCTAGGCAGAGGGCAGAGAGTGGAGAGGATATAATGAGAAAGGAAAGACTGACAGAAGGGATAAACAGCCCTCTAGGGGGCAGGAGAAAGATCATATTTTGTAGAAAGTTCTAATGGGGCCAGATGTGGTGGTTCATGCCTGTAATCCCAACACGATGGGAGGCCAAGGCAGAAGGATTACTTGACACCAGGAGTTTGAGACCAGCCTGCGCAACATAGTGAGACCCCATCTCAAGACTCGTCTCTACAAAAAATACAAAAATTAGCCAGGCATGGAGGTGCATGCCTGTATTCCCAGCTACTTGGGAGGCTGAGGCAGGGGGATCACTTGAGCCCAGGAGGACAAGACTGCAGTGTGAGCCGTGATAGTGCCACTGCACACCAGCCTGGGTGACAGAGTGACACCCTGTTTTAGAAAAAAGAAAAGAAAGAAAAAAGAAAAAAAGAAAATTCTAATGGAAGGAATTCAAGGAGATAAACCATTCTCAAGTGTGGACCATTCCCTTCTCCATTAAAAAATCAGAAACAAACATCTATGACCAGTTTTTCATCTAGTAGTCCTGGATACATGTAGACCTTGAAAGAGAGAGGGGAACTTCATTCTAGAGAGAATGTAAACATGAAAGAAAACCTCATGCCCTAAACTAAATGGAACTAGACAAAAAATTTGGGAATTTTTCTGAGTCATGTATTGGTGGACTACATGCCACGGTTACATATTTTATTAATAAGCTTATAGTATATTAGCAACTTGGGGGTTTAGAGGAAAATAATTAGATGGTATGGCCATATCACAAAACAAGAGAAATATCTCACGTTCAGTCCAAAAGTAAAAAATAGCAGCCAGGTGCCATGGCTCACACCTGTAATCCCAGCACTTTAGGAGGCCCAGGCGGGCAGATCGCCTGAGGCCAGGAGTTCAAGACGAGCCTGACCGACATGGTAAAACCCCATCTCTACAAAAAAATACAAAAGTTAGCCAGCCGTGGTGGCGCTCGCCGGTGAGCTTACTCAGGAGGCTGAGGCATGAGAATCACTTGAACCCAGGAGGCAGAGGTTGCAGTGAGCCGAGATCATGCCACTGCACTCCAGCCTGGGCGACAGAGTGAGACTGTCTCAAAAAAAAAAAAAAAGTAAAAGATATCATCACACTTTCTTCTCTTTAAATGTCTAGATATTAAGATTTGAGTAGTTATCACAGAGCCAGTCACCAAATAGTCATTAAATCATTCATCAACAATATTGTTTGAGAGCTTAATAGAGATTGAGACACTGCTAGTTGTCAATGAAAATTGCGCTTTATATGTATGTATATAGTCTTTAATAAATGTGTAGAATTCCCGTTAATTTACTAGTAAAATGGGACCTCTTCCAAGTGAAAGCTCAATGTTTACTCTAGCTTCCTATTTATTCATTCCTGTGTTCATTCAGTAAATATTATAATGCACAATTCTTTTTTTTTTTTGAGACAAAGACTCACTCTTGTTACCCAGGCTGGAGTGCAATGGCATGATCTCAGCTCACTGCAATCTCCGCCTCCCAGGTTCAAGCAATTCTCCTGCCTCAACCTCCTGAGTAGCTGGGATTACAGGCGCTTGCCACCACGCCTGGCTAATTTTTTTATTTTGAGTAGAGACGGGGTTTCACCATGTTGGCCATGCTGGTCTCAAACTCCTGACCTCAGGTGATCTGCCTGCCTCGGCCTCCCAAAGTGCTGGGATTACAGGCATGAGCCACTGCGTCCAGCTAGAATGCACAATTCTTATATTCACCTTTTTTAATAGCCACGCAGAGGCATAAAATATGTGTAGGACATGGTTATTACCTTCAGTGAGATTACAAGTAATCAAGGAAATAAAATATTTAGAGGAGGAAAAACTAGCTAGAGTAATCAGTGAAGGCTTCTAGGAGTTAGTGACATTTGAACTGAGCTTTGAAAGTTGGGAAGATTCCAGTAAATGCTAGGGAAAGATTCTAGATAGAGTGCCTTTGACAAAGGCACAATAGAGTGATCAAGATATTATTAATTATGGATTATTGAGAAAGATGCAGTATTAGTGTTCTGACTATAGTCTCTGTAAATCTTTCAGTGACCTGAAGGTGGCAAGCTGGGTTTACTTGAGAAATTTCAGTATCAACATTATTTAAAAGAAAAATGAAACAGTACTATTTCTCTGAAAAAAATCTTTCATTGACATTTAACTCATAAAATCAAAAAGTGAAACAGATTGAAACATAAACATTTACTGCATGTCTTTAGTATGACTTACCTTAAGGCACATAGATTTTGTATTGCAAATTCTTTCCATTTTATTTATATTTATTTATTTATTTATTTATTTATTTATTTACTTTTGAGATGGAGTCTCACTCTGTCACCCAGGCTGGAATGCAGTGGTGAGATCTCGGCTAATTGCAACCTCTGCCTCCCAGGTTCAAGCAATTCTTCTGCCTCAGCCTCCCCAATAGCTGGGACTACAGGCGTACACCAACATGCCCAGCTAATTTTTGTATTTTTTGTGGAGACAGGGTTTTGTCATGTTGGCCAGGTTGGTCTGGAACTCTTGACCTCAAGTGATCTACCTGCCTCAGCCTCCCAAAGTGCTGAGATTACAGGTGTGAGCCACCACACCTGGCCTTATTTTAATATCTTAATTTTTATTGTCCTTATTGATTTCTCAGTTATGATACAATTTTTTCATAGGAAAAAAAGGAGCTTACATATTTAAGTATTGTAAGAATTAAAGAAAGAGGAAAGAAACATTAAAAGCGGCTCAACAGTCAAAGACAGGTTTATTTTAGAGAATAAACCTGAGAGGGGCTTTTGGCCGATTTCAGTCAGGGGCCCTCTCTTACAGACTAAGATTATTTAAGAGTTCAGGGCAAGAGAATTTATCACAGGCTTGGAATATTTCTGTGTCGGGGAGAAGTTTATTGCGGGGTTGGAATGTCTCTGGTTGGAGGGAAGGTTATCTTGGGGCTGACATCTCTCCAGTCGGGGAGGGGTTTATCTTATGGTTGGAAGGTTTCCGGTCAGAGATGTCATTTGCAGTTTATGGTCATGCTGACCTTAGCCATTAGGCTGATGCCTTTTGGATTAGGCAGTTTTTGATCAAGGGGAACTTTAGAATAGCAGTGCTTGTCCAAGATGGCAATGTTCCTGCTCTGTCAAGTATTACCATTAAAATCTGAGGAAAGATCAGCAGCGGTGGTTGGCACCTATAATCCCAGCACCACTTTGGGAGGCTGAGGCAGGTAGATCATCTGAGGTCAGGAGTTCCAAACCAGCCTGACCAATATGGTGAAACCCCGTCTTTACTAAAAAAATGCAAAAATTAGCCGTGCATGTGTCGCGCGCCTGTAATCCCGGCTATTCAGGAGGCTGAAGCATGAGAATCGCTTGAACCCCAGAGGCAGAGGTTGCAAAGCCCCGAGATCTCAGCACTGCACTCCAGCCGGGTGAAAGTGCGAGACTCCATCTCAAAAAAAAAAAATCTGTGAAAAGCATTGTGAGAAGGCTTTTGAGGGGGCGGTCAGGTTATTGGGGCATAATTTCCAAATGTTATAGTTTTAGTGTATACTTTTGTTACCCACACAATGGGTGGGTTTGATCACTTAGCCAGTGACAGTCCAATACCACAACCAAGGAAGATTTAACAAGGGGATTTTATTACTTACAATAAGTAAGGAGGATATCGGGGATAATTCCCCAAAGCAGTGTCTCCCTAAACAAAGGTGATAAAAAGGCTTTTATTAGGCAGGTTAGCTGAGTTATCATATGTAGAGGTGGAGTAGAGGCAGCTCAGGCCCAGTCTGCGATCACGCCTCTACATACAAATGGAGAATAGCTCCTTCCTGGGTGGATTTTTAGTATGCTAATGAGGAGAAATCTCCAAAGTTCATCTCCAACTCAGGCATCTCTGGATCCAACTGGTTTTTGTTTTGCTGTGGCTGGGTTTCTTCCTTGAACTTTTTTTTTTTTTTTTTTTTTGGAGATGGAGTCTCCCTCTGTCGCCCAGGCTGGAGTGCGGTGGGGCGATCTCAGCTCCCGGGTTCAAGCGATTCTCCTGCCTCAGCCACTTTAGTGGCTGGGATTACAGGCGTGCGCCACCATGCCCAGCTAATTTTTGTATTTTTAGTAGAGATGGGGTTTCACCATGTTGGCCAGGATGGGCTCGATCTCTTGACTTTGTGATCTGCCCGCCTTGGCCTCCCAAAGTGCTGGGATTACAGGCCTGAGCCACCGCGCCCGGTCCCTTGAACTTTTCTGAAACAATAAAAACTCCAGCAGTTACAACTGGGTGCTTTTTCTTTATCTTTATCTTTTTTTTTTTTTTTTTTTTTTTGAGACGGAGTCTCGCTGTGTCGCCCAGGCTGGAGTGCTGTGGCCCGATCTCTGCTCACTGCAAGCTCCGCCTCCCGGGTTCACACCATTCTCCTGCCTCAGCCTCCCGAGTAGCTGGGACTACAGGCGCCCGCCGCCACGCCTGGCTAATTTTTTGTATTTTTAGTAGAGACGGGGTTTCACCGTGTTAGCCAGGATGGTCTCGATCTCCTAATCTTGTGATTGGCCTCCCAAAGTGCTGGGATTACAGGCATGAGCCACCACGCCCGGCACAACTGGGTGCTTTTTCATAATGTGTTCTGGAAAAGGAAAACCCTGGAAAAGGGTTACAGTTTTTTGAGTTTTACCAGTTTTGACAAGTGCATATGGTTGTGTAACCACCACTATAAATATAAGATAAAAAATGGTTTCATAACTTTAACAAATTCCCTTGTATCCCTTTATGGTCAGCTCCTTCCTTTACCTCCAGGCCCTCAAAACCACTAATTTGTTTTCTGTCTGTATAGTTTAGCATCTCCCGAAATGTCATATGAATGAAATTGTATAGCATGTACTCCTTCTTTGGTCTGCCTTCTTTTATCTTCAGCATTATTGCTTTGAGATTCATCCATGTTGTAGTGTATATCAATAGTTTAATCCTTTTTATTATTAAGTGGTATTCCATTGTATGGATGTACCACAATTTACTTATTAATTCAGTAGTTGAGAGACATCTATGTTGTTTCCAGTTTTGGGTGATTATGTGTAAATTCACTATAAACATTCATATACAGGTTTTTAAGTGACAAAGTTTTCATTTCTCTAGGGTAAATACGTAGGAGTGGAATTGCTGGGTCAAAGATAAATATATGTTTATAAGAAACTGCCAAACTGTTTTTCCAAAGTAGCTGGACCATTTTGCACTTCGATCAGCCATGTATGAAAATTCCAGTTGCTCTGCATCCTTGCTAGGACTTGATATTGTCAGTGTTTGTTCGTTTGTTTGAGCCATTCTAATAGGAGATAATGGTATTGTTACAGGTAGTTAGACAGGCATGAGCAGAGCAGGAGAGAGCTCTCCCCACTCACCAGGAATGTCAGGAAATGGTTCGGCAATTATCATATTGCCTCTCTAAAAGTGACAAATTGGCAGCAGTGACATATTGGCATAATTAGATGGCATGGCCATATCATAAAACTTAGAGAAATTCCTAACTTTCAGTCCAAAAGTAAAAGATATCATATCATCATCACAATTTCTTCTCGTTCTTTTTGAGTGTCCAGATATTGAGATTTGAGTAATTATCACAGAGCCAGTTACCAGTCATTAAATCATTCATCATCAATATTGTTGATGAGAGGCTGATAAATTGCCAGGGAGAGGCCATTTCCTGATGGTTTACACCTGTTGCTCTAAAAGGTTAGTTGAATGCAGACACCAGGGAGAGGCAACTTCACAGGCATGCACATTGGGAAACAAAATGACGGAGTATGACCTTCCTGGGCACTCCACTGGAAAAGGAAAGAAAGCTTCGGATGGGCACGCCTACAGCTTCCTAAACACACTGTGCGTGCTCACCTCCCAAGCATATAGAGGGTATTGCGCCTGCGGGCAGCCCACCCTAAGGGAAATATCATGGGAAAGGGGTACTAGACACCAGAAGTGGGCCAGTCTATAAAGTTCTAGGATTGGCCTGGGACGGTGGCTAATGCGTGTAATCCCAGCACTTTGGGAGGCTGAGGCGGGCAGATCACGAGGTCAAGAGATCGAGACCGTCCTGGCCAACATAGTGAAACCCCGTCTCTACTAAAAATACAAAAATTAGCTGGGCATGTTGGCTCACACCTGTAGTCCCATCTACTTGGGAGGCTGAGGCAGGAGAATCGCTTGAACATGGAAGGCGGAGGTTGCAGTGAGCCAATATCCTGCCACTGCACTCCAGCCTAGTGACACAGCAAAACTCTATCTCAAAAATAAAATAAAATAAAATAAAATAAAGTTCTAAGATCAAGGTTAAATGTCGCACTTGACCTTCTTGGTGCCCGTTTGGGTCTCTTCCAAGTGTACTTTCCTTTCTTTCCTGCTCTAAAGCTTTTTAATAAACTTCCACTCCTACTCTGAAACTTGATCTTTTTTTCTGCCTTATGCCCCTCAGTGGAATTATTTGTTCTGAGGAGGCAAGAACTGAGGTTGCCGTAGACCCATACGGATTTGCCACTGGTAGCTTGGACTACCTTCCACTGATAACAGTATCTTATTACAGTTTTAATTTGCATACCTCTATGACAATATCAAACATATTTTTACAAAAGGTATTGATTTGTAGTCCATACAACTTTTTCATAAAGTGTGTGTTCAAAACGTTTGCCCACTTGTATGTGTGTGGGAAGGGTTGCTTATTATCTTACTGAGTTTTGAGAGTTCTTTATGCATTTTGAATACTAGTCCTTTGTCAGATATATGCTTTGCAAATACTTTGGCCTAGTCTATGTCTTGTCTTTTAATTTTCTTAATTGTGTCTTTCAAAAAGTTCTTAATTTTGATAAAGTTCAATTTACCAATTTTTTTCCTTTTATAAATTGTGCTTTTGGTGTGGTATCTTAGAAATCTTTGCCTAATCCAATGTCACAAAGATGTTTTCATATATTTTCTTATTTATTCCTTTATTTATTTTTAATTTTTCTTTTTTTGAGACAAGATCTCTCTCTGTCTTCCAGGCTGGAATGCAGTGGCACGATCACACTTCAATGAAGCCTCGAACTTCTGGGCTCAGTGAACCTCCCACTTCAGCCTCCTGAGAAACTGGAACTACAGGCATGTGCCACCATGCTTGGCTAATTTTTTTAAAATTATTATTATTTTATTATACTTTAAGTTCTAGGGTACATGTGCACAACGTGCAAGTTTGTTACATATGTATACATGTGCCATGTTGGTGTGCTGCACCCATTAACTCATCATTTACATTAGGTATATCTCCTAATGCTATCCCTCCCCTCTTGCTTGGCTAATTTTTGTACTCTTTTTTGTAGAGACTGTTTATTTTTTTCACATTGCCTAGGCTGGTCTCAAACTCCTGGGCTCAATGGATCTTCCCACCTCAGCCTCGAAGTGATGAGATTACAGGCATTAGTCACTGCACCTGGCCAATGTTTTCTTCAAGTATTTTCATAGTTATAGAATCTTACATTGAGATTTGCAATCCATGTTTAGTTGAGTTGATGTTTTTACATGGCACAAGGTATGGGTCAAGGTATACACACACACATACATACACACACCTATATATACACACACACACACACACAATTGTTCTAGCACCATTTTTTTCCATAAGTGAAAATTTTAGCCAAGGAAGAGACTTACACTCTTTTTTTTTTTTTTTTGAGACGGAGTCTTGCTCTGTCGTCCAGGCTGGAGTGCAGTGGCATGATCTCTGCTCACTGCAAGCTCCACCTCCCAGGTTCACACCATTCTCCTGCCTCAGCCTCCCAAGTAGCTGGGACTACAGGCGCCTGCCACCACGCCCGGCTAATTTTTTTGTATTTTTTTAGTAGAGATGGGGTTTCACCATATTAGCCAGGATGGTCTTGATCTCCTGACCTCATGATCCACCTACTTCGGCCTCCCAAAGTGCTGGGATTACAGGCATGAGCCACCGTGCTGGGCCAGAAGGGACTTACACTCTTAAAATTTACAATTAAAATCTGAAATAGGTCTTGTCTGAGAGTTTCTTCAACTTTTTTTGGTTGATTTTTTTTTTTTTTACTTTATTTTCCAAACATTACACCCTATTTAAAAGGAACAATTTGTATGATGTTGGTTCTTTTTTTTTTTTTTCAAGGCACAGCCTCACTCTATCACCCAGGCTGGAGTGCAGTGATACCATCTCAGCTCACTGCAACCTCTGCCTCCTGGGTGTTAAGCAATTCTTTCTGCCTCAGCCTCCCAAGTAGCTGGGATTACAGGCGCCCCGCCACCATCTCCAGCTAATTTTTGTATTTTTAACAGAGATGGGGTTTGACCATGTTGGCCAGGCTGGTCTTGAACTCCTGACCTCAGGTGATCCACCTGCCTTGGCCTCCCAAAGTGCTGGGATTACAGGCGTGAGCCACTGCACCTGGCCATGTCTTGGTTTTTATCCCTTTCATTTTATTCCATTAGAAGTATCAGGATTTTAAGACATTTTCAAATGACACTGTCTATCTCTGCAGTATCTAGAATAATGCAATTTTAAACTATAGAGACTGCCATCCCCACTTTGTAGAGATGAAGAAACCAAGACTTTAAGATCTTCAATGACTTGCCCAAGGTCATACAGCATAGAGGCAGAGCAAAGTCTAGGGTACAGCTTCCCAAATCTCTAGGCCATTGCTTTTTCCGCCAACTGTTTATGGGCTTCATATTGATGTTTCACTAACTTTATTTCTATGTATTAAATATAGACAATTGCTTCAATAGTAGGCTTTTATCTAAAATTTCATTTTTGGTGCTTCCCTTCTAGTACATAAAGTTCAATAAAGCAAAATTAAACAGAATTCTTGCAAGATACCTCTAAGGTTTACCCAATGCCACTGGGTTTACAATCTCATTATAAAGTAAGCACACACACAAAAAGGAAACAGTCTAGACACTAGGGATTACCAAAATGCTGACATTTTAATTCATAATTCTAAGACTTTGCACAGATGCATAATTTTTACTTTACATATTAAGTTAGCTATACCTCTTCATTTAATTGTAAATTAGACAGAAATTTTACCTTTTTTGCTGCATGGGACTACAAGCAGTCTGGTGAGTTAAATCTGGATGATCCAGTCTCATCTGATGCAACAAAAATATAGATATGCTTGATAAAATATAAGAATCTTCAGATGCCAGAAATGAAGAGGGAATGCAAATTCCCGAGAAAATGCAAAGCTATTCTGTGGGTACAGTATCCTGTGAGGAAATGGAGGATGGGATGGGAAGCCTCAATAGATGTCTAAAAGGAGTTCCAGAGTAATGGAAAATGTCTATTTGAATAGGAAAGAAGCAATATTTGAGTAGATAATCACTGAGCCCCAGACAGGAAAAATTAAAAACCATATACACCTGACCAAAATGAAACATGGACCACGCTGGAAAGAGAGAAATTCTTTTTTTTTTTTTTTTTTTTTGAGACGGAGTCTCGCTCTGTCGCCCAGGCTGGAGTACAGTGGTGTGATCTCGGCTCACGGCAAGCTGTGCCTCCCTGGTTCAGGCTATTCTCCTGCCTCAGCCTCCTGAGTAGCTGGGACTGACTACAGGTGCCCGCCACCAAGCCCGGCTAATTTTTTTTTTTTTTTTTTTTTTAGACGGAGTCTCGCTCTGTGGCCCAGGCTGGAGTGCTGGAGTGCAGTGGCACGATCTCGGCTCACTGCAAGCTCCGCCTCCCGGGTTCATGCCATTCTCCCGCCTCAGCCTCCCCAGTAGCTGGGACTACAGGCGCCCGCCACCATGCCCGGCTAATTTTTTTTTGTTTTTTTTTGTATTTTTTAGTAGAGACGGGGTTTCACCGTGTTAGCCAGGATGGTCTCGATCTCCTGACCTCGTGATCCGCCCGCGTCGGCCTTCCAAAGTGCTGGGATTACAGGCGTGAGCCACCGCGCCCGGCCTAGAGAAAATCTTAAAAGCAACAGAATTAAAAAGATTTCCTGGCTGGGCACGATGGCTCACGCCTGTAATCCCAGCACTTTGGAAGGCCGAGGCGGGCGGATCACGAGGTCAGGAGATCGAGACCATCCTGGCTAACACGGTGAAACCCCGTCTCTACTAAAAAATACAAAAAAAAATTAGCCGGGCATGGTGGCGGGCGCCTGTAGTCCCAGCTACTCGGGAGGTTGAGGCGGGAGAATGGCGTGAACCCGGGAGGCGGAGCTTGCAGTGAGCCGAGATCGCGCCACTGTACTCCAGCCTGGGCGGCAGAGCGAGACTCTGTCTCAAAAAAAAAAAAAAACTCAAATATACACTTAAAATGAAAGAAAGTAAACTGGTGGTCAGCCCTGCTGCACCAGGCCCACTCTGCCTGCGAAAGAAAGAGAGAGAGAGAAAGAGAGAGAGAGAGAGAGAGAAAGAAAGAAAGAAAGAAAGAAAGAAAGGAGAGAGAGACAGAGAAAGAAAGAGAAAGAAAGAAAGAGAAAGAAAGAAAAGAAATTAAACCCAGGAGAAAGGACCCGCTGTAAGTACTAATGGTGAACAGAGAAGTTAGTAAAAATACTGGTAAATCTATATTAATATTAACTGTTAAAAAGCAATAATAGACCAGGCACAATGGCTCATGCCTGTAATCTCAACACTTTGGGAGCCCAAGGCAGGAGGATTGCTTGAGGCCAGGAGTTAAGAGACCAGTCTGGGCAACATAGCAAGATCCAGCTCTACAAAAAAAATTTTTTTTTTAATTAGTGCCATGTGGTGGTGGTACATACCTGTGGTCCCAGCTACTCAGGAGGCTGAGGTGAGAGGACTGCTCAAGCCCAGGAAGTCAAGGCTGCAGTGAGCTGTGATTATGCCACTGCAGTCCAGTGTGGGTGACAGAGAGAGACCCTGTGTCAAAATAAAACAAAATAAAAGCAATAATAATAAATACTCAGGCCAGGCACGGTGGTTCACATCTGTAATCCCTGCACTTTGGGAGGCTGAGGCGGGCAGATCACTTGAGGCCAGGAGTTCGAGACCAGCCTGGCCAACAAGGTGAAACCCTGTCCTACCAAAAATACAAAAATTAGCCGGTCATGGTGGTGTGCACCTGTAATCCCAGCTACTCGGGAGGCTGAGGCAGGAGAATTGCTTGAGCCCGGGAGGCAGAGGTTGCAGTGAGCTGAGATCGCACCACTGCACTCCAGCCTGAGCAACAAGAGCGAGACTCCATCTCAAAAATAAATAAATAAAAAATAAAACAAAAATAAAAATAAATAAATTAATACTCTAAGTTGAGAGGGTTTTTGAAAAGGTGAAACCAAATTACTATAATAACAGGAAGAATGGGAGGAATAAAGTTTCTCAGATTGTATACTGTTCAAAAGAGGCTGACAGTATCTTAGACCAAGTTGAGCCATGCATGTTACAAATTTAAGAGTAAACATTGATTCAGTAAAAGGAAGTGATATTGTTCTTGTAAATAAAAAAAGCAAAAGTAAGTTCTTGTTAATTTTACCACTGTGAAGAAAATATACTTGGTAACTGTGAACTTGCCACCAAAGGTAAAGTATACAAGGAAAAATGGATAAAACAAACTTAAAAAAATTTTAAGCTTCTATGTAATTACAATGAGGAAAAGATTGATTTCAAAATTGTGTAAGCCTGTAAGAAAACAGCATGCTTTGTTTACTGATACTTTTTTCTATATCACATAAAGCTTTACGTTATAAACCTGAAACCCCACTTTTTTATCAGAGAAACTCCTTTTTAATCGATAATAAGTAAAGGTTAATTTTTTAACATAACTTTCAAGTCAGTAAGGGTGAGAAATAAATCAGTAACTCAATAGAAGGTAGGAAAGTATAAAAAAAGTAAATACATGGTAGATAAAAAACATTAAATAAAAGACAATAGAAATAAATTACTTTTGCAACTTTTCTGATATAATAGAGAACTTATTTCTACTATGTAAATAACTTAGTCAGAGATATGTGAAGGAGTGAAGAATGTGCCATCCCAAAATATTCCGGATTGGTATAGTAATTATTTGAAATTGAAAACAGTTGAGAAATTGTAATTTCATGCAGCAAGAGATACAGATGCCTCTGGGAGGGGCACCCTCTGCATACCAGGGCGAGCAAACCCTTATCACCAGAGACTTAGAATTGGAGGCTGCAGGCCAGGCGGGGTGGCTCACGACTGTAATCCCAGCACTTTGGGAGGTACAGGCGGGAAGATTGCCTGAGGTCAGGAGTTCAAGACCAGCCTGGCCAACATGATGAAACCCCGTCTCTACTAAAAATACAAAAATTAACCGGGCGTGGTGGTGGGCGCCTGTAGTCCCAGCTACTTGGAAGGCTAAGGCAGGAGAATCGCTTGAACCTTGGAGGAGGATGTTACAGTGAGTGAGATCGCACCACTGCACTCCAGCCTGGGGTGCAGAGTGAGACTCCATTTCAAAAAAAAAAAAAGAATTGGAGGCTGCAATGGATCGAATAAATGTACTTGACGAAGTAACCCTTGTCTTCCACCTGTTTTACATCCTCCATACATGTTCGAGTGACTCCCCTAGAAAATTTACTGCCCCTGGCCAGATACTCTTTGTCCTGTCATTTCTTTTCAAATGTAACATTTTTTGTCTAAAAATACAAAAGCATCTTGCTTTGGCTACTTATTCAGACTTCATGCTCTTGTGAATACCCCCATGTACATGTAGAACTAATACAATTTGTTTGCTTTTCCCTTGTTAATCTGCCTGGTGTCAATTTGGTTTCTAGATCTAGCTGAAGAGGCCACTAAGAGCAAAAGGGGGTTGATCTCTGGCTCCCCTAAACATGCACTCTGGTATAGAGACAAATTTGATCCTGAGACCCCCACATAGATCTGAGGCCCTTCCTCTCCTTGCCACCCTAGGTCACAAATCCCTCTGTACAGCTAGACATTATTTTGAACAGAAGCAGAGGGAAGCAGGAAGAAATGTGAAAGATTCTGGATTTAACCAAAAGAAAATGTGTTATTCAAAAGTGACTATTTATTTATTTATTTATATTTTTTGAGACAGGGTCTCAGTCACTCAGGCTGGAGTGCAGTGGCACAATCATAGCTCACTACAGCCTCGAACTCCTGGACTCAAGAAATCCTCCTGCTTCGGCCTCCTGAATAGCTGGTTCTACAGGTATGCACTGCCACACCCAGCTAATTTTTAAATTTTTTCTAGAAACGGGGTCTTGCTATGTTTCCCAGGCTGGTCTTGAACTCCTGGCCTCAAGCCATTTTCCTTCCTTGGTCTCCCAAAGCACTGGGATTAAATAGAGAAGTAAGCCACCATGCAGGGCCAAAATAAACTATTTAAACTAAAAAAAGATTGTTGCCTGGAATGACAAGTTTAACATTTGGTTGGTTTTTTTCCTCTTATTATAGAGCAAGGTGGAAGCTTGCAAGGAAAAATTAGGTCCATGATAGAAATTAAAAAGGAGTATTTTCTTTGCATATATTGGAATTATAATGTGGGTAAATGTTTGACCCCACTATAAACATTTTTGTAGGATTATTTTTCCACACTGTGTTTTTTCTCCTGGTGTTAATATTTTTCTGCGATTTGCATGCGTTACCCCTTTTTAAATTAATTGTAGTCCCCATTGTATTGACCAAGGCGCCACCAAAAGCTTTGTCCAGTCTGGAAATGGCAGGTGTAAAGCATAAAGCAAGGGGCAGAAAGGGTAAGAATAGACCCAGTTCTTTGCAATCACAAGAAAGTGCTCACCCAGCCATTCTGCCCTTTTTAATTTGTTCCTTTCCTCGGATCTAAATGCACTGACAATTAGGACTATAGAAAACTATATGCATCGTGACCACCATTACTCACTGCCCTGACCATTCCCCTGGGTAACACAGAACATTTAATAGGCCTGTCCCAGCATCTGATAACAAAGGAAAAACATATGGCAGATCACGATAATGATTTTGTGTCTTTCTGTAATGATGAAAGAAAAACCTGATCCTGCATAATAATCGCTTTGTTATTCATAGAAGTTAAACGGCATTTCCTCATGAATTTTAATGTGCCATCCATTTTCTCACTACTTATCCCCACAATCCTTTGTGAGCCTTTGCAGAACATTATTCTCTTATCTCTTTCTTTCTTACAGTGATGTAATTATTCTGTCTAAACCATAAGACTTCAGGATGTTGTCTTTTTACTGCATTGGTCACACAGTGCTGGTCTAGGTTGCCATAAATAATCTGAAAAGATCAAGCTGTGCACTTAGGATTTCTGGACTTTTGTTTCCTGTATGTATGTTACTTAATTTTAAAGAGTTTACTTTTTAAAAATTACCTGGAAATCCTGTAATCATAAATTTGTGCCTTTTAAAATAAATTATAATTAATTAGTGGCACTCATGAATCTGTTGTTTACTATTCTAAAAGTTCAGGAACCATTTGCAATATTTTTTCTTCCTTATTCTTCTTTAGTGGGCATAATTCATATTGAAATTCAGTCCCATATTATGTGTAGACAGAGTAATCTCAAAATTACATACGACTAGACTAGATTTTTAGCTATTTAAGGACATAAATTGAGTCTTACTTATCTTTGTATTCTATGAAGCATCTATCTAGCTCAAGGACTTCTAAATAGAAGGCCCTCATACCGGGCATGTAAAGGCGTGAGCCAGCACTTTGGGAGGCCGATGCGGGCGAATCACGAGGTCAGGAGATCGAGACCATCCTGGCTAGCATGGTGAAACCCTATCTCTACTAAAAAATACAAAAAATTAGGCCGGGCGCGGTGGCTCACGCCTGTAATCCCAGCACTTTGGGAGGCCGAGGCGGGCGGATCACGAGGTCAGGAGATCGAGACCATCCTGGCTAACACGGTGAAACCCCGTCTCTACTAAAAATACAAAAAATTAGCCGGGCGTGGTAGCGGGCGCCTGTAGTCCCAGCTACTCGGGAGGCTGAGGCAGGAGAATGGCGTGAACCCGGGAGGCGGAGCTTGCAGTGAGCCGAGATCGCGCCACTGCACTCCAGCCTGGGCGACAGAGCGAGACTCCGTCTCAAAAAAAAAAAAAAAAAAAAAAAAAAAAATTAGCCGGGCGTGGTGGCTGGCGCCTGTAGTCCCAGCTGCTCAGGAGGCTGAGGTTGGACAATGGCGTGAACCCGGGAGGCGGAGCTTGCAGAGAGCAGAGATCGCGCCACTGCACTCCAGCCTGGGCGACAGAGTGAGACTCCGTCTCAAAAAAAACAAACAAAAATGGAAGGCCCTCATAAATATTTGCTTATAAAGTAAAAAGTATCTTTTGCAGAAAACAAATCAGTGGTTGCCAGGGGCTGAGGGTAGAAGGGGAAAATAGCTTTCAAAGAGGTACAAGGGAACTTTTTACAGTGAGAGAAATATTCTACATATTGATTGTGATGCTGATTACGGTGTGCATTTGTCAAAAATTATACACTGAAAATTGGTGAATTTAATTACATGTAAGTTATATTTAATTATATGTAATTATAATTAATTTATACCTTAATAAAGCTGATTAAGGAAAAGATCTTGTGATGACATCATCATTTCCTTATGGGAAATAACTAACAACAAATGCTATTAACAAATAACTACCACATTCTTTACATGAACAAATAACCTGGTTTCAGATCAAGCCTTTAAAAATGCTTAATTTCTTGATTGAATGACCAACAATTTATTAAATATTACCATGTATCTGGTCCTGTACTAGATTATTAATTTATTTATTTTATTATTTATTTTTTGAGACAGGGTCTCACTCTGTCACCCAGGCTGGAGTGCAGGCTGGATCTCAGCTCACTGCATCCTCAACCTTCCAGGCTCAAGCATCCTCCTGCCTCAGCCTCCTGAGTAGCTGGGACTAGAGGCACATACCACCAGGCCCAGCTAACTTTTGTATTTTTTGTAGAGACTGGGTTTCACCATGTTGCCCAGGCTGGTCTCAAACTCTTTGGTTCAAGTGATCTGCCCACCTCGGCCTCCCAAAGTGCTGGGATTATAGGCATGAGCCACCACACCCGGTTCTCTTTTCTTGTACCAATAAATGCTGTCAAATGATTATTATTTCTGATTTTTACAGGAATAACAATTTTACACTTAGGCTCTGAGAGGTTAGGTAAACTTGTCTGAGTCCAGATATTTTATTTTTTTAAAAATCAGCTGGGCACGGTGGCTCACGTCTGTAATCTCAGCATTTTGGGAGGCCGAGGAGGGTGGATCACCTGAGGTCGGGAGTTCAAGACCAACCTGACCAACATGGAAAAACTCCATCTCTACTAAAAATACAAAATTAGCTGGGCATGGTGTTGCATGCCTGTAATCCCAGCTATTCGGGAGGCTGAGGCAAGAGAATTGCTTGAACCCTGGAGGTGGAGGTTGTGGTGAGCTGAAATCATGCCATTGCACTCTAGCCTGGGCAACAAGAGTGAAACTCTGTCTAAATTTAAATTCAACAAATAAGTATTTACTTTGTGACAGGACTGTACTAGATATTTCAAGAACTATAATGCTAAAAATATATAGACTTTGCTTTCAAAACATATACCACATTAGTCAGGCACCATGGCACATGCCTGTAGTCCCAGCTACTTGGCAGGCTAAGGCAGGAGGATCCCTTGAGCCCAGGAGTTCGAGACCAGCCTGGGCAACATAGCAACAGAGCAACATAGCCTCTGCCTCTTAAAAGAAAAATCATATGCCATATTAAATGGATATGAGATGTGCAAATAAATAGCAATAATACTAGACAGAGTGTAGGGCTAGAATAAGACTAGAAGTAATTTTGGGCAGGGTGCAGTGGCTCACATCTGTAATCCCAGCCCTTTGGGAAGCAGAGGTAGGCAGATGTTTTTTTTTTTTTTTAGACGGAGTCTCACTCTGTTGCCCAGGCTGGAGTGCAGTGGTGCAATCTCAGCTCACTCCAAACTCTGCTCCTGGGTTCATGCCATTCTCCTGCCTCAGCCTCCTGAGTAGCTGGGACTACAGGTGTCCACCACCACTCCTGGCCAATTTTTTTTTTTTTTTTTGTATTTTTAGTAGAAACGGGGTTTCACCATGTTAGCAGAGGCAGACAGATCTCTTGAGGCCAGGAGTTCAAGACCAGTCTGGGCAACATAGACCTCGTCTCTATTAAAAAAAGAAAAAGAAAAAAAGAAGTAATTTTGCATTCAAGAAGGAGGAAGTACCTTCAACTTTGGCTAAATTGACTAACCAGCCACAAAGAAGAATTTAGGAGACATTTAGGCTTAGATGTTTTTGTGACAAAAAAAAAAAAAAAAAGAAGAAAGAAAGGCAAAAACTTTTCTTCTTCTCTTCTCTATTTATTTATTCTCAATTCAAAGCAAATCTGACAAACAACCTATGAGTATATGTGGCTAAAGTAGATGCTATTTCACAGACTTCTACACTGATACCTCCCTCATTCTGATCTCTGCTTAAGTTTCCTTCCCAGAGAAGCCTTTCCTGATGATGCTACCTAAAAGAGTGTCTCATCACTCTCTATGCTCTCTTCTTTATTTTTCTTCTAATCATTGATTACTATTTGATATTATATTGTTTTTTTTTTCTTTTTGAGACGGAATCTCTTTTTGTCACCCAGGCTGGAGTGCGGTGGCACGATCTCAGCTCACTGCAACCTCTGCCTCCCGGGTTCCAGCAATTCTCCTGCCTCAGCCTCCCGAGCAGCTGGGATTACAGGTGCGTGCCACCACACCTGGCTAATTTTTGTATTTTTAGTAGAGATGGGGTTTCGCCATGTTGGCCAAGCTGGTCTCGAACTTCTGACCTCAAGTGATCTGCCCGCTTTGGCCTCCCAAAGTGCTGGGATTACAGGCGTGAGCCACTGTGCCTGACCAATATTAAGTATTTTTGTATTTATCATTTGTCTCCCCACATTGTTTTTAAGCTCCTTTCAGAAGGATCCATATGTCTTGTTCACTGTTGTGTCTCTAGCACTTAGATTAATACTTGGCATTCTGTTGAATGAATGAATGAATTTGACAAAAGGGTCTTTCTGACTATAACAACTCATCTCCAACTATTCCAGTCTTCACTTGAAGTTCTACCAGTTTTTCATTTTATGGTTATTTGACTTTTGCTACAGATTAATATCTTAACTATATTGAAGTAGAAATATACAGTTTTGAATCAAGGCACATGAAAGAAGATTTGAACCCTAAGACATGTCTGTGGTTTCATGTAATCTTTTGAAAGTGAGTTGTTTCAGAATACTTCCCTCTTCTCTAGGCTCTAGCTTGGGTTACCCGGAAAACAACCTAAAAAAACGCTCATAGAGCTCATTTTTATTGTATGTGGGGAGAGGGAGGAAGATGAGTACCATCCTAGAGAAGGAGGAATCGGGGCTACAGCTTCTCAAAGAAACACAACTGGTTGCCTGATCAAATGAGAACATCTCTGGAATGGCTGTATGGGTCTCAATAATCTGTTGGAGGACACAGAAGAAGAATAAATAATTCATCTCCCATGAGTCGTTACCTGACTTCTCCAAGAAGCCACTGGGGAAGCCAGAGCCTGCATACGTTCAGTCATGAGAAAGTAGGTTCCGGAAACTGCTGCTGCAGCCCAGTCCTCACCACCAAGAGGTTGCCTCTCCCTATTCCCTTGGTTATAAAGCCCTGGACTCAGCTACCATCTCCTAATACCCCTCTGGCAAGGAAGAAAGCCAAGCGACCGACATCCTGAGAGGAACACAGAGCCAAGCAGATCAAGGAGGGCATTTTTTGTTTGTTTCATTTTTTGTTTGTTTGTTTTCAGACGGAGTCTCACTCTGTCGCCCAGGCTGGGTTGCAGTGACTGCAGTTTCTGCCTCCCGGGTTTAAACAATTCTGCCTCAGCCTCCCGGGTAGCTGGGACTACAGGCACAGTGCCGCCATGCCTGGCTAATTTTTGTATTTTTAGTAGAGATGGGGTTTCGCCATGTTGGCCAGGATGGTCCTAACCTTGTGATCCACCCACCTCTGCCTCCCAAAGAGCTGGGATTACAGGCGTGAGCCACCGTGCTCTGCCAAGGAGGGCATTTATAAACACATCCCCTCCCCAGAAATTATTCAGGGAAATTATTTCTAGCAACCAAAGCCCAGGCACATGTGTGACATATGGATACATGTAGATTGTCTCCAAGTGCTCACTCTTCGGTGGTATTTTTAGTATAAATTCCCTAATTCTACACCTTGTTTGTTCTAAATGCCTACATTCTCTTCCAAAGTAGTAACGTTTGTTTTTGTTTTTTAACTTTGAGAATTTTGTTCAGCAATTTGAAATGATGAAAAACCCTGTGCATGGTAAAGTTATGCTTGAATATCCTTTCTTATATCAATTTGGCATCATTAATTCATTCAACAAATATTTAATGAGCACCTACTATATTTTAGATTCTATACTAAGTGCTAATACTACTACTGCGAATAAAACAGACAGACATTCCTGGATCCCTGAAGCATACATTTTAGTGAAGGGAATCACAATAAACAATGTAAACAAAATATGTGTATTATGTTGGATGATTATAAGTGCCAGGAAAAAAAATAAAGAATGGTGATTTTCTTTTTGATTCAGTGATCTTTTGAATACACAATCTATGAAAGCCTTCGGGGAGAGAGGAAGAAGATGTAAATGGGGCATTTAGACAATGAAGTGTTCAGTAGGATTAGAACTCTGAGTTAGGCCTGTGACCAGGGAGTAAGGAAGTAGCATGGAAGATGTAGAGCATCGTGGCGTCTCTGTACGGGACACAACTTTTCATAACTTTCTCCAAGGAAGTAATAGGCAAGACACATGACACAGAGCAATGTATCTGTGTGAGATACAATTGCTATTAACTCAGCTTTACTCCACAAACAGATTATAGAAAGTACATACTACAGAGAGCTGGATTCTATCAGTTATACAGAAGGAAAATATACCTTTTTTTCTATATAACTGATGAAGCCGCCTGATAACTCTAAGTTACTCTTCATGCTTATAACATGAGGTGTAAAGCTACAGAACTGGAGTTCTGTACTGGAGTGAGATACTGAGAAGCAACACTTAATTCTCCAAGATTTCTTGAAGTATGTGCTGCACCAAGTTTTATGTTCCTTCTCTACAAATACTAGAAACTGAGCTATCATTTCCAAGCAGGGCACCTGAAATGCCCTTAACCATGAGAAGAACTTGGAGAACCTACAAACGACCCATATCGTTGGTGACCAAGAGAGCTGAGGGGAAGAATTCTCATATGGTAAATATCAGGTTGCTCTCTTAGGTGGAGATGAAGGACTTTTCAGAGAATCAGACAGCAGATGTCAGTCATTGATGACCTGTTTGATGTGGACACCTAGAAATGAATATCTTCAAATAAGGCATCATGTAAGCTGAACAGGTATTGGATTCCAGAATGGTAGAGCTGAATGGTCTTAACCAAACTGGATGATCAATTCTCATGATGCCAGGGCTCAGAGTAAAGTTTGGAGTTCCAGAAGCCAAAAAGTACAAATATTAAAGCTTACTCTCTCAGACCACTGGGTAGATAATTCATTTCCCAATGACGGATCTCATTTGTTCATGTATTCAAATAATCATAAGTGCTTACAAATTACCTGTGCCAGGTACTTTGCTAGCTGTTGGAAAGACAAAGGTGAGCAAAAATTAACGTGTATCTTGCCCTTACAGAGTTTATAGTTATAACTATAATTCTAACAAAGGCCATTAAGGAAAGCTTGAGACGGTGCTGTGGCTCATGCCTATAATCGTAGCACTTTGGGAAGCCGGGTCAGGGGAATCGCTTGACTTCAGGAGTTTGAGACCAGCCTGAGCAACATAATGAGACTTCTTCTCTACAAAAAAATTTTTAAAAATCATCCAGGCATGGGGTGCATGCCCGTAGTCCCAGCTACTCAGGAGGCTGAGGTGTGAAGATTGCTGGAGCCCAGGAGATCAAGGCAGCAGTGGGCCATGATTGCACTACTGAACTCCAACCTGGGCAACAGAGCAAGACCCTGTCTCAAAAAAAAAAAAAAAAAAAAAAGAGAAAGAGAGAGACTAAGGATTCAAGGTTTTTTAAAAAGTCATTAGTAATTTTGATTTTTATTCAAAGATCAGTTGCAAATCTATTACAGGTTTTTAAGTAGGAGATTTGAATTTTGAAATGATCACTCTGGCTGGGCGTGGTGGCTCACGCCTGTAATCCTAGCACTTTGGGAGGCCGAGGTGGGCAGATCACGAGGTCAGGAGATCGAGACCATCCCGGCTAAAACAGTGAAACCCCGTCTCTACTAAAAATACAAAAAATTAGGTGGGCGTGGTGGCAGGCGCCTGTAGTCCCAGCTACTCGGGAGGCTGAGGCAGGAGAATGGTGTGAACCCGGGAGGCGGAGCTTGCAGTGAGCCGAGATCGCGCCACTGCACTCCAGCCTGGGCGACAGAGCGAGACTCTGCCTCAAAAAAAAAAAAAAAAAGAAAAAGAAAAGATCACTCTGGATGTTCATGGACAGAAGATTGTAGATGGATAGGAGGGGTTCAGAGACACCATTTAGAAGGCTGTTGCAGTAGTTTCAGGCAAGAGATAACAGTTGCTTTGACCAGGGAAGTAAGCCACTTAGCAGAATTGCTTTTGAAGTGAACTTTATGATCAGCATTGTTCTTCAGCCTCCATCTCTTTCCCACCATTCCCCCATTTACTTTGTGTTTGTTGTTGTTGTTTTGTTTGTTTTTGAGGCTCCCAGGCTAGAGTGCAGTGGCACGATCTTGGCTTACTGCAACCTCCGCTTCCCGTGTTCAAGTGGTTCTCGTGCCTCAGCCTCCTGAGTAGCTGGGACTACAGGCACATGCCACGCCCAGCTAATTTTTGTATTTTTAGTAGAGATGAGGATTCGCCATGTTCACCAGGCTGGTCTCAAACTCCCGGCCTCAAGTGATCTGCCAGCCTTGGCCTCCCAAAATGCTGTGATTACAGGCATGAGCCACCATGCCTGGCTCCCCATCTACTTTTAAAACTTGTTTACGGCTGGGCATGGTGGCTCACGCTGGTAATCCCAGCACTTTGGGAGGCCGAGATGGGGGGATCACCTGAGGTCAGGAGTTCAAGACCAGCCTGATCAACATAGTGAAAACCATCTCTACTAAAAATACAAAATTAACTGGGCATGGCGGCACATGCCTGTAATCCCAGCTACTTGGGAGGCTGAGGCAGGAGAATTGCTTGAACCTGGGAGGTGGAGGTTGTAGTGAGCCGAGATCGCACCATTGAACTCCAGCCTGGGCAACAAGAGCAAAACTCCGTCTCAAAAAAACCCAACCAACCAACCAACCAACCAAACAAACAAACAAACCTGTTTACAAGGACATCCAGCCCTTTCCTCTGTGAGGTCACAGCCCCCAAAACACAGATTATTAAAGGTTTTTAAATGTCTTTGTCTCCGTTTTTTACTGATTCCAATAGATGCTCTCTACAAGCATCCATGCATTCTATGAGGTCCTTTCAGGCTAATGTGTGTTCCTTGAACAGTACTTTATTTCTCTAAATAAAAAAATTGAGAGAACGTAACATAATATAGGATATTTCGTAAGAACTTAAATGGAAGGTGTTGCCCTCTTTTCTGAGAAACTCTTTAAGGAAAAATTCTGCTTTCTATTCAGTCATATAAACCACCTGCTTACTATGGACACTGTACGACTATAAGAACTGAGGTTGCAATGGTTAAAAATAAAAATAAATGAAAAATTTAAAAAACAGCCCTTACTCTCACAGAGCTTATATTCTAGAATGGGAGGAAATTATAATAAAATACATTAAGCACTATAAGATATGAAGTACAGGAGACTAAGGAGACAGGATAACTAAATGCAATATGCTATCCAGGATTAGATCCTAGAACAGAAAAGGGACATTAGTGAAAAAAATTAGTGAAATCTGAATAAAGTCTGTAGTTAATAGTATCATAACTGTGTTCATAACTTAGTTTTGATCATGGTACCATGGTTATGTAACATGTTAACACTGGGGAAGCTGGATGAAGGGTACATGGGAACTCTGTGTACCATCTTCGTAGCTCTTCTTTAAATCTAAAATCATTTCAAAATTAAATATGTACTAGAAGAAGGAGAAGGGGAAGAAGAAAGAAGAAGAACAAGAAGAAGGAGAAAGAAGAAGGAAGAGGAGGAAAAAGAAAAGAAAGGAAAGAAGAAGAAAGGGAAGAAGAAGAAGGAGGAGGAGGAGGAGAAGGAGAAGAAGGAGAAGAAGGAGAAGGAGACAGGATGATTTGGGAGCTCCTAGCAGGGCACTCAACCTAATCTGGGGGTGGGGGAGGCTTTCTGGGGAAGTGATGTTTAAGCTGAGACCTGAAGGACAAATAGAAATTAACCAGAGAAGAGATATTGAAAAAGACATCCAGAAATAGTATGTAGAATGTTTACAGTGCCAGAAGCAAGAGAAAGCATGACAAATTGTAGATATTAAATAAAATTAAGTATGGCTAGAGCTTAGAATAGGGTGGGGAATGGGAAGGAGAGGAGTGGTAGAAGATAAACCCAGAGTGGTAGGACACCAAGTGCCTTAAAAATCATGTTGAGGAGTTTAGAGTCTAAGGACAATTTCAAGAAGAAATAAAAATGACTAATAAAATGTATATTTTAAAACCTTCTTTACTGGTAGTCAAATAAATGGAAATTAAAGTAATTGGATAATATTTTGACTTGCTCATTTACCAAATATTTTAAAATTATAATATTCTTTGCCACCAAGAGTATGAAAAGAGAATTTCTTACTTTCTGCTGATAATATTAATATTTCTGGAATGCTATCTGGCAATTTAAATACAAAGGTCCAACAATGTTCATATCCTTTTATCCCTTCAGTTTTATGTCTGGGATGTTATTTTAAGGAAATAGTCAGAAATCTATTTTTAATTAACGTAAAAAGATGTTTCTTATCATTATTTATAACAGTACACAATTTAAAACAAAATTTAAAAAATTTAAAATTTAAAACAAAATAGGGACATAGTTAAATAAATGATTATGTTTCCATATGATGAAATAGTATGTGGTAAAAATAACATTTACAGCTTTGTGCAGTGGCAGTATCGTAGCCAATGAGGTTTATCCAAGGTGCGATTACTGCTAATTGAAAACTTTTCCCAATACCCCTCCATAATGACTTGAAATATAGTTGGCATTCGCAATTTTTGACAGTCTCTATGGAGACTGAACAAAAAAAAGAAAAAAATAACATTTACAAAGAATTTTAATGACACAGATTAAACATATGTACATATTATATAATATATCTTACATATATGTTATTATATATATAATTAGTATGTGCATGTGCATCATCTGTAGACAGAACTGGCTGTGTAATTTGCAGGGCCCAGTGCAAAATGGAAATGCAGTTCAAAATTATTAAGAATTTTAAGAAAGCAACAACAGAACCTCAAATCAAGTGTGGGACCCTTCTGAATAGGGGCCCTGCGTGACCGCACAGGTTGTACGCTCTTGTAACTGGCCCTGTCCCTAGAAAAAAAGGTGAAAGGAAATATCCCAAAATGTCAGTAGGGATTATCTTTGGTTTGGGGATTACTGATGATTTTTATTTCATGAGTTTAAACAATTTTTCACAATAGACGTATTTTATAATCAGAAAAAAAACCAGTATGCATCTTTTTTTAAAAGCCCCAAGTTACACTAAAAGCAGCACTACAATGAATTACATTATATTTTGCTTTTAGGCTCTTTTAAATATCCCTTTTGGGCCACTGGGAATAACAAATTCTATTTTTAAAGTTTCTATATTGTGTTTTTAAGTCACTGTAGAGAATAGAGCAGGATATAAAAATGAAATCAGTTCTTTGCTAAGTTTAAAAAAAAAGCAAGCACAAGCTGAACTACAAACAACACATTTCCATCTATTTTTGTCCCATATAGAATTAGCTATTTGGTTGGACATTGAACATTTGCTTGAATGGTATAATGCTGAAAATTCCTTCTCTAGCATCCTTAGACCTATATTCATATAATTGGCAGCCCACACTGGCAAAAAGAAGGCCTGCAAGAAGTCTATTGCATCCTTGTCCAATGAAGAATTTAGCAATATATTTTTTATTTTAATTTTGATTTATTTGTTTTTGAAATGGGGTCTCACTCTTTCACCTATGCTGGAGTGCAGTGGAGTGATCTTGGCTCACTGTAACCTCTGCCTCCTGGGCTTAAGCGATTCTCCCACCTCAGCCTCCTGAGTAGCTGGAACTACAGGTGCCCGCCACCATGCTGGGCTAATTTTTGTATGTTTTTGTAGAGATGGAGTTTCACTACGTTGCCCAGGCTATTTTTTTTAATGAAGAAAGGTTGCATCTGGAAGGCAATAAAAGACTCCTTAAATGAGAGAGCATTAAGTGACTTAAAAAATCATACAGATGGGCTGAGCACAGTGGCTCATGCCTGTAATCTCAGCACTTTGGGAGGCCGAGGCAGGCAGATGACTTGAGGTCAGGAGTTCGAGACCAGCCTGGCCAACATGGCAAAATCCTGTCTCTATTAAAAATACAAAAATTAGCTTGGCGTGGTGGCGGGTGCCTGTAATCCCAGATACTAGGGAGTCTGAGGCAGGAGAATTGCTTGAACCCAGGGGGCAGAGGTTGCAGTGAGCCGAGATCGTGCCGCTGCACTCCAGGCTGGGCGACAACAGCAAGACGCCGCCTCAAAAAAAAAAAAAAAAAAAAAAAAAAAAGTCATACAGATGGTATCTGCAACGTGAGAAAGAAAAGAAACTTTTTATCTGAGAAATGCAAGCCCCGCTTTAAATTATCAGGCCCAGAGCATTGAAATGTAACAAGAGTCACGCTTCACTCCCCCTTGAGCTAGGTAATCACTTCATGAAGCTACTTGCTATGTGGGCTCTAGATTTACTGACCCCAAGTAGCTATAAATAAACCCAACAATGCCATACTCTGGACACCATAACTCATACTCTATAGTTCAGCAATGTATATTGCCAATCGTTAATCAATATTATTTCTGTAAACCAATGAAAATTCCTCACAAGGTAGCAGTGAGCCGAGATTGCGCCACTGCACTCCAGTCTGGGAAACAGAGCAAGACTCTGTCTCCAAAAAATAAAAAATAAAAATAAAAATAAAAGAAAATCCCTCACAAACGACTTCTGTAATCACCCCCTCTCCTGATTCATTATTTTTTCTTTAAAAACGTAAGCCTCAGCCAGGCTCAGTGGCTTACTCCTGTAATCCCAGCACTTTGGGAGACTGAGGCGGGCAGATCAACTGAGGTTGGGAGTTCGAGACCACCTTGACCAACATGGAGAAACCCCGTCTCTACTAAAAATACAAAATTAGCCGGGTGTGGTGGCACAGGCCTGTAATCCCAGCTGCTCGGGAGGCTGAGGCAGGAGAATTACTTGAACCCAGGAGGTGGAGGTTGCGGTGAGCCAGAGATCACGCCATTGCACTCCAGCCTGGGCAACAACAACGAAACTCCGTCTCAAAAAATAAATAAATAAATAAAATTAAATTAAAATTAAAAAAATAAAAACGTAAGCCTCTCCTTTATTCTCTGGAGCACTTTCCAACATAACTAGGAAGTGTTTCCAGGCTGCAGTCCTCAACCTTGGCCCAAATAAACTATATTAATTTTGCCTCAGTTTCTTTCTTTAGGTAGACAAATGCATTCTTTTAGAAGTTACACAGAGAAGCCTTAACAAGTTGAGTTGTCAATTACATAACTAGCAAGTTTGGCACAAATGAAAGCCAAGGCAAATCATTTAATACTTTTAGTGCCCCTAAAGGACAATCTGTCTAATTACACAGGACTGTCCCTGCAGACCTCTTGAGTACAGGCTTCGTATTTTGGTATATGAGTACAGGCTTCATATTTTGGTATATGAGTACAGGCTTCATATTTTGGTGTATATATATATATATATATGTATACACACACATGCTTATAAATATATACATTTATAAATTATACATATAAAACAAAACTATATATATCATTTTGTTTTGTTTTTTGAGACAGGGTCTTGCTCTGTCACCCTGGCTGGAGTGCAGTGGCACAACCAAGGTTCACTGTAGCTTCGACTAACTGAGCCCAGGTGATCCTCCCACCTCAGCCTCCCAAGTAGCTGGGACTACAAGCACACACCACCATGCCTGGCTATTTTTTTCTTTAATTAATTTTTCTGGAGAGACGGGGTTTTGCCATGTTGCCCAGGCTGGTCTCAACTCCTGGGCTCAAGTGCTTCACCCACCTTGGCCTCCCAAAGTGCTGGAATTTCAGGGGTGAGCCACCACACCCAGCCTTTTTGGTATATTTTCTATTGTTTTGAGCTAAATGCACTACTGTTTTACGCACTGAATTAATCCTCCGCCCCACTTTGTGTAATCTCAGACAGAAGGAATATGAAAAAGAAAAAGAAAAATGATTATTTGTCATCCCTTCCTGTCTCCCATATTCTATTAATTGTGTATCCTGGAGAAAAGCTTTTCTTTAGAGTAGTTACTGGGGAGGTAGAGATGCAAACTGAAGAACCCAAAAGGGGGTCACTTGTTTCACTTCAGAAAAGGGAAGAGACTTACAGGGGAAGATAACAGGGAAAAAGAGGAAGAGGAAGAGAGGAAGTACGAGGGTCAAAGACCGGGGGGGAGGCTGAACAGATTTGAGAGAAAGAAGAGAGAGGCCGGGCGTGGTGGCTCACACCTGTAATCCCAGCACTTTAGGAGGTTAAGGTGGGCAGATCACTTAAGTTCAGGAGTTCGAGACCAGCCTGGGCAACATGATGAAACCCCATCTGTACAACAAATACAAATTTAGCTGGGCATAGTGGTACGCATCTGTGCTCCCAGCTACTCAGGAGGCTGAGGTAGGAGGATCATTTGCGCCCAGGAGACAGGGGTTGCAGGGAGCTGAGATTGTGCCACTGCACTCCAGGCTGGGTGACAGAGTGAGATTCCATCTCAAAAAAAAAAAAAAAAAAAAAAGAGAGGTGTGTGGCTCTCTCTCTCTAGGGAGAGAGAAATGCTTCAGGTAAGAATTGTTTGTTTGTGTGTTTGTTTTGAGACGGAGTTTCACTCTTATTGCCCAGGCTGGAGTGCAGTGGCGCAACCTCGGCTCACTGCAATCTCCACCTCCAAGGTTCAAGCGATTCTCCTGCCTCAGCCTCCCGAGTAGCTGGGATTACAGGCATGTGCCACCACGCACAGCTAATTTTTTGTATTTTTAGTAGAGACGGGGTTTCTCCATGTTGGTCAGGCTGGTCTCCAACTCCCGACCTCAGGTGATCCGCCTGCCTCGGCCTCCCAAAGAGCTGGTGTTACAGGCATGAGCCATCGCACCCAGCCTCAGGTAAAAATTTAAAAGGTGCTGGTAGTAGTGTATTTCATAACTTCCTCTTCTGTTTCCCTTGAAACCTTCAGTAAAAACATTACTCTCCAGTATTTTTGTAGTGGGATTTGCATTGTTTGGATGAGATGACATTTGAGAGTGGCCTTCCTAGGGAATCACAGAGTGCCGAGGAGGCTCAGGTACGTTCACATTACAGATCAGAGAGGGGAAAGGAAGGACTCCATTCTTTCATGTTTATTTGTCACAGACAAAGAGGAGATGCACACTCATTTGTGTTTAAATTCATCTAGTCTGCAAATGTGCACACATTTAAATTTCATTCATTCACTTATTACTCATCAGCTTAATAAATATCACTGCAGCTCCTACTGTTTGCCAGGTACTGTGCTAAGTTGTTCCTAGGGATAAACACCAAGTAATACAAACCTGCTTGCTGTCCTATTGTAGCTTACAGTTTAAAACTATATAGTCTAGTGTGAGGACAAGACCCAAAAGAAGTTATGAATAAATATAGTGTCTAAAGATACTATAATGTATGTTGTTGTTGTTGTTGTTGTTATTTTTTAAAAAGCAAAACTGGCCGGGTGTGGTGGCTTACACCTGTAATCGCAGCACTTTGGGAGGCTGAGGCGGGTGGCACACCGGAGGTCAGGAGCCTGACCAACTTGGTGAAATCCCGTTTCTACTAAAAATACAAAAATCAGCCAGGCATGGCGGTGGGCGCCTGTAGTCCCAGCTACTTAGGAGGCTGAGGCAGGAGAATCGCGCGAACCCAGGAGGCAGAGGTTGCAGTGAGCTGAAACCGTGCCATTGCACTCCAGCCTGAGCAACAAGAATGAAACTCTGTCTCTCGGCGGTGGCTCACGCCTGTAATCCCAGCACTTTGGGAGGCCGAGGTGGGCGGATCACGAGGTCAGGAGACCGAGACCATCCTGGCTAACGCGGTGAAACCCCGTCTCTACTAAAAATACAAAAATTAGCTGGGCGTGGTGGCGGGCACCTGTAGTCCCAGCTACTTGAGAGGCTGAGGCAGGAGAATGGCATCAACCACCCAGGAGGCGGAGCTTGCAGTGAGCGAGACAGTGCCGTTGCACTCCAGCCTGGACGACAGAGCGAGACTCTGTCTCAAAAAATATACATATAAAAAAATAAAAAAAAAATGAAACTTTGTCTCAAAAATAAATAAAAATTAAAAAATAAAAAAGCAAAACTTTTCAGACAATTTAGTTATAAGCAAATTGCAATGTTTTATTACAATCTGACTGCAAGGAAAAGGCCTCTAGCAGACCAATCCAAAGATTCACTCTTGGCAGAAATATTTTATAGGAAAACAGAAAGGTTAATCACTTTTAGATTAGATACAAAAGAATGTTTAAGGTCACTCTACTTAGTTAAATGGCCAGGTGATTGGTTTTCCCAGAACAAGTCGTAATTTAAAGTTCAGAAAAATTCCTTAAGTATTTTATCAGGAATGCAATTCTCTTCCCAGAAGGAGCTTGTGAATTATATTCCAAAAAATATTCCATCCCAGTCCAAGTTTGGAACAATTTTTCTCCTATTGAATATTTTAAAATGTAGTTTTACAAGATGGTTCAATGTACTTATTCATCTCAATTTTTAGCAGCAAATACGTTTCATTTCCTTATGTCTGTCCATACTTAGAACATAGTAATTGTTCCTTTCAGTTGTGAAACAAACAAAGGGTTAAGTTGGAGAATCACAATGGAAGTCCTGGTTTAAATAGAACGGACTGGGAAGACCTCTCTGAAGGGGTAAATTTGAGTTGCAGAAGTCATATTTAAGTTGAGGTCTAAAGGGAGACAAAAAAAGCTACTCAAGTGAGATGATAAGGAAACACATTTCACAGGGAAACAGCTTTACAGAGGCCCTTAGGAAAGGAAAGTGACTTTGAAGATGGTATTACCTGAGGAAGCCAACACAGAAAGTTGAAATTGATGCAGAAAGTTCAGAGATGGGTTCTGATTGGTCCATTCTGATGGGTTTTCTCTTCAAACCAACCCTTCGAGGTACAGTACTAAGAGTAGTATGGGAAGAACTAGGATGAGGTGCTATTACCAGAGAAAAGAGGATCAGAACCCAAGAAATGGGGAGGCAGAGGGAGTGACTCTCCTTAATATTTCCATATCCACAGACAAAAAGGAGACTTGTAGAAATAGACTCCCTGGGGGGTCCACACTGCACTATCCGTGCCTGCTCTTCCTTTAGGGAAAGATGAGTGACTTACCTGATTGCTGACATCGAGACAAGCCATTAGAAGCAGGAACCAGGAGCCATGCACTGAAAAGGGGGTTTGCTCTCTCACATATGCTTGCTATGCTATCTCTTCTGCAGTGCCAGGGTTTATGAAACAGATCTTGATCCTATGCACCACTGGCTTAAGGAGTGTCTTCCTGGCAGAGCCAACTTTTTCTAAAGATAGACTGGAAAGCCTGGATGTGAATAGAATTAGTGAAAGCCCTACTTCAGCTTTGGACTTAAGCCACATTGCTTCAACACAAGTTACAAGGAAACCCTCCCCAGATCTGCTTTCGGAGGGGTGGGATAGAGCTTGAAGGGAAAGAAAAAAGAAGAGCTTAGCCCTCAGACCTCTAACATGTGGATTTTGGTTAGATATGTGAATTTCCCTCCCTCCCTCCCTTCTCTCTCCCTCTTTCTTTCTTTCTTTGATGGACTCTCACTCTGTCGCCCAGGCTGGAGTTCAGTGATGATATCTTGGATCACTGCAACCTCTGCCTCCCAGGTTAAAACAATTCTCCTGTCTCAGCCTCCCAAGTAGCTCAGACTACAGGTGCACCCCACCACACCTGGCTAATTTTTGTATTTTAAGTAGAGATGGGGTTTCACCATATTGGTCAGGCTGGTCTCGAACTACTGACCTCAGGTGATCCACCCACCTAGGCCTCCCAAAGTGCTGGGATTACAGATGTGAGCCACTGTGCCTGGCCAGATATGTGAATTTCTTGAAATACAGGGCTATATTAGTTGGGACTCTTCATTATAAGGACAAAAATTCAACTCAAAGTAGCTTAAGCAAAGCAAAAAAAAAAAAAAAAGTGGTTTATTGGCTCACCTACTGGGAAGGACAGGGTTGTATGTGTCATTATGACTTTCTGCCTCTTCTTTGTCATCTCTACTTGGCTTGGCTTCATTCCCTGATTACTTGGTGCCTTCAAGCTTTCTTCAGGGTGACTTTAAAGGTCGGGGAAGATAGCTCCAGTAGGCCCAGGCCTACATCATAGCCTAAGTACCTCAGCTTTTCTCTCCAAACATGTACACGTCGAATCCTAGGGAAGATCTATGGATCAAATGGGTAAGAGTTAGTTCCCACATAGTAAGGGGCACTCAATTATCAAAATACGGGGACGAAAAGGGCTGGGCACTGTGGCTCATGCCTGTAATCCCAGCACTTTGGGAGGCCAAGACAGGTGGATTATTTGAGGCCAGGAGTTCAAGACTAGCCTGGCCAACATGGTGAAACCCCGTCTCTACTAAAAATACAAAATTAAGCCAAGCGTGTGGTGTGTGCCTGTAATCCCAGCTACTTGAGAGGCTATGGCACAAGAATCAACCTGGGAGGCAGAGGTTGCAGTGAGCTGAGATCATGCCACTGCACTCCAGCCTGTGTGAGAGTGAGATTCTGTATCGAAAAAAAAAATGGTGATGGGGGGGTGGGGAGGAGGAAAAAGATGCTAAAGAGACAAAAATGACAAAATTTGGAATAATAAAGGAAGTTAAATATAAATTGTCTTATGAGAGCAACACAAAAGATGTGTAAAAATTACACAATCCAGCTTGGCTTTACTCTCCCAGCATCCACTTAAAATACTCTGCCTAAAGAGTAATTTTTTTCATGAAATGAAACTCACGTTATTGAGAAAATGCAGCAGGATGGGAAATAATCTTGCTTTCCTCAGAGGTGTAGAGAAGGGCAAGAACTGGAAGAGAGTTCCTCCACCAAGGTAAAACAGGCATGGAAAGGGACAGCGATGGGCACAGGTGGGGTAGGGGGTAAATCTACCTTGGGCAGGTACAGCAAGAGACATTAGGTAACAGTCCAAGAAAAGTCAGTACCCACAGCCTGGGCAACATGGAGAAATCCTGTCTCTACAAAAAATACAAAAACTAGCCGGGTGTGGTGGTGCAAGCCTGTGGTCCTAGCTACTCAGGAGGCTGAGGTGGGAGGATAACCTGAACCCAGGTAGGTCAAGGCTGCAGTGAGCTGAGATCGAGTCACTGCACTGCGGCCTGGGCAACAGAGCACGACTCTGGCAAAAAAAAAAAAAAAGCCAGGATCAGTGGCTTATGCCTGTACGCCTGTATCCCTACCACTTTGGGAGGCCGAGGCAGGTGGATCCCCTGAGGTCAGGAGTTCGAGACCAGTCTGGCCAACATGGCAAAACCCCATCTCTACTAAAAATACAAAAATTAGCTGGGCGTGGTGTTGCACGCCTGTAATCCCAGCTACTCAGGAGGCTGAGGCAGGAGAATCGCTTGAACCTGGGAGGCAGAGGTTGCAGTGAACTGAGATCGCGCCACTGCACTCCAGCCTGGGTGACAGAGCAAGACACTGTCTCCAAAAAAAAGAAAAAGAAAAAGAAAAAAAAGAAAAGAAAAGAAAAAATAAAGAAAGAGGAAGGAAGGAAGAAAAGAAAAGTCAGTACCTGTCGTCTCAATACAAAGAAGATGGAATGTCTCAGGTGGTAGATGTTAAGTGTTTCCCTGAATAAATCTCCAAATATGGAGAGTTATCTGTCAGATATTTAGGCTGAAGTTGTGGAGCACACCTTCTGTCCCTAGGTATGATAAGAATAGAGGCTGATAAGAACAAGGCAGGCCTCCAGGTCTAAAGAAAGTGTGGTTCTCAGTAGGTTTCTAAGTCAGGGATCCAGGCACAGGGAACAGACAGGGATGTAGTTACAAAAACTGGTTACCAGAAAGCCTGGTTTTGGAGACAAGTAGGAAGTCCAGTTATTGGAGCATGTCAGAGCTAGCCTAGCAATGAGTATGACTTTGTGTGCCAAATCTCTGAATGACGGACATGAGTGCCCTCCTGGGGCTGAGATTTGTTTTAGGGGCTGGAAGTTTGGTATCTGTTGGGAGATGAAGGATATAGAAGTAAGGAGTTAGGCAGGTTCTGACAGACACAAGGAAAGATTTTACTATGCAAGTTGAATAGCATGTATTTTGATCAGCTCAATTCTGAAGCTATAAAGTACAATAAAGGAGATGTTTAAAAAATAAGAGGCCAGGCGTGATGGCTCACACCTGTAATCCCAGCACTTTGGGAGGCTGAGGTGGGTGGATCACTTGAGCCCGGGAGTTTGAGATCAGCCTAGGCAACATGGCGAAACCCCATTTCTACCAAAAATACAAAAAATTAGGCAGGCATGGTGGCGCATGCTTGTAGTCCCAGCTGCTCTGGAGGCTGAAGTGGGAGGACCGCTCGAGCCTGGGAGGCCAATGGTGCAGTGGGCTGTAATCATGCCACTGCACTCCAGCCTGGTCAACAGAGTGAGAACCTCTCTCTCAAAAAAAAAAAAAAGTGGAAGAGTCCACATCTAATTTGAAACACCCAGAGCTGTGGGAATATGATAACCAGAGCACAAGAGGTACAATATTGGGGCACATTTAGATAAGGGTAATTTGTATTATTGATTTGTATCCATCTCTAAGATGTGCCTCTCACTGTGAAGTTCCATGGATAAAGATTTGGCTTCAGTTTCTGTCTGGAAACTTGGCACCATTTACTTACAAATTAAAAATACAAGTGAATCATTTACATATCTCCTAGAAACCAAAGAGTTTGTATGTTATACCTCAAGTAATTTGGATAATGCCGTGGGTTGTGTTTTTTTCTTTTTTTAAATTCTAATTAAGCCTTCCATCACTTCAAGGTGATAATTTTCTCAAGTATGCTCTTCTTAAAACGATTGCATTTTATTTAGTATCTTACAGCGTGAAGAATTTTGACTCCTAGGGAAAATCTCATGTAAGTGATCATCTGTTATCTTGAGGGGAGGAGGATGGGGAGGAGTCTTTTCTGATCCTCTTCTTTTGAAAGCTATCACCCTCCCACTCTATGGGATTTAGGTGGGTCTGTCAGATACATGGGTTTAAATCCAGAACCTGCTTGATTCCCAACTTCTGTATCCTTTCTCTCCCCACAGATACCAACCATCTGGCCCTAAAACAAATCTCATCAGTTTATGAACCAGGCAGCCCAATCACAGTGCCTAATTCTCCCTATCACACAATTGGTCAAGGAGGGAGCAAGTGACATAATCTAAATTCTTTCCAAAGATGGATGCAAATGCTGGGAAAGCAAGAGTTGAATTGCTAGCCATGAGGAAAACGTAAGCCTGAGCTGTTTGCTGGCCATCTTTGCTTCCACATGGGGACGGCCTGCCTGGAAATGAAGCCACACAGAGAAAACAGAAGAGCAGTGAAGAGAAGGGTAAAAGGAGAGATCCCATGACATGATTTGCACTCTTAGATCCAGTTATGCCTGATGCAGGACCCACCCCTCGGACTTCCCATTTCCAGGAGCTAAAACTAGACTGAGTTGAGTTTCTGTCACTGACAGTTGACAGAAAATATCAACAATCCAGCCACATGGAGCCTCATGGCAGTACCACTAACCCTGGTCACCACATGAATACTGACCAGAGGTAAGCATTATTAGTTTCTGCTTTGTTGGAGGAACATTTGAGAATCTATTTTGTGTTATGTAATCTTACTTTTTGCCTCCAATGTCTACTTGTTGCAATTGCATGCAATGAAGGAACACAAAATAGACTGAATAATAAATGGGTTTTATTTTAATTGAGCACCAAGGAGTTAATATCAAGCCACAAAGCTTTAGACGTTAACTTGCTTTGCTAATCATTTTTGATGACAATATTTTGAAAGAATTTAGTTCACATATGTGCTTGCAAATAAGGTGTAATCTTGCAAGATATTCAAGATTGCTCTGTCACTGGGGGTGAATGAAAAAGGTTTCTCTGTATCACTGGACATTTGAAAGAATGTATAAAAAGTGCAGGATGACTCCTTACTGGAATATAATGTTTCCAACTTTGCTATTCTAAAGTTCAAAGCCAATCTGACTCTTGATCCTTGAGTATGTGTTTTTTCTCCTCTCCAGAAGCTTTGAAGATCCCTTTGTCTCTGATGTTCTGAAGTTTCACAATCGTGTGTGTTGGCATGAGTCTTTCCCCATTCTTGTTCTGAGTGGATCCTTACACTCTGCAAATTGATTTCTTGCAGAATTATTTATTGATGGCCTACTGTGTGTCTGGTTCTATTCTACGCAATGATCAAACATACAAAATCCTTGCCATGCAGGATTTCACATTATAGGCAGGTATTGGACATTCTGCGGTGATCCAATAGGTTCCTTATTTTTTTTCTCTTCAATTTCCACTTTCTTGTCTTTTTTTCTTCTTTCTAAAAGAGTCTTCAATTTCATCTTCCAATTCCTTTATTAAAGTTTTTGCTCCTGCTATATGTTCAATTTCCAAGGGCTCTGTATTATTTCATAAGTGCGTATCTTCTCTTATCTCTCTGAAGACGTCTTTAACAGTTTTATTATTTATTTATTTTACTTCTTGCATTATCTCAATACCTCTACATTTTGTTGTCCTGTTTATTTGTTTTGGTCTCTGTTTTTTAATGATAAGAACTTTCTTTCTCACTTGTATGTAGGGGGCTACAGAACTAAGAATGTACTGACAGCTCTGTCTGAGACTATGGGACTTGTGAATTGAGCTTCATTAGTAAGGTGATTGGGCGAAACTTAAATTTCACTGAGGTTTTCCTCCCTCCATATTGTCTTATCTATAGTTAGTTGCTAGTGTTTACACATGATGTTCTAGCCTCAAGGTGGATTTACTCTAAAATTTATTTTACTCAAGCTTGACATAGAATGTTTTAAATTTTTGTTTGTTTGTTTTTTGAGACTGAGTATCTGTCATCCAGGCTGGAGGGCAGTGGCGCAATCTTGGCTCACTGCAACCTCTGCCTCCTGGATTCAAGCAATTCCCTTGCCTCAGCCTCCCAAACAGCTGGGATTACAGGCACCCACCACCATGCCTGGCTAATTATTTCTGTATTTTTAGCAGAGACGGAGTTTTGCCATGTTGGCCAGGCTGGACTTGAACTCCTGACCTCAGGTGATCTGCCCACCTTGGCCTCCCAAAGTGCTGGGACTGCAGACGTGAGCCACTGCACCCAGACTTTAAATTTTTATTCTACATAATAAAATCAAATTACAGAGCAGCTGCCTGGTACGATTTGTATAAAACAACTTATATTTGGGCCGGGCATGGTGGCTCACACCTGTAATCTTGGCACTTTGGGTGGCTGAGGTGGTTGGATCACTTGAAGTCAGGAGTTTGAGACCAGCCTGGTCAACATGGCAAAACCCCATCTCTACTAAAAATACAAAAATTAGCCAGGCATGGTGGTGTACGCCTGTAATCCCAGCTACTTGGAAGGCTGAGGCAGGAGAATTGCTGGAACCCAGGAGGCGGAGGTTGCAATGAGCTGAGATAGTACCAGTGCACTCCAGCCTGGGTGACAGAGCAAGACTCTGTCTTGAAAAAACAAACAAACAAAAAACAAAAACCGCTTATATTTGGAGAGTAAAAAAAAAAAACACAAAACAAAACAAAAAACAAGACTTTATTGCAGAGCTGCCCAACAGGTATGCCACAAGCGAGTTACAAATGTTCTGAGGTATGAACCCCTTCCCTCGGGTCAGTAAGGTGAAAGTACATGTGTAACAACCAGCTCTCCAGGAAAAAAAGGCTTGATTTGTAGCATTTGTTAACTTCATCTTACTTTTTAGAGATAGAGTCTTACTATGTTGCCCAGGCTGGCCTCAAACTCCTGGGCTCAAGTGATCCTCCTGCCTCAGCCTCCCAAAGCGCAGGGATTGTAGATGTGAGCCGTTGGGCCCAGCTTGTATTCGATAATTGTTTTATTTCTGTGGTGTAAGTACTCCTACCATGGACAATTTCAGACTACCAGCAAGTTGTCATTAAGTGCAAATTGGGGAAGATATGTACACAGTTGGCTCTTGGGATCTGGTAGGAGCTGGCTCGAGCACATTTCTGAACACTTTAAACTCTTGGGAGTTCTGGTGGATGTCTCAGGTGCACAGTGCCTGCCCTGGGTTATTGCCTTCTGCTGAGAGCAGTCTTGTCAATTTACCCCAATGTGCTGTTCAACTACTATCATTCATATATATATATTCTTCTCATGACATGAGAAAGGCTGGGAAGCCCTGCTCCATCGGATTTGTTTTTTTTTTGTTTTTTGTTTTTGAGACAGAGTCTCGCTCTGTCACCCAGGCTGGAGTGTAGTGGCACAATCTTGGCTCACTGCAACCTCCACCTCCTGGGTTCAAGTGATTCTCCTGCCTCAGCCTCCCAAGTAACTGGGATTACAGGCATGTGCCACCACGCTTGGCTAATTTTTGTATTTTTAGTAGAGACAGGGTTTTGCCATGTTGGCCTTGCTTGTCTCAAACTCCTGACCTCAGGTGATCGGTCCGCCTCAACCTTCCAAAGTACTGGGATTACAGGCATGAGCCACCGCACCTGGCCGGATTTGTTTATTTCTAAAATATTGTGTGTTTGTATCTGTCTCCACACATGCAACTCAATTCACTAAAATATATTAATATTTTCTTATAAGTGTATAGATGATATTACTTTTGTGGCCATACAAGAAGCTTCTTGAAGTTCGAAAAACAATTCATACAGAATATTCGACAACCCTGTTTTTCTGGATAAAACTTGAAACCGTGGACAAACAAAACACTATCCTACCCTCAGAGAGCACACAGTCTAGGAAAAATGATTCCATTTGAAATAACTCAAATACATTTTAAGCTCAGTAGGTTTATTAATATTAGGCAACAATAAATGATGCTTAATATTCTTCATTTTATCCTTTAAAAATTTTGGCATTTCTATTTATCATTATTAAATAATATACATTAAAAATTGGAGAGGGAAAATGTCTTTTAACCTCACTGAATAAAAGAAAATAATTGAAACTTTGATTTTCGTTTTAAAAGTAATTACATGCAGTGATAGCCTAATTTTGATGGCATGGTAGTTAACAGACAGCTGCTTTTATTTTAAATGGAATTGCATTTTTAACAGAAACTACTCTCAGTGTTTGCTTTCATCTTCTGAATAGGAAAGCCAATTTGAGGGTTGAATATTTGGTGAGTTTGATGGAGCCAATTAAGATAATTCAGGCCAATAAAAAAATAATTTAATATGTTTCTCACTTAGCTGACTCATAAAGTTGACAATAACTCCTATCTACAATAGCTATACCAAAAAAGTCCACGATAAATTCAGCCTTCTTCTTAAAGGAAAAGCAGAATACTGTAAATTTTATTCAGAACTTATATTTTTAAACTTCATTAATTGTACACAATAAATTGAAGTGACGATATTTATATAATATAGATTTCAAGATTATCTTCTCAGCACGTATGAAGATTTATTATGATGTTTTCATTATAGCTATGCACCTACTTACATTAAAAATTAATGTATCACAGCAGTGTCTTTCAGGCAGTAGTTAAAATAAAGAGAAATACTTCACTAGATAGGATAAATACTAACAAGAGGTTGCTGCAAACCCCAAAGTGCAATTTTTTTTTTTTTTTTTTTTTTGAGATGGAGTCTTCCTCTGTTGCCCAGGCTGGAGTACAGTGGCATGATCTCGGCTCACTGCAACCTCTGCCTCCCAGGTTCAAGTGATTCTCCTGCCTCAACCTCCCAACTAGCTGGGACTACAGGTGCACACCACCACGCCCGGCTAGTTTGTATTTTTAGTAGAGAAAGGGTTTCACCATGTTGGCCAGGATGGTCTCGATCTCTTGACCTCGTGATCCACCTGCCTCAGCCTCGCAAAGTGCTGGGATTACAGGCGTGAGCCAATGCACCCGGCCTGATGATTGGGTATCTTAATTTTTACCTGGGAGGCTAGAGTCACTCGTGTGACTACATCAGGGTGGCTATTTGGTTATTTTCGTGATTGTTTAATGTCTTTGTCTGTGTTCATGTTCAGATTGAGTAAGTTGCAATCTTGTTATTGTCTTGTTCCACCATGGTTACGGAGGGACCTTGTCTGATTATTGTTGTTATTCTGTGAAAACTGCTTATCTTGCGTGAGGGAACGCTAGATAGCCGCCAGCTGCAGGCTGTCAGGGTCATCCTGTTGTGTATCACATTCTCAACCAGCTATTAAGCTTGGACTCTGACATGTGCTTGTTTCCACATAGGACTTTACGAAACCCAGGTCACAACGTGTGACCAAGAGTTGGGAAGAGGGATAGTCCCCCTGTTTCTGTAGAGTTTCCATGCAATGACTGAGAGTTTGCTGCTTCAGGAATGCTCTGGGCCTGATGGCAGCATCCTCTTCAGGGCTGGGGTCGGGGGTGAGAGGGAGCTGCTGCCCTCCAGTGGCTGTCTAGGAAATTACATCAGTGACTCTTCCCCCCAAATCATGCTTAGATTTTCTGGGAACTTCCCCGAACGTGGCAAGGCAGAGCAGAAGGAGAGAAGATTCGCCTGGGAGTAAAAGCCAGCAACTTTTGGGTATTACTGTTAATATGGCCCCATGAGTACTCTCAACTTGGTGAAGCCTGGAAAAATGGAGATTATGTGACTTGTAGGTTTTTGATAATTATATATTGTGTTGCTTTTATAATCAAAGAAGGTATCTGTTGAAGATAGAAGAATAAGAACTTAAATATTTGTGGCCAGGCACGGAGGCCCATGCCTGTAATCCCAGCACTTCTGGAGTCCAAGGTGGGAGGATCGCTTGAGGCTGGGAGTTTCAGACCAGCCTGGGCAACAAAGCAAAACCCCACCTCTAAGGAAATTCTTTTTTAAAAATTAGATGGACATGGTGGTGCATATCTGTAGTCCTAGCTACTTGGTAGGCTGAGGCAGAAGGATCTCTTAAACCCAGGAGTTCAAGGCTGTAGTGAGCTATGATCATACCACGGGACTTCAGCCTGGATGACCGAGCAAGACCTTGTCTCTCTATAAAAGGACCATGCAACTTAGAAATACAGCATAATTAAAGATAAGAGGGTTAGAAAAGTTTTTACTATCAAGGGTTACATAAATAAAGATTAAAATTTCACTTAAGTTGGAGAGGATGCTGAGAAATTGGAATCATTGTGCATTGCTGATGGGAATGTAAAAATGTGAAGCTGCTGTGGAAAACTATGTCAGTTCCTCAAAAAATTAAACACAGGATTATCATATGATCCAGCAATTTCACTTCTAGGTATATGGCCAAAAAAATTGGGAGCAGGGATTCAAACCGACATCTATGTTCATGGAGGCATTATTCACTGTAGCCAAAAAGTGGAAATAATCAAAATGTCCATCGACAGATGAATGGATAAATAAAATGTGGTATATCTATTCAATGTAATATTATTCTGCCTTTTCAGAGGAAGAAAATTCTGGTACTTACTACAACATGGATGAGTCTTGAAGACATTATGCTAAGTGAAATAAGCATAAGCAAAAGGACAAATAGTGTATGATTCCATTTATATGCGCTACCTAGCACGGTCGAATTCATAGAGACAGGAAGTAGAATGGTGGCTGTCAAGGGATGGAGACGGGAGAATAGGGAGTTACTGATTAATGGGTATGGAGTTTCTATTTGGGAAAATGAAGGAAGTTCTGGAGATGGGTGGTGGTGACGGTTGCACAACAATGTAAGTGCACTTAACGCTGAAGTGTATACTTACAAATGATTAATATAGTAAATTGTATGTTTTGTATATTTTGCCACAATTAAAAAAACAAAAACAAAAAAAACCTGATTCTGAGCCCTAAGCCAAACCAATTGAGTTGGGGAGAACAAAGGGGGAACAAGGGGTCAGGGTCTGAGTGCAGGCTTTTTAAAAAACTTCTCAGCCAGGCACGGTGGCTCACGCCTGTAATCCCCAAATTTTGGGAGGCAGAAGTGGGTGAATCACCTGAGGTTAGGAGTTCAAGACCAGCCTGACTAACATGGAGAAACCCCATCTCTACTAAAAATACAAAATTAGCCAGGCGTGGTGGCACATGCCTGTAATCCCAGCTACTCAGGAGGCTGAGGCAGGAGAATTGCTTGAACCTGGGAGGTGGAGTTTGCAGTGAGCTGAGACTACGCCATTGCACTCCAGCCTGGGCAACAAGAGCAAGACTCTGTCTCAAAAAAAAAAAGCTTCTCAGGTAATCCTCCCATGCGTAATGGAAGTAGAGTACCCCTGACCCAGATGATGTCTAAGATCCTGTTTTGCTTCAGCCGTCCATGATTCCAAGTAAAATGACCTGACAAGACTGCCAACATTTTGCCCCAGTTTCATAAATACAAGTAGCAGCTTCCTTTGACAAATTGTCTGAATCCAAATTGCTAATGAACGTACACTACTTTTTTAAAGCTATTTCTTCTGCATATTAATTTTACTTATTTTCCTAAAATGAATTGATCTTTTCCACAAAGTTTCATTTGACAGATGTACAAGTTTCCCCTCAAATAAGACTTTTATATGCAACAACAGATTCTAACATAAGTTGTTCTTATAGAGAGAGGATACTGTATGTCTACATTCAGCAAGATGTTTCTTTGCCAAAGCTAATCTGTTTTGAAGCCTGGCATTTCTGTTTTACTTGTCACAAATATCCAAATATGTTTTTTACCCAAGGCTTTATTTTAGAGTAATACTTTAGAATAATTTTTTCTCGATAAATGATTGTAAAATAATTGATTAGTAAGCATTAAAAGTACTGAGAAAGTTTTCAATAATGAACATTTGAAGTGACATAACGGAAGAAAAACATGGGTTATTTTTCCAGAAGTTTAATTGTTTTATAAAATAGTTGTTTTGAAATATTTCATCGTCCTGATGCAATAATCACAGAATGTTGAGAAAGTCTACAAAATCAGGGCTAAGTCAAATTAAAGATGAAATGGAAAATATTTTTAAATGTTTCATATCTAAAATGAGAGAAATGATGCATGTGAAATAAAAAGTAATAGCTTTCCGTTCTAGGAGATTTTTTAAATGTACATAACATATGCATCTTTTTTTTTTTTTTGAGACGGAGTCTCGGTCTGTCGCCAAGGCTGGAGTGCAGTGACGCGATCTTGGCTCACTGCAACCTGCACCTCCCGGGTTCAAGCAATTCCCTGCCTCAGCCTCCCGAGTAGCTGGGATTACAGGTGCCCACCACCACGCCCAGCTAATTTTTTGTATTTTTAGTAGAGGCAGGGTTTCACCATCTTGGCCAGGCTGGTCTTGAGCTCCTGACCTCGTGATCCACCCACCTCGGCCTCCCAAAGTGCTGGGATTACAGGCATTAGCCACCGCGCCCGGCCAACATATACATCTTCTAATGAGTTTCTTTTCATTTACTAATGAGTTTTGAGTAAAAATTATTCTTAGCAAAACAAGCTTAATTGAATTCAAGCTTCTAGAAGTCAATATTTAAAAATTTTTGCCTTTCTCTGTTAAAATTCTGACTTGAAAATTTCACTTTAAAACACATAAGTTCTCAGTGAACGAGAACTTTGTGCTTTATCCCGATGATAGCTATGGAATTATTGAATCAATTTGCACTAACAAAGGAGCATATTTTTGTGCTTTTCAACCACATCAGATACTGGATTCAGACAAGGCATTTTTCTTGAAATCAGTTCAGAGCAGTCAAAAGTCCTGATAATGAAATGTATGATTTAGCTGCTTCCTGTCCTAGAAGAAAAAAAAAGTATGGTTTCAAAGAATAAACATAGTATTCTCTCTCTCAATCTCTCTTCCAAAAAAAATGTATTGGACATTTATGTGCCTTTGCTCACTCCTACGTGTACAAAAAGAATATATCACATTCTTTGCCTTCAAAGAGCTCACAATGAAATGGAGGAAGTAGACAAATAAACATATAATATGCAATGATGAGCATAAACAAATAAATACATAATATGCGTATGCAATATGTTTAGATGCTCACGGTATTTCAGAAGCACAGAAGAGAGGTACCTATACTGGGAAGAGAGAAAGAGAAGGAGGCAGAGAAGGCTTCCCTGGAGCAGGGCGCATCTGAGCATGTACTATTTCTTTGAATTAATATAGAGAGTTTGTTATAATTTGTGATTAAAAAGCATCAAAATATACTTATTTTTTTTTTTTTGGAGATGGAGTCTTGCTCTGTCGCCCAGGCTGGAGTGCAGTGGTGCGATCTCAGTTCACTGCAACTTCTGCCTCCTAGTTTCAAGCAATTCTCCTGCCTCAGCCTCCTGAGTAGCTGGGATTACAGGTGTGCGCCACCCCGCTCGGCTAATTTTTGTATTTTTAGTAGAGACGGGGTTTCACCATGTTGGTCAGGCTGGTCTCAACCTCCTGACCTTGTGATCCGCCTGCCTCGGCCTCCCAAAGTGCTGGGATTACAGGCCTGAGCCACCTTGCCCAGCCAACATACTTTTAATGTATTTTGGGGTTTCACTATTTTACATCTAAACATTAAGCCCTGGTTTTGTATAGAAAGCATTTAGTCTTACAAAAACAAAGTAGAATGTCCTCTTTGGTTTGATCAGAAAAGGTCTCAAGAAGGCAATGACAGCTGCTCCAGTCTTTCTCAGCCATTCGCTGTGAGGTCCACCTCTCTATCTGGGCTCTCTCATTTTGATTCCCTTCACTAAAATTACCACCTCTGTTCCCAGCAGTGTGGCCGATGCCCTTTTGCTGAGAACCAGAGAAACAAGCCTCTCATTCCTCCATGATAGTCCACTGAGTCTTGTCTAAGGAAAATTTAAAAGGAATTAATTTCAGTAAATAGGCCAAGCACAGTGGCTCATGCCTGTAATCCCAGCACTTTGGAACACTGAGGAGGGCAGATCGCTTGAGCCCAGGAGTTCAAGACCAGCCTGGGCAACATGGTGAAATCCTGTCTCTACAAAAAATACAAAAATTAGCCAGGCATGGTGGTGCACACCTGTGGTCCTAGCTTCTCAGGAGGCTGAGGTGGGAGGATCTCTTGATACCAGGAGGTTGAGGCTGCACCACTGCACTCCGGCCTAGGTGACAGAGAGACCCTGTCTCAAAAAAAAAATTTCAGTAAATATAAATATACAATATATTATAGTATACAATATATAAATATTATATACTAATGTATAAATATATAAAATATGATATGATAATATATAAAATAGAAATAAGAACCAAGGCAGTCTAAAAAGCATCTCCATCAATCTATATTTCTTCACATGGCATTCCAGGATTTTCATAGCCTGGCCCTCACTTTCTCTCCAGCCTTATCCCTTGCTATTTCTCTTTGTATATTTTGACTTCCACAGTGTCCGATTGCTCTCAGTGTCCTAAATAGGTCAATGTTTGCTCATACTTTCACACCTTGGAACACAAGGGTAGGGTCCCCTGCTGGGGCGTGAAATAACTTCTGTTCCTGCACCTCCTCTTCAGCTGTCACCTTCTCTGTGAGGCCATCCTTAACTCCCCAGGCTGAGTAGACACCCCACCTTAGGTTTCTCGAGCATTTGGGCACACACCTTTACATCTATGCTTCCCAGACTTTCCTGAATATACGACTCAACTTTAGTGTTAGTTAAAAAACAGATTCTAGGCCAGGTGCAGTGGCTCATGCCTGTAATCCCAGCACTTTGGGAGGCCGACGTGGGCAGATCACAAGGTCAAGAGATGGAGACCATTCTGGCCAACATGGTGAAACCCTGTCTCTACTAAAAATACAAAAAAAAAAAAAACCTAGCTGGGTGTGGTGGCGCGCACCTGTAGTCCCAGCTACTCAGGAGGCTGAGGCAGGTGAATCGCTTGAACCCGGGAGGCAGAGGTTGGAGTGAGCCGAGATTGCGCCATTGCACTCCAGCCTGATGACGGAGTGAAACTCTGCCTCAAAAAAAACAACAACAAAAAAAACCAAAAACCAGATTCCAGATTCTAAAACCTCAGAATTTACATGAGAAAAGTCTGGTAAGTTAAGTTCCATATTTCACAAGCGGCCCTGGGGATTCCCATCATTAGAAAAGTTTTGAAAACATTGCTCTATATCATGACACTTCTCATATTGCATTACAACTATTTGAATTACTGGACTCTCAATAGCCTGTGACCTGCATCTGTTCATTATTGTATTCCCAGTCCCAATACAATGCCCAACTCACGGAAGGAAGCAAAATATGAATGAATGAAAATTCAAATGTGTATGTTTCATTTATTTATTCATTTTTATTTTATTTTATTTTGAGACAGAGTCTCACTCTGTCACACAAGCTGGAGTACAATGTCATAATCTCAGCTCACTGCAACCTCTGCCTCTTGAGTTCAAATGATTTTCATGCCTCAGCCTCCTAAGTAGCTGGGACTACAGGAATGTGCCACCACTCCTGGCTAATTTTTGTATTTTTAGTAGAGATGGGGTTTCATGATGTTGCCCAAGCTGGTCTCAAACTCCTGGGCTCAAGCAATCCTCCCACCTCAGCCTCCCAAAGTACTGGGATTACAGGCTTGAGTCACTGCACCCAGCAAGTTGCTCTAAATATGTTTGTTCCTCTCTCTTAGCACCTCAACTAGGGACTTCTTTTCCAGTATCCAGATGCTACACATCACCAAAAGCTCACCAGTGGTGGGATTATGAATCAGTTTTCTTTGTATGAAGAGAACGTTAATAGTTCCTACTTCATGAGTTTTTTTTTGTGAGAAGTAAATGGAATAATACATGTAAAACACTTAGTACAATGTCTAATATTAGGAAGTACTAAGTAAATGAGGTAATAATAATGACAAAGACCAGTCAGACAGAGTCACTTGGGAGATGTCATTCCCCTTGTGAAGCCAAAGTACAAAAAAGGAGCCCACAAAGTCATGCTTTCAGCCGTCTTGAAGGGTACACTGCAAGATTTAAAAAACCCTTTCTGGCAGAGCACGGTGACTCACACCTGTAATCCAGCACTTTGGGAGGCTGAGGTGTGCTGATCGCTTGAGCCCAGGAGTTCAAGACCAGCCTGGGCAACATGGTGAAACCCCGTCTCCACTAAAAAGACAAAAATCAGCAGAGGAAGGTAGTGCATGCCTGTAGTCCCAGCTACTCGGGAGGCTGAGGTGGGAGGATTGCTTCAGCCCAGGAGGCAGAGGTTGCAGTGGGCTAAGATGGCATCACTGCACTCCAGCCTCAGTGAAAGAATGAGACCCTGTCTCAAAAAATAAATAAATAAAAATACAAACCCTTTCTTCTGTTGCCAAATGTCAACATCCTTTCTGATTCAGCCTCTCTTCCCCATCACTGTAATAACCCACATTTCATGGCAAAAAATAGTATTATCAAGAGAGACAAGAATTGTTGGCACACGAATACAAACTTTGTCGCTATCTGGAAGAGTTTGTTCTTGGAGATTTTCTCTAAATATTTGTCCTTCGCATTCTTAGCTTCTTGTAATGTTTAGTACCTTCCCATAAACACTGATTTCCAAAGGATCAGAACTTTAATCACCATCTTGACATCTCCCCACAATGTCCGGTACCAATACATCAATACCAGAATGTCATTGTTTCTGTGCTAGGGGAAAGATGATGGCCAAATATTCTGGGTCCAAAGAGAATGCAGGTTATTGACTCTTTTTAACAGACAAAGAAATGCAAACTGACAGAAGGCCACATTGTTGCCTAATCCTGGACAACAAAGGAGAAGAAACATTAACCCAAGAGATTTGGCCGCATGCCCAGGCTGCTTAAGTGCTAATGCAGAATAGCTCTCAACTCTGACTGGTTATCCCACCCCCTTTTAACCTCCTCACTCAGCATAATTTTCCCCTGCTAAAGGCCGATCTCCTTGAAAATATCTTTACCTACTTGAAACTGCCAAGATCCTTTAGGAGCTTCCTAGTTAACCTTTTGAGGTTGACACTTCACAACATATTTGCAGAGTCTTTCCAAGCCTTGGCATCTGCTCCAGCCTACTCTGGTGCCTTCTGTAAGATTCAGATCAGACTGACCTAGGAGAAGATCTAGGTCTAGGGGGAGTCGTCTCCCCAAAGTATACCTATCTATCTTATTATATTATAATGTAATGAGATTTGAAATATAGAATCTATAAGACACAAGGTACTTTTTAAAAGCCTGAAAGCCGGCTGGGCAGGGTGGGTAACGCCTCTAATCCCAGCACTTTGGGAGGCCAAGGCGGGCGGATCGCTTGAGGTCAGGAGTTCAAGACCAGCCTGGCCAACATGGTGAAACCCCGTCTCTACTAAAAATACAAAAATTAGCCAGGTGTGGTGGCGCATGCCTGTGATCCCAGCTACTCTGGAGGCGGAGGGAGGAGAATTGCTTGAACCCAGGAGGTGGAGGTTGCAGTGAGCCAAGATTGCACCACTGCACTCCAGCCTAGGAGACAGAATGAGACTTTGTCTCAAAAAACAAAACAAAACAAAACAAAAGCCTAAAAGCTATTACATTTTATTTATTTATTTATTTATTTATTTATTTATTTATTTATTTTTGAGATGGAGTTTCGCTCTTGCCCAGGCTGGAATGCAGTGGCACAATCTCGGCTCACCACAACCTCTGCCTCTCGGGTTCCAGTGATTATCCTGTCTCAGCCTCCTGAGTAGCTGGGATTACAGGTATGTGCCACCATGCCTAGCTAATTTTATATTTTTAGTAGAGATGGCGTTTCACCATGTTGGCCAGGCTGGTCTCAAACTCCCGACCTCAGGCGATCCTCCCACCTCGGCCTCCCAAAGTGGTGGGATTACAGGTGTGAGCCACCGTGTCCGGCCAGCCATTACATTTTAATGTGAAACCACCATAATAGCAACACTATTTGGAATATGTTACCGTCCTTATCCCATCTTGAGACACACTCAAGTGCTTTTAGTTGGAAATGCAGCTGCTAGCAACACTTCCTTTTTTCTGGTATTTAAAGTTGTGAGACTGAATTTAGACAGAGTACAGACAGAGAAAAGACATAATAAATCACTTCTCAAGTAAACGAAACTTCCTATATCAAATGACTTAATTATCTGCATTCAATTGGTCTGCCATTGTGTGGTCTGGCTCATGTGACCCTTCCATATTTACAAAGCATTTATTGAGTACATGTTATGTACTGGACATGGTTCTGGGTAAAATCTCAAACATTATCTTATTATTATCCATCACCTTTTAAGCATAAGGAAACAAAAGCTTAGTGAGTTTAAATACTTTGTCAGATTCTAAACGTAATTCAAAACTGGTGCTACACCATTACTTCCTCTACCAAAATATAAAAAGCAAGATATCTTTGTACAAAGAGGAATTAAGAAATAAAATTTTCTTTTCCTTGTTTTCATAATTTTTTTTTTTTGAGACAATGTTTTCGCTCTTGTTGCCCAGGATGGAGTGCAATGGCACAATCTTGGCCCACTGCAACCTCTGCCTCCCGGGTTCAAGCGATTCTCCTGCCTCAGCCTCCCAAATAGCTGGGATTACAGTGCGCCACCATGCCCGGCTAATTTTTTGTATTTAGTAGAGACAAGGTTTCACTATGTTGGTCAAGCTGGTCTTGAACTCCTGACCTCAGGTGATCCACCTGCCTCGGCTTCCCAAAGTGCTGGGATTACAGGCGTGAACCACCGTGCCCAGCCTGTTTTCATAATTTTTTCATTCAATAATTTTTTTTTTTTTTTTGAGAGACAGAGTCTCGCTCTGTCACCCAGGCTGGAGTGCAGTGGCGCAATCTCGGCTCACCACTACCTCTGCCTCCCGGGTTCAAGCAATTCTCCTGACTCAGCTTCCCAAGTAGCTGGGACTACAGGCATGCGCCACCATGTCCAGCTAATTTTTGTATTTTTTAGTAGAGATGGGGTTTTACTATATATTGGCCAGGCTGGTCTCGAACTCCTGACCTCAAATGATCCATCTGCCCACCTCGGCCTCCCAAACTGCTGGGATTACAGGTGTGAGTCACTGCGCTGGCCCATTCAATAATATTTAAGGAATATTTATTGAGCACTTATTATATGCCAGGTACTGTCCTAGACACTAGGAATGCAGTAGCAAATGAAATAGAATGTCACAGAGCTTACATAAGAATGGGAGGAGACAGAAAAAAAAGCAAATGTCAACAGGTAGTATATAAATAAGATAGCAGTAAGTGTTAAAAGCTCCACATTGCTCAATCTAGTAATAAATTTCCTGTCCTCATTTTTCTTGTCCCAGAAATCAGCACCTAGTGCACCTGGTAGACAGCTGATCACTCCCTCCTTGATGCATTTTCTTCACTGTATATAGCAGCAGCTACCCCAATGGCTATTCTTTCTCAGTCTGCCTTATTGGTTCCTCCTTATCTTCCTGACCTCTAAGCATGGAGTCCCAGGACTTGGCCCTCATATCTATTCTGTATCTATGAACATGTTTCATTCAGTCTTGCAGCTTTATTTTATTTTATTTTGTTTTGAGACAGAATCTTGCTCGGTCATCCAGGCTGAAGTACAGTGGCATGATCATAGTTCACTGTAACCTCAAACTCCTGGGCTCAAGTGATCCTCCTGCCTCAGCCTCCCAAAGCACTGGCATTATGAGTGTGAGCCACTGCACTGGGTCTCATTCAGTCTCACAACTTTAAATACTATCATGCACTGATGAGTCCCAAATATATATCTCTATCTTAGTCCTCTCCTCTGAATGTCTGACTGTCAGACCTTAGATATCTAATAGGTATCTAATAACTAATGAAAAAGAACCAGCCAGGCGCGGTGGTTAACACCTGTAATTCCAGCACTTTGGGAGGCCGAGGCAGGTGGATCACTTGAGGTCAGGAGTTCGAGACCTGCCTGGCCAACATGGTGAGACCCCGTCCCTACTCAAAATACAAAAAGTTAGCCGAGTGTGGTGGCATGTGCCTATAATCCCAGCTACTCGCGAGGCTGAGGCAGGAGAATCAATTGAACCCAGGAGGCGGAGGTTGCAGTGAGCCGAGATCATGCTACTGCACTCCAGCCTGGGCAACAGAGCGAGACTCTGTCAAAAAAAAAAAAAAAGAAAGAAAGAGAGAGAGGGAGAAAAGAAAAGAAAAGAAAAAAAAAGAAAAGAAAAAGGACCGAAACTTTATCCCAAACTTCCAGTTACTTAGGCCAAAAACTGTGGAATCATCCTTGACTCTTCACTTTCTTTCATCCCAAAATCCAATTTATCAGCAAATCCTGTTTATTCAGCCTTCAAAATATACCTCTTATCTATCCACCACTCTTAATTTCCACTGCTACCACTCTGCCCTAGACATCAACATCTCTCATCCAGATCATTGCAGTATTCTACTCCCTGGATTCCTAGCTTCTGCCCTTGCCCCCTCCATTCAACAACCAAATTAATTCTTTTAAAATATGTTAGCACATGTCATTTAATAAAAAAACCCTGCCCAGTGGATTCTCATCTACGTTGAGTAAAACCATAAAGCTCCAATGGCTGTGAAGGGCTTGGATGGTTTGAACTTGTTACTTCTCTGACCTCATCTTCCACCCCACCTTCTTTCCCACTGCACTTTTAACACTCTGGGTTTTGTTGTGTTTTTGTTTTTGTTGAGGCAGGGTCTCACTCTGTTGCCCAGGGTGGAGTGCAGTGGTTCAATCGAGACTCAATGTAAGCTCCAACTCCTGAGCTCAAGCCATCCTCCCACCTCAGCCTCCCAAGTAGCTGGGACCACAGGTATATGCCAATGTCTCCAGCTAATTTTAAAATTTTCTGTAGAGACAGAATCTTGCCACATTGCCTGGGCTGGTCCTGAGTTCCTGGGCTCAAGTGATCCTCCTGCCTCAGCCTCACAAAGTGCTGGGATTACAGGTGTGAACCACCACGCCTGGCCACGTTTAACACTTTGGCCTCACTGTTCTGTAAGCATATACTCAACTCAGGGCCTTTGAGTTTTTTGTTTCCTCTTGCTGGAACCCTGCTACCACTCATGGCTTACTCTCTCACATATTTTAGGTCTCTTCTGAAAGTCACCATATCTGTGAGATGTTCCCTGAGTCCCTTATAACACTTACTTCCCCTTGTCCAGCTTACAGAACTTGTCATAACTGATTCACAATATACACATTTACTTTTTCTCCTTTTCTTCTCACTAGAATGTCAGTTTCTTTTTTTTTTTTTTTTTTTCTTTTTTGAGATGGAGTCTCATGGTGTCGCTTAGGCTGTAGGGCAGTGGCATGATCTCGGCTCACTGCAACCTCCACCTCCCAGGTTCAAGTGATTCTCCTGCCTCAGCCTCCTGAGCAGCTGTGATTACAGGCCCGTGCCACCACGCTCAGCTAATTTTTGTATTTTTTTTTTTTTTTTTTTTTTAGTAAAGACAGGGTTTCACCATGTTGACCAGGCTGGTCTCGAACTCCCAACCTCAGGTGATTTGCCCACCTCAGCCTCGCAAAGTGCTGGGATGACAGGCGTGAGCCCCCACGCCCGGCCGAGAATGTCAGTTTCAAATGCAAATCCAGGCCCACAGGGACTTGTATGTCTTGTTGACTGCTGTTTTCCTACACTTGGACCATACCTAGCACACTGAAGGTATTCAATATTGACTGACTGAATGATTCACTGCTAGGAGTTAGTTTCAGGTAATAGAAATCCCAGCTGAAACTATTTAAAGCAGCAGTCCCCAGCCTTTTTGGCACCAGGGACCCGTTTTGTGGAAGACGATTTTTCCATGGACCGTGAAGGATGGTTTCTGGATGAAACTGTACTGCACTGTTGGCAGTACAGTACATCAAGCATTAGTTAGAGTCTCATCAGGAGCCTGCAACTTAGATCTTTTGCATACTCAGTTCACAATAGGGTTCGTGCTCCAGTGAGAATCTAATGCCGCTGCTGATCTGACAGGAGGCGGAGCTCAGGTGGCAATGCTCGCTCCTGTTTGCTTGCCACTCACCTCCTGCTGTGCAGCCCTGTTCCTAACAGGCTGTGGACTGGTCCATGGCCTAGAGGTTGAGGACACCTGATTTTTTTTTTTTTTTTGAGACAAAATCTCACTCTGTTGCCCAGGCTGGAGTGCAATGGCATAATCTCGGCTCTTGCAAGTCTGCCTCCCAGGTTCAAGCAATTCTCCTGTCTCAGCCTCCCGAGTAGCTGAGATTACAGGCATGCACTACCACACCTGGCTAATTTTGTATTTTGAGTAGAGATGGGGTTTCTCCCTGTTGGTCAGGCTGGCCTCAAATTCCCGACCTCAGATGATCCGCCCGCCTTGGCCTCCCAAAGTGCTGGGATTACAGGTATGAGCCACCACGCCCGGCCAAGGACATCTGATTTAAAGGAAGAAAAGGGAATTTATTGGCTTGCAGAACTATCAAAGAACAAACTTTCAACAAAAAAGTTTAAAGATCCAATTGGCTTTTGTTGGTAATTCATTAATTGGGCAGCATTTCTTCTATGAAATACAAAGGCAACCTGAGGAGCTGAGCAGAGGAGCTGGGCTTTACAGGCAGAAGAGGCAGAAGAAAGCAGAAATAAGGAACAAAAAGCAGTTTGGTTGTTTCAAAGTCCCTTTTCTTATAGAATTAAAGCAGAAGGGACTTCCTTATCATGCCAGCTCAGGTTGATGGGGCCTCTTTGGATTGGTTGCTGTGAATCTTCCTTTTTTTTTTTTTTTTGGAAAACTGATCCACTTCTAAGTTCAGTTTGACTACGTAACAGCTAGCATGAGTGACTCCATTCTGGTTTGGTCTGATCTGTTGGGGCCCAGCGCAGGAGCTCAGTCCAAACCAATGGCATCCCCATAAGTTTTACTTAACAGAACTAAAAAGCCAAGGGATATACAGGCTTCAGGTATATCTGGAATCAGGGGCTCAAATGATGTTATCAGGACCACTGCTCTCCTGATGTCTCTGTTTTTCCTGCCTCTGTTCTGGCTTTATTCTGAGGCATACTTTCATTTTATGGGAGGAAGACTGTGACCAGTAGTGGTAGGTTTATGACCTTATAGCTCCAGGCAGAAAAAGAAAAAGCTTTTCATTGCCATCAATATAAAGTTAAGTCTAAGCTGGGCTTGGTGGCTCACACCTGTAATCCCAACACTTTGGGAGACTAATGCAGGTGGATCACTCAAGCCCAGGAGTTTGAGACCAGCCTGGGCAACATGGCGAAACTCTGTCTCTACACAAATTAGCTGGGTAGGGGGGCATGCACCTGTAGTCCTAGCTACTCAGGAGGCTGAGGCGAGAGGATCAATTGAGCCTGGCAGGTCAGGCTGCAGTGAGCTGTGGTCACACCACTGTACTCCAGCCTGGGTGACAGAGCCAAGACCTTGTCTCAAAAATAAAATAAGTTAAGGCCTGACATGAACTGGCATGGATTGTAACATGTCTCCTTTCCCCAAAACCCATCACTGTGGCTGGGAATGCCATGATCTAATTATCCAGGTGCCATGCACATACCCCCTCCTGGAGCTGAGGGTGGAGCCAACACCGCAGAATTCCATGGATGAAAACCATGATGCTGCCAGTTGACTAAAGGTCAATAGATGCTGAGTCAACCAATAATGATTGTCCGTTAGATCACCTATTGCTCACATTAGGCAGTCTCTAGTCTCTAAAGTAGCCACACAGCAAAATCGCAGTGGTAGCAAAATCATAGGAGAGCCCAGCCTAACTGCTGGAATGGGAATCCACAGGAAAATTGCAGCCTGGCTTTGCTTAAACGGGTCAGCCACAGTGCATTTTCAGTGTTGGCAATACAGTCTAAGGATGTGACAAGATCCTCACAAGGTGACTCACAGCCACATGACATTTCTAAATGTGAGGAGAAAAGCGGAATGTCCCTGTTGTGGCCAACAACTTATTGCCACTTTGAGGATAAAATAATTCCCAGCTTTGGTTTCCTCCTCAGGAAACTGCAACTGGTAAAACCTACCTTGTGAGTTATTGCAAAGATTAAAGAGAGGATCATGAGAAAATAGTGTTACAGTGCCTGGAAGAGAGCAGTCATCTGATAATAGTTTCCTTTCCCTGGACTTAAATACTCTGCTCTATTTTAATGTAATGTATGCGAGTCATGTGTTTATGACATGCTAAACAGGCAACAGTTATAGGGCACTGACGAACTGTTGGCCAATGGTCTAAGCACTTTACATTCAATAATCCATTTAATTTTTGGTCCCTCCCCACAAGTCTTTGGGGAAGAAAACATTATCCCCATTTTAGGAGATGAGGAGCTGAAAGGTTGAATAACTCACCCACAGTCTTACAGCTAGTTCGTGGCAGAAACTTATTTCAAATGCAGGCATTCTGACTGTAGGGCAGATGCTCGAAACCAGGACAGCATACAGCCTCTTCCTGAGAACATCTATTTCTTCCACTCTGAGCTGTTTGTCTTATGTCTCCTGTCAAAGGATGCCACACAAACCAACACTTAATAAATGCGTGGAAATATGATGGGGTGACAGACATGGAGCCTTTTCTGTCTCCTGCCAAGAAAGAATTCGAAGTTCAGCTTTTGGCCATTGTCTCCTTGGGTAGTCACTAGCCAATGACAGCACAGCAAGAATGCTAGGGCCTAGCCATTTCTGTTCAACACAGGACTCCTCCAATGGGCAATCTTTGCCATACAGCTCCCTGTTGGGTTGGCAGAGACTTTATAATATCTGCTCACTATTCTAACACTCTCCTTGCACAATCCGGCCTCCTCTCTTTTATCCTTCACAGACATTACTCCCTCTCCCAAGGAATCACCTGCATTCCTAACTCCTTCTCAGCATCTGCTTTAAGGAGTGGTGATAAGAGAGGGTTTGGGGACTGGACCACTCACCACTCAGCCTGCAAGGACCCCATCCAGGGTGGTATGTGGGACGTGAAGAGTTTGTGGCACAAGGTGGCAGCCCAGTGGGTAAAACTTTCACTGGCGGGGACTCGGGAGAATGTTTCAGTGAAGGGAAATGCCTTGGCTGATGCAACGATTTGGACTTTTGTACAGGGTTGAGGGTGAGGGGAGCATGGGAACAATGCATACAAGGACAGTGAGGTGGTTGGTTATTATGAAGTTGCACTGATGCTCAATGAAGGTGGGATGTGAGGATAATGAAAAGCCAAGATCATTAACAAACAATTGAAAACTACATATGAAGGCCAGAGGGTCTCTTTGGAAGTTTACAAAGAGGCCCTTAGTCCTGCAGTGGAAGGATAGAAAAAGCTAAAGGCCAAACTCCAGAATTAGCAATTAAGAGTTGCAGAGCTTCAAACCTGATTGATGCTCAGCTGAGTCAGTCTGTTATGCAATGATCAGGGCCCTGGTATGTAAAACCTGGAACCTGACACATGGGATGGAGCCGCCTGGCTGCATACCTCTAACCGGTTTGATTCCCTGGATTCCTCTGAATCTTCAGAGGCTGCAGAGTTGCTCCTCCTGCTTCCCTCTCCCATTAAGAGCTTGCATTCCCCAGTGTGAAAAGATACTGTAGAAGCCTCAACCTCACAGGACAACAGGAGTCCCCTTCAACATATGCTTCATTTTCTCTCCCAGCTGTAAGTGAACAACTATGTTAAACTGCAGCCTAATGTAGGTGGGATTGGTAGCAAGGAAGGGATTGTACTCAAATGGAGCTTCAAGCATAAACTGGAACATACCTGAAGGAGTCAGAGTACTTGTGGGACTGGATTTTGAGGGTGCTTGATCAAGGGGCCAGGACATAACACTGGCTGAAGGAAAGTTTGTTAAAATCTCATACGCCTACTCTCCCAGGATATGGGATTTAACATCCTGGCAAGGGCCCTGGGGGGATGGTGCAGACCTACTGCTAGGGTGGCTCTTAGAAGCATGGAGAAAGCAATGGTCCATGCTGAGCAAAGTTATCATATCAATATTGCCCTGGCAGATGGTAGAGGAAGGAATAAAGATGCAGAGGGAAGTGGACATGTTGGAATAGATATCTTCTGTGAGGCCAGAAGACCCCCAGAGGATTATGCGACACATAGGCCCAGAGCTTATGCTCCACTTGCCAAGGACATGAGGAATACTCCAGGGAGGGGTTGCCAGCATCAGGGAGAAGTTCAGTGCTGGCGAGGGCTGTGGGTAGGAGATGCTGTCACAGAGCTTGGCTCATGGATAGCAATGAGCATGGTGGGCTCCTGAAGCAAGAGGCCAGGGGCAGCACTTAACCACTAGAAGCCAGAGCGTTGTAATTATAGTAATGACCAGCAAAGCAGAATGGCAGCCAAGGGAGCTTGATCCAAAGAGAGTTGTGGAGATAGTTCACAGAATATGGTGTCCCAAAGGACAAAGTCAATGACCAGCCAATGGGGATGTTGCTTAATATGCACCACCAAAAGAAAGCAAGAATGAGGCTGGGTGTGGTGGTTCACGCCTGTAATCCCAGCACTTTGGGAGGCCAAGGCGGGCGGATCGCCTGAGGTCAGGAGTTTGAGACCAGCCTGGCCAACATGGTGAAACCCTGTCTCTACTAAAAATACAAAAATTAGCCAAGCGTGGTAGCGGGCACCTGTAATCACAGCTACTCGGGAGGCTGAGGCAGGAGAATTGCTTGAGCCCGGGAGGAGGAGGTTGCAGTGAGCCAAGATCGTGCCACTGTACTCCAGCCTGGGCGACAGAGTGAGACTCTTGTCTCAAAAATAATAATAATAATAATAATAATTAAAAATAAAAAAATTAAAAGAAAGCAAGAATGGAGGAGCAGGAGGCTGCAAGAGGTTGCCCTAATGAAACGTCATGGTTGGGGAAACAGCAAGAGTTCCATTTGAACTATAAAATATGGCTCCTGCCCCAGCATTTTGAATTCTTCGTGTCCATGAACCAGCAGGTAAGAAGAGTTGCCATCTTGGCAAGGGTAATTGCCCCTGATTAGCAGGAGGAGTTTGGGCTGCTGTTACAAGTGGGGGCAATGAAGAATATGTGGAGAACTCAGGCAGTCCAGTTGGGTGCTTTATGATACTCCCTGGCCCAACTGAGAACATACATGGATGAGTACAGCAACCCCAGCTTGAGATAAGTATGGTTACCAGTGGCTTCATTCAGAAATGAAAGTTGTGTCACACCACCAGGAAGTCACTGAGACCACTAGAGATGATAATTGAGGGAGAGTCAATTTTGAATGGATAGTGGAGAAGGGAGAGGATAAGTATCAGTTGCAGTCCCAAGACCAACTGCAGTGACAAGGGCTATAGTTCATCCCACTGATCTGCCTCTTTTAAGTGTCTCTGCAAGAGAGGCGCACTGGAACCCTGGAGTAGCTGTTCCCTAAATGGGAGGGGAGCTGCATGGTGCATGGGGTGAACTGTGGCAGTTGTGAAGACACACCATTTGGCTCTCCGTTGGAGAAAGAACTTCCATTCAGCTGCAAGGAGAGTGGTTAGTTGACAGCCTCCAGCTGCAGCAGCTTCAGACCACCTCAGTTTTCAAGCTAAGGCCACACTCTTCCTGAACGGTCTCCAGATAATAACCGAACATAGTGGAAGTACTAGGGGCTGGCTATTTCTGGCCAATGTGGATATCTTCCAATCGGCAATCTTTGCTCTGGAGTTTCCCATTGAGTTGGCCAAAACTGTCAGGTGTGCATTGCATTCTGAGGCGCTCCTGTTCAATCCTGTTTCTTCCCCACTATTTTTTTTTTTTAAACAGAGTTTTGTTTTTGTTGCCCAGGCTGGAGTGCAATGGCATGATCTCAGCTCATCGCAACCTCTGCCTCCCGGGTTCAAGCGATTCTCCTTCCTCAGCCTTCTGAGTAGCTGGGATTACAGGCATGTGCCACCATACCTGACTAATTTTGTATTTTTAGTACAGATGGGGTTTCTCCATATTGGTCAGCCTGGTCTCGAACTCCCAACCTCAAGTGATCTGCCCACCTCAGCCTCCCAAAGTGTTGGGATTACAGGCATGAGCCACCGCGCCCAGCCTCTTCCCCACTTTTTTTTTTTTCACAAGTGTCAGATTAATATAATGGCCTAAAGGCTTTATCTGTCCAAGTTGCTGATTCTCCCTTTTTTCTTTAACAGGCATTTCACCTGAATCAACTGTTTGTGTGCTTAACTCCATCTCCTCATCTGCTTCCTGGAAGACCCAACTGACATAGATGGTTACAAGAAATGATTTCCTCCTTATAAAACTTTAGGTAAATAAACTCTCTGAGCTTCAGCTTTCTCCCTGTAGAAGGAGCATATTAACTCTCTCACTGGGTATTTGGGAGGCTTAAATATATACATTTTAGATTTTTATGAGAATTAAATAAGGCAATGCGTGTAAGATGTTTTGCAAACAACCTTGCACATAGTAAATGCAATAACTTATTCAAATGGAAGAGATAAAGCCAACCATGTGTGGAAACGTATTAGCTTTCTTCACTCCTGATGGATATGGCCATTTGCCTGGCACTAGAGAAGTGTTATTTTTTTTCCCCATTGCTATTAACATCTTTAACTTCAGTGAGAAGAGAAGTATTGGTTATGCCAAACCAAGAAGATGAGAATAGACCTTAAGTACAAGCGATTGTAGTGGTTTTTAGAAATACATATATATAATATTTAAGAACAGATATACATATATATTTTTTTTGAGATAGGGTCTTGCTCTGTCTCCCAGGCTGGATGGAGTGCAGTGGCACGACCACAGCTCACCGCAGCCACAAGCTACCAGGCTCAAGTGATCCTCCGAGGTTAGCCTCCCAAGTAGCTGAGACTACAAGTGCATGCTACCACACCCAACTAGTTTTTAAATTTTTTGTAAAGACAGGGTCTTGCTATGTTGCCAGGGCTGGTCTTGAACTCCTGGGCTCAAGTGATCCTCCTACTACGGCCTCCCAAAGTGCTGGGATTACAGGCATGAGCCACTGTGCTCGGTTATATATTTTTAAGTGATATAATAATGACAATGAAAATTTGAGATAAAAATTGAATTGTGATTATATAACCAAATGATTTAAATCTACAATGTTTAAACAGGAAGAACACTATACATTTTCCATATCTGAAAACTCTATTACAAGATTGGGTAATTTATTCTTCTGCAATGAATTTTGATGTAGTATTCACGAGTCCATAACCAAGATATATTTTAGTTTTCAATAATATGTGGTTTCCTTTTTAAATCAAAACTTTTCATTTGATTTCATTCTCATGTATAAAAATGTACACATCACTTTTGGCTAAGTTTTTGGCAAAGCTAGAAAGTGGAATACCATTAGGAACTTTATCCAAATGCTTAGAAGAACATAGCTCAGCAAAAAAAAATTTACCCATCTAGAGGCTATAAACTGCCTATGGCAAGGTTTGTGCTGAGTTTAAGTCACATCTGAAGTAAATTTATGGTACAGGTATTTATTAAAGTATTTATTACTTCCTCTAGCAAGTCCTTCAGCTAGTGGAATTTTAAGACATGTAACCTGGAGTATTGACTTAATTATATTCTGTATTTGATTTTAATGGAGAAACTAATCATTACAGTGCATGAAACCGTAAGATAGAAATAACCATCCTTTAGGAGACAGGCTAAGCTTTTTATGTTTAATTTGGTAATTTTCTGACAGCCACACCATTTTCTGCACCTGTTGTTTTAAAAATTAATTTGGAAGAAATTTCCTTATTGTAGGTGGACAATTTGAAAATGAAAAATTCTTACCCTGTGAATTTCTCACCCGGAGCACTTTCTTTAACTTTTCCACCAAGGACGTCCCCCTCCCTTCAACTCAAATTAATGAATGAACAAGTTTGAATGCACATGCTCTTCCTGGGGAAAAAAAAATTTTTTTTGTTATCTCTGTTGATTTTGCCAGTTAGAATGAGAAGACTGCTTTTTCTGTTTCTTAGAATATTATCCTAAATTTCCGTTTCAACCACTGTCCTAATAACCTCCCTGAATGATCAGTTGGATATAAAATCATAAAGACACGCCGGGTTTGGAATAATAACCGCATTTCCCCCACCCTTCTACTTTAAAAAGACGTTAAACCTTAACATCATATAATCCATATATTCCATACCTAGTCATTAGTTGCTATTTCACAAAAGTAAAGTCACCAACATGTCACTCATGTAATATTTCTTTCTGTTCCACTGCTCCTGCCTGCAACTGTTTAGAAGCTCTTCCTATCCCTGTCCTTGCTTCCAACATTGCACACATTTTCTTCTCGTGCTTAAAAATAAATGTCAAGTTCTTGATCTTTTGTTAAAGATTCATTGCCAAAGATGGTTTCACAGCAGGAGCCTTCCTAGGGAGAGAGTTGGCTCACATTCCTGCTAAGAATGTAACCTGGGAATGATGGAAAAATAATTATAATCAATGTCAGAGAGCATATGGGTTTCTACCGAGAAGGCTGCCAAGTAGGACCTGCACTAATCCTTTCCATCCATTATCAGCCAGTTGACTCTAGCAGAAAAATTCCTCATATTTGGATAAATGAAAGTCCAAATCTCACACATATTTCTCCCACATCTGAGAGGTTTCTGAGTGAAACCAGTGAATGCCTTGCATTTCTGAAGCTTAGTTTCCATAAAACTACATTATTGTTTGTTTTCTTGTCTGTAAATGTGGGATTGCCTTATTTCTACCGCATCCTTTAATGTGGGTGACCCACTAAGGTCAGTACACACATAGTGAAAGAAATGAGGCCATTCTAATATGTACATTGAAAAGAACCACATTTTAAAAGCTTTGTGCTGATGTGTGTTTCGGCTGGATATACCCCAACAGTATGTGTCATTTTCTAAAAGAGGAATTATGCTGAGTTAATTAAGTGGAAGCAGAAACACCTGGTGCATATCATTATGGAATAAGGCCCTGGGTGATTTAATTAAGATCTTTATTGTTACCAAGTGGCTTTCCAAGTATTTTTCCACTGAACTTATATTTTACTTTACCCTCCACCCTGCTTCTCTTCAGATATATGCCAGGTGGTATATAGTTCCTTTTTTTTTTTTTTGAGACAGTCTAGCTCTGTTGGCCGGGCTGGAGTGCAGTGGTGTGATCTCAGCTCACTGCAACTCCTGCCTCTCGGGTTCAAGCGATTCTCGTGCCTCAGCCTCCCAAGTAGCTGGGATTACAGGCACATGCCACCAAGCCAAGCTAATTTTTGTATTTTTAGTACAGATGGGGTTTCACCATGTTGTCCAGGCTAGTCTCGAACTCCCGGCCTCAAGTGATCCACCCATCTTGGCCTCCCAAAGTACTGGGACTACGGGCGTGAGCCACCGTGGCTGGCCGGTATCCAGTTCCTTTTAGGAGAGAATTTTCTCTCTGTAGAATCTCTGAATACAGGCAAACCAGACATGAATTTGAATTCTCCTTATAAGCTTCTGTGGTTAAAGGATTAGAGCAACTTGCCTCTTTTCTACATAGCAAAAAGATAAAATTCAGCCCGTCCTAAACCGACATTCTCTTATTTTCTAAGCATCAATAAATCAATAAACACAATAAATATGGCTTCTTGTTAAAAAAAAAAACACAGAGTAGACAAAGCAGGGGCATTCTGATTTAGAATAGATGATTCTTCCAATATTTAGAACACCTCAAGCAAGGAGAAAAATGAACTGGAAATGAGGTTGCTGTTTGCTAGTATGGAGTTCCATTCGTAGATCTAGCACTCAACACAGATACAACAAATTGGGCAGCGGCCTCTCAGTCCTCTCTGCTCCAGTGGAAATATTCGGTATGGCTGTCCAGCTCTCAAGTCATATTCTAAAACAAAGACTTTAAAAGACGAATCGTATATTGATATTGTGATGCCACTCAGCCATATAACTTGGCCCCAGATCCCACTGCTAGAGTTATAAAGATGAAATGATTTTTGGCTGGGAACAGTGGTCACACCTGTAATCCCAGCACTTTGGGAGGCTGAGGCAGGTGGATCACTTGAGTCCAGGAGTTTGAGACCAACCTGGGTAACATGGTGAAACCCTATATCTATTAAAAAAAAAAAAAAGAGAGACTGGGCATGGTGGCTCAAATCTGTAATCCCAGCACTTTGGGAGGCTGAGGCAGGTGGATCACTTGAGCCCAGAAGTTTGAGACCAGCCTGGCCAACATGGTGAAACACCATCTCTACTAAAAATATAAAATTAGCTGGGTGTGGTGCTGTGTGCTTGTAGTCCCAGCTACTCGGGAGGCTGAGGCAGGAGAATGGCATGAACCCGGGAGGCGGAGCTTGCAGTGAGCAGAGATCGTGCCACTGCACTCCAGCCTGGGTGACAGAGTGAGACTCTGTCTCAAAAAAAAAAAATAATAATAATAATAATAATAAAGAAAGAAAATGAGGGATCTACCCCAATGCTGCATTATCAGCTTTCAGGAAGACTTGTATTTTACTTCTTATTCACCCGCCCTCCCACCTCACCAGCATATATCTATAAAACCTATGAAAACTTCAGGGTGACCAATATCCCTAAAATACACCTGGGTGCAATTCTGTATTTGTAGAGTAAAATGAGTCAGATATGGACATCCTCACACAGCAACTATTCAGAGGAGGATGAAAACCAGAACTCAAAGACTTAAAGCATTTTTAACTGAGAAAAAAATTCTAGCTATATCTCTGCAACTGGTTTGACAGAACCTAGAAATCAAATTTGCCAAATACTGGTCCCATGTGTTTTGTGAGGATACTACGTATATCATCAAAAGGCTCCATAGTTCGTTTGGTGTGGTGGCCAAATAAGATTATAGAAGTTTTCTTTTTCTTGAGTAGGCTGTACTGTGCTTATTAATAATAAAAACACTTCACCCACTTGTTCAGTATAAAGGCAGGCTCTAACGCCCTAGTGAATTGTGTCGTCAAGTTTATTAGTAAGTTGATTATTTAGAAATCAAAATTCCATAAACCCAGTGGTATAAATGGTAGTTAAATTCCAAGCATAAATCCCAAATAAGATTGACTTCTAAGTCATCGGAGCAAAACCAAGGCTGAGTTCCAGCTGCTGGGAGTGAACACCTGTGCCGGTTCTTCTCCATTTATCACCTGCTCAGTGCTCTGGAAGGCCAGCTTCCTACAGACTGATTTGTTCACCTGGGCTCCCTTGCTGGCTGGCTTTCAGTTGGCTTCAGCCAAGAAGGGGCACAGACTAGAAACAGGAGATGGGAGAAGGTGGGGTATTTCTTCATCTGTTCCTCTCCTGCTTAGCTGCCAGCAACTGGCAATGGCTATGTCCCTCCAAGACTATATTTCTAGCTGAGAAGCCTCTTCCACAGCCCCAGCCCTTACTGGGCTCTGGGAATATGGTTCCTTCCCTTTGGCCCCCAGTCTTGGGGGTATAACAGCTCCTTGCTCTTGTTCCTCGCTGGTATCTGAACATCCTGTGTTGGTTTTCTTAACCCTGTCTATGCCTCAGAGAATAATCTCTTCATTACAGTTTCTTCATTTGTACCATCTAAGGAGAATTGCATTCATCAAGATCCTGACCAGCTGGGCGCAGTGGCTCACGCCTATAATTCCAGCACTTTGGGAAGCTGAGATGGGTGGATCACCCGAGATCAGGAGTTTGAGACCAGCCTGGCCAACATGGTGAAACCCCGACTCTATTAAAAATACAGAAATTAGCTGAGTGTGGTGGTTTAAGCCTGTAATCCCAGCTACTCGGGAAGCTGTGGCAGCAGAATCACTTGAACCTGGGAGGCAGAGTTTGCAGTGAGACGAGGTCGTGCCACTGCACTCCAGCCTGGGTGACACAGTGAGACTCCATCTAAAAAACAAAACAAAACAAAACAAAACAAAAAAAGACCCTGACCAAGAGAGTGAAGGAGGAAGAAGAGGAAAAAAATATTTCATGTTTCTTTCCTGAGTGTAGGAATCCCTGGTGGAATTTCAGACATGATAATTCATGGATCTAACAGGTATTAATCATGTTCCTCTTATAAGCCATTCATAATGAAGAAAGTAGATCTAGTTCCTGCCCTCAACAATAAACACACACATGAATAACCAAAATAGGTACATGTTTTGGAAAATCTTACGTAGGAAATAAACAGGGTGCACTGATAGAGTCACTCATGGGGGAGAGCAGTTTTGGATAGGGTGGTCAGGGAAGGCCTCTCTGAGGAGGTGACAGTTAGCTGAGACCTCAAGGTTGAAAAGGAAACAGCCACCGTGCAAAGATCAGGCAAAGGGCAGGGAACATGTGTTCCAGGCAGAAGGAGCTGAAAGTGTAAAGGCTTGGAGGTGGGAAAAGAGCTTTGTGGGAAAACCAGGACGTATGGCAACTGTTTGACTTTGGAGGAAATTAAAGACATATTTGCAAGCCACATGGAGAGTGGAAGGAAGACAAATGCGACTGGAGGAGGGGCCAGGTGGAGAGTGGGAGAGACGAGGCTGGACAGGAGCTCAGAGAATGTAGGGCAGGCCCTGTAGGCCAGGGTGAAGATGACGGTTTTTATTCCAAGTGTAGTGGGAAGCCAAGAAGAGTTTGAAAGAGCAGAGTCATGCAATCTGGTTTATCTTTCTAAAAGATCGCACTTGCTGCTCTATGAAGAAGGACTTGGGGAGAAACAAGTAGAATCAGGGAGAACAGTCCGAGGGCGATTAAAATAATCCAGACGGAAGATGACTACGTTTTAGTCTGAAGTGATGGGAGTGGTGATGGAGAAAAGCAGACGTCTGCGAGTTTTATTTTGGAGATAGAGCCACAGGACTTGGTAAGGATTGGGCATGCGGGGAGGCAAGGGGAAGGGAAGAGTCAAGGAAGCCTCCCAGGTTGCTGGCTTGGGCCTCGGTCTGGAGGGTGAAGCTGTTTATGGAGAGGTGGAAGACTAGGGGAAGAATAAGGATGGAAAGATTTTTAAGATGAAGATGTCCACGAGACATCCAGGGGAAATATCAAGCCGGTAGATGGCTGCCTGAACCTGGAGCCCAGATGACAAGTTTGAGCTGGAGGATCTTTTTTCTAATCTCTTAGTGGTCAAGTAGGCATCTCGGGTCAACCCAGCTTATGCCAAAAGAGACCTCCACCAGGCCTGTATGGACCTGTTAAAACTCTATATGGGGCTTAGATGTGAAGCCCCACTTAGTAAAAAGCATCCCTATACCCTGCTTTGTCGTAAGTGCACATATTTTCTTTGAAGAAAAGGATTGCTAGTCAAAAACAAGATTTGAGAATTCCTAGGTCCCTGACTTAATACCCTCATAATCTTGCCCCTAGAGTTCCAATTTTAACATGACTTAACGGTATATTTAAAGAGAAAGCCCCGGAGTCCAGTTGGAGTGACAGACAATATTGTCCTCATGGGGAGACATGGGCCCATAGTAAGAGATAAATTTCCAAAGCTTTTCCTTCTGGTTGTCATGGCAACAGCAGCAAGCGCTCTGGAGGTGGGAAGGAGGACAAGGAGGAGAGAGGAGCAACCAGAAGCTATGGTGGCTGTTAGTCTGCAGAAAATAATTCAAGACAGATATTTGCAAGCTGCATGGAGCACACGCCCTGTACATCCAGGTTAGTTGTAAGTATACAGTTTGTAAGTAGACAATTTGTTCTTTTTAAGAACCAGAGATACACATAAAAGCTTTGTCAGACTAGGGGGCCAGGAGTACATCATGCATCTGTTTTATCCCTTGTACTCAGTGGACTGCCTGGGGCTCCATGTACTTGAATAAATGAGCAAATGAGATCTCAAAAGAAGAGTCACTACCCTGCTTATTTCATATGGGTTCAAAAGTTGCCAGGTGGATAGAGCCTTTGGATAAAGATTTTAGTTTACATCAGAACCATATGCATATTGTGGTCAGTGATTACAGAGTGACAAGAAGTGAAAAGAAGGCTAGCCCCCAAGCCAAAAGCCCAAGTCGGTGGGAAGTGGGACGTAGGTCTCGTTCCCCAAGATTGAAGCTGAAAATTATTCACTAACCATGGATAGGATGTTATATAATTGTACACTTCCCATCAGGATCCAGTTTATGATAGTTTTGGACTACATTCTTTTTTTTTTCTTTCTTTCTTTTTTGAGACAGAATCTTGCTCTGTTGCTCAGGTTGGAGTGCAGTGGGGCGATCTTGGCTCACTGCAACCTCTGCCTCCCGGGTTCAAGAGATTCTCCAACCTCAGCCTCCCGAGTAGCTGGGACTACAGGCGTGTGCCACCATGACCAGCTTTTTTTATTATTATTTTTTTAAATAGAGATGGGGTTTCACCATATTGGCCAGGCTGGTCTCAAACTCCTGGTCTCATGTGATCCTCCTGCCTTGGCCTCCCAAAGTGCTGGGATTACAGGCGTGAGCCACCACACCCGGCCTGGACTAGATTCTTGAGGTGATTAAATATCATCTATAACTGGGAATGTAACAAAGGCTGTGGAAGTAAGGAAAGGTGATGGTGTGATAAAGAATACAGACAAAAGGGCGTGGATTCCTGCCTACCCTAAAAACAAGGAGACTTGAGGAGTTAAACTTTGTTCAAGAGAGTTTAGTATATCTGATGCACACAAATATCCAGATATTTGAAAAGGAAAATCCCTAGTGCTGTGGACCCTTGGAGAGCCTATTAAAATATCCCTCAAGACCTTTCATCTGTCTTTGCTCTAATTCTGTACTCACCAAGCAATCAATATTTTCATCACTGATTCTGTTTCTTTATATGCTGAAAAGGATACCCTGAATAAAAAACACGCATATCTGATAATAGGAAAAGTACATTCCCCTCTCCAAATTGCACTGATAATAAAATTCAGACACCTTATCAAGGACTTCCAGCCCTCCTGATTGGCCTCTGATGACCTCTGTGATCTCAGCTGCTGTCCCTCTCCCCTGTGACACTAAGCTCTAGTCACCTGGACCTTCTTTCCATTCCTGCAATACCACAGACTTCCTGCTCAGTCTGCCCCTTCCAGTTTCACCTGCCAGCCCTGCTCTTCCCCAGATATTCCCATGCTTGGTTACCTCTTACCTGCCCATCAGATCTTAGTTCAAATGTCACCTCCTCAGAGAGATTGCTGTGCCCATTGTTGCAACCTTTCCCCATTTTACCTCCCCTAATGGTCACTTTCTATCCCTTAGTCTGTTTTCTCTTTCACTAAATAATATCTTATTTGTATACTTGCTTATTATCTGATTCTCTCCATTGGAATACAAGTCCAATGCCACTGTAGCCTCAGCACTTAGCACAGACTCAAGACTCAACAAGTATTTGTTTAATGAATGGAATGTGGGAAAGAATAAAATACGAGCTGCTATAGATGAGAGAGAGGAGATACAAATAGGGAGCACAGACGAGGTAAACAGAACACACACACACTGTGATTTTTACAATACACCACTCATTGCAAATACAGCTCATGCATATAGCTTGTCTGTCTGTGTATGTCCCTTTACCCCTACTCTACTTTATTATTATTATTCTTTTAATAGAGACAAGGTCTCACTCTGCCAACCAGGCTTGAGTGCAATGACATGATCATAGCTCACTGCAGCCTCAAACCCCTGGGCTCAAAGGATCCTCCTGCCTTGGCCTCCCAAGTAGCTGGGACTTCCAACGTGCACCACCATGCCTGACTAGTTTTTAAATTTTTTGTTGAGATGGGGTCTCACTATGTTGCCCAGGCTGGTCTCAAATGCCTGGCCTCAAGTGATCCTCCCATCTCAGCCTCCCAAAATGTTGGGATTACCTTGAGCCACTGTACCTGGCTCTACTTCACTTTAGAATGTGAACAACTTGAGGACAAGGACCATCTTGTTCATGTTGGCATCCCCATGACCAAATAAATGTCTGTGGGACACTTTAATGCCCTTCTGATGGAAATGGGAAGTTCAGAGAAAATTTTGAGATTTTCTATTGGGTGAGCGTGGCTTAATTGGCTGGGTGAGAGCCTGCCAGAACAAGCAGTTTCTACAAGATAAAAGAAAAAAGATGTGTGGGTAGTGACAGCACCAAAAGATAGCCTACGGTGGGTCTTTTAGCCCTTCCTCCTCTGTAATCTCCATCAGCATCCTCCAGATCTAAAAAGATTCCAGGGAATTGCCTCAAGCTTCCCCCATTTTGCTGCCCCGATTGCCCCCAGATTGCTGCCCTGAGCTTTTCCAGCTAAAAATACCATAGCCTCACCTACCACCAGGGATACAGTTAAAAACATAAAAATAAAAATAAAGAAGGAAATGCCAGAGCCATCCCTGTACATAAAAGTTAGACAGGGCTGGGCGCGGTGGCTCACGCCTGTAATCCCAGCACTTTGGGAGGCCGAGGTGGGAGGATGATGAGATCAGAAGTTCAAGACTAGCCTGGCCAATGTGGTGAAACCCTATCTCTACTAAAAAAAAAAAAAAAAAAAAATAGCCAGGTGTGGTGGCATGCACCTGTAAGCCCAGCTACTCAGGAGGCTGAGGCAGGAGAATCGCTTGAACCCGGGAGGCGAGGTTTCAATGAGGTGAGATCGCACCATTGCACTCCAGCCTGGGTGACAGAGTGAGACTCTGTCTCAAAAAAAAAAAAAAAAAAAAAAGTTAGACAGAAACAGCTCTCACTTGACAAAAATCCGGAAAGGGACTTAAGAAGACAGGCCAGCTGAAAACAAGGGTGCACAAAAGAGCACCAGTGAGAACCAGCATTCAACAAGGAGTGACTGGAAAGAACTGTTTCATGTTTCAAACATTGCCAGCTGAGTAACATGAGAGCGAACTCGTTATTTAGCTCAGCTATATATAGTTTGCATCCTGGAATCCACTCATACTATATATAGTAGAGTTTGATGCGTGCACTTGAACTGATTGTGTGTGCTGGACTGGAGTGTTCTTGTGGTGCCAGAAATGAAGAGAAAATGGAAATCTTCCATGGGCCCATGGGTATGTTCATTACCACTGTTGCCATTTTCACAAATGTATGACAGTGGCAGAAAGCTAATTGAGACCAGCCGTGGAATAACAGGGCAGAAACGGGTAAGGAATACTTTGGTTTAAGGATTTCTCTTGGAAAGGTGCCTCCTTTCCATCTATTCCTTGTGGAGTATTTAAAGACTGCCTATGGTCGTCCATCAGAAACAATATATATTAAAAGAAAGTTTCAAGGTCCAAATAATACCGAGGTGTTATACCAAAAAAAAAAAAAAAACACACACGAAAATAATTTATTGTCTGGTCTAACTCAACAAAACAGTTCTATCAAACTGCTCATCATTCCCTGGCTCCTAAAATTCAGTTTTTGGAATATAAGTAATTTTTTTGAACTTCTGCTTTTTCTTGATTAGAACAGCAATTTTTCTGACCTGCTTTGAAAAGTACAGTGTTCTCTGGATAGCCTATTTCAGTCCAAAAAAACTCTTATTTTAAATCAGGAGTCTCAAATCTCTTTTGAAAAGCTGCTTTTTTAGGTCAGGCGCAGTGGCTCACGACTGTAATCCCAGCACTTTGAGAGGCTGAGGCGGGTGGATTACTTGAGTCTAGGGGTTCGAGACCAGCCTGGCCAACATGGTGAAACCCCATCTCTACAAATAATCCAAAAATTAGCCAGGCATGGTGGCTCATGCCTATAGTCCCAGCTACTTGGGAGGCTGAGGCAGGAGGATCATTTGAGCCCAGGATGCAAAGGTTGCAGTGAGCCAAGATGGTGCCATTGCACTCCAGCTTGAGAACACAGTAGTGTTTTTTTGGTGTTTTTGTTTGTTTGTTTGTTTGTTTGTTTTTGCAACGGAGTCTCACTCTATCGCCCAGGCTGGAGTGTAGTGGCTGCAATCTCGGCTCACTGCAACCTCCGCCTCCTGGGTTCAAGTGATTCTCCTGCCTCAGCCTCCTGAGTAGCTGGGATTACAGGCACCAGTCACCATGCCTGACTAATTTTTGCATTTTTAGTAGAGATGGGGTTTTGCCATGTTGGCCAGGGTGGTCTCAGACTCCTGACCTCAGGTGATCCACCAGCCTTGGCCTCTGAAAGTGCTGGGATTACAGGCGTGAGCCACCATGCCCTGCCAAGAGTAGTGTTTTTACTGTCCAATATCTAACATCCCTTCCTGATAATATACCCCAGTTTCACTTTTCTACCTATGCACTTCAGATGAAGCACTTCACTCCTATGCCCACAGTGGGGCATGTAACCTAGACTAAACCAATGATGGCATGCTCTCTTTGGCGACAGTGATTGATGAGATGGGCAAAGGATTAAAACTGGGCCAATCAAAGCCCATAAGACTCAATTCTGGAACTTTTATGGAAGCTATTAGAGGAAAAGTGGATCTTTCTTCCATAATTGGTTGTCGTGATGTTGATAGCCCGTAGCTGCTGGTGACCACTGGCAGGGTCTGAGAACAGAACCAACTCTGAGGAAGCAGAGCTGTGGACTGGATCCTTGTGTTCTCTAGTTTAATTCCTGAGTCAAGCTGTGCCTGAAGGTCTAGGCCTGGACTTTTCAGTTTACCTCAATCAATTCCCTTTCTTTGCTTAAATCAGCTGGGGTTGAGTTTTCTGACACCTGCATCAGATGCACGTGGAGCTTGCAGGAAAATGCGGTGCTTGAGGAGGGGAGGATTCAGTGGGTTGAGAATTCATGGAGCTGGTGGGAGCAATTGGCATGAGGGTCTACCAAGAAAGGTCTAGAGATAGCTCTATGGATCTCAGTCTACTGATTGAAGATCCTGATCTTCCAAGTAATTTTTATTTTAATTTAACTGTGTGTTTCATGATTCAAAAATCAAAACTAAATAGGAAGGTATACACAAATAGTTTCCATTCATTCCTTTGCCCCTCTTTCCTCCATGGGTAACAACTCTAATTTTTGGTCTATTCTTCAGTGTTTATTTATGCATATACAATCAAATATGAATATATTTTAAAAAGATATTATGCTTTGCTCTGTTCTACATGCATTTTATTTCTTCAATATATGTTCATTCAAAGAGTACCCTTCCTTGAAACTCTATAGTGCTTTTGAATATTCCTGGTCACCTTCCACATAATACTTCAAGTGGCTCAGAGCCTCATCTATCATATCCTACCACTTCTCTGCTCTATTACCCTGGAGACATCTTGGTTTAATACTGGAGAATCCTATTTCACTGGTGTCAGAAAATTACAGTCAAGCAGCTAAAATATGGATCTGACTGTAAGTTAAAAAAAGATAAACACATTTAGAAAGTCTAATATGAATAATACTAACAAACAGAGACTATTGCAAGGGGAAGGGAATTGCTACAAAAATAAAAAAGCTATGAAAAATCTAAATTTTTAGCCAAAGAGAGATTAACATTGATGGACAGGTACACAGGCAAATATCCCAGAAAGAAGAGTAGTGTATTAATTGCCACCAAATGATCTATGATTTTGAATTCAGTCAAAATTCAGTCCTCTTAGTTGGGCAAAAACCCCTGATCAAAGCAATACACTGGCCCACATGCTTTTAACATTCACAGATGTCTTACTAACCCTTTCAACCAACAGTGACTTAAACAGGGCTTAGATCCAGGCTGACAGCCTCGGAACTGAAGACGTAGGATAATTCACTTAGGGCAATGTGAAAAAGAACACTTCAAACTGAGCCTACATGGTGGAAGATCTAAAATTAGTCTTTTTCTAAAAAGTTATATTCAGCCTTTAGTATGGGAGAAAATATCTAAAAATAGGAATTTCAATAAAACGATGGAGTGAAAATGAAAGATAATCTGCAGATACACGTAATTTCACTGCAGACAGACTTGATAATTCACCCTGTTCTGTTAGGCATTTGGCACTTGGATGGACTGAGCCCAGTGCTTGGCATGACCTGGTTGCTGACTACGTCTTTGTGGGTGAATGAACACATGAATGTCTCTGCATAGTGTGTTCATCATTTTTCCCATAATACGTAGGGGCAAACCACCATCTGTAGATGATAACTTCTTGTGTTTTAGTTCTTATGCAAGGGCTTCTTAGCTGTATTTGATAGGAAAAAACTATTGTAAGAAAAGGAAATTGCCATTGGATCTCATTTTTCTGGCCACATTTTTTTCTGTTATATTACAAAACTGTGTATTGATACACTTAGGGGAGGTTGATGTTTTCTCTGGATTGGTTAGATTTTAAATGAGTTACATAAACATATTTCTATTTTTATGGTCTCATGCACGTCTTAATTAGAAGTAAATGAGTCAGGGATTATGTTCTTTTATCCTATAATAAATTAGTACTTATTGCTTACTTTCCTTTTGATCTTCTAAAATTCTAACTAGGGAGTTAGAAGAGTCAGGAGAAAAACATTTTTAAATTTTTAGATAAATATATTTGCCATTTGTGTTTTATCAAGCTACAAAACCCAAGGAATAAATAAAAATTCAAAGCAGACATTTTCAAAGATCATAAGCCTTATAACAATATACTGCAGTTTCTGTAAGTCATAGACTTAAAAATTAGGGTTAAAGTTTTACCTTTTTGGTCTGAAAAATGAAATACTTGTTCATTGTACAGATGATACTGTGAATGCATTTCCAGATGCTAGGATCTTAGGAACAATTGTTGAACATACTTTATATATAATATGTGCTATTTTTAATTAAGATACGTGGTTTATGGTATTGCCAAATTGCAATAACTTTATTTTGGGTGCAATAAGGCAATCAAATAACATGTATTTTGGAGCTAATGCTATTATTCTAAGAAAGCACATTTTACAAGGGCTAATTCAGCATTAAACTTATTCCAGTCATAAATCCGTAGACTCAAAATGTGATTTAGCTCATGGATTTACACTTGTAAAATAAGCAAGGTTTTAATTAAAAGTCAATAGATTATGTCTAAGCATCAATGAATTTTTTGCCCTCGGGCATAAACCATTTCTATATTAAGTAGCCTAATAGAAAACACTTTACTTTCAAGGTTTTATTTCTTCACCAACACACCGTGTATGAAACAATCCATTCTTGGCACAATATATTATACAATGGAGTTTGATTAGTTACATATGTTTCTGCCATTTACAAAACCCATATTGTCCTCAGAAGGTAGTACAGAGTATATTAGGCTACAGACTACAAACAACAGAAAAATAAGTTGGTCCATGATTTGAATAGACTAGAATGTGTAACCAATGGAGACACTCCTTGTTTGTGGCTTTTTTAGAATGTAGTAAACAACTGTCTTTCAGGATGGGCCACCAACCAAAAATTGTAACAAAACAAAATCTTAAGGAAGTCTTGCAGAAGAGAAACTAGTGCATTAGATGAGCAATCCAAAGAGAAAAAATGGAGACAATGAAATGCTCAAGAAGATTTGGCCATGAGGAATCAGAACTTTATGTGTAACTTAACTAATCCAAGTCTGATTCTGTTATGATGCAGACCTAACAATCTAAAAACAAGTACCAGATCTAAAAACACATGGATCTAAAAACAACTACAACAATTAAAATCTTCCACTCTATTTCTTCTCTCTTTTTTTTTTTTTTTTTTTTTTTTGAGATGGAGTTTCACTGTTGTTGCCCAGGCTGGAGTGCAATGGCACGATCTTGGCTCACTGCAACCTCCGCCTCCCGGGTTCACGCCATTCTCCTGCCTCAGTCTCCTGAGTAGCTGGAATTAGAGGCACCCACCACCAAGCCCGGCTAATTTTTTGTATTTTTAGTAGAGACGGGGTTTCACTATGTTGGGTAGGCTGGTCTCGAACTCCTGACCTCAGATGATCCACCCACCTCGACCTCCCAAAGTGCTGGGATTACAGGCTTTAGCCACCGTGCCCAGCCTATTTCTTCTCTCCTAACAGCTAACTGTGCCTTTACTGAGCTTCCACTTCATCATACTTTGCCCATCAAGGATCTTTGATTCACTTTTACTCTTTACTAATTTAGTTGACAATGACGCTGTTATAAATATCATATTATTCTTCATGAAATTATCTACTTTATAATGACTAAACGTCACCATTAAATTCTAAATCCACTTCCCTCATAAAAATGTCTTTGTGGAATGAGTCATTTTTCTTTCAGCGTTTCTTAGAGTTTCTTATCAGTCATAATTTAAAAAATAGTATCAGGGCACAGATCTGCTAGGTCTCAAATCATTTTACTGGGCGTTTAAGTCTAATACTGCATTGTGCCCCTGTTGCATTTGTGTTAGGGCTGTTTGTACTGGACCTGAGGTTTTATGAAGTAGCCAATGAGGGATTAAATTTAGTTTAGGTTAGGTTTTTAGTCACTGGCTATCATAATATACATTTTCTTTTTTCTTTTCTTTTCTTTTTTTTTTTTTTTTTCTGAGACAGGGCCTTGCTCTGTCACCCAGGTTGGAGTGCAGTGGTGCGATCTCGGCTCACTGCAACCTCAGCCTCCCAGGTGCAAGCAATTCCCCTGTCTCAGCCTCCTGAGTACCTGGGACTACAGGCTCATGCCACCATGCCCAGCTAATTTTTGTATTTTTAATAGAGACGGGGTTTTACCACATTGGTCAGGCTGGTTTCGAACTCCTGACCTCAAATGATCCACCCACCTCGGCCTCCCAAAGTGCTGGGATTACAGGCGTGAGCCACTATGTTTGGCCTTACATTTTCTACTATGTACATATTTCTGTACATTTCTAGAACATCATGGTTTTGCTGTCTAACTTTGTGGAATTTGCAACTCCTTTAATTATCTCAGAGGATTTTTTAAATCCTTAAAACAAGATTAAATCACTTATATTTAAAAATATAATACATATATTTTTAAATAAATATATACATTATACCCTGTTTGTAGAGAGAAGGAATAACTCCAAACTAAATTCAAATAGATGTGGACATTTCTTTGCCCAAGATTCAGTTACTTACAATAGAGAACTCTTTGTATAGTTCTCATGGTAAAAGAGAAGTCCTAATGATCAATATTTCACAGAATTCTATCCAACCAACCTGTATTGAGCTGCCTTTTTTTGAATGTTGTTTGCATAGTTTAGGCAAAAAAAAAAAAAAAAAAGAAATATCCAGAAAGCAGTAATGGGAGAGGAAATAAATTCCTGTAATGTTAAGTTCGTATACATGCACTCTAATGATTTAAACATTACCCAGCACACGTGCTGGTCAGCTCAAGTTGCTACATAAATATAGGTCCCGGGAGGTTAATAAGTCTACCTGTCACCTTTGGAGAACTCTAGTTACAGGTCAGCCATTTCCTCTTCCTGTCCCTAGGTCAACCACTTCCTCTTCCTGTCCCTACGTCTCAGTAAGTGACTTCTGTTTTACATTATCCAGAGTGACCAAGTCCAATTTAAGTAAAACTTCATGTTTTTTTTTGGTTTGTTTGTTTGTTTGTTTGTTTGTTTTTGAGATGGAGCCTTGCTCTGTCACCAGCCTGGATTGCAATGGCGAGATCTCGGCTCACTGCAATCTCCGCCTCCCGGGTTCAAGCGATTCTCCTGCCTCAGCCTCCCAAGTAGCTGGGACTTCAGGCACACGCCACCACACCCAGCTGATTTTTGTATTTTTAGTAGAGACGGGGTTTCACCATGTTGACCAAGATGGTCTCGATCTTTTGACCTCGTGATCCGCCCGCCTCAGCCTCCCAAAGTACTGGGATTACAGGCGTGAGCCACCTCACCCGGCCAGCATCATGGTTCTTAATGAGAAGTTTCAAATGCCTTCATAGTTAGCTTTCCATGAACAGCCAGGACTAAAGAGCTGTTACTAAAATAGCTGTATTTTCTTTATAGCCAGTTCTTGCCCTGGGACTAAATCATGTTTGGTTAAGGATATTAAATTGAGACAGGCTCCTTTATTAAAAAAAAAAAAAAAGATTAGGACAAGTTCTGCAATGTTTTTGTAACAATTCAAACTGAAAGCAAATGGATGTTCCGTTTTTCAGCCATACAAAAAAGAACGAGTGTATATTTCATCTTATTTATTTTTCAAGTTATTGCCAAGAAAAGACAGTTCTTTACACAAACCTATTTGGACTGAGTTCTTAGAGGTAAAAGAAAATTGACTCAGTACTTGTCTCGAGAAGAAGGATGCTATGGACCCAAAACAAAGAGGGGACTGAGAGGGAATAGCAAAAATGTTACTCACTCAGACTTGAAGGGGCTGTCCTTGATTTGAGATACTTTAGAATAGCTTTAGAATATGTACTTTTTAAAAAAAAGAATATTCTGTTAGTGTTTACCTTTTACACTTTCCTTCTTTGAAACGTGGCACTCTCAAATCCAATTACTATTATTATTATTTTTTTTTTTTTGAGACGGAGTTTTGCTCTTTTCGCCCAGGCTGGAGTGCAATGGTGTGCTCTCGACTCACTGCAACCTCTTCCTCCTGAGTTCAGGCCATTCTCCTGTCTCAGCCTCCCCTTTAGTTGAGATTACAGGTGCCCCGCCACCACGCCTGGCTAATTTTTTTATTTTTAGTAGAGATGGGGTTTCACCATGTTGGCCAAACTGCTGAGATTACTGGCGTGAGCCACCATGCCGGCCTATTTTTATTATTATTTTTTTAGTGACAGGGTCTTGCTCTGTCGCCCAGGCTGGAGTCCAGTGGCGTGATCAAGGCTGGCTGCAGCCTTGACCTCCTGGGCTCAAGTGATCCTTCCACCTCAGCCTCTCAAGTAACTGGGACAATAAGCATGCACCACCATACTCTGCTCATTTTTATGTTTTTTGTAGAGACGTTGAGGGGGGCGTCTCACTGTGTTGCCCAGGCTGGTCTTGAACTCCTGACCTCAAGTGATCCTCCCACCTTGGCCAATTGTTATTTTTATTCTCACTCCCGGACAGCTATACATGTCCCCCATTACTTTCCCTCCACCTCTCATACTATATAGCTCCCTAGCTCTTCCTTGGTCTCTTCATTTTACCCTTCTTTGCTCTTTCTTACCTTTCCTCCTGAAGACGGCTTATTACTAAGCAGTGTTTCCAGGTTGTCTGTCACGTCCCAAGCACACATCTTAGGATCGCCTCAGGCCTTTCCTTTCCTCTGCCTACCATGGGCAGCCATGTGCTTGCTGCCCAGTCCTGCGATTCATGAATTCCTCTTGTCCTACTCTGTCCCTTTTCAAATGATAAAGGCGCTCTAAGGCTGAAAACACATCCAGCTAGAATGAACATGAAAACTGGCCAAAGAAAGAGCCTTCATTTCCCCTTCTCATGTTTAGGAGGAAATACAAGATGTGAGTCTACATCTGTGTTAGCTCACTTAGTGTATACAGTTCCTTCAAGAAAGAGTTTTGATTCTTGGCACTGCCACTTATTGTCTGGGTGATCTTGGACAATTTACTTAACCAGTTGCCTGAAATCCTTTCTGGAACAAGGCAATGGTATAAATAAATGAACTCACTCAAACTTAATTTCCTAATTATGGAGGAAATCTAGCATAGAGATTAAAAGCATCGGCTCTGGACTTAACTCTAGTTTGTGGGGAGTCCTGGACTTTCCAGTGACTTGATAGGTGGCCTTAGTTTCCTCATTTGTGAAATAGGGCAAATAATTATGCAGTATCAACCTAATAGGGTTGTGGTGAGCACCGGATGAGAAATGCATAGAAAGCTTCTAAAACAGTGCCTGGCAGTCCATAAATGTTAACTATTACTATCACGAAGGCTGCTATTCTGGGTACCATTGGGCTGGGCGCAGTGGCTCACGCCTGTAATCCCAGCACTTTGGGAGGCTGAGGCAGGTGAATCACCTGAGGTCAAGAGTTCACAACCAGCCTGGCCAACACGGTGAAACCCCATCTCTACTAAAAATACAAAAAATTAGCCGGGTGTGGTGGCGCCTGCCTGTAATCCCAGCTACTCAGGAGGCTGAGGCAGGAGAATGGCGTGAACCCGGGAGGCAGAGCTTGCAATGAGCTGAGATCACACCACTGTACTCCAGTCTGGGTGACAGAGCGAGATTCTGTCTCAAAAAAAAATGAAATAAAATAAAAAATAAAGCTCACAGGCTGTATTGTAAAGTTAAAAGTGAGATACCATACTTCTAATCACCAGGTCTATAGAAGAGTTTAAAAAAATGTGATATATACCATTTTATGAAAATAATCTATATTAAAAGAATTTCAAGCACATTTAAGTAATATCGAGTCTACTTTGTTAACACTCTAAATAGTTTTTGATTTTCTGATTTTATTTTATTGTTCATTTATTAATTTACTTATTTATTTATGTTTTAGAGAGCAGGGTCTTGCTCTGTTGCCAGGGCTGGAGTGCAGTGGCATGATCATAGCTCACTGAAGCCTTGAACTCCTGGGCTCAAGCGATCCTTCTGCCTTGTACTGCAGGCATATGCCACCATGCCTGGCTGATTTTTTGTAGAGATGGGGTTTCGCTATGTTGTCCAGGCTGGTCTTGAAATCCTGGCCTCCAGCAATTCTCCCTCCTCAGCTTCCAGAAGTGCTGGGATGACAGGTATAAACCATCTTGCCTGGCTTTTTCCGATTTTAGAAGTGAAAACGCACTTGCTTGCCAAAGATTTCAGTTCTTTTGAACTTTAAAAATACATATATAGGTCAGGCACTGTGGCTCACACTTGTAATCTCAGCACTTTGGGAGGCCAGGGCAGGCAGATTGCTTTAGTCCAGGAGTTTGAGCCCAGCCTGGCAGCATGGCGAAACCCTGTCTCTACAAAAGATACAAAAATTAGCCTGGTGTAATTATGCATGCTTTGGTCCCAGGTACTTGGGGATTTGAGGGAGAGGATTGCTTGAGTCCAGGAAGTTGAGGCTATAGTGAGCCAAGATCGCACTACTGCACTCCAGCCTGGGTGACAAAGCGAGACCCTGTCCTCCCCTCCTCCCCCAAAAAAAAAATGCATACAATATATATGCTGAGTGTGGTGGCTCTTGTCTGTCATCCCAATGCTTTGGGAGGTCAAGGCAGAAGGATCGCTTGAGCCCAGAAGTTCAAGAAGTTCAAGACCAGCCTGGACAACATAGCAAGACCTCGTCTCTACCAAAAGAAAAAAAATTAGGCGGTTGTGGTGGCAGGTGACTGTAGTCCTAGCTACTTAGGAGACTGAAGCTGGAGGATTGATTGAGCCCAAGAGTTTGAGGCTGCAGTGAGCCATGATTGCACCACTGCACTCCATCCTGGGTGGCAGAGTGAGAGACTCTGTCTCTTAAGAAAAAGAATTACAGGCTGGGCGCAGTGGCTCACACCTGTAATCTCAGCACTTCGGGAGGCTGAGGTGGGCAGATCACTTGAGGTCAGGAGTTCAAGACGAGCCTGGCCAACAAGGTGAAACCCGTCTTTACTAAAAAGATATAAAAATTATGCAGGAGAATTGCTTGAACCTGGAGGGAGGCGGAAGTTGCAGTGAGCTGAGATCGTGCCACCGCTGCACTCCAGCCTGGGCAACAGAGTGAGACTCCATCTCAAAAAAAAAAAATTACATATGTATATTAATTTTTTAAAACTAGGGTCAAATACTGTTTATAGCCTGCCTTTTTCATTTAACAATATAAAATGGACATGTTTCCATGTAAACAAATGTGAGTCTACAACATAATTTCTAATGGCTATAAAGCACTTCAACATATGGTTATATCATCACTCATTTAACAAATTTCCTATCGTTGGCAATTAGGACATCTCCAATTTTGCTATTGCAAACAATAATAAAATAACCAACTATCTTTATTTTTGCTCACTCAATTATTTTCCTTAGAAAAAGTCTTAAATGTGTTTCTCGGTTAAAGCGTATGAAAGAAAGAAACAAAGAAGGAAAGAAAGGAAGGAAGGAAGGAAGGAAGAAAGGAAAAGAAAAAGATTTGATATGTTACCTAATTGACTCCCAGAAGAAGCAGGAGCAATTTACTTGCAACAGTGGTGCATGGGAGCACCTATTTACACACATCTGCCTCAACAATGGGTCTCAGTAAACATTATCTTTGCCAGTCTGGCTACACTGATTCAGTCAAAGAGTTGCCATGTAACCCAAGCTTGGCCAGCCAAACTCCCTCCAGGACTTTGAATCTTGTTTGGAGTGACACAGAGATGGAACAAACCATAGAGTTGAGCAGTGGGTGAGCAGCTCCTATTACCAAGACATTCTGGAAGCGCCAGGTCACTTTCTGTCTTCTTCGGCCTCCTTAACCTCTCCCATTCCTATTACTCTTTGAGGCCCTCACAGCTTTCCAATTAATTTCCTTTTTCTTAGGTAGCTAGAATTAGTTTTTATAGCTGGTAACCAAACAGAAATACCAAGTTGGTTGTTGAATATGCAAGTCTGGGGCTCAGCTAGGGGGTAGCATGGGCAGAAGATGTAGATTTGGGAGACACTAACAGTGCTGTAACTGATAAACATACTGAAGATAACATGAACTCCAGAAGGAGATGAAGTTTTTTTTTTTGTTTTTGTTTTTTCTGAGATGGAGTCTCACTCTGTCGCCAGGCTGGAGTGCAGTGGCACAATCTCGGCTCACTGCAACCTCCACCTCCTGGGTTCAAGCGCTTCTCCCAGCTACTCAGCCTCCCAAGTAGCTAAGACTATAGGCACGCGCCACCATGTCTGCTAATTTTTGTATTTTTTGTAGAGACGGGGTTTCAGCATGTTGGCCAGGATGGTCTCAATCTCTCGACCTTGTGATCTGCCCGCCTGCACCTCCCAAAGTGCTGGGATTACAGGCGTGAACCACCATGCCCGGCTGAAGTTTTCTAATTCCTTTTGTTGTTGTTTTTTGAAACGGGGTCTCGCTCTGTTGCTCAGGCTGCAGTGCAGTGGTGCAATCTCAGCCCACTACAACCTCAGCCTCCCGGGTTCAAGCAATTCTCCTGCCTCAGCCTCCCAAGCTGGGATTACAGGCGCCTGCCACCACACCCAGCTAATTTTTGTATTTTTCTAGTAGAGGCGGGGTTTTACCATGTTGGCCAGGCTGGTCTGGAACTCCTGATCTCAAGTCATCCACCTGCCTCAACCTCCCAAAGTGTTGGGATTACAGGCATGAGCCCCTGGCCCCTCCTTCTAATTCCTAACCTAGTTCTTAGTAAAGTACTATATATATTTTAAAGACATGATCTTGCTCTGTTGCCTAGGCTGGAGTGTGGTGGCCCAATCATAGCTCACTGTAATCTCGAACTCCTAGGCTCAAGGGATCCTCCCGCCCCAGCCTCCCAAGTACCTGGGACTATAGGTGTGCACTACCGCACCTGGATAGTACTAATTTCTTTAGAACAAATTTGATTTTTTATTTATTTCACTGCCTTAGAAAACTATCAGAGGAAGCAAACTAACCATATTGATTGACTTAAATAGCGTAGATATGTTTATTTATTTATTTATTTTGTTTTGTTTTCGTAGATGTGTTTTATATTGGAAAAAATACACACACATTCATAGGATAAATATTGTAAAATTGTTTTTTTTTTTAAATAAAAACATGTCAGGCAAAAAACATTTTTGAACTGGAGCCCAGGTTCACCGGGGACATTTCCTTACTTAAAATTTGAATTAGTCTTTCTTAGGCCCGTATTCTCACAGTATCGCCTAGCAAAGAAGACATTACACTTCGTTTGATTTAGATCTTCTCCTTTCCATTCTGAAAAGAAAGCCCAAACTCCAAAATGTCAGTCCAGAAATGTACCCTAAGAGTCCCAAACAGTATTGTGTAGAATAATACATTTTATTTGTCTTGAAGCAGTTTTGCCATGGAACTACCTGGAATGTAATGCCAGTTTCCTCAATATTTATATGCTCAAATGAGCAGAGTTCAGTATCATATATGGTAGTTACTGAAGAAAAAGATCTCTTCTGAAAAGATGAAAAATCATGAAAAGAGTGTCCTAGTGCTGACTCTATTAAGCCTGCAAAAGCACGAAGAGGGTTGGAAGAAGGAGCAATTAGAAAGTCAGGTGCCCTACTGTGGTTATACCATGCCTAAATTTGGATAAATGAGTGCCCTTAAACAATCTAAGAACAGTGCCTGGCAACTAGCAATAGTGCCTGGGTCAAATATATGTAGAAAGAATGAATAAGTTCATTAGTTATTAATAAATAAGAAATGTTTAAATAAAAGTTTGCATGTAAGTGAAAACCTAGGTGAATAAGATAAACATTTGCCTACTTGTTGTTATTGATTAGAAAAGTCTTGGCAATGCACAATGGCTCACACTTGTAATCCCAGAGCTTCAGGAGGCCAAGGTGGAAGGATCACTTGAGGCCAGGACTTGGAGATCAGACTGGGCAACATATGGAGACCCTATCTTTATAAAAAATGGGAAAAAAAATAGAAGTGACTTAAGTCTCTTTCCACACCTCAACTTATGAGTGAGAATATAAATATCCAGAGAGATTAATGACATTTGCAGTCACAATGTTAATGCTTTTGAAAAGTGAAAAGCAATTTTATTGTTCTGTATATCCTTAATTTTGGTTCTTATAGTTGATCATGGTTTCAGTTACTATTGCTGCATAAAAAACTACCCCAAAACGTAGTGGTGTAAAAGAAAACTGTTTTTGTTTTGTGCGTGTGTGTGGCTTTTTTTTTTTTTTTTTTTTTTTGAGACGGAGTCTCGCTGTTTCCCCAGGCTGGAGTGCAGTGGCCTGATCATGGCTCAGTGCAGGCTCAACCTCCTGGTCTCTAGCAATCCTCCTGCCTCAGCCTCCTGAGTAGCCAGGACTACAGGTGCATGCCACAACATACATACAGCTAATTTTTAATTTTTTGTAGAGATGAAGTCTCACTATGTTGTGCAAGCTGGTCTCACACTCCTGAAGTCAAGTGATCCTCCCACCTCGACCTCCCAAAGTGCTGGGATTACAGGAGTCAGTCGCCATGCCAAGCCAAACAAAACCATTTTATTTTGCTCATGATTTTGACAGTCAGGAAATTGGGAAGAGCACTGATGGGCAGTTTGGTCTTGGGATCTCTCAGGTGGCTGCAGTCAGATGCTGGCTGGAGCTGCAGTTGCTTGAAGACGAGATTGGGCTGCACATCCAAGATGGCTCCCTGCATTGGCTGGCAGCTAGTTGATGCAGGCAGTTGGCTGGGAGCTTAGCTTGAACTATCTCCTGGATTGCATACACAATGGCTTCTCTAGCAGGTGGTCTCAAGGTTGTCAGACTTCTTACATGGTGGCTGACTTCCCACAGGACAAGGGTCCCAAGAAAACCAGGAGGAAGCTGCAGCACCTTTAATGACCCAGCCTCAGAAGTCACACACCAGCGCTTCCTCTGTACTGGATTAGGCAGAGCAATCATAAGCGCATCCAGATTCAAAAGCAGAGGACATAGAGCCCACTGCTTAATGGGATGAGTGTCAAAGAATCTGGGGACCATTGTCCTAAAACCACCACAGCCAGGTTGAGCATTTTTTGGCATAGTTAGCCCATGCTTTAGAAGAGTTAATTTAGTTTGTGGTATAACTATCTCTAGATTACATTTTCAAACTTTTTATTATGGAGACTTTCAAACGTATATTAAAGCAAAAAGAATGGTATAATGAACCCCTGTGTGCCATTTCTCAGCTTCAATAATGATGAACTTTGTTTCATCTGTACCTCCACCTGCTTGCCCCATCTCAAACTCTCATATTATTCTGATGTAAAGGTAATACATCATATTTATTTATCTGTAATTATTTCAGTACATATCTTTAAAAGATAGGATTTTTTAAATAGTTGTATCAATTATAAACAAGAATTGCTTAATATGATCAAATATTTAGTTGGCATTTAAATTTTCAATGTCTCAAAAATGTCTTTTTTTTTTTTTTTTTTTTTGAGACAGAGTCTCGCTCTGTTGCCCAGGCTGGAGTGCAGTGGTGCGATCTCGGCTCACTGCAAGTTCTGCCTCCCGGGTTCACGCCATTCTCCTGCCTCAGCCTCCCGGGTAGCTGGGACTACAGGCGTGTGTCACCACGACCGGCTAATTTTCTGTATTTTTAGTAGAGATGGGGTTTCACCGTGTTAGCCAGGATGGTCTCGATCTCCTCACCTCATGATCCACCCACCTTGGCCTCCCAAAATGCTGGGATTACAGGCGTGAGCCACTGCACCCGGCCACAAATGTCATAATTTTATATTTGTTTGAGTCAGGATCAAAATAAGGTCCACATATTGCAATTTGTCAATGTGTCTTTAAAGTCTCTTTAAGGCTGGGTGCAGTGACTCATGTCTGTAATCCCAACATTCTGGGAGGCTGAGGTGGGAGGATCACTTGAGCCCAGGAATTTGAGACCAGCCTGGGTAACATAGTGAGACCTGGTCTCTAAATATTAAAAAAAAAAAAAAAAAAAAGAAAGAAAAAAACCCAGAAAAATTAGCTGGGCATGGTGGGCCTGTGCTCCCAGCTACTCAAGAGGCTGAGGTGGGAGGATGGCTTGAGCCCAGTAGGTCGAGGCTGCAGTGAGCCATGATTGTACCACTGCACTCCAGCCTGGGTGACACAATGAGACCCTGTCTTAAAAAAAAAAATTATAATTATACAGGCCAGGTGCAGTGGCGCCTGTAGTCCCAGCACTTTGGGAGGCCAACGTGGGAGGATCACTTGAGCCCAGGAGTTTGAGACCAGCCTGGGCAACATATGGAAACCCCATGTCCTCAAGAAATACAAAAATTAGCCAGGCTTGGTGGTGCATGCCTGTAGTCCCAGCTTACTCAGGAGACTGAGGCGGGAGGATCACTTGAGCCCAGGAAATTGAGGCTGCAGTCAGCCGTGATCGGGTCACTACACTCCAGCCTGGGTTACAGTGAGACCCTGTTTCAAAAAAAAAAAAAATTACAAAATGGTGTTATTTTAGGCTGGGCACGATGGCTCATGCCTATAATCCCAGCACTTTGGGACACCCAGGCAGGTGGATCACCTGAGGCCAGGAGTTCAAGATCAGCTTGGGCAACATGGTGAAACCCCATCTCTACTAAAAATACAAAAACTAGCTGGGAATGGTGGCGGGTGCCTGTAATCCCAGCTACTCGGGACGCTGAAGCGGGAGGATTGCTTGAACCCTGGAGGCTGAGGTTGCAGTGAGCTGAGATCGTGCCACTGCACTCTAGCCTGGGTGACAGAGAGAGACTCCATCTCAAAAAAAAAAAAATGGTGTTAGTTTAATTCAAACATTCTTTTTTTACTTGTTGGATGGAAGGGTTTAATAAAGAGAAAATTTTCCTCATTAATGCTGCCGTTCAACTTTTTGTGTTCTAACTGTATCCTTGAGTAACAAACTTGAAGATGAGGAAACAGTTGAAACAGTGAGTTAGTAGATTACTTTAAAAAATCAAATAGGGATTTACTTTGCAACAAACAAACAAACAAACTTTAGAAGGTATGTGGTTTTTTTTTTTTTGGTTGGTTTTGTTTTCTACATTTTAATGACACATAAAAACAAAAACCTAGGAATTCCCAGATTGTCAGTTGTGTGCAGCTGTTGAGAGCACTCTGCCCAGACAGAACAAAGGAAGTTTCTGGAAGAGTTCTAGGAAAACTATGGAAATTACATGTGCGAATATTTGGGAGACATTTTGATATGTAAGTGACAGAGGTATTGAAATGCTTGGGGAAAAATTGGATGAGTTCGTGGGCAAATAGGCAAATGAAAAAACATGGCAATTTTTAATATAGGAAAAATTTAAATACAAGAAAGGAGGTGTGGTTGAAAATAGAATACTATTTAATACTGTCTGATTTGGTTGTCACCAATATTTGCTCAGCCATAATAATATAAACACTGACTTTGGATATAACATAAAATGTCAATATGCTTAGGTAGAAAAAGAGATATGAGATGTCAATAGGCTTACATAGGGAAGGTGGGAGAAACGGAAGTGGAAAAGGTGATATGGAAAAGGGAAACCCTCATCTATGATGGTGGGAAATCAATAGATTATACCTAAAATCTATCAGCTAAGAAGTTAAATAAAAACATATTATTTAAAAAGTGATTATAAATGTTAGAAGGAACAGCTGAGAGCTGAGGTGATTGTCTCAAGAGAGTAGAAGTATATAGGGATCAGACAGGGAACTTTTTTTTTTTTTTTTGAGATGGGGTCTTGCTTTGTCACCCAAGCTGGAGTGCAGTGGCGCAATCTCAGCTCACTGCACTGTCCGCCTCCCGGGTTCATGCCATTCTCCTGCCTCAGCCTCCCCAGCAGCTGGGACTACAGGAGCACGCCGCCATGCCCGGCTAATTTTTTTGTATTTTTAATAGAGACGGGGTTTCACCGTGTTAGCCAGTATGGTCTCGATCTCCTGACCTCGTGATCCGCCCGCCTCGGCCTCCCAAAGTGCTGGGATTACAGGCGTGAGCCACCGCTCCCAGCTTGATTTTTTTTAATTAGAAATCTTTAGGCAATGCTACCCTTTTATACTATTGTGTACAGTTATGCACTGCTTAATGATGGGAGACATTCTGAGAAATGTATCACTGGGCGATTTCAACATTGTGCGAGCATCATAAAGTTTACTTACACAAACCTAGATGCTATAGTGTACTACACACATAGGCTATATGGTATAGCCTATTGCTCCTGGGTTACAAATCCGTACAGCATGTTACTGTACTGAATACTGTAGGCAATCATAACATAATGGTAAGTGTTTGTGTATCTAAACATATCTAAACATGGAAAAGATGCAGTAAAAATATGGCATTATAATCGTATGAGGCCACCCTCATATATGCAGTTCCTCATTGCCCGAAACCTCATTATGCAGCACATGACATTACATGTATAAAAACAAAAATGGGCAGGGCGCGGTGGCTCACGCCTGTAATCCCAGCACTTTGGGAGGCCGAGTCGGGTGGATCACGAGGTCAGGAGATCGAGACCATCCTGGCTAACACGGTGAAACCCCGTCTCTACTAAAAATATAAAAAATTAGCTGGGCGTAGTGGCGGGCGCCTGTAGTCCCAGCTACTCGGGAGGCTGAGGCAGGAGAACGGCGTGAACCCCGGAGGCGGAGCTTGCAGCGAGCCGAGACTGCGCCACTGCACTCCAGCCTGGGCGACAGAGCCAGACTCCGTCTCAAAACAAACAAACAAACAAACAAATTAACCTGAAGGCTGGGTGTAGTGGTTCACACCTATAATCCCAGCACTTTGGGAAGCTGAGGTGGGTGGATCAGTTGAGCCTAGGAGTTCAAGACCAGCCTGGGTGGCATGGCGAAATCTTATCTCGACAAAAAAAAAAAAAAAAGTACTTGGGTGTGGTGCATGCCTGTAGTCCCAGCTACTTGGAAGGCCAAGGCAGGAGGATCAATTGAGCCCAGGAGATCGAGGCTGCAGTGAATGGTGATCATGCCACTGCACTCTGGCCTGGGCAACAGAACAAGACCCTGTCTCAAAAAAAAAAAAAAAAAAAAAAAGAAAGAAAGAAAGAAAGAAACCCTAAAATACAGGGCTACATTGTCCATCCAATGTGAAAAATGTAGAAAAAAGAGAGCTGCAAAGTAAAGATTACTCTAAGATCAGAAAAAACAACACACAAATGTTTCAGCTTGTGTTTTACATGTGGATTTAATGATCTCTTTTCACCTGATGGACTTAACAGTGGCTTCCTACTGCCTTAAAAACCAGGATCATTTTTTTTTTCTACTTCTAGTGCATTCTCAGTCATAATCACTAGCTTTCATTTCACCTCTTCACAGATTATTCGAAGTCACTTCATTTTATAATCGCATTCTCAACTCTAAGCATGATTTCAAGCTAAATCCTCTCCTGGAAATGACCTATAATTGCATTGATCTCACTGGACTACCCCAGGCCATTACAGAATAGTGGTTAAGGACTTGGAGCTCTGGAATCCAACAGACCTGGTTCTGTCCCCACTGGGCCACCTGGGGATTAGATGGCCTTGGGAAAGTTGCTCTCTATAGATGCCTCAATTTCTTCCTTCATCTGTTCATGGGGGTAGTAAGAGCACCTATCTCACAGGTACAAGGATTAGAAGAGTTAATACCTGTAAACAGAGTAACTCTTCCAAATAAAGATGTGTTATTAAAGACTGGGCTAGTGTGCATTCAGAGGCACCTCTGCTAATTCTCATCTAGAGAAATTCAATGCAGTGTATTGCTGAGCAAGTGAACTAGAGAAGTCGGTTTACAGAATAACTGTGAGGGACTAGCTCGTGGTAGGCACTGGAGGTATCAAAGATGACTAAGACACATCTGTGGCTTTCAAGAGGCCTAAGATGAGAGCCGGGCACGGACAATAGTCCCCCCACTTATTTGTGGTTTTGTTTTCCCAGATTTTAGTTACTCATGGTCAACAGGGGGTCTGAAAATATTAAATGGAAAATTCCAGAAATAATGCATCAAATGTTTTAAATTGTGTCACTCTGAGTAGAATGATAAAAGCTTGTGCTGTCCTGCCCTACCCCACCGGGGACATGAACCATCCCTAGGTCCAGCATATCCAGGCTGATACGCTCCCCGCCCTGTTAGTCACTTAGTAGCCCTCTTGGTTATTGGTTATCAGATCAACTGTCATATCACAGTGCTTGTGTTCAGGTAACCTTTATTTTACTAATAATGGCCCCAAAGCACAAGAGCAGGGAGGCAGTTGATTTGTGCAAGGGCATTTAGGAGATTGTAGACTCTTCCCCTAGTGCCCCAAAGACAAACTCTTTTTTTTTTTTTTGAGACTGAGTTTTGCTCTTATTGCCCAGGCTGGAGTGCAATGGTGCGATCTTGGCTCACAGCAACCTCTGCCTCCTGGGTTCAAGCGATTCTCCTGCCTCAGCCTCCCGAGTAGCTGGGATTACAGGCACACGCCACCACGCCCGACTAATTTTGTGTTTTTAGTGGAGACAGAGTTTCTCCATGTTGGTCAGGCTGGTCTCGAGCTCCCTACCTCAGGTGATCCACACCCCCTCAGCTTCCCAAAGTGCTGGGATTACAGGCGTGAGCCACTGCACCCAGTCAAGAAACTCTTTTGTAAAGCAGATATCCCTTCCCAACAATGGAATAAAGACATGAAATTTACCACCACAGTAGCAGGGATAGTGGTTGCAGTGGTGAGTCTTGCAATGGGTAAGAGCTGGTAAGCTCACCATGGACAGAATCAAGTGTCTCCTGAGCTCCATCCCACACTCCGATGGACACATGGATGATAACAGCACTGTGCTGGCCAGGCAAGACAAACACTAGGAATACTGCCAAGTGGGAAGGTCTGATAGATGCTAAAGGAGCAAAGTCGTTGTGTAATGAAGAATTAACCTGCCCCAAAGAGAGGTCTGGCTGTTGTCCTTGGCTACCAGGAGGTGATCTCTAGACCCCTGGAATGTCCTGACTGATAGGACTGTTTTTGTTTGCCTATAGGCTTTGGCCATTGAGCAGTCTAACAGTGTGATTTATGATGAAGGCTTTGGGTCATGTCACATCAGTTCTGACCTCTGGAAAGGACTAGATACCAAAATTTGTTGTAATTGAACTCCCACAAAAACCCTGAACACCAAAGGCTTAGGTGACCTTCTCATGTTGGCAATACAGAAGGTCTCTGACTTAGGATGGTTTGACTTAGATTTTTTGACTTTATGATGATGCAAAACTGTCACAATTTCTATGCAGTATACAGTATTCAATAAATCACATGAGATATTCACCACTTTATTACAAAACAGGCCTTACATTAGATGATTTTGCCCAAATATAGGCTAATATAAGCATTCTGAACACAATTAAGGTAGGCTAGGCAAAGCTGTGATGTTCGGTAGTTTAGGTGTATTAAATGCATTTTCGATTTGCAATATTTTCAATTGGTTCATTGAGAGGTAATTCCATTGTAAGTCAAAGGGCATCTGTACTATATATTATCACACATCATGTTCAAGACTCCATGATTCTATGGAGAGATGATGACCAGAAGCTCCTCAAGTGGATATCGTTTGAAATCTGCTCTTGCATCTCTTCCCTTGGCTGATTTGAGTTTATCTTCTTTGCTACAATAAAATTGTAACCATAGGCCGGGCACGGTGCCTCACGCCTGTAATCCTAGTACTTTGGGAGGCCGAGGTGGGCGGATCACGAGGTCAGGAGATCGAGATCATCCTGGCTAACACAATGAAACCCCGTCTCTACTGAAAGTACAAAAAATTAGCCAGGCGTGGTGGCAGGCGCCTGTAGTCCCAGCTACTCGGGAGGCTGAGGCAGGAGAATGGCTTGAACCCAGGAGGCGGAGCTTGCAGTGAGCCAAGATTGTGCCACTGCACTCCAGCCTGGGCACTGGTACAAGACTCCGTCTCAAAAAATAAAATAAAATAAAATTGTAACCGTAAGTATAGCACTTCCTGAGTTCTGTGAATCATTCTGTGAGGGTGGTTTTGAAAACCTCTGAGTCTGTAGCCATATAGTCTGAAGTGAGGGTGGTCCTGCAAACCCACAAACTTGTGGCTGGTGTCTGAAGTGAAGGCAGGCTTGCAGGGACTGTTCCCTCCAGCTGAACAGTTAGCTAAACTCCAGTGCAGCAGCTCAGCACTGGGGAGCTGCCAGAACAGAAGGACGACATGGGAATGGAAGGTCCTTGTAGGTGAGTGTCAGGCCCTGCTTAGCTCTCCAGACTCTGCCGTGCCCTCTCCTCACACTTGTAACCACTGAGTACCCACCTCAGGCTTAGCACCTCTTTCCCACAGCACCAAGTCTCAGAGACCAATGCTGACCTTAGATTGCAGGCGTTTAAGGAGCATTGATCCGGCTGGGCATGGTGGCTCACACCCATAATTCCAGCACTTTGGGAGGCTGAGGTGGGCAGATCACCTGAGGTCAGATGTTCGAGACCAGCCTGCCCAACGTGGTGAAACCCTATCTCTACTAAAAACACAAAAATTAGCTGGGCGTGGTGGCATGCACCTGTAATTCCAGCTACTTGGGAGGCTGAGGCAGGAGAATCGCTTGAACCCAGGAAGTGGAGGTTGCAGTGAGCTGAGATTGCGCCACTGCACTCCAGCCTGGGCAACAGAGCAACACTCTGTCTCAAAAAAAAGCACTGATCCAATGCTCTGGGACTCAAATCACCACGCTGGCTGGAAAACAAAGAGAAGAGTAGCATGGGAGTTCAGGCTAAAGCCTTCAGCAGTAGACAGACCTGGTACAGCAGTCAGAGTCTTACCAGAAAGACCATAAGTCAAGAAGGACTTATTATAAAGAGGCTTCCTCCAAAAGAGTGGGCACTGGACAACCACAAGGGATAGAGCAGTAGCAGCCCTAGATTCAAAGACACAGAGAAGGAAATAGAAGGAGAAGATTCTATAGAGAAAACCACTTTGTGGCACCACAAGCCAAAAGCACCCTCTCCTTTCTTCCCTCTTGTCTGTGGGGCTCTCCACTAACAGACCCAACTGGTGCTAGCGGGGAAAGGGAGGCTGTTGATGCAGCTCATAAGGTCAGCCTCTGGGGTGGAGAAGGACAGCAAGCTCAGCTGGAGGGATAAATGGAAGGTATTCAGCACCTGGGTTCAAATCCTTGTTACCTACCGGCCATGTGATCTTCAACATGTCACATGAGTTCCTCCATCTATAAAACTGAGTGCTTTGGTAAGTAGGCAAGGACCAAAGGAGGTAAGGCACATGAGGTGCTTGCTGTAGCACCTGCTTCATAGGAAGGGCTCAGTGACCAGCAGACAGTAGTACTAGGTTTGCTGCTCTGCCTCTGGCTCCATGCCCAGCTATAATAACTGGGCTTCCAACTTGCTCCTGAAATCCAGTTGCCCCCAGTATCCCACTCTGATCATTGGATCCAGGTTATTTTCCTTGTGCCAGAGGCCCCCGTCTTGCTATTTGCTTAATCCAGGGGTCTCCTGGGAATGGCACCTTGCTGTATGCTTGTAGGTAACCACGGAAACTGGCTGCCTTTGTCAGATAAAAGACAAGTTGGTAACAGCCTGAATGGTGATGGGGAGAGAGGCTGAGAACAAAGATTTTTATGAGTCATGTTAAGCAAAATCCATGCTCCAGGTTAAATATTTTCATCCCTCAAGAGAGTTAGCACGTACCCAGTTCTACATTGGGAACCCTCTCCCTTAAACCACATTGAACATAGGACACAGAGTATCTTCAGCCTGCAAGGTGGAGTGTAAGGTCCCCATGCTACTCTGCCTGCCAACTTCCAATGAGCTCTGCATACCCATGAGCTCTGCTGGAGCCATTTTTATTGAAAAGCTCTCTGCAGATCTGCCTCTTCTGAAGCCTGGGTTCAGGAAACCAGGACCAGATTGGCCAGAAGCAGACTGGAACAGGCCTAGAGTTTTGGAGAAAAGAGGTACATTTATTTTCTAGGGCTGCTGTAAGAAAATACCACAAACTGGGCCTGGTGTGGTGGCTCACACCTGTAATCCCAGCACTTTGAGGGGCCGAGGCGGGCGGATCACAAGTCAGGAGTTCGAGACCAGCCTGGCCAACATAGTGAAACCCTGTCTTTACTAAAAATACAAAAAATTAGCCAGGCGTGGTGGCAGGCGCCTGTAATCCCAGCTACTCAGGAGGCTGAGGTGGGAGAATTGCTTGAACCCACGAGGCGGAGGTTGCAGTGAGCCGAGATCATGCCACTGTACTCCAGCCCGGGCAACAGTGCGAGACTCTGTCTCAAATAAAAAAAAAGACAAGACCAGACCACAAACTGGGTGTCTTCAACAACAGAAGTGTATTGTCTCACAGTTCTAGAGGTCAGAAGTCCAAGGTCAAGGTGTCAGCAGGGTTGGTTCCTTCTGAGAGCTGTGAGATCGAATTTTTTCCATGCCTCTCCCCTCGCTTCTGGTGGCTTGCTGGCAGTCTTTGGCATTCCTCAGCATGTAGAACCATCACCCTGATCTCGCCTTCATTTTCACACAACATCCTCCCTGTGTGTGTATTTCTGTTTCCAAATTTCCCTTTTTTTTTTAAAGAAATTATCTATTTATTTTGAGACAGGGTTATGAGACTGGCTAATTTTTGTATTTTTGGTAGAGTCAGGGTTTCACCACGTTGGCCAGGCTGGTCTCAAACTCTAGGGCTCAAGCGATCCATCCTCCTTGGCCTCCCAAAGTGCGGGATTACAAGTGTGAGTCCCTGCGCCTGGCCCAAATTTCCCTTCCTATAGGTACACAAATTATATAGGATTAAAGCCACCTGAATGACGTCATCTTAACTGCTTACATCTGTAACAACCCTGTTTGCAAATGAGATCACATTCTGAGGTACTGCGCCTTAGGACTTCAACATAAGAATTTGGGGAAGACACAATTCAACTCGTAACGGGGAAAAAGAGGAGAAAGTCTACCCTATGACATCTATCCTGGTTCTTAAACATTGACCCTTCTTGAATTTCTCAACCCAGGGCTACCTTGTTATCAGAAAGCCTCTGATATTCTACGTTGTGCCTTTTGCCCTATGACATCTAGTCCTGGCCCTCTACCTGTCCACTTTGGCAATCTAATTCTATCTAGTTCCAGCCCTCACTGCTGGGCAGGCATTTCAGTATCCCTTTTCTGCCAGTATTTGTTCTGCCAGCCATAGGAGACTTCCTCCGAGTTGAGCACGTTCCTCTTAGAACTGGCCTTGCCTTCGGCTGGCACAGTGGCTCATGCCTGTAATCCTAGCACTTTGTGAGGCCGAGACGGGTGGATCACCTGAAGTCAGGAGTTTGAGACCAGCCTGGCCAACATGGCGAAACCCCGTCTGTACTAAAAATACAAAAATTAGCTGAGCATGGTGGCGGGTGCCTATAATCCCAGCTACTCAGGAGGCTGAGGCAGGAGAATCGCTGGAACCCAGGAGGCGGAGGTTGGGGTGAGTCGAGATCGCGCCACTGCACTCCAGCCTGGGTGACAAAAAAAAAAAAAAAAAAACTGGCCTTGACTCACAGGGTGCAGCTAATCCAAGTCCTTGTTTGTTTAGCTCTGCCCCAACCTTTGCAGGTGGTGGGGCCAAACCCAGCTGCACCCTAAGGCAAGCCAGCAGGGTTTGAAGTGCAGGGTTTGAAGTGCATGGAAGTAGGGACAATAAGCAGGTATTTAGAGCCAGATGGGCAGGGTTCAGAGCTGGGTGGAAGCATGCTGCAGCATGGCACAGGGGCAGGGCTAGAGTGCAGCCTAGTGGATCTAAGGGTGTTTACTCTTGGCTTTATTTCTACTGCCACTTGTATGGATGATCCAGGCCCACAAGGCTGGACATGGCCATACGAAGGTCTGCAGATGAGTCTTGCCCAGAGTAAAGCAGGAACAGTCTGGGGGTGGTTAGAAGCATAAACTTTGCTCACTAAGCCTCAATTTCTGCATCCATAAAATAAGACCTTTAACAAAACTCATCTGATGGGATTTTTGTGAGGATTAAATGAGTAATGAATATATAGCCCTTTTTTTCTTTTTTAAAAATTTGTTTCATTTATTTATTTTTTGGAGATGAGGTCTCACTCTGTCGCCCAGGCTGGAGTGCAGTGGCACCATCTTGGCTCACTACAACCTCTGGGCTCAAGTAATTCTCCCACAGCCTCCCAAGTAGCTGGGATTATAGGCATGTGCCACCACGCCCGACTAATGTTTATTTGTTTGTTTGTTTTTGTAGAAATGGAATTTCGCCATGTTGCCCAGGCTGGTCTTGAACGCTGGGACTCAATCCACATGCCTCTGCTTCCCAAAGTGCTGGAATTACAGGTGTGAGCTATCCTGCCCAGCCAATATATGGCCTTAACTCAGGGCCTGGTACAAAGTAAGCATTCAAAGCTGGGTGTAGTGGCTCATGCCTGTAGTCCCAGTTACTCAGGAGGCTCACTTGAGCCCAGGAGTTTGAGGATACAGAGAGCTATGATTGCACCACTGCACTCCAACCTGGACGACAGAGCAAGACTCTGTCTCCAAAAACCAAAGTAAGTGTTCAGCACATGTTAGCCATGGTGATCATCATGACCACTTATAGCATTTTACTCCCTCCGCAGAGTTTCATGATATTGGCTATCAGGTAGTTTCTGGGTATGACAGACTAAAACAGCTGCTCCTTTCTTATTGAAATAATGTACCCACACAAAATTAAACAGCCTCTCAGGAAAATGATGGCACTTCTTTGGATCTTTTTCTTTCTTTTTTCTTTTCTTTTTTTTTTTTTTGAGACAGAGTTTAGCTCTTGTTGCCCAGGCTAGAGTGCAACGGCACAATCTTGGCTCACCACAACTTCCACCTCCCCGGTTCAAGCCATTCTCCTACCTCAACCTCCTGAGTAGCTGGGATTACAGGCATGCGCCACCACCTGGTTAATTTTGTATTTTTAGTAGAGACGGAGTTTCTCCATGTTGGTCAGCCTGGTCTCGAACTCCCGACCTCAGGTGATCCGCCTGCGTCCGCCTCCCAAAGTGCTGGGATTACAGGCGTGAGCCACCACGCCCGGCTTCTTTGGGATATTTCTTAGTGTTATTGGATTATGACCATTGTTCCAGGATAGGAGCTATCAATGTGCAATCTACCTTAATTTTTTTTTTTTTTTTTTTGAGACAGTGTCTCACTCTGTCACCCAGGCTGGAGCACAGTGGCACGATCTTGGTTCACTGCAACCCCTGCCTCCCAGGTTTAAACGATTCTCCTGCCTTAGGCTCCTGAGTAGCTGGGATTACAGGTGCTCACCACCACGCCCAGCTAATTTTTGTATTTTTAGTAGAGATGGGGTTTCTTTCTTTTCTTTTTTTCTTTTTTTGTTTTTTTGAGAGGGAGTTTCACTTTGTCACCCAGGCTGGAGTGCAGAGGCACAATCTTGGTTCACTGCAACCTCCACCTCCCATGTTCAAGCAAGTCTTCTGCCTCAGCCTCCCGAGTAGCTGGGACTACAGGCATGCGCCACCATGCCCAGCTACATTTTGTATTTTTAGTAGAGACGGGGTTTCACCATATTGGCCAGGCTGGTCTCGAACTCCTGACCTCGTGATCTGCCCATCTCCGCCTCCCAACGTGCTGAGATTACAGACGTGAGCCACCATGCCTGGCCTACCTTAATACTTGAAGCAGCTTCCTGCCACATGTAGGTATCTTTTCTTTCCTCCCCAGGGAGGGGATGGATTTTGTGGATTTCTGATTTTTTTTTTCTTTTGAGACAGAGTTTCACTCTTGTCACCCAGGCTGGAGTGCAATGGCATGATCTCGGCTCACTGCAACCTCCGCCTCCTGAGTTCAAGCAATTCTCCTGCCTCAGCCTCCCAAGTAGCTGGGATTACAGGTGCACGCCACCACAGCCAGCTAATTTTTTTTTTTTTTTTTAAGTAGAGATGGGGTTTCACGATGTTGGCTGGTCTGGTCTTAAACTCCTGACCTCAGGTGATCCACCCGCCTCAGCCTCCCAAAGTGCTGGAATTACAGGTGTGTGCCACCATGACCAGCTTTTTTTTTTTTTTTTTTTTTTTTTTTTTTTTTTTTTTTTTTTTTTGACACAGGGTCTTGCTCTGTCTTCCAGGCTGGAATGCACTGGTGCAATCTTGGCTCACTGCAACCTCCGCATCCCAGGCTCAAGTGATCCACACACCTCAGCCTCCCTAGTAGCTGGGACCACAAGCATGCACCACTATGCCCAGCTAATTTTTGTATTTTTGGGTTTCGCCATATTGCCTAGCCTGATCTTGAACTCCTGGACTCAAACAATCCTTTTTCTCAGCCTCCCAAAGTGCTGGGATTACAGGCTTGAGCTACCGTGACCAGCCAGTTCCCGAGATTTTAACACTGGGCTAGAACTAGGTCCTCTGAGTGCTAACAATTATCCTTCACACTTCCAAAATTAGCTCAAAAATGCCCACGCTCTTAAGAACAGGGTCAGGAGCACCTGATCATTTTGAAGAGATAATTTCCTCAGATGAGAAGCCACATAAGTAGTCATTATGTGCATCCCCTCCTGCCTCGTCTTAGAAGCCAAGTATAATTTAATGTATTTTAGGAACTAAAGTTCAAAATGTGAATTTCCCGTGTAGAAAAAAAAAATCTGTCAGAAAGCACTTAGGAAAAGGCATGGCAGTCAGATCAAATAGTGTTCAAAGATCTGTCCTTGGCCCTCTTTTCTGATTTTCCTTGACAATGTCATTCAAACTCGAGCTTGTGATAGAGGATCACTCCCCTGCCTGTGGCAGCAGCCTCGCCCCATCTCTGGAGAGCTGGGTTCCAAGTCTCTACTGCCTACTCGAGACCCATCTATAACACTGTGAAATCAACATATCTCAGAGGGAAGAGACCATGTCTCTGCTCTTCCAGCCAACCCTACCTCCTTATGTCTTGCCTGTGACCCCTACTTGCATTCATGTTACTACCATCCTATTGGTCATCTAGGCTTGAAACCACTAAGTCCGTGATTTTTAACTTTTTTTTTTTCTTGAGACACAGTCTGGCTCCATCACCCAGGCTGGAGTGCAGTGGTGCAATCTCAGCTCACTGCAACCTCTGCCTCCCGGGCTGAAGCCATCCTCCCATCTCATCCTCCCATCTCAGCCTTCCAAGTAGCTGGGACTACAAGCACAATGCTACCACACCTGGCTAATTTTTATATTTTTTGTAGAGATGGGGTTTCACCATATTGCCCAGGCTGGCCTTGAACTTGTGAACTCAAACAATCCACTCGCCTCAGCCTCCCAAAATGCTGGGATTACAGGCTCCAGTCACCACACCCAGCCTTCCTTAGCCTTTGTTGAAATCTCAGACACCTTTGAGGTTGGATGGGAGGTATGAACTCTCCCCAGGAAAAGAAGCATTCACACAAATATTTGCTCAAAATTTCAGGAGGTCTTTAGGCCCCCCTAGCTAAGTGATCTTGATTACTTTTTTATTTCCTAATAATACCTGCTCAAAAACCTTCAGTGGTTTTTGAGTGGCTCCCCACTATCCATAAAATATGTCCGTGTTTCTTAACTTAGAGCAGACCATGATCTGACTGCAGCTTCTCTTTCTAAAATAAATGGGTTAGGTTGGGCGCTGTGGCTCACGCCTGTAATCCCATCACTTTGGGAGGCTGAGGTGAGTGGATCATTTGAGACCAGAAGTTCGAGCCCAGTCCTGCCAACACGGTGAAACCCTGTCTCTACTAAAAATACAAAAATGTGTCGGGTGTGGTGGTGCATGCCTGTAATCCCAGCTACTGGGGAGGCTGAGGGAGGAGAATCGCTTGAACCCAGGAGGCAGAGGTTACAGTGAGCCAAGATCGCACCACTGCACTCCAGCCTGGGTAACAGAACGAAACTATCTCAAAAATTAAAACAAAGCAAAACAAAATAAAACAAAACAAAACATAAAATAAAATAAAATAAAATAGTTAACGTGCAAAACCCAGTAATGGCACCAGGTGAACTGTGGAAGTGTTAGCTATTACTGCTGTTGTGTCCTGTGTTTCAGCTCACCTAATGTCTCACTTGTCCCTTTACCTTTGCATGTCCTGTGTTCGCTCCCTCTGTGTCTTTTTATTCTCTCCTTGCCAATCATGTGTCCCTAAGTCCCCAAGCCTTCTCAGATCAGTTTCCCTAACTTAAGCCCCCATCCTATAGGAAACTCGATCTCTTCTTCAATATTTCTGAACCCACCCAGGGCTATTTCACCTTCTCCGGAAGTAAGCATTCAGTATATATTAGCTGAATGGTAAGTGGTCATCATGACCATCATAGCTAACCTGTGCCCAATGCTTACTTCTGGGGCTTACCTCCTCCTGCTCTGAATATCTGTCCTGAGCTCTGAATATCTTCTCCAGAGACTCTGGCTGTTGCACAGCTTTGGGAACCCCCCACTCCTTGTCACCACAAACATGGACACAGCCTCCCCCTCCATCTCCCCCACTAACTAACCCGGCAGCCAGAGCCATCTTTTTAAAATGTCATGAATCAGCTCGTCACTCGTCTAATCAGAACCTTTTAATAGCTTCCCGTCATACATAGAATAAAATCCAAATCCCTTCTTTAGCAGCAAACTGTATATCTTCTTGTACCTAGGGAAAGATTTAGGTTTTGTGGGTCCTGGAACTTACACAATTTCGTAAAGAGGGAGGAGCCTCTTTACGAAAAAAAATATAAAATCACAAATATTGTTACTTTTATTTTTATTCATTTTTAATTAATTTTTTTTTTTTGAGACAGAGTCTAACTCTGTTGCCCAGGCTGGAGTGCAGTGGCACGATCTCAGCTCATTGCAACCTCTGCCTCCCAGGCTCAAGCGATTCTTCTGCCTCAGCCTCCCAAGTAGCTGGGATTACAGGTACACACCACCATACCCAGCTAATTTTTATATTTTTAGTAGAGACAGGGTTTTGCTATTTGGTCAGGCTGGTCTCGAACTCCTGACCTCAGGTGATCCACCCGCCTCAGCCTCCCAAAGTGCTGAGATTATAGGTGTGAGCCACTGCGCCCGGCCTAAACACAAATAAAACACTAAATTGAAAATGAATATTTAGCTGGGCACAGTGGCTCACGCCTGTAATCCTGGCACTTGGAGAGGCTGAGGTGGGAAAATTGCTTAAGCCTAGGAGTTCGAGACCAGCCTGGGCAATGCAGGGAGACCCTGTCTCAAATAAAAAGCAAATAAATTAGTTGAGTATAGTAGTATGTCCCTGTAGTCCCAGCAACTGGGGAGGCTGAGGCAGGGGGATCCCTTGAGCTTGGGAGATCCAGGCTGCAGTGAGCTATGATTGTGCCACTGCATCCCAGCCTGGGCAACAGAGCTAGACCCTGTCTCAAAAAAAAAAAAAAAGAAAAGAAAGAAAATGAATATTTGTTTAGAATCCAAGAAGAAACCACAATAAATTTCAAATTTTCAAAAACTTGCAAAAAATATCACCAAGTTTAGGAAAATAACCATAATTACATATTTATTACTATATTATATATTTATTACTACATATATATGTATGTAATTTTTTAAAAATGAAACAGGGTCTCACTCTGATGCCCAGGCTGGTCTTGTACTCCTGGGCTCAAGCAATCCTCCCACCTCAGCCTACCAAAGTGATGGGATTACAGGTGTGAGCCACTGCACACAGCCCAAAATATATTTTTTATGAATTAACTTATTAACACAACTAGAATACTTTTTGCTACATTTTTTCACTAGTCTTTGTCTCTTCATATGACAATTTAAAATATCTTTTTTTTTTTCATAGCTTACTGCAACCTCAAATTCCTGGGCTCAAGTGATCCTCCTGTCTCAGCCTCTTGAGTAGCTGGGACTACAGGTGTGTGCCACCACACCCAGCTAGTTTATTTCATTTTATTTTTAGTAGAGACGAGGTCTCACTAGGTTACCCAAGCTGGTCTCAAACTTCTGGGCTCAAGCAATCCTCCCGCCTCGGCCTCCCAAGGTGCTGGGATGGCAGGCATGAGTCACCATGCCCAGCCTAAATATCATTTTTAATTTCATTTTCTAAGGAAAGGGTAGAAAGATAATTCTCTGTCCTCCAGCATGGTTGCTTGAAATTTGTTTGTTTGTTTGTTTTTTGAGACGGAGTTTCACTCTTGTTGCCCAGGCTGGAGTACAATGACGCAATCTTGGCTCACTGCAACCTCCGCCTCCCAGGTTCAAGCTATTCTCCTGCCTCAGCCTCCCGAGTAGCTGGGATAACAGGCATGAGCCACCATGCCCGGCTAATTTTGTATTTTTAGTAGAGATGGGGTTTCTCCATGTTGGTCAGGCTGGTCTCGAACTTCCTGACCTCAAGTGATCTGCCTGCCTCAGCCTCCCAAAGTGTTGGGATGACAGGCGTGAGCCACCGCACCCGGCCGAAATTTGTTTTTTATGATATTTTAAAAGAGTGTCTTTCAACTACATGATTCATTATTATGTAAAATTTTAGGACTGTTGTTAAAAACCTCTATCAATTTTCTATCCCAAATGAGCTGTAAGATTTTAGGGCATTTCATGTTTTCTTGTTAATCTTAAGTATTCTTTGATTTGACAATAACCATTATGAGTTTGTTGTTGAAGTCTTTGTTTTAGTAGTGAATCCTCAGCGTTATGTGACTTTTACTGATGTCAATATTTTGTGTTAAATCAGCAAGAACTCAAAATCTTTTTCTTAGGGGTTCCTATCTTTCCCTTATCTTCATTAATGGTATTATCCAGCAAGCTAGAAGCTTATTTATTACCTCTATTCAAGTGTTGTCTCTTCCTCTTAACACTAGTACTTTCTGTAGAATCTGAAATTTTTGTTGTTAATTCTTTTCTTGATGTTGGAGTATGTACTAATCACATATCTTCATCACTTTTGTTTTAATCACATATCTTCATCACTTTTGTTTTATATTCTACTGATTTTTTTCGCCCTGTCTTATTTTTTGTTTTTTTGTTTGTTTTTTGAGATGGAGTCTCACTCTGTCTCAGGCTGGAGTACCGTGGCACGATCTCAGCTCACTGCAACCTCCGCCTCCTGGGTTCAAGTGATTCTCCTCCCTCAGCCTCCCAAGTAGCTGGGATTACAGGCACACAGTACCACACCTGGCTAATTTTTGTATTTTTAGTAGAGATGGGGTTTCATCATGTCGGCCAGGCTGGTTTCAAGCTCCTGACCTCGGGATCTGCCCGCCTTGGCCTCCCAGAGTGATGGGATTACAGGCGTGAGCCACTGTGCCCAGCCCTCACCCTGTCTTACGGTGCTGATAGTCTATTAATTTTTAATCTGAAATTTTTACAGTTTCTTAATAAATAAATGTAAAAATTTCAACACAAGGTACCCTTCATATTCAAGTCAGGAGTCTGTGGCTTCTAGCTTTTTGGTTGACATGTTACAAAATGTCATTTCATTTGCTTCATGGGTAAAAATCAACCTCGCATTCCAGTGCATGTTCCCAGCCTCCCCCATGGCATGCTGCAGCCACCTGGCCATTGGGTTCTTTGAACAAGCCAAGCTTGTTCCAGCCTTGGGGCCTTTGTACTGTTCAAGATCTTTCCCTAGAATGCTCTTTCCTCCAGATCTTTACTTACCTAGCTGCTGATTACCATTCAGACCTCAAATGGTAAAAGTTCTGGGATTACAGGTGTGAGCCACTTCTTCAGAGAGGCCTTTCCTGGCCATCCCGGTCTTAAGTAGCCACCAGTGCTATTATATCAACCTACTTGAAAGCTTTACAATGCAATTATTGCTATCTATCATCTGTTTATCTTTCTGTTTCCCTCACTAGAATGTAAGCCCATGAAAACAGAAACCTGATCAGTCTTTTTTTTTTTTTTTTCTGAAATGGAGTCTCGCTCTGTCACCTAGGCTGGAGTGCAGTGGAACAATCTCAGCTCACTGCAACCTCTGTCTCCTGGGTTCAAGCGACTCTCCTACCTCAGCCTCCCGAGTAGCTGGGATTACAGGTGCACACCACCACGTCCAGCTAATTTTTGTATTTGTGGTAGAGACGGGGTTTCACCATGTTGGCCAGGCTGGTCTCAAATTCCTGACCTCAAGTGATCTGCCCCCCTCGGCCCCCCAAAGTGCTGGGATTACAGGTGTGAGTTGCTGCGCCCAGCCTATTTTAGATAACGGAAGTGTTTAATAGGTACCGCCATTGCTGAAGTCGGTTGGCTCCTGCCATGGGGAATTTAGTAACTGGCCTGCTCTTCTTGACCCACAACATGTTGCCCTTTGCTAACTTCTCTTTTTCATAGAATTTCATTGCCTCCTTCCTCCTTTGAGTTCTAAGCCTCCTGAACTTCTGTTCTGAGGCCTGCCCAAAGGACACAAATATCATTTGACATTGCAACAACATCTCTGTCTCAAGAAAGACACAGATTTATTGGCTTCTCCAGAGGAATTCAGCTTCCTCTGGACTTCTACTTTCCCTCTCTTCCCTAGGGCTTGCGTTTCATAACCAAAAGACCCATCCATGATTTCTCCTAAAACAAGAGGAATTCTGTAGCATTCCTCATAATGTGAAAACTGTTGCCATCAAAAAATTTTTTAAATACAGGTAGTAATTTTCCCTTCCTTTGACACTTATTTCTTCACATCCGATTTTTTCCTCCACTCTCTCCAGTCCCAAGTATGAGGACTACCTTTTCCACAAGGCCTTTCCCAACTTTCCAAGTCAAAAATAAATCTTTTCTTGAACTTCAGTTGTACTTTTTCTGTATGTGCCTTATACTTACTGCTTTCCATATTGTTTCTTTATATACATATCTTATCTCCCCTGTAACATTTGAAACTCCTTAAGATCTGTGTTTGGTTGATAGGGCACAGTGCCTTGAAAACAGTGGATGCTGGCTTTAGGGTTAATCGTGACCATCTAGAAGATCTCAAGGATACCCCCAGATACCCCCAAATAGTGCTAGGATCTTCTCAGCTGACACAGTTTCCACTTCCTGGAGAAATGAAACTGGGATGATCTTGGAAAACACTTTCACTTGTAAGTGGGCCAAGTGATTTGAATCTCCTCACCATTTACTTAGTGTTAAAAGATACCCTTCAGAACTGGGAGCCAGCTTTGGAGAAGATCTGCTAGTGAACAGGTGTTTTTTAATTTATTTTTATTTGTGTGTGTGTGAGACAGGGTCTCACTCTGTTGCCCAGGCTGGAGTGCAGTGGCATAATCATGGCTTACTGCAGCCTCGACCTCCCTGGGCTCAAGGGATCCACCAATCTCAGCCTCCTGAGTAGCTGGGATTACAGGTTCCCACAACCATGCCCAGCTAATTTTTGTATTTTTAGTAGAGACAGGGTTTCACCATGTTGCTCAGGCTGGTCTCGAACTCGTGACCTCAAGCAATTCACCTGCCTCTGCCTTGCAAAGTGTTGGGATTACAGGCATGAACCACCAAGCCTGGCCTGTATTTTTTTAAATGACATTAAAATTTATTAACAAAGGGGATTCACTTCATTTTTGTACTAGAATGGGAACTTAAGAAAATGGATATAGGATGGGAATATCATTAAATACTAAGCAAAATAACCCTGGAAAGTAGAATATCTATATAGATTACTGCAACAGGAGTTGAGGAGAAGAAACCCAGTATTCGCTCAGATAGAGATATGCAGAATAAATAATAATGAGGAGGAAGAGGAAAAGAAGTATTTATTGAGTTATTTGTATGTGCTGGGTACTACAGGTACATTATCTCATTAATCCAGCAAGCGTTAAGAGACTGAATGTTTGTGTTTCCCCAAAATTCATATGTTGAACTCTAAACCCCCAGTGTGATGGTGTTAGGAGGTAGGGCCTTTCGGAGGTGATTAGGTGATAAGGGTAAAGCCATCATGAATGAGATTAGTGCCCTTAGCAAAGAGACCCAGAGATCTCTCCAGCCCTCTTTCTGCCATATGAGGGAGGATACAAGCAGAGGTCAGCAGGCTGCAACCCAGAAGAGGGCCCTGCCCAGAGCCTGACCCTGCTGGCACCCTGATCTCAGACTTCTCGCCTCCAGAACTGTGAGAAATAACACTGTTGCTTCTAAGCCACTTAGTCTATGGTAGTTTCTATAGCAGCCTGAACCAAGACAGGTAGGAAATATTCATTATACAGGTCACTAGATAGAGATGACTCAGAATGTAAGTCATGGAGCTGAGATTCAAACCCAGTCCTGTATAGACAGGGCACAAGTTCTCAAGTGCTCAGTGGGCAAACCCTGTTAGAAAGGAGTGGGCTCCCAGAAACTAAAGACGCCAGGACAGGTCAAGGCCCCTCTCCCTAGCACTGCTGCCAGCAGTGCAGGCATCCCAATCCCCCTGCTCAGCCTCCCCAAAGAGCAAAGCTCGCTGCATGCCTAGGGGAGTGGGGGCAGAGAGAGGCGTCACCACCAAGGCTGAGAGGGAAGAAAGGGACCTTACTGTGTTCACAGTGTTAGGTGATGTTGGCTGGAATTGTTTGCCTTCGCCTCTAGCTGGAAAAATGGAATTTGCAGGCAGAGGTATTGTAGGATCTGCAGCTGTGTGCCAGGAACAGCACTATTGAGTCATGATGACACAAAACAGCCCAGTTTTACAGAATGTTTTAGGTTCTGTTTTTTTTTTTTTTTTTTTTTTTCTTTTTATTATTTTTTTTGAGACAGAGTTTCACTCTTGTCATTCAGGCTGGAGTGCAGTGGTGCGATCTCGGCTCACTGCAACCTCTGCCTCCCGGGTTCAAGCAATTCTCCTGCCTCAGCCACCCGAGTAGCCGGGATTACAGGTGCCTGCCACCATGCCCAGCTAATTTTTGTATGTTTAGTAGAGACGGGGTTTCACCACATTGGCCAGGCTGATCTCGAACTCCTGACTTCAGGTGATCCACCCACCTCGGCCTCCCAAAGTGCTGGGATTACAGGCATGAGCCACCGTGCCTGGCCTAGGTTCTGTTTCTGTTGTGACATTCTCACTAAGAGCCAGACACTGTGCTAAGAGTGATACGGGCATTATCTCACGTAATGTTTACAACAGCCCTTGTGACACCAGGGTTGTATTAACTGATAAACAACTAAACTTTGGAGAGATTAAGGAATTGTCCCCCAGGTCTTGCCGCTAGAAAAGTTCATTTAGCAGGGAGTGGTGGCTCATGCCTATAGTCCTAGCTACTCTGGAGGCTGAGGAGGATGATCTTTTGAGCCCAGGAATTTGAGTACATCTTAGGCAACATAGTGACACCCTGTCTCTTAAAAAAAGAAAAAAAAAGGCCAGGCACAGTGGCTCACGCCTGTAATCCCAGCACTTTGGGAGGCCGAGGCGGGTGGATCACGAGGTCAGGAGATCGAGACCATCCTGGCTAACACGGTGAAACCCCGTCTCTACTAAAAAAGTACAAAAAAATTAGCCAGGCGTGGTGGTGGGCGCCTGTAGTCCCCGCTACTCGGGAGGCTGAGGCAGGAGAACGGCGTCAACCCAGGAGGCAGAGTTTGCAGTGAACCAAGATGGCACCACTGCACTCCAGCCTGGGCGACAGAGCGAGACTCTGTCTCCAAAAAAAAAAAAAGAAAGAAAAAAATGTAGCAAGTGGAACCCAGGTCTATTAGCAATTTTATTGCTCTCTCTGCTAACTCCTCATGAAGTTGTAGCTCACCATAATCTCTGTCAAAATGCTCATGTGATCCAGCTTAGAAATATCCAGCCATTGAGGCTGGGTGCGGTGGCTCATACCTGTAATCCCAGCACTTTGGGAGGCTGAGCTGGGTGGATCACTTGAGGTTAGGTGTTCGAGACCAACCTAGCCAAAATGGTGAAACCCCGTCTCTACTAAAATACAAAAATTAGCCAGGCGTGGTGGTGTGCGTCTGTAGTCCCAGCTACTTGGGAGGCTGAGGTATGAGAATCGCTTGAACCCGGGAGGCAGAGGTTGCAGTGAGCCAAAATTGTGCCACTGCACTCCAGCCTGGGCAACAGAGGAAGACTCTGTCTCCAAATAAAAAAAGAAAAGAAAAGAAATATCCAGCACAGCCTGGGCATAGTAGCTCACATCTATAATCCCCGCACTTCGGGAGGCCAAGGCAGGAGGATCACTTGAGGCTAGGAGTTCAAGACCAACCTGGGCAACATAGCAAGACCCCCGTCTCTACAAAATTAAAACATTAGCTAGGCATGGTGGGGTGTGCCTGTAGTCCTAGCTACTATGGAGGCTGAAGTGGGAGGATAGCTTAAGCCCAGGAGGTTGAGGCTGCAATGAGCCACCACTGTGTCACTGCACTCCAGACTTGGTGACACAGTGAGACCCAGTCTAAAAAAAAAGAAAAAGAAAATCCCAGCTACAGTCTTTGTACCAGCAGTACCTAACGAAGTGTTTTCTACATAGAAACTGAATTGAAGGTTGGGCAACTGAGCGAGACCCTGTCTCAAAAAAATAAAATAAACAACTTTTTGGTAGCTTAAATAGTATGAAAAAAAGGAAACAGGCAGTCAGGGTGTGGTGGCTCACGCCTGTAATCCCAACACTTTGGGAAGCCGAGGCGGGTGGATCACCTGAGGTCAGGAGTTTGAGACCAGCCTGGCCAACATGGTGAAACCCCGTCTCTACTAAAAATACAAAAATTAGCCAGGCGTGGTGGCAGGCGCCTATAATCCCAGCTACTCGGGAAGCTGAGGCAGGAGAATTGCTTGAACCCGGGAGGCAGAGTTTGCAGTGAGTCGAGATCGCACCATCGCACTCCAGCCCGGAGAACAAGAGCGAGACTTCGTCTCAAAAAAAAAAAAAAAAAAAAAAGAAAGAAACTGAATTGAATTAAAAGATGCTGACAGATCTCTTTAATTATAGATGTCAATGTGATCTTTCACAAGCACACTGAAAAATTCACACCGTGGAAAAGAACTAAAGTCCCATCCTAATTCATCAGAGCCTTCTGTTTCCTGTAACAAAGAAGAACTCACAAGATCAGGATTCCAAGGTGATGCGTTTTTCTCTGACTAAAAGTACAAATGAGTCAGATGCTGTAATTGCTGCTGGAGATAGTAGTTAGGTAGGCACGTCTGGCTTCGTGAACAGCTTCCTCCTCAATGCTTCCCCTGCAGTGATGGGAAGAGTCTCAGCTGCCTGCTTTGGCTCCCCCTGTATCCCAGCAGCTAACAGTCCCTGGCAGGTAGGAAGCTCTAGGTAAATCGGTGTGTAAGGTCATTGGGCTGTTCTTAGGGTACTGGGACTGGGAAAAGTAATTCATGTTTATTGAGCACCCACCGCGCATCAGTACTAAGCTAAGTGATGGGGGTACAAAGGTGACTTCAGGACAGCTACACCATTTGCAGTGCCCAGTGCAGAATGATGAGGGGCACCTACATTTTATTCAGATATCGTAGTATTAAAAATTTCAAGACAGTGACAGCAGGGCATTGAACAAAGTGTGGGGTCCTTCTGATCATAGGGTCTTGTGAGACTGCACAGCTTACATGATCGGAAAGTTGGCCATGTGTGAAATATATATATATATATTTTTTTTAATTTTATTTTTTTTAGAGATGGGGTTTTGCTATGTTGCCCAGATTGGTCTCAAACTCATGGCCTCAAGCAATCCTCCCTCCTTGGCCTCTCAAAATGCTGGTATTATAGATGTGAGCCACAGTGCCTGGCCTATTCTTGATTTTTATTATTACTATTATTTTTAGGGACTGGGTCTCACTCTGTCACCCAGGCTGGAGTGCAGTGACATGATCATAGCTCACTGCAGTCTCTAACTTCTGGGATCAAGCGATCCTCCCACCTCAGCCTCCCAAGTAGCTGGGACTATAGGCATGCATCACCACACTGGGCTATCCCTGGATGAATTAGAAAGTTTCTGTCATCCCAGGGGTCTCAGTTCAGTGGACAAGACAGACAAAGACATACACAATGATAATTTGGTGTGATAACTATGTGTGTTTCAGGGGAGGAGAGCAAAGACTCATTTAGACCTCACACAGACATTATAATCATTTTTTAATCTAAAATATTTTTTATCTGTTTCTTGTTTAACAGATTTATTGAAACATAATTTGCCTACCATACCATTCTATTCTTTCGTTTAAAGTGTACCATTCAATTGTTTTTAGTCTATTCACAGAGTTGTGCAACCAGTACCACGATACATTTTAGAGCATTTTATCACTCCCAAAAGCAACCCCATACCCATTAGCAGTCACACCCATTTTCCTCCATTTCTCCCAATCCCTGGAAACCACTAATCTACTTTCCGTCTCCATGGATTTGCCTGTTCTGGACATTTCACATAAATGGAATGATACAATATGCTTTTATGACTGTCTTCTTTTGCTTAGCATAATATTTTCAAGGTTCATCCATGTCGTAGCATCAGTATTCTATTTCTTTTTGTTGCCAAATAATATTCTACTGCACGGATATACTGCATTTTATGTGTCCATTCACCAGCTGATGAATATTTGGGTCTTTTCCACTTTTTGGCTATTAAAAATAATGCTGCAGCCAGGCACAATGGCTCATGTCTGTAATCCCAGCACTTTGGGAGGCTGAAACAGGAGGATTGCTTGAGTCCAAGAGTTTGAGACCAGCCAAAGCAACATAGTGAGACCCCATCTCTATAAAAAATAATTAGTTGGGCTTGGGGCCAGGTGCGGTGGCTTGCGCCTGTAATTCCAGCACTTTGGGAGGCCAAGGCGGGCAGATTACCTGAGGTTAGGGGTTCAAGACCAGCCTCACCAACATGGTAAAACCCCATCTCTACTAAAAATACAAATATTAGCCTGGTGTGGTGGTGTACACCTAGAGTCCCAGCTACTCGGGAGTCTGAGGCAGGAGAATCGCTTGAACCTGGGAGGTGGGGGTTGCAGTGAGCCAAGATTGTGCCACTGCACTCCAGCCTGGGCAACAGAGTGAGACTCTGTCTCAAAAAAAAAAAAATTTAGTTGGGCTCAGTGATGTGAGCCTGTATTCTCAGCTACTTGGGAGGCTGAGGTGGGAGGATTGCTTAAACCCAGGAGGTCAGTCAAGACTACAGTAAGCCACGATTGCACCACTGCACTCCGGCCTAGACGACAGAGCAAGACATTGTCTCAAATAAATAATAATAATGCTGCTATGAATATCCATGTCAAGTTTTTGTGTGGGCATGTTTTCATTTCTTTTTCAGGTATATATCTAGAAGTGGAAGTGCTGGGTTATATGGTATGTTAGTCCGTTTGTATTGCTATAAAGGAATACCTGTGGCTGGGTAATTATAAAGAAAAAGGGTTTATTTTGGCTCATGGTCCTGCAGGCTGTACAGGAAGCATGGTGCCGAAGCTGGTGGGGGCCTCAGGGAGCTTATGATCATGGCGGGGTGAAGGAGGAGCAGGTACGTCACACAGTGAAAGAAGGAGTAAGGGCTGGAGAGGTGCCACGGTCCCCCAAACAACCAGATCTTGAGTCAACTCATAGAGTGAGAACTCGCTCATTACTGTGAAAACAACACCAAGCCATTCATGAAGGATACGACCCCATGACCCAAACACCTCCAGTTAAGGAGGGCCTTCCAATCACCTCCCAACATTGGAGGCCACATTTCAACGTGAGATTCAGAGAGGACAAAACATCCAAACCATACCATATGGTAACTCCATGTTATTGTATTTTTTTAAATAAGAACTTCATTGAGATAGAATTCACATAAAATATACCCTCTTGAAATGTACAATTCAGTGGTTTTTAGTATATTTACAAAATCGTGCAACCATTATCATCTAATTCTAGATCATTTTCCTCACCCACCCCCCCACCAAAAAAAATCCCCACATCCCTGAGGCAGTCAACTCCCATTCCCCACTTCCCGCAGGACCTGGCAATCACTCATCTATTTTCTGTCTCTATGGATTTGTCTATTCTAGACATTTCAGAGAAATGGAGTCATAGAATATATGACCTTTTGGCCAGGCGTGGTGGCTCTCGCCTGTAATCCCAGCACTTTGGGAGGCCAAGGCTGGTGGATTACCTGAGGTCAGGAGTTCGAGACCAGCCTGGCCAACATGGCAAAACCCTGTCTCTACTAAAAATACAAAAATTAGCAGGGAGTGGTGGCACATGCCTGTAGTCCCAGCTACTCAGGAGGCTGAGGCAGGAGAATCGCTTCAACCCAGGAGGCAGAGGTTGCAGTGAGCCGAGATTGTGCCATTGTACTCCAGCCTGGGTGACAGAGTGAGACTCAGTCTCAAAAAATAATAATAAAATTTAAAAAAATAATATGTGATCTTTTGTGTCTAGCTTCTTTCACTTAGCATAATATTTCCAAGATTCATCCATGTTGGAGCATATATATATATATGTGTGTGTATGTATAATGTCCTTTTTATGGATGAGGAAATCAGGACTCTTGGAAGCTAAATGATTTACTGAAAGTCACACAAGTGGCAAGTGGCAGTATTAAGGTGACCAACCCATCCCAGTTCACCCAGGACTATCCCAATTTTAACACTGAAAGTCCCATGTCGTGGGAAACCCCTTAGTCCTGGGCAAACCAGGACCCCTGGTCACCCTAGTTGGGATTCAGTAAAAGGTGAAAGAGAACCAGTGTATTCCTAGTTAGGATTCAGAATTGGTGTGCCTGAAATGCACACCAATTGTGAATACTAACTAGGAATACTTGAAATGGCTTTGTGTGATTAAAAGGTGCAGTATTCTTCAGGTGAAACCAAACCAGCATATCCTAGAATAATAGAAAATTTGGACATTATCTCAATATTCCCTAAATCCATCTCTATGCTTCTTTCATTTATTTATCTAAGTCTCCACTTTAGTATTTCCCAAATTGTCCCCTAACTCCTACTCGACTGTTGTTTCCCACAATTTATTTACTTATTATGTTTAGTGTCTCTGTCTGTCTCTCCCCCCTGTAATATAAGCTTCACAGGACCAGAGATCTCTGTTTTGTTCATTCAAGTATCCTAATTGCCTAAAATCATGTCTGGCTTGTAGTAGGCCAGACTCAAATAATCTTTACTGAATAATGCCTATGTGATACCTACAGCTTGTGTCAGAATGTCTAGCTAGTACATCTTAATATCTACCAGAAGAATAACAGTTACAATAAAATTCCGAGGCATAGTATGAAGTTTCTATTTTGGGAAAGTTTTACACTTCCAAACAAGCTGGAATAATAGTTCAATAAACATCCTAAACCTTTTACATAGATTTACCAATCATTAACATTTCACCACATTTTCTGCTACTCACACACAGAACACTTTTTTTTTTTTTTGAGTCTCGCTCTGTCACCTGGGCTGGAGTGCAGTGGCGTGATCTTGGCTCACTGCAACCTCTGCCTCCCAGGTTCAAGCGATTCTCCTGCCTCAGCCTCCCGAGTAGCTGGGATTACAGGATCCCACCACCATGCCTGGCTAATTTTTTGTATTTTTAGTAGAGACGGGGTTTCACTATGTTGGCCAGGCTGGTCTTGAACGCCTGACCTCGTGATCCACCAGCCTTGGCCTCCCAAAGTGCTGGGATTCCAGGCATGAGCCACCGTGCCCGGCCAGCACACTTTTTTAAAGGTAGTATGCAGCTGTCGTGACACCTCACCCCTAAATATCTCATTACAGATCTCCTAGGAAAAGGTCATTCTAGTATATAACCACAATAACACTCACTACAATCAGAAGAAGAAAATTAACATCAATTCAAGAAGACAATTTAATATACTATCTCCAATGATCTTAAAAATGTCTTATTGAGCAGGCTTTCCCCCTCCCATCCAGGATCTACTCAAGGTTTACATATGGTATCTGGTTATCTCCTTGGTCTCTCTTAGTCTCAGAAAATCCCCACCTTTTGGTGTTTTCCATGACATTGAACTTTTTTAGAATCCAGGCCAGTTATCTTGCAGATTTTTTCCAGATTCTGAATTTCCTTGATTGTTCCCTTATGTTTATTTTCAGGTTAAACAATTCCAGCAGAATTCTATATATGGGTGTTGTGTATCTCTTAGTGCATTATAACAGGAGGCCATCCATTGTTTTACTATTAGTGATGCCAAGTTTGATTGCTTGGTTAAGAGGGTATTTACCAGATCTCTCCATGGTAAAGATACATTTTCCCTTTGAATTTATTAATTTTTTATTTTGAGGCGGAGTCTCACTCTATTGCCCAGGCTGGAGTGCTGGAGTGCAGTGGCACGATCTCAGCTTACTGCAACCTCCACCTCCCGGGTTCAAGCAATTCTCCTGCCTCAGCCTCCCAGGTAGCTGGGATTACAGGCGTGTGCCACCACAGCTGGCTAAGTTTTGTATTTTTAGTAGAGACAGGGTTTCACCATGTTAGCAAGGCTGGTCTCGAACTCCTGACTTCAGGTGATCCGCCCACCTCAGCCTCGCAAAGTGTTGGGATTACAGGCGTGAGCCACTGCGCCTGGCCTGAATTTATTAATTGATCTGTAGGGTGCAACTCTGGAACCATGTAATTATCCTATTCCCCAACATCCTTTCACTCAATGATAAAATCATTGATGATAGCCAAACTGAATCAATTATTACACTGGCAGTGACAAACTCAAATTCTATCATTTGTCTACATTTATTAGCTGGCATGCTTCTGAATCACTGTGAATTCATAAGGCTTTTACATTTCATTTAACATGTTATAATCCATTATTTTTTGATGTACAAAATACATCAAATTGTCCTAAATTTGGCAAGTGGGAGCTCTGATGTTTGAAAGATCTAATCATCTAACGTATATGTCACAAAACATGATGAGTTTGGAGGACATAAAACTCTAAAATGTAGCCAGGCGCGGTGGCTCACACCTGTAATTTCAGCACTTTGGGAGGCCGAGGCGGGCAGATCACATGAGGTCAGGAGTTCAAGACCAGCCTGGGCAACATGGTGAAACCCCACCTCTACTAAAAATACAAAAATTACCCTGGTATGGTGGCGGGCACCTGTAATCCCAGCTATCTGAGAGGCTGAGGAAGGAGAATCTCTTGAACTCGGGAGGTGGAGGTTGCAGTGAACCAAGATTGTGCCACTGCACTCCAGCCTGGGCAATAGAGCAAGATTCTATCTCAAAAAAATTAAAAAACTCTAAAATGTAGACTATAGTCATATATATATATAATTTATTTTCATTTTCATTTATTTATTTATTTTTTTGAGACAGGGTCTTGCTCTGTCCCCCAGGCTGGAGTGCAGTGGCACCATCTTGGCTCACTGCAGCCTCCATCTCCCGGACTCAAGCGATCCTCCCACCTCAGCCTCCCAAATAGCAGGGACTACAGGCACATGCCACCATCCCAGGCTAATTTTGTATTTTTTGTGGAGACAGGGTTTCACCATATTGCGCAGGCTGGTCTTGAACTCCTGGGCTCAGGCAATCTTCTAGCCTTGACCTCCCAAAGTGCTGGGATTACAGGTGTGAGTCACCATGCCCGGCCCTATTTATATTTTTTTAAACACATTTTGGATAGTATGTTGGCATAAAATGTTTGCTACCTAAAACAAGTTCAAAAAAATCTGTTGACAATCGCTTTGATTTTCTTAGCTGTATTACAGAACATTTTCTTTGAACTTGATGTTGATGTATTGTAATAAGACTTCTTCCTAAGAAACTCAATGGATTTTGATCTTTATATGTTATTTGAGTTTGTAACAAGATTTTAAATAATGTTAACTTCAACTTTTTAAAGTGGCACAGGAAGAGGGGGAGTTAATACAACTGCATTGCATGCCAGATCGCTGTTGCGTTTTCATTTCCTGAGCAATGTTGATGGACTGTGAAAATAGGAGGAAACTCTAAATAGCCCCAAATAGAAAGGCTTAGGGTTAGGTTGCAGGTAATAGAAAGCCAGATAATAATGGTTTTACTCCATGGGGACTGTATTTTTTCTCATGTAATAAGAAACCCAAAGGTATTCCACTCAGGGCTAGTGATGCTGCTCAATGATATCATTAAAGCTTCCTCTTTCTCTCCACTCCACCATCCTTAGTTTATTGTTTTTGTCCTTGCAGTCACAAAATGGTTGCCGAACCTCTAAGCTATTGCATCTGTGTTCTAGGTCAGGAAGAAGAGGGAAGGGTCATGAGGCCAAATGGAAGCATCCCTATTAAGAAATTTTTGCTGGGCACGGTGGCTCACGCTTGTAATCCCAGCACTTTGGGAGGCTGAGACGGGCGGATCACGAGGTCAGGAGATCAAGACCATCCTGGCTAACACGGTGAAACCCCGTCTCTACTAAAAAATACAAAAAATTAGCCAGGCATGGTGGCGGGCGCCTGTAGTCCCAGCTACCTGGGAGGCTGAGGCAGGAAGATCGCTGGAACCCAGGAGGTGGAGGTTGCGGTCAGCCAAGATCCCACCATTGTGCTCCAGCCTGGGTGACAGAGCAAGACTCTGTCTCCAAAATAAATAAATGAATGAATGAATGAATAAATAAATAAATAAATAAATAAATAAAATGATATACTGCTTCATTTGCTCTCTTTAGAACATATTTTTGAAAGTTCCAGGTAGGAAGTTCTAGGACTCTGGAAACAATCAAGTGTACTCAGCTTCATGTTGCCTCTTCACTACAGTTTCTTTTCTTTTCTCTTTTTTTTTTTTGAGACGGAGTCTCTGTGATCCAGGCTGGAGTGCAGTGGCACAATCTTAGCTCACTGCAGCCTCCATGTCTCAGGTTCAAGCAATGCTCCTGCCTCAGCCTCCTGAGTAGCTGGGACTACAGGTGCATGCCACCATGCCCAGCTTTTTTTTTTTTTTTTTTTTTTTTTTTTTTTTTTTTTCAGTAGAGACGGGGTTTCACCATGTTGACCAGTCTGGTCTCGAACACCTGATCTTTGGTGATCAGCCCTCCTTGGCCTCCCAAAGTGCTGGGATTACAGGCATGAATCACCGTGCCTGGCCGCTTTTCTTTTTTTTTTTTTTTTTCTTTTGAGACAGGGTCTTGCTCTGCCACCCAGGCTGGAGTGCAGTGGCACAATCTTGGCTCACTGCAACCTCTGCCTCCTAGACTCAAGCGATCCTCCCACCTGAGCCTCCTGAGTAGCTGGGACTACAGGTGAGAGCCACACAACAGATTCAAGTCCAACCAAAACACAGAGGAATCGAACCACTCCACTGAAGTAACTATTTTAGTCAAAAATATGATGTTTTTGGCCAGCCATGGTGGCCCACACCTGTAAACCCACCACTATGGGAGTCTGAGGCAGAAGGATCAATTGAGCCCAGAAGTTTGAGACCAGCCTGGGCAACACGGCGAAACCCTGTCTCTACAAAAAATACAAAATTAGCCAGACGTGGTGATGCATGCCTATAGTCCCAGCTACTTGGGAGCCTGAGGGGAGAATCGCTTGAGTCCAGGAGGTTGAGGCTGCAGTGAGCCATGATGGAGCCACTGCATTCCAGCCTGGGTGACGAGTGAGACCCTGTATCAAAAAAAAAAAAAAAAAAATCAGTGTTGTCACCCAAAATATAACTTAAAAACCATAGCAATATTACTCTAATTCCTTGTCTTAGTAGGCAAAATATAAACATGTAAATATTTAAAAATAAAACTGTTGCATTAGGCTGCAAGCTCTCTTAAATCTTCTACATCTGAGATTGGCAAACTATGGCTTACAGGCCAAATTTGGACTGCTGCCTGTTGTAAATAAAGTTTTATTAGAACGCAGCCATATCCATTAGTTTATGTATTGGCTAAGACTGCTTTGTGACTACAAAGGCAGATCTGAGTAGTTGTGATGGAGACTGAATGGACCTCAAAGCCTAAAATACTTACTATTTGGGCTGGGCATCATAGCTCATACCTGTAATCTCAGCACTTTCGGAGGCCAAGGCAAGTGGATCACCCGAGGTCAGGAGTTCAAGACCAGCCTGGCCAACATGGTGAAACCCCGTCTCTACTAAAAAGACAAAAATTAGCTGGGCGTGGTGGCGGGCACCTGTAATCCCAGCTATTCAGAAGGCTGAGGCAGGAGAATCGCTTGAACCCAGAAGGTGGAGGTTGCAGTGAGCTGAGAACGTACCACTATACTCCAGCTGGGGAGACAGACTGGGACTGTGTCTCAAAAAACAAAGAAAAAAGAAATAAAGTAAATACAATCTGACACTTTTTATAGAAAAAGTTTTATTTATCTTTTTAAATTTTTATTTTTTTATTTTTATTTTATTTTATTTTATGTATTTTTTTTTTTGAGACAGTCTCACTCTGTTGCCCAGGCTGGAGTGCAGTGGCACAATCTCAGCTCACTGCAACCTCCGCCTCCCGGGTTCAAGTAGTTCTCCCTGCCTCAGCCTCCCAAGTAGCTGGGATTACAGGGGCCCACCACCATGCCCAGCTAATCACCTGACCTCAGGTGATTCACCTGCCTTAGCCTCCCAAAGTGCTGGGATTACAGGCGTGAGCCACGGCACCCAGCCTATTTATTTATTTATTTTTAAGACAGGGTCTTGCTCTGTCATCCAGGCTAGAGTGCAATGGCACCATCATGGCTCACTGCAGCCTTGACCTCCTGGGCTCAAGTAGTCTTCCTGCCTCAGCCTCCCAAGTGGCTGGAACTACAGGCATGCACCACCACATCCAGCTAATTTTTAAAATTTTTTGTAAGATGAAGATGAAGAGATGAAGTCTTCCTGAGTTGCCCAGGCTCTTCTCGAACTCCTGGGCTCAAACAATCCTCCCGCCTCAGCCTCCTAAACTGCTGGGATTACAGGTGTGAGCCACGGCACCCAGCCTATTTATCTTTACTTTGCATATATTAGGTTCTCAATAAATGTTTCATGATTTATTGAAAGAATATATCGGAGCTTTCCAGTTGGACATGAAAAATTAACAAACTAGCTCTTTATATAAATTTCTAGGCACAATAGTCAATTTTAACAAATCGTAACACAAAGCATTTTGCAGTTCCCCAATTTACCTGGTATTTGCTTGTTGCCTTGTCATTTGTTATTCAGAAGAAGACCACATGCCTTGAAAAAATCATATTAGTGCTTTAGCGTTCCAGATTGCAAAATGCTCTGTATTCATGTTTTCAAAGAGTTGGCCTTTGAGCTAAATATGTCTCATTGATACGTTTTATTTGGCTCACAGAGTACTGTTGTTTGTTTTTAAGCAACATTAGCCGCCAACATTTAAAAATAAGGTGACTTCACATAATAATCCAAGTTTCCAGCTTCTCCTGAAAATGTGAAAGATCTAGCAATGTGGGTACACGGTTTGGTTAGGCCCATAATCACCTGGGACTGGTTGTTTCTGCTTCCTTAGATGGAGTGAGTACTCTCCTGTTTACCACAGTCCCCACCACTCCCAACAGCCTTACCTCTGGCTGCCTCCATCCAAGTACGATGTCTGCGTGGCCTTTCTATAGACATTTGTATTTCGGATCCTTAGTCTAGGGGAGTATCATTTGCTACAAAGGCCCTTGAACTGCAACAGTAGCTGAAAACCATACATTTGCTTCATTTTCCAGGCTTGAAAACAGATTCGTGCATCTAAAGACAAAACAGGAAAGAATGACAATGCTATTAAGATGATGACTTCCATTCCAGCTAAAAGGCAACTTCATCCTCCCACCCCCTCTTTCCTTTTTCAAACAAGCCAGAGGACTTCACCCTCTTTCCTTTCCGCTATTCAGCTCCTTCCACCCACTCCATCTCCTGGTGTTGTTTACCTCAAACCCTGGGGTGCTGTCTCTCCCCAGTTCCCTGCTTCCTTGCTGACCTTAAAAACAACCTTGGTCATTTTTGTTTTTAGAGTTTTACTGCTAATCGCTGCAGCGAAACAGACAGGAAATAACAATACGGAGGACATTATAAAGTTTAGAAGACCTTGTAGTTCTTAGTCATAGTCCCCGATTCCCTTAAAGCGGTGGCACCTGGAAGTGCATTATTTTTAGTCTCTCCTGTTAGACCCTCAGAGCCGGGGGATGGAGAACAGAAAGGAAGAGTCTACCCTGCCTTGATAGAAGAGGAACCACTAGGTGGCAGCACAGGGCGTGTCTTTTCAGGTCTTTCTACAACAGGCAGGCGGATGTGAGGCACCAAATTTTCTAGGAAGGGATAACTTAGTACCATATCAGGGCAAGCATTTGGGCTGAGACCAGTGAGAGAATACAAGTCAGCCAAGAGACTCCAGTCACATTGTGCTGTCAAGTAGCCAGCGGTGGAATTCTTGTCTCTTTGCCTTTCTCCCAAGTTGGCTGTTAGTTAACCTGTTAGGGCTGCTAGGAATCTTCCAGCCCAATACCTTCATTTTACAGATAAGTAAACCAAGGCCCTGAGAGACTTGACTCTCCTTTATTTATTTATTTATTTTTTTGAGACAGGGTTTTGCTCTGTTACCCAGGCTGGGGTGCAGTGGGGCAATCATAGCTCACTGCAGCCTTGAACTCCCAGGCCCAAGCACCTCAGCCTCCTAAGTAGCTGGGACTACAGGTATGCACCACCAGGTCTGGCTAATTTTTTACTCTTTTTGTAGAGATGGGGAGGGGGGTGGTCTTGCCATGTTGCTCAGGCTGGTCTCAAACTCTTGGCCTCAAGAGATCTTTCCAGCTCAGCCTCCGAGGTGTTAGAATTACAGGTGTGAGCGATGGCATCTGGCCTTGACTTTCCTCTTGCTGGTGTCATGCTAGGAGTCCAGCCAAGTGTCTTTCTGGTTTCATTAGTGCCAGCTTATCCTTCTGGTCTGTCCCTCCCAGTTAAAAAGCATTTATTGGCTAGGATCATGCCTGTAATTCCAACACTTCGGGAGGCTGAGGTGGGAGGATCACTTGAGCCCAGGTGTTTGAGACAAGCCTGGGTAACATAGGGACACCCTGTCTCTCTTTAAAAAGAAAATAGAAAAACGTTTATTGAAGTCTATTTAGTATGGTTAAAGGCTAATTTTCCTAGCTTCAGAGGTGAAACTAAGAGAGAATTCTTTGCCTCTGATGAAGTGGGACTTTCCACAGGAAACAGAGACTTACCAGGCACAGGAAAATAAAAGCTTTATGTCTGCTTCCAGCTACCTAACCCACCTGGGGGAAAAGCGAAGACCCCTCGTCCAGAAGGGGGTGTTACAGCTGTCAGCACTCTATGTGGGCTAGACTGTTTTCCCTTTTTATGGGATCAGCTGGTATAATTGTGGCGCTTATCAAGAGAATCCTAGGATTGCAGGGCTAGGCCATGCATACCCAAAATAACTCACCAATCTTCTCAAATTACATTAGTAAAACTATTTGTATTCCTAGATTTAAACACAAATTCAAACAACTGCACTATAACAAAAGCATGTCCTCAGGCTTCAGTTAATTTAGGGGGCAGTCTAGTGATCAAAGAGGAAAAGGCTTATTGCAAGGTAGAATTTGCTTGAAGGGCTTGGGCCTCAGAAGGGAATTTTCCTAGAATACTACCAAAAGTCTTGCTTGTTTATGTTGAAGCACTATTCTGGGAATTACAAAGCCTTGCCACTCAAAAGTGTGGTCCTCCAACCAATAGCCACACTTAGGTTGGCAATGCAGAATCTAGCCAGGCATGGTGATAGATGCCTATAGTCTCAGCTCCTTTGAGAAGCTGAGGTGGGAGGGTTGCTCGAGCCCAGGAGTTTGAGATTGCAGTGAGCTGTGACTGCACCACTGCACTCCAGCCTGGGCAACAGAGCAAAACTCCATTTAGAAAAAAAAAAGGAAAGAAAGAAAGCGAAGGAAGGAAAGAAAAGGAAGAAAGAAAGAGAGAGAAGAAACAAAGACAAAGAAATGCAGGATCTCAGGCCCAACCCATTCCTACTAAATCAGCTCTGCATTTTAGTAAGAAGCATTTAGCATTAATAAACATTTAACAGGTAACATTAATAAGCATATAATATGTAACAATAATAAGCATTTAATGTGCTTGTTAAAGTTTAAGAAGCACTGCTTTAGGATATCCAAGAGAAAAGGCCAAGAACAACAGCAACCAAACAAACCACACCCTTTCTCCTCCCAAATAGTCCCCACCTCAAGGAGCTTGTAGACTGGTTTAGGAACACAAACCACACATATGGAAAGTGGCATGAAAATGATCATTAAGAAAGATGCCGTTAATGCCGTGTGGGCTCCCCTAGGACATGTAGGACACACACATTTGGAGAGGGTGCAAAAGAATGATTACAGTTAAGAGGCCGGGCGTGGTGACTCACGCCTGTAATCCCAGCACTTTGAGAGGCGGAGGCAGGCAGATCACTTGAGGCCAGGAGTTTGAGACCAGCCTGATTAACATGGTGAAAACTCATCTCTACTAAAAATACAAAAATTAACCAGGCATGGTGGCGTGCACCTGTAATCTCAGCTACTCTGGAGGCTGAGGCAGGACAATTGCTTGAACCCAGGAGGCGAAGGTTGCAGTGAGCCCAGATCGGGCCAGTGCACTCCAGCCTAGATGACAGAGTGAGATTCTGTCTCAAAAAAGAAAAAAAAAAAAAAAAATGATTACAGTTAAGAGGGGTCAGTCTGGGCAGTCTTCCTGCAGGTGGTGAGATTCTCCTTGGCTCTTGAATAAGGTGATAAGCATGTATTAATGGAGAAGGAAAGGACAGAGAAGGGCATTGCAAGTGGACAGATCAGGACAAATCTGGGAGGAGGCAAACTGTAAATTCTAGACAGTGGCCTACAAATACTTAATTCTTTTATGCATGTTCCCAGGCTTTCACTAGATCCTTGCAGCTACACACGTCACACATTAACGTGGCTGCACACACATGTGATTTCGTGACGTTACATTTTAGTCAGTGGCTCTCATGGGACTTCTTCAGACGTGTTCACATACAGACTTTTTTCTTTGGATTCGTACAGGCAGGTCTTCACCTCTTCCTCTCTTGTGTCTTCAGCTGTGTTTTCTAGCTCTTCTTTCTAATCCGGTGGAAGGAAATCCCTTACATGTGCATTCTCCTGAATTGCTAGAGCCTTTCTTAACAGCGGTGCAAATCTTCTCTGTAAAGCTCTTAATCAGATCTCATAAACGATTAGCCCAAATGCATTTTCAGTTTCTAAAGTTAATCATCCTTGAGGGCCAGGAGTTAACATGAAAATGGGGAACTTGCGGTTGTTCCCCTGTCTTAACATCCAGATTTAGTTTGCAAAGCAAAAGTCATTCCACGGAAGATGAAATCAAGAGTCTCAGCGTGTATTTTCCAAATGAGGTGGTGTGATTGTATCCTTCTCATCCTTGCACATATGTGGCAACCAAAAGAGTTGTCCCAGAGGTGAAATAGTGGGATGAAGTGAAGAGTGTCAGAGCAGCCCACTGGGCGCCTGAGGGAACGCACACAAAGGGAGCTGACCCCACAGCTTCCTGAAGTAACACCAGGAAATGAGACTCCGGATCATTTGGGGGGACATAATACCCTTTACATAGTTCTTTAGAAGAGTTCTCCCAGGCTGGGCACGGTGGCTCATGCCTGTAATCCCAGCACCTTTGGAGGCTGAGGCGAGAGGATTGCATGAGCCCAGTTCAACACCAACCTGGGCAACACAGGGGGACCCTGTCTCTACAGTTTTGTTAATTAGCCGGTCATGTTGACACACGGCTGTGGTCCTAATTACTCAGTAGGTTGAGGCAGGAGAATCGCTTGAGCCCAGAAGACTGAGGCTGCAGTAATGCGGTGAGCCAAGATCATGCTACCTGGGTGACAGAGCAAGCCCCTGTCTCAAAACAAAACAAAAGGAATAGTTCACCCATAAGCTGAGAGCCTCTTCCCTTGTCTGAGCCTTGCTGTGGGTTGCTGAAATCAGCATGGAGCACTGGGTCTGTTGGGGTGGTGTATGCTCATCGGCTTCAGGGCTGCAGATTCCTTTGCCCAGCAACGCCCTGGCAAGGACAGTGTTGACTGCCCAACAGCAGCCAAGTGTTCATCTCTGTCAGGGCCTATCGGCAAGCAGCTTGTCACCAGCTGCCCAGCACACCCGGAAAAAATGGCTCCTATGTTCACACAGATAATTTGGGTTGATAGGAATAGCATCAGGGGAAGACAATGATGTCACCAAATCAATACTTGTGCTTCACAAATTAAAGTCTTGGCTCTGGCCCTGAGTTTATATTCAGGAGGGCACGACTCCCGGACAGAGACTAACTGCAACAGACATTTTGCTCCCAACAACAGCAAATTCTCTTTTCTTCGTAAGGAGTCAACTAGAGACTTGATATATTAAAGAAAATCCATTGAGGCTCATGCCCATAATCCCAACACTTTGGGAGGCTGAGGTGGGTGGATCGCTTGAGCTCAGGACTTTGAGACCAGCTTAGGCAACATGGTGAAACCCTGTCTCTGCTTAAAAAAAAACAAAAATACATATATATATAGAGAGAGAGAGAGAGAGAGAGACAGACAGACAGAGAAAATCCATTGAGAGCATCCCTTAACTGTGAATTTATGTTTGTTGTGGCATCTCTCTAGAAAATAATGTTGGTAAGCTAGAAGAGGGGACCTGCATGCTGGCGTAAATGAAGCTTTCTACACTCATGTTTGTAGCAGCATTATTCACAATAGCCAAAAGTTGGGAGCCAATCAAGTGTCCATTGATGGATGAATGGTAAACAAAATATGGTAGATACATACAGCAAAATATTCAACTTCAAAAGGAAGGAAATGTCAACATATGCTACAACATGGATGAAACTTGACAACCTTATGCTAAGTGAAATAAGACAGTCACAGAAAAGCAAGTACAGTATGATTCCACTTCAATGCGCTACCTAGAGTAGTCAAGTTCATAGAGACAAAAAATAGAATGGTGGGCCAGGCGCGGTGGCTCACACCTGTAACCCCAGCACTTTGGGAGGCTGAGGTGGGCAGATCACGAGGTCAGGAGATGGAGACCATCCTGGCTAACATAGTGAAACCCCATCTCTACTAAAAATACAAAAAAGTTAGCTGGGTGTGGTGGCGCACACCTATAGTCCCAGCTACTTGGGAGGCTGAGGCAGGAGAATGGCGTGAACCCGGGAGGAGGAGCTTGCAGCAAGCCAAGATCACGCCACTGCACTCCAGCTTGGGTGACAGAGTGAGACTCCGTCTCAAAAAAAAAAAAAAAAAAAAAGTCGAATGGTTGTTGCCAGGGACTGGAGGTAGGGGGTGATGGGGAGTTATTGTTTAACGGGTAGAGTTTCTGTTTGGGAAGATGAAAACACTAGAGGTGATGTAGTGATGAATGCACAACAGTGTGAATGTCTTCAATGCCACTGAACTGCATGCTTAAAAATGGTTAAAATGGTAAATTTATGTTATGCACATTTTGCCACAATAGGAAAAAAAAAAATGAATCTTTTACTCATCAGCCAGACAGCAAGTCCTGTATTTAAATGGATCACAACATCGTGGGCTCTGTGGAGATTTCTTAGAAATGTTCAGTAGAGTAGAAAGGGTTTAGCCCCTGATTGAGTTTGCTTTTGGACATAAATTAGTAATCATAGAGGCTGACAAACTGATTACTCATAAATCAGTCACGCAAAACAAAACACAGACTGCAACACAGTACCCTAAGTTTTACCAACTAGGCAGTTTTCCTATCTTGTAGATCAGGACTTTTCAGACTTGAATGTGCATGGGAATCACCCAGGCATCTTGTTTAAAATGCAGATTTGGATTCAGTATGTTTGGGGTGGAGCTTCAGATTTCTGTCTGTACAACCAGTTCCCAGGGGATGCTGATTCTATTGGTCCAGGGACCCAGTTTCAAGTAGCAAGAGTGTAGACCTCTCTGTAATTAAGATTCCTTTCTTTGCTCATTTGGCAAGAAAAAAAAGGTTCCTGTCCACACCTTGGAGGTAACAGCCTCCTCATGAAAATCAAACACAGGCATCTCCAGATTTAGATGGAAGAAAAATCTGTGGGAGATAGGAATTATTCCTGGGATCCTCTCATTTTGCTACTTACTGCCATCAAAAGTCAGGTTTCAGGGATCAACTCCATCTTTTTCTCCACCCAACCATGGACATACTGTAAATAAATCCCTTGCACTTATTCTCTTTGGGTATAGACCAGATCAGCTGCAATTTCAGAAAGAAAGAAAGAGAGAGAGAGGGAGGGAGGGAGGGGAGGAAGGATCAGCTGCAATTTCAGAAAGAATGGAAGAAAGAAAAAGAAAGGGAGAGAGAGAAAAAAAAGAAAAAGGAAGGAAGGAAAAGAGAGAGAGAGAGAATGGGAAATAAGAAAAATATGAGAAGCAAACGACTTCCTTTGAAGTGCTCTAACATAATCATTCAGCATCTCCTCATTGCTTTTAGGCTCAAGCTCCAAATCCTCAGAAGCTCTTCTGGGGTCTGATGAGGTCCCTGCCCACCCAGCTCATCTCTCACTCTTCCCCTGCTTGTACTCTGTGTTCAGCCATATTGAATTCTTTTCTTTTCTTTTTTTTTTTTTTACAGTTGCTGTCTCCTTGATCTGGAAGCTTGTCCCTCCTTGTAACACCTGGCAGGCATTGTCTCTTCTGGAAAGACTTTACGCCACTGCCCTCTTTTGCTGCCCTTTGAGTTGGGTTGTCTTTCTCTGTCTTCATTTGTACACTGTGCTTACCTCTGGCACAGCACTTCTCAGTATATTTCCATTGTATTCCCCTGTCTATGTCCCCTCTGAACTGTGAGCTCCTTGAGGGATGGAAAGATGTCAAAAGGCTGACAAACTCAGTGTCTCGAACATATGAGGTGCTCAACGTTGAAAGAATGGGCAAATGAAAAAGAACTGTAACATTGTATGACATTTGAAGAAGACATTGCTGGCCCGGCGCAGTGGCTCATGCCTCTAATCCCAGCACTTTGGGAGGCTGAGGCAGGTGGATCACTTGAGGTCAGGAGTTCGAGACTAGCCTGGCCAACATAGCAAAAACCCGTGTCTACTAAAATTACAGAAAATTATTGCTTTAACCTGGGAGGCAGAGGTTGCAGTGAGCCAAGGTCACTGCACTCCAGTCTGGGCAACAGAATGGAAGGAGTAAGAAAGAGGAGGAGGAGGAGGAGGAAGGAGAAGAAGAAGAAGGAGAGGGGAAAGGAGGAGGGAGGGGGGAGGCAGAGGGGGAGAAAGGGGAGGAAGAAATTGCTTAGTTCCTAAAACACCATGATGTTGCCCTCAGAATGACTTTTGTAAAGGCCAAACACATTGACACCAATTTCTGTGTTCCAGCAACTGCAACTGAACTCCTCTGTTCTGATAAATTATATTGCCCCAGCTTCCTCATTTTATATTGCTGACCATGTATCTTCTCCTGAAGACCAAATATGAAGAAATACACAAGGTGGTAGTAATAATTTTTAATGGAATTTGAGGAAAGCTAGAATCTCTTTTAATATTTTACTGTTTTTGGCTGGATGCGGTGGCTCAAGCCTGTAATCCCAGCACTTTGGGAGGCCGAGGCGGGTGGATCACAAGGTCAGAGTTCAAGACCAGCGTGGCCAAGATGGTGAAACCCCATCTCTACTAAAAGTACAAAAATTACAGCACGCCTGTAATCCCAGCTACTTGGGAGGCTGAGGCAGGAGAATCACTTGAACCTGGGGGGCGGAGGTTGCAGTGAGCCAAGATTGCGCCACTGCACTCCAGCCTGGGTGACAGAGCGAGACTCCATCTTGAAAAAAAAATTTAAAAAAATTAAAAAATATATATATATATAGTACTGTTTTTATTGCTAATTTGACCCTTAAATAACACTTTAAAATTGCAATGTTTCCAGATTTGAGGTCTCTGGGCATCTAGCAGTTACTAGCAGTCTCCAAATTGGTATGTCTATATGTCTATCTATAGATCCTGGCACAGATACTGCCTGCTTTATACAAAGTACTGTGCCAGGAGTTCCTACTGTCACAGGCTTTGCTCTTTAATGGGGAAATGTCACAAATGCTACACTAGAATTCTCAGCAGCTCTGACCTACTTGACTGCCTCCTCCTCTTGTCTCCTATGCCTTCTAAGATGTTGGTCTCTGCCAGTTCTCCTGGCTGTTCTCTGGACACCTCTTTTTACTTTCCTTTTCTGGCTCCTCTTTGACCAATTCATTTATGTTAGTGCTCTGTAGGGTCTGTGCTGGTGTCTCTTATCTTCTCACTTTCCAGCTGTACTTGGTGGGTGTGTGCCCTTTATGTCCATAGCCTTGGCACCTATTTATTCCCAGCTCAATCACTAGCCTCCAGCTCTCTCATTAACTCTAGGCAGAGATTTCCAACTGCCAGTGGGGCTTGTCCACTTGAATGTCATGCAGGCATCTTAAACACAGCATGGCATTATCCTGTCTTTATCTTTCCTCCTGTTCTTCTATTCCCTACTGTGGTTAATGGCACCTTTGTTTCCTCAGCTGCATGGACTAGTGACTTCTAAATCATTCTTTTATTTATTTATTTATATTTATTTATTTGAGACAGGGTCTCACTCTGCCATCCAGGCTAGAGTGCAGTGGCTTGGTCATTGTGCACCGCAGCATCAATGTCCTGGGCTCAGGTAATCCTCCCACCTCAGCCTCCTGTGTAGCTGGGACTCTAGGCACGTGCCACTAAGCCTGGCTACTTTTTTGCTTTTTTTTTTTTTTTTTTTTTTTGTAGAAATGAGGTTTAAGCCATGTTTCCCAGGTTGGTCTTGAACTCCTGGGCTCAAAGGACCCACCCACCACAGCCTCCCAAAGTGTTAGGATTATAGGCGTGAGCCACCACACCCAGCTCCAAGTCATTCTTAATGCCTTCTTTCCCTACATAATCTTCCTTCCAAACAATAACCAAGCTTTGTTGATTTAATCTCTCAGTTCTTTCTTGAACCCATTCTGTTCCCTCTTTTTCAGTCATCAAGATGTTATCACTTCTCACCTAGATTAGTGAAATAGTGTTCCTGTTGATTTCTTGGCCTCCAGTCCTTCCCCACTAATACTCTTCCTTCAGACTGCTTCCAGAACGTCTTTCTAAAGCCCAAACTTGATCTTCTCAATCATTTACTTAAAATTCTTCAAGAAATCCTTCTGTCTACACAGTTCAAAGCCCACAGCAAGATCTATGAAGCTCTGTGTGACTTACCTTTTAGCCCACTTATGTTTTCAGCCTCCTCTGCTGACACTCTCCCCACATACCCAAAGATCCCCACATACCAAACCACTCAGCATTTCCTCACACACCATTCTGGCTCCTCTTTCAGGGGCTTTCCAGCTAATTTGGAAATCCAGCCTAGGAAACTCCTGTTATTGTCAAGATCCACTCAAATATCACTTCTTTTGTGAAGACTTCACCTCCAAGCACTCAGGGCATATTTCTATTACAGCACCTCTCATGTTAGATAATAATTTTTTTTTTCTTTTAGAGACCAGGTCTTGCTCTGTCAGGCTAGAATGCAGTGGCACAATCATAGCGTACCGTGACTTCCAACTCCTGTCCTCAAGTAATCCTCCCTCCTTGACCTCCCAAAGTGCTGGAATTACATGTGGAAGGCACTGTGCTCAGGCTATAATTATGTTTTTTACGCCTCCTCCCCTCCTAGACTGAGCTACAGAAACCATGTCTCACTCTATTTTCTATCCTGGCCCTTGACACAATATTTAGCACATATCAAGCCTTGCATCAGTGTTCAAGGAGTAACCAAATAATTGAATGAATAAATAACCGACTGTGATACAAGTTAGAATAAGAGCAGTAGGCAAGGTGCAAATAAACTGCTGCTGTAGGGCGTTCAGAGGACTGGGTCACATTTCTTTGAGCAACCAAAAAAGACTTTGTATAATTGATTGCCATCTCTCCACTTAGCCCTATATATTTGTTTATGACTTAACACAAAGTCGGTTCATTCCATCCCAGATATGGCCCACTTCTTCTCCAGCCTCCACCCAAATACTGAAACTAGTTTTCTCTTTTCTGTCTCCTGTGTAATAGTAGATCTTTAGTTCGTTTTAGCTTTGCATATAATTTTTATAATCATTTACCTATTTATAAAGGGAGGTCCCTTCTTTATTCTAAAAAGGATTTAAGTGCCTGCCTCATAAACTGATTGTGTGTTTTTATTATAGCTTCTTGTATAGAAGATACCTAAAAAGTGTTTGCTGAATGAAGAAATAAAGGATTGCTCAGGCACCACTGGCACTTTAAGTTGTTCAGCAAGTACTCGTGCCTCTTAAGAACTGGCCAAGGGCCGGGCGTGGTGGTTCATGCCTGTAATCCCAGCATTTTGGGACGCCGAGGCGGGCAGATCACGAAGTCAGGAGTTCGAGACAAGCGTGGCCAACATGGTGAAACCCCATCTCTACTAAAAATACAAAAACTTAGCCGGGCGTGGTGGCCTGCGCCTGTAGTCCCAGCTACTCGGGAGGCTGAGGCACAAGAATTGCTTGAACCCACGAGGAGGAGCTTGCAGTAGGCCGAGATCGCGCCATTGCACTCCAGCCTGGGCAACAGGGCAAGACTCTGTCCTGAAAGAAAAAAAAAAAAAGAACTGGCCGAGGTCTTAGCTGGAGCACTCTCTCTACCCTGCATGTTTGACTGCATTTCTGTCCATTTTCAATCCGTTTTGGTTATACGTTTTTTCACACAGGTCTGTTGAACTTAGAACACCGAAGGCCTGTGTGTTTTCATGGCTCACAGCTCATGTTGTGTTGACCTGCCCCACTGTGGTTAATGTTTAGCCCCTAAACCACCAGCTGAATGTCCTTAAATCTGAAAGAATAATGAACACACGCCAACAGAGAGCTGAGGTTTATTTGGTGACTTGCGCCACATACTTTGCGAATATCATCTCAGTCATCCTTTTAGCATCTCTCTCAGGCACATACTCTCCTCTGTGGTGGCTCATGCCAGTAATCCCAGCCCTTTGGGAGGCCGAGGCGGGCAGATCACTTGAGGCAAGGAGTTCGAGACCAGCCTGGCCAACACGGTGAAACCCCATCTCTACTAAAAATACAAAAATTAGCCGGCTATGGTGGCATGCGCCTGTAATCCCAGCTGCTCGAGAGGCTGAGGCAGGAGAATCATTTGAACCCAGGAGGCAGAGGTTGCAGTGAGCCTAGACTGCACCATTGCACTTCAGCCTGGGTGAGACCCCATCTCAAATAAATAAATAAATAAATAAATAAATAAATAAGGGAAAAGCTATCACACAGCAGAATACAGTCCAAGGGTAACTACTGAAGGGCCAGATCAAGGAGCAAAGTCTATCATGTATCAACCTTTACAGTGTCCCCAAGGGTCAGCTGTGTATAGGGGCCCACACAGAATTTGGAATCCAAATACATCTCTGGATCCCCAGGCCTGTGTTTGACTCGCCAGGTAGTAATGAGATGTCTCCATTTTCTGCAGGCTGAATGATTCCCTCAGAGCAGAAGTATAAGCATATTTATTGTTTTTCCTTCTATCATAAACAGTTATTGGTTGTGGCCCTTTCTCCCTTCCAAATAGGTGCCCAAATTTCTGGAAGTGGAAAGGGCCCAACTTTCCCATATCAGGGGGTGGGCCCCACTGGGCGTGAGCCAATCAGTGTCTTCTGTCCTGTGAGCTCCCGATTTATGCTGGTCTATAACCTGAGATGGCCTTCTCAGGATGGACCTCCGGGGATTGCTGGAACTTGGACTCTTGTCAGCCTGGTAAATGGTATGTCTTAGATCTGCTGCAGCCGTCGTGGAAAGCTTGAAGCTGCCAGGAGAGAGGGGTTCCAACATGTGGTGGCTAAAGAATGAATCCAACTCAAAGGAAGCAGAGCCAAGAAATGGATCCATGCTGTTTGAATCTTGGATCAAATTGTGCCTGGATCTCCAGTGAGACAATAAATTCCTGTATTACTCAAGACTATTTGAGATTGTTTTCTTTCACTTGAAACATTAAACTTTTAAATTGATACACCCTAGTAAAATTATAAACTGTGACAGCAGAGACTGTGTCTCTCTCTCTCTTTTTTTTTTTTTTTTTGAAACAGAGTTTCACTACCGTCACCCAGGCTGGAGTGCAGTGGTGTGATCTTGGCTTACTGCAACCTCCGCCTTCTGGGTTCAAGTGATTCTTGTGCCTCGGCCTCCCAAGTAGCTGGGATCACAGGTGTCTGCCACCATGCCTGGCTAATTTTTTGTATTTTTGGTAGAGATGGGGTTTCACCATGTTGGCTAGGCTGGTCTCAAACTCCTGACCTCAAGTGACCAACCAACTTGGCCTCCCAAGATGCTGGGATTACAGGCGTGAGCCACCGCGCCCGGCCCAAGACTGTTTCTCTTGATCACTTATGTGTCCCCTGGCACGTGGTAAGGATTCAATAAATAACTTTTGAATGGATGCATTTTAGCTGCAAGGAATACCCATAAACTCTCTTTTACTCAGCTGACAGCTAAGGAATCTGGTGTTATATAAGAAAGTGATGATGTGGATCTATAAGTTGGACCTTACCCCAACACTGGGATTTTTCTAATCACAGGAAATCTTCCAGTAAATATGTTGGGGTCTTTGAGGGGCCCCAAAATAGCAGTCTGCTCCCTTCTCTGTGAATTTTGAATTGAATCAGAAGATAGCAGCAAGCTAGATGAGGACCAAAAATAACCTTTTCTACTGATAAAGCTGATATTAGAGAATGTGGCTTATATCATCAGACAATCGAGCTTCCCGATACTCAACTTCAGAATTAGGCAGACTTGGCGGCTCGATGACAGGCAGCTGAGCTGGAATGGGCCTACTCTTCCCACCCCACGGGAGCGAAGCTTGCTCCCAAGAAGAAAAGAGAGGGTGATATAAGGCACAGTTCCTCCTTCCAAACTCACCAGTCATATTAAACCACTCCTCTCATATTAAACCACTCCTCCCTCTCAGGGAAGAGGGGGCGGGCGGAGAGAAGCAAGGAGTGTTCGGACTCCTTTCAGAAGAAAGAAAACATCAGGAGTGGAAAGACCCAGGCTCCCTCACACACACACGTGTGATTTGGTCAGGTCATTGATTCTACTTTGTTTTCAATCAAAATGGGTGATATTTCCAAGTGGTGGGATACGTTTGCTGTCTAAAATATAGAATAGCTCCATAGAATAACTCACGCATCACAATATCAAGCTCCCCAAGGAGTTAGAGATCTTCATTTAAAATTATGCAAAATTCAAAAGAAGAAACAAGAATTCACGACGAAATTACACAATCAGGGGCACTAGGTGGCAATAAGCCTTTTGCTCTCTCACCATGCCCATCAAAGGCATTTCAAGAGCACTGAAAGCTCACACACTTCCCACGCCGACTGTCAGTTTCTTTCTGGATGATCTCAGAGCCACACAGAGCATTCTTAGTCACTGGGAGAACAGAACCAAAGCTTAACTCCTTGGTGGCACCAGGGGAAATGGCACTTCAAGTTGGATTCCAGGAAATCCAGGGAAACACTTGACATAGGAAGTCTGCGACCACATTCCCAGTTTCCCCAGTGTCAAGGCTGGGGCCATGAGCATTGTTCAAAATACTCAGGCCTGCATTGTGTCTGTCTGCCACATGCTTTTGGTTTTACTCACCAGGGCACTTTTTCCTGTTTCTGTTTTTTGGAATTTTTTGGTTTTGCTTTTTAAGGTAAACATGTACCATCTAGGCTTCAAGAAACTTCCTTGAATAACCATCGTTTGTCAATTCGAAGTTTGATACACAAACTACCAGCTGAATTGGACAATCATAACCCCCCAAATGAGCCAAAAGTACATTTAAAATTCAACATGGGTTTTCCTAAAACTGGTATTGGCTGTTTAATGTGACTGAGCCCGGTGAGAAACAGGATGCCCTGAACTCAGCAGGGATCCCCTCTGTTCTTGCTGCCAAGATAAAGTTTTGCTCTAATCTTTTTTTTTTTTTTTTTGATACAGAGTCTTGCTCTGTTGCCCAGGCCGGAGTGCAGTGGCACGATCTCGGCTCACTGCGACATCCGCCTCCCGGGTTCATGCCATTCTCCTGCCTCAGCCTCCCGAGCAGCTGGGACTACAGGCGCCCACCACCACGCCCAGCTAATTTTTTGTATTTTTAGTAGAGATGGGGTTTCTCCATGTTAGCCAGGATGGTCTCGATCTCCTGACCTCGTGATCCACCCGCCTCAACCTCCCAAAGTCCTGGGATTACAGGCATGAGCCACCACGCCCGGCCTGCTCTAATCTTAAGTAGCTTGCTGGTGGACTATTTGCTGGAGGTCACTAAGTAGACTTTGCTGGCCAGTCTTGGGAGAGAACCCAGGCTGATAAAGGAAACCTCGAACACAGCAAGATTGAGACAATATGTTCCCATCCTCTCTTCTCAAATGCAAAGCTATTTTCTCATCTATTACCTGCCCCTATTTTTACCATGAGAAGCTCTCCAATGCCACTTTAGCTATCGATAATTGGCAGTGAGTTTTGCAATTAACAGCTGCCCAGAATCAATTCCAAGGATGCGCAACTGAAACCACTTTTAAAAAGGCAGAGTTGGGGATTACTCAGCTGCCTACCTGACCTCCAATCCTTTTTCTTACCCCATACAAACCATTTGCTGGAAGAATCTGAAACTTGAACCACGTACCTAAATGCCCAGTTCTGGGTATGGGGTAGATATTTGAGAAATACTTCGATTGATTGATGTGTGCCCGGGGAAAGGGTACGGGCAGATCCACAAGGAGTTGCTGTGTAATTCATAGTGAAGAGTGGCTCTCCTGCTGACTCAAAACTCCTTTCTTATTTCAGGCCAAAGACTCCAGGGACAGATTTGGGTTAGAAACCTGGCCTCAGGGAAAAGCAAATGAAGCCTGTTCATTCCCCAGAAGAGAAGAAAGAGAATTGCTCACCGTGATGGGCACACCTCAGCTTTGCTAATTTATCGTCCTCATGAACCGCACCAGCACCCGAGCCTGTTGGAGACATGACCCAAGGCTTTGGGGGCTTTCTCGCAGCTTCTGCTTAAATGGAGGCAAGGAGGGAGCCAGTCCTTTCACCATGACCTCTAAATGACTCCAGTGCTGAAGGCTGTGGGGCCTTCGATCACTCGAAAACTAGGAGACATATATTTTTAGAGACATGCTGTCATCTGGGCAGCCTTAAGTGGATGTTTTCTCTGTCTTTCCTCAGATCTAGTGGGTTTGCAAGAAACCCTCCCAGGGCAGCAGCCTTAGAGGAAGTGCCTGCTAATGCAAGAAGGAGGGCAAGGGGGACAGCAAGCTGGAGCCTGGAGCTGCTCACGCGCTTGGAATCCTCGGCGGGCGCAGGCGGGGATTTACGGACCTGCCTTTTCCCTCATCATTCCGCAGGAAGCTTCTTTAAATGAGCCTCAGCCCAGCAGCTCTCATGGGGCCTGGTGTTTATAGTGGAGACTGAGATAAAAGAACCGTGGAGATGCCAGCCCTGGATACCGACCCCACGGTCCAGGAATCATCAACTGGGCCCGAGGGCAAATCATGTTCTGTTTTCTCTGTGCGAAATGCCAGAATGCTCCTGCCTCGAAGAGGTTGACTCTGTTGTCAGCTGTGGGAAAAAACAGCCAGAGTTGCTATTTACACCCTGAACTGCAAGCTGGGTAAAAATAGCGCTAGCAGCTTGGTCCAGCTTCAAACCCCACTGCAGAGAGATTATTTTTGGAAGAGAAGATTTTCCTCCCCACCCACAGATCTGAAAATGGTCACCTCCCCGGAAGAAAGGAGGAGAGATGATCCCACGCAAAGGTGAAACCTACCCCCTTCCCACTTTCCCTGCCCAGGACAGCACATCAAGAGACAGACAAGAAATGCCCTCCCCTGACAGCAGGTCAGGCCCAGCACAGCCCTGCAGCTGACCTAGTTCAAGGTACAGTGAGAATTAATTAACTTTGACTAAGTGAGAGGAGGCAGCTTTCTGAACCTGGATGCTGCACCATCCTGTTGCTTGTTATGGCTAAAGGCAGAAAAAATAATTGATCAAAAGAGTACGCAAGACCCCAAAACAATAGCTCAGAGCCTGAGGGTCAGGAAATTACTCTCCAGCCCTCCCACTCCGGATAGGCCGTGATACGGCTGTAAAATGATGAACAAATTCCCAAAAGCTTGGTCTGGTCCTGTTTCTGTGTTGAGAACCCCTGGCAGCTGGGGGCTGAAAATTCTTCCCTCAGCTACTTGCTAGAGCTCAGGACCCGGTGTCTGGAGTTCCAGAACCTCCTTCAGGTTCAGGAAGTGATCCACATGACAATCAGTGGAAGAAAAGTCATTCCTCAATAGCATGCCCTTTATTCTGTAAAAAGATATTTTATAGGTACATCTAAGTATGTGGATTATGCTATCTTAGAACTCTAAAAAGATATACACATGTGGATAGTTCTTATCAGGTAAAACTATATTAAGACTATGTGAAAAACAGCAGAGAAAAATACCAGATCCATGGTGTCATGAAATTGTTCTATAATCTGAAAGCGCCCAGGCTGCCCAGAGCTGAAACCAAGAGGTGCTTAATAAGTATTTTTAGGGAGGAAGAGAAAACACCTCCCACATCCTACCTCCATCCAAACCTCCTTCTACGGAGATCCAGGAACCAAAACGAATCTTCCAGTTTGAGAAGACATACCTCGGCATCCCCACCCACCTGAAAGAAAGGCGAGAGAATGACATAGCGCTCCCCCAACCTCTCAGCACCCCCTACCCAACACACCAGATCTTCACTACCCTGGCCTCAGTGTGAGCACTGGGGTAGCAACAAAGTCGGGGACACCTGGGTCTAGGTGGAAGTGGCACAGATGGGCATGTGCCAGGGGCACAAGGGCAGCTCATGCCTGGCTTCTCCTCCGGCGGCAGACAGACTGAGGTTTTAGTCTCATCATTGTCACCTGCTAGCTGTATGACCAACTCACTTCACCTTTTTGAAATCTGTTTTCCTCGCTAAGAGGGCTGATACCACCCACCTGCTGGGGTTGGTGAGAACGAGCTGAAGCAGCACGTGTGAAGGCTGTTTGGTGGCTGCTGCAGAGTGAGGGCTATTGTGCATCCAGGGGCAGTCCTGTTTCTCCGGGGCATATCCTGAGCCAGATTCGGGGATCTGTCTTACTTCCAGCTACCTGACGATGGGGAGTCTACCAGACGGCTAAAGTCTGAACTCTCTGAGAAATGCATGGCATTGACAGAAATTGCTAAAAATGTCCTTTCTCCACAGTGTGAGGCCCTCCTGCACCCTGCCCTTCATTTACTGTGGCCCTTCACCTGAAATGAAAATGGTCACCTCCAAGGAGCCAGAAACAGAATCTCCCTAATTGGGTGTCTCTGCCAATGGGTTGTCCGGCCAGCTAAGGGCTGGCTCAGCACAGGCTTCTCAGCTGAGGGAGGTCACGGAAATGGAGTCCCAGTGCCCCTTTCCAAGTCTCATCTACTCATGACATCGGGAGGGAAGAGTTGCCGCTCTGCTGAGTCATAGCTATTTAAGCCATCAGTACTCCGGGCTCGGAGACTCCCCAAGGACCTGGGAAAGACAGCTCAATATCCCTTTGATCAGGACTGCTTCGGGTTTCTATTTCCAAAGTTGAGAAATCCAGATAATGCTGACTCCTGCCCAGGAACGAAGTGAGAAGTGAGCTCAGGTCTTTCTCACTGACCTCCTGCTGAGAATTGTAGGCCAAGGTGGCCGGGCTCTCCCTTCCAGCCTAAGTCAGCTTCCTTCTGAGTCAGCTTTCTTCACCTCCCTATTAATAGCCACTGCTTTGGCTGACTCCATGCACAGTATGATTACAGTTTAATAATACGTCTCAAACCAGGAAGCAGTCACCTTCCTGGAGCTGGGCTGTGGAGGGCCCCCAGAGCAGAGGCTCCATCCCAGAAAACAGAGGCCAGAACAGCTGCAGAGAGGCTGGGGAGACAACGTAATTGGCCTGCAAGACAAGTCACTGCTTTGGGGTTTCTGTCTCACTGAGCTTCCTTTTGTTTAGCGCAGGAGACATGGACACAGGCTAACTTTCATTTTATTCTCACAGATATTCTTGGGCAGGACTGAAAAAGTGTGGCTATCTTATCCAATTATGCAGACCCCTCAGCTCACTGGAACGGCCAGTTCTAGGCCAACCTGGGGTTAGCCCCTTCCAGTGTCACCTTTTCCCTGTCACGACAGTAACACGGTGGCCTACTTAAAGAGGCTCAGGGCCAGGTGCAGTGGCTCACACCTGTAATCCCAGCACTTTGGGAGGCCAAGGTGGGCGGATCACGGATCACCTGAGGTCAGGAGTTCAGGACCAGCCTGGCCAACATGGTGAAACCCCATCATTACAAAAATACAAAAATTAGCTGGGCATGATGGCAGGTGCCTGTAATCCCAGCTACTCGGGAGGCTGAGATGGGAGAATCACTTGAACCCAGGAGGCAGAGGTTGCAGTGAGCCAAGATCGAGCCACTGCACTCCAGCCTGGGCAATACAGTGAGACTCTGTCTCAAAAAAAAAAAAAGGATCAGATTGTCCAGATGGGATGGGATGCTGAGACCAGAATGAACCCCAGCAAAAAATAAATAATTTTTTTTTCACTTCACCCCTCTTCCCTTTCTCTGTTTCTCCCCAGGAAAGGCAAACAAGCTAAACGTGCTTTAGCATTAGATCATACTGAGAAGCAATGAAGTCAGGCCACCCGGTAATTTGTTCTAGACTTCCCATCCCTTGTGGGCCCTGAATGGGCAAAACATACAGGTTTAGGAGCCAGACATCCTGGGTTCAAATTCTCACTTAGCCTCTGAGCTGAGAGGGCTTAGTAAATTTACTCCACTTTTCTGAACCTCCATCTTCTTATGTATATAAAAGGGATAATAATATATCCTGAAATGATTTTAATGCAAATGAAATGAGACAACTTTAAAAAGTATGCCAAGTACTGTGCCTGGAGTATAGTAAGTGATCAATAAACTGTCTTAATTTTTCTTTTCAAAAAATAAAAAAATGGGGAAATGTGAGGACAAGCCAAGATCATCCAAACCCCTCACACTGGTGGGAAAACATGACCAGCACCTCTCAGTGTGCAGGCCCATGATGTAAATGTCTGTGGTATGAGGGCCCATGAGAACAAGCAGAACGTTGTTTCTCTCCTCTGGATTCATACCATTCAGAAATTCCAAAGAGTGGCACAATCTGGACCATGACAGGTTCCACTGAAGCCAAAGTGAGGCGTCTCCTGGCTCCATTTATCCTCCCTGTTAACAGTTCTCAGAAGTCTCACAGTTCATAGGCTGGGCGTGGTGGGTCATGCCTGTAATCTCAGCACTTTGGGAGGCCGAGGTGGGCAGATCACCTGAGGTCAGGAGTTCAAGACCAGCTTGGCCAACGTGGCAAAACATCGTCTCTACTAAAAATACAAAAATTAGCCAGGTATGGTAGCAGGCACCTGTAGTCCCAGCTACTGGGGAGGCTGAGGCAGGAGAATCGCTTGAACCCGGGAGGTGGAGGTTGCCATGAGCCAAGATCGCACCACTGCACTCCAGCCTAGGTGACAAAAGGGGACTCTATCTCAAAAAAAAAAAAAAAAAGTCCCACAGTTCATAAACAAAGGATGGCACCATGAAAAACACAGGCAAGCCGAGGGTACAGAAGGGCTTCCATGAGGCTGGGTGTTTATCTATATTTCAAGGTTCCCCTTAAAAGAAACAGGTCAGCCAGGCCTCTGGGTGAACCCTGCTATCAGGAAGGCCAAAGGAGAAACAAAATATCATGGGTGCCCTGTTTTTCAACCTGCTGAGAAATAACCTGCCCCCAGACACCTGATTATTAGATGACAAATAATGGTCTCTTTAGCCCAGTCCCAGTTGGTGTCCCTCAGCAGCCTGCAAGTCTGGGGTGGGTGGGGGTGGGGTCGGACTTTGTTCTTGCCACAGCTCTCTTCCCTCTTGCTTGCTAAGAGCTCACACATATCTGATGGGAGCCAGCCAGCACTGCTGGCAGCACAAAGTGGGGCCAGCCCCCCCATGACCTCCCGTCACCCAACATTGCCCCCAGCTGACTAGGGGCTTCTGTGGCAGAGGAGAGAGCGGGCACTGAATTGACTTGGGCTCATTGCCATAGAGGCAGCCCAGAATTCCCCTCACCTCAGTAGGCAAAAGAGTGGTCCTTGTGTCCTTTGTGTTAACTCTAACCTGGGTTCTACCTACACGCAGATGTTGAGGGGGATGAGAACACTGTCTTTTTTTTTTTTTTTTTTTTTTTTTTGAGATAGGGTCTCACTCTGTCACCCAGGCTGGAGTGCAGTGGTGCAAACACAGCTCACTGCAGCCTTGACCTCCCTGGGCTCAGGTGGTCCTCCCACCTCAGCCTCCTGAGTAGCTGAGTCCACAGGAGCATATCATCATGCCTGGATAATTTTTTAAAATTTTTTGTAGAGACAGGGTTTCGCCACATTACCCAGATTGGTCTCAAACTCCTGGCCTCAAGTGATCCTCCCCCGTCAGCCTTCCAAAGTGCTGGGATCACAGGCATGAGCCACCACACCCAGCCTACACCATCACTTATTTACATGCCACAAAGACCGCCCAATTTAAGGATCAGCTACCCTAACACCATTCACTCCTGCCGCCACTCAGCAAATAGTTTTTGAACATTTACCTTGTGCCAGCACTGTTCTAGGTTCTGAATGCACATTGGTGAATAAAACAAGATTGTCTCTGCCCTAGGGGAAGAGCCAGACAAAGAACTTGAAAATTAATACATAAATAATTGCAAATTGTGAGCAATGCTATTGAGAGAAGTACTTGGGGACAGTGATAGAGAATAACGATGGTGAGGGGAAGGTGTCTGATTTAGATGAGAAGGTGAGGGAGGACCTCTCTGAGAAAGTGACATTTAAGGACTTGGGATTTCCTCTTTCTGCTCAGCTAAAAGTTCTCTCAGTGAAAGGCTCTGAGAAGAATGAAAAGGTACTTCAGCCAGAGGTGCAGTAAAAAGCATTCTGGAGACTGGGCGTGGTGGCTCACCTCTGTAATCCTAGCATTTTGGGAGGCTGAGGCAGAAGCATTGCTTGAGCTCAGGAGGTCGAGGCCAGCTTGGGCAACATGGTGAAACCCCATCTCTACAAAAAATACAAAAATTAGCCTGGAGTGGTGGCACGCACCTGTGATCCCAGCTATTCGGAGGCTGAGGAGGGAGGATCACCTGAGCGCAGGAGGTTGAGGCTACAGTGAGCCGATATCACATCTCTGCACTCCGGCCTGAGTGACAGAGTGAGACCCTGTTCCCAAAAAAACCAGCATTCTGGAAGGAGAGCAAGGGCTACAGAACCCTCGTTCCAAGTTTCCTGCTGTGGATGCATTTACCCTTTCTGCCCCATGCTCAGCATCCATCTTTCCTCCTTCCCAGGGCCTTTCTAGCACCTTGTCCTGTCCCCTAGCATGTTCTCTTCTCTGTGAGGACATTGCTTTTCCTTGCATGACATCTGACATGGACATACTGTCTTTGAAAACACTTTTTTTTTAAGACAGAGTCTCACTTTGTCACCAGGCAGGAGTGCAGTAGGGTAAACTCTGCTCACTGCAACCTCTGCCTCTTGGGTTCAAGCAATTCTCCTGCCTCAGGCTCCCAAGTAGCTGGGATTAGGTGTCCGCCACCACGCCCGGCTAATTTTTGTATTTTTAGTAGAGACGGGGTTTCACCATGTTGGCCAGTATGGTCTCAATCTCCTGACCTCGTGATCCACCCGCCTTGGCCTCCCAAAGTGCTGGGATTATAGGTGTGAGCCACTGCGCCCAGCCTGAAAACACTTTTATCTATGCAAGTCAAATAGTTCTGATCTGTAGGAGATAAAACTTGCCATTCCTCCTGGGCCAGCAGGCTGATTACAGAATCTGCTTTCTATAACTCTTTATCTCAGGACTGTTTTCCCAAATTAGCATTAGCTAGGTGGCTATCAGGCCCTCTGCCCCGAGTTAAGGAGTTGGCCCCGAGATTGTTGTGAAAGCAGCCCAGACGTTGCAGCCAAACAGACCTGAGATGAATCCTAGCTCCTCCTTTATCAGCTTTGTGACCTTAGGCAAGTCACAGGGCTTCTCTGGGCCTCAGGTTCCTTACATGCAAGATTAGGAGGAGGAGAACACCTACTCCCGCAGAGTTGGCGCAGCAATTAGCTACGAGGCATGCAAGATGGATGGAAGTCATATGTACTCCACAAATGGGAGTCTTTGTTATGACATCAACTATAAAACAATCTGAGTAGAATTTTGGCAGTGCCTTTTATGAAGGTGACTGATTGCTCCATTAAGAATGGTGGCCAGGTTTCCATTTCAGCAACCATTTGGCCACAGGAGCTTTTTATTTTTTATTTTTTAATTTTTTTGAGACGGAGTCTCACTCTGTCGCCCAGGCTGGAGTGCAGTGGCGCGATCTCGGCTCACTGCAGCCTCCGCCTCCTGGGTTCAAGCAATTCTGCTGCCTCAGCCTCCCGAGTAGCTGGGACTATAGGCGCACGCCACCACGCCTGGCTAATTTTGTATTTTTAGTAGAGATGGGGTTTCACCAAGTTGGCCAGGCTGGTCACGAACTCCTGACCTCAAGTGATCCGCTCACTTCGGCCTCCCAAAGTGCTGGGATTACAGGCGTGAGCCACCGTGCCCAGCTGACAGGAGCACTTTAATCTGGGGATTGCTAAGAACCAGGTGAAAGGAGAACACTTTGGGACCTGGGAAAAGGCATGGCTCCCAGAATCCCAGATTGCTAAGAATTCTGAGAAAAGTCTAGTCCAAGTTTTTACTATCAGGCAGGATTGAATTTAAATCTCAGATATGGGTAAGCATATTTCCAGAACTTAAAATGAAATAAAAAGTAAATCTCAGACAGATGGAAATATTTCCAATACACAGTTGAACAGCCATCTCAAATGCTGCCATGGCTGTACTGCGTGATAATATGCTTTATTGTAATTACTTCACTCAGTCATTTAATTATCAATTCAAAAACATATTTATGGCCAGGCGCGGTGGCTCACGCCTGTAATCCCAGCACTTTGGGAGGCCGAGGTGGGCAGATCACCTGAGGTCGGGAATTCAAGACCAGCCTGACCAACCCGGAGAAACCCCATCTCTACTAAAAATACAAAATTAGCTGGGCGTGCTGGCACATGCCTGTAATCCCAGCTACTCGGGAGGCTGAGGCAGGAGAATCACTTGAACCTGGGAGGTGGAGGTTGCAGTGAGCCGAGATCTCGCCATTGCACTCCTGCCTGGGCAACAAGAGCAAAACTCCATCTCAAAACAAACAAACAAACAAAACGAAAAACAAAAAAACATATTTACGGAGCACCTACTATGTACCACGTACTATTCAAGGCATGTGGGATATACAGGCAACAAGACAAGGTCTTATTCCTTGTGGAAACCACTTACATGTAGAGATAAAGTAAGAAAAAAAAGAGAAGAAGAAGAGAAAGAAAAAGGAAAGGGCTGGGTGCAGTGGCTCATTCCTGTAATCCCAGAACTTTCGAAGGCCGAGGTGGGCAGATCACTTAAGTGTAGACACTCGAGACCAGGCTGGGCAACATAGATGAGAACCTGTCTCTGTAAGAAATACAAAATTTAGCCGAGTGTGGTGGTGCACACCTGTAGTCCCAGGTACTAGGGAGGCTGAGATGGGAGGATCACCTGAGCCCAGGAGGTTGAGGCTGCAGTGAGCCAGGATTGTACCACGGCACTCTAGCCGTGGGTAAAAGAGTGAGACCCTGTCTGAAAAAAAAAAAAAGGAAGAAAGGAAGGAAATGGTGATAAGTGATATGAAGAAAATAAAACAAGGTAATAGATAAAGAGTGACTGGAGGAGGAAGGGGTGAGGTGGGGCTAGAAAGGGCCAACATTTGAGCAGAGACCTGGTGGGTAAGAAAGAGCCAGGTATGAGAGAACCCAAGGAAAAACCATCCTAAGCAAGGAGTGCCGAGATCAGCTCGGTCAGGGAGACCCTAACCCAGCGGCGCTAGAGGAATTAAAGACACACACAGAAATATAGAGGTGTGAAGTGGGAAATCAGCGGTCTCACAGCCTTCAGAGCTGAGAGCCCCAACAGAGATTTACCCATGTATTTATTAACAGCAAGCCAGTCATTAGCATTGTTTCTATAGATATTCGATTAACTAAAAGTATCCCTTATGGGAAACAAAGGGATGGGCCAGAATAAAGGAATAGGTTGGGCTAGTTACCTGCAGCAGGAGCATGTCCTTAAGGCACAGATCGCTCATGCTATTGCTTGTGGCTTAAGAATGCCTTTAAGCGGTTTTCCGCCCTGGGCGGGCCAGATGTTCCTTGCCCTCATTCCGGTAAACCCACAACCTTCCAGTGTGGGCATTGTGGCCATCATGAACATGTCACAGTGCTGCAGAGATTCTGTTTATGGGCAATCTGGGGGCCAGTTTATGGCCAGATTTTGGGGGGCTTGTTCCCAACAAGGAGACCTCAGTACAAAGTCCCTGAGCAGAAACAAGCTTGATGTGTTCAAGGCACAGAAAGAATGTCCAGGTGCTTGTGGTCACGAGGCTGCGAGTGACAGACAGAATATGTAGGACCTTGAAGATTCTGAGTTTCATTCTGACTGCAGAGGAGCAGCAAGGTCTGCTTTATACCTTGAAAAGCTCACTGTGGCTATTCTTGGAAATGTACTATAAGGGGCATAAGTGGAAGTGAGGAGACCAGATAAGGAGGTTATTGCCGGAGTTCAGGCAAGACATGGTGGCTTGAATCAGACTGTAGCATTGGAGATGATGAAAACCCGTCAGATTTGAGACCTCTTTTGGGGGCAGAGCTAACAGGACTTGCCTAGGGGTTAGATATGGGTGAGGCGTATTGACAGAGAGGAATCAAAGCTGACTCCTGGATTTTGAACCTAGTAAACTGGGAGGATGGTGATGCTTAAATTAGATGGGATTGTTGGGAGAGATTACTTATTCCATGTCTTCCTCCTCCTCTAGAGAAGCTGGAGCTATTCAGAAGCATCACTCGTTACTTCCATAGCTAAAAAGTACAACAAATCTTAGTCGTGGCCCATGAGGATCAGCTCACAATGTTCTTAGTACTGCAGCCTTCTCCAGGAGTCTGCCCTCAACCTAGTGCACATCCACGCGATGACCCAGGCCAGGAACTTGGGACCCAGGCTACAGCCCTCCCTTCCTCTCACTAAAGGATAAAAACAGAAAAGTAGCTGAGCACTTCCTGTGTCAGACACTGTGCTAAGCACACGGATCTCATTTGATTTTTGCCACAACCCTGTGCTGTAGGTGCCATTATTATCACCATTTTACTAATGGAGAGACTTAAAGTTAAGCAACATGATCAAGTTCGCTGCTAGGAAGTGTTGGGTGGAGCCATAGCCTGTCAGGTAACCTCGACTCCCATGGCTCTGCCTTCCTTATCTGTTTCTTCCTCTCTGTCCCCACGGGCACTGCCCTTGGTTAGGCATTTCACTTTTTCTCACCTGCAATATTGCTGCATCCTCCTCAATCACCTCTCGCCTCCATCCAGCCTCTGTGCCTCTCTGTAGTCCTTCCTTCCATAACTGTCCAAGTGGAAATGTGATGTGTATCTGACAACGTCATGCTTCCGCTCGAAAATCTTTTCCCCCCACCCCGTAAGTAAGGAAACAAGCTTGAAATTCTTTAATGACTTCTTGATGCCTATGAGTTAAAACCTAAACACCTTACAAGGCCCTTCAAGACCTGGCGCCAACTTCCCTGTGTGGCCTGATCCTCTCTTCTGCTGTTTCCCTTGAACTCTGTGTTCCAGGCATACCAGATGCACTTGAAGTCTCAGGTCTGAGGACTGGGCCAGATGTCCCCTCTGCCCACAATGCCTCTTCCTTTTCTCTTCTGTGCAACCCCTGTGCATATGCACACACGTGTGTTACACACACACACACACAGCATATCCATTTGGTGATTCCCACAAATTCTTTGAGACTCAGCTCTGAAGATGCCCCCTAGGAAGCTCTTCCTCACACTCATAATCAGATATAGGCACCTATTCCTCTGACACCACCCCTTCAGCCCTCTGATGAAGCAAATTATTTTTTATTGTAATTTTCTCTTTACAAACTGTCCGTCTTAGAGAATATAAAGTCTGTGAGGGCAGGAACCATAGTTATGTTGTGACTGTTGTATCCTCAGCATCTGTACATGTTCATAAATATTTGGCTTTTTGTTATTTATTTTTTTCTTTTTTTGACACAGAGTTTTGCCCTTGGTGCCCAGGCTGGAGTGCAATGGCATGATCTCAGCTCACTGCAACCTCCACCTCCCGGGTTCAAACGATTCTCCTGCCTCAGCCTCCCAAGTAGGTGGGATTACAGGTGCCTGCCACCACGCCCGGCTAATTTTTGTATTTTTAGTAAAGACAGGGTTTTGTCATGTTGTGCAGGCTGGTCTCGAACTCCTGATCTCAGATGATCCACCCGCCTCAGCCTCCCAAAGTGCTGGGATTACAAACGTGAGCCACTGTGCCCAGCCTAATATTTGTTAAATGAATAAATAAATGGCTTCTTGAAATGAATTGATCTTCGAAGTAGATTCTGAAATCTTGGAAACACTTTGTCCTCACATTTTCCCTTTGTTGGACTTATTTCCCTGGGGATTTTTGCTATAGTGGGGCTTGGGTTGGAGGCTGAATATATAGTGGTTAAAATATAGACTCCAGGCTGGCCATGGTGGTTCACATCTGTAATCCCAGTGCTTTAAGAAGCTGAAGCAGGAGGATTTCTTGAGCCCAGGAGTTCAAGGCTGCAGTGAGCTATGATTGCACCACTGCAATCCAGCCTGGGCAACAGAGCAAGACCCTATCTCTTGAAAAAAAAAAAAAAAGAAAAAAAAGAAGTCACCATCTCAGCCTCTGTTTTATTTATTGTAAAACTGAGTTAATAATAGGACCTACCTTAGAGGGTTAATGTGAAGGCTAATGAAAAAGTACATGTAGGCCGGGTGCAGTGGCTCATTCTCTAAGAGTGCCTGTAATCTTAGCACTTTGGGAGGCTGAGGCGGGCAGATTGCCTGAGCTCAGGAGTTGGAGACCAGTCTGGGCAACGTGGTGAAAACCAGTCTCTACAAAAATACAAAAACTAGCCAGGCATGGTGGCGTGTGCCTGTAGTCCCAGCTACTTGGGAGGCTGAGGCACGAGAATTGCTTGAATCTGGGAGGCGGAGGTTGCAGTGAGCCAGAATCACACCACTGCACTCCAGCCTAGGTGACAGAGCAAAACTCTGTCTCCAAAAAAACCAAAAAGTACATATGGAACATTTGGTGTCTGGCACAGAGTGAGTGCTCAATACAAATGAGCTATTATTAGCAGCTATTTTCCTGACAGCTTCACTTGACCCCATTGTGTCACCATCACTTTTTGAACCAAATGTCTGGAGTCTGGTTCTCAAACATGGGCACTCGATTTCAGCAGGCTTTACATTTGCCATCGTACTGGGTCACACTGTATACTAGGCCTTGGGGGAAATGGATCCAGATGGTGTCTGAAACTAGGGAGTAGCCTTTTGCTTGTAAGTCATTATTTATTGCCTAGAAACGAAAAGTAAGCATTACCCACCAGTCAGCAGATTACCTGAATTCTTCAAAAGTCCCACCAGTCTATCCCTGCTGCCCCTCGCTCTTTCTCAAATTTGGTCAAACAGAGGTGACTGGTGATTGTTGCGGCAAGTTCCCCTTGGAGGAAAGGAAGTGGGACGCACAGACCCTCAGAGTAAGCTGCCGGATGTTTTGCTCCTTCCGTTGGCTACACAGCGTGTGTAAGAAAGCAACTCTGGGTAGACGGAGACCCCATTGTGACAGTCCCATACACAGCTGGAAGAAATGCCTTTCTTTCAATACTCAGGCAGAAGGAGGAGGTTGTAGTCTCCATTCAGGCTTGAGTTTTCTAGATGCTGCTTCAGCAGCCTCTTTGAGAGGTCATAATAGTCTCACTGGAGCCTTGAACTAAATAGCCCAGATTATAAATTGGGAGATTGGCCAGACATGGTGGCTCACATCTGTAATCCCAGCACTTTGGGAGGCCAAGATAGGTGGATGGCTTGAGCTCAAAAGTTCAAGTCCAGCCTGGGTAACATGGCGAAACCGTGTCTCTACCAAAAATACCGAAAATTAGCCAGGTGTGGTGGTGCACATCTGTGGTTTCAGCTACTCAGGAGGCTGAGGTGGAAGAATTGCTTAAGCCAGGGAGGCGGAGGTTGCAGTGAGCCAAAATCGTGCCACTGCATTCCAGTCTGGGTGACAGAGTGAGACCCCATCTCAAAACAGACAGATAAATAAACAGCAAATTTGTATGCTAATGAAGTGAGGAGTGACATGATTTAAAGTAACGAAATGACTCCTCAAAAGGATTAAATGACTCTTCAAGTCAAATGACATTTTTTTTTTTTTTGAGATGGAGTTTTGCTCTTGTTGCTCAGGCTGGAGTGCAATGGGCGAGATCTCGGCTCACCGAAACCTCCACCTCCCAGGTTCAAGCAATTCTCCTGCCTCAGCCTCCAGAGTAGCTGGGATTACAGGCATGTGCCACCACGCCCGGCTAATTTTGACTCCCAACCTGAGGTGATCCACCCACCTTGGTCTCCAAAAGTGCTGGGATTACAGGCGTGAGCCACCGCACCCGGCCTTTTTTTTTTTTTTTTTTGAGATGGAGTCTCGCTCTGTCGCCCAGGTTGGAGTGCAGTGGCGTGATCTCGGCTCACTGCAGCCTCTGCCCCCCAGGTTCAAGCAATTCTCCTGCCTCAGCCTCCCATGTAGCTGGGATTACAGGTGCACACCGCCATGCCCGGCTAATTTTTGTATTTTTAGTAGAGATGGGGTTTCACCATGTTGGCCAAGATGGTCTTGATCTCCCGACTTCGTGATCCACCTGCCTCAGCCTCCCAAAGTGCTGGGATTACAGGCGTGAGCCACCGTGCCCAGCCATCAAAGGACGTTTTAGAGCCATTAAGAAATAACATAATTTTGGGTCGGGGTGAGGTCTTCTTTTAAATATGCAATCATTTTGTGGTTTTTTTGTTTTTTTTGTTTTTTTTGAGGCAAAGGCTTACTCTGTTGCCCAGGCTGGAGTGCAGTGGTGCAATCTCGGCTCACTGCAACCTCAGCCTCCCAGGTTCAGGCAATTCTCATGCCTCAGCTTCCTTCATAGCTGGGAATACAGGCATACATCATCATACCTGGCTAATTTTTGTATTTTTAGTGGAGACGAGGTTTCACCATGTTGGCCAGGCTGGTCTGGAACCCCTGGCCTCATGTGATCCACCTACCTGGCCTCTCAAAGTGCTGGGATTACAGGCGTGAGCCACCACACCTGGCCTAGTTTCTTATAAATTTAAACCTCCGCCTTACCATATGACCCAGCAACTCCACTCCTAGAAATTTACCCAAGAGAAATGAAAATGGAGGCACAATATCCATAAAAATCTGTACACAAATGTTTATAGCAGGTTTTTCAGAATAGCCAGAAACTGGAAACAAAACAAATGTCCATCAACTGGTGAACATATGATGGCATATCCGTACAATGGAATACTATTCAGCAATGAAAGGAACAACCTATTGATCCACGCGACATTATGGTTGAATCTCTAAAGCATTACGCTAAGTGAAAGAAGCCAGACTCAAAACGCTTTGTATGGCATTCTGAAAAAAGGCAAACTATAGGAACAGAAAACAGGATTGTCAGGGGCTGGGGCTGGAGGAGAGAGGTGATTACAAAGGGGACATGAGGAATTTTTTGAGGTGATGAAAATATTCTGTATCTTGACTGTGGTGCATGACAGGTATACATGACTGTGTACATTTGTCAGAACTTGTAAAACTGTACACCTTTATAATTATGTATTTATTTGGAGACTGAGTCTCACTCCATCACCCAGGCTGGAGTGCAGTGGTACACAGCCTGGAACTCCTGGACTCAAGTGATCCTCCAGCCTCAGCCTCAGCCAGTAGCTAGGACTACACGTGTGAGCTACCACACCCAGCTGATTTTTAAAATTATTTTGTAGAGACAGGGTCTTGTTATGTTGCCCAAGCTGGTCTCAAACTCCCGGCCCCAGCAATCCTTTCACCTTGGCCTCCCAAAGTGCTGGAATTACAGGTGTGACCCACGGCACCCACCTTTTTTTCAAAGGTGAATTTTACTGTTTGTAAATTATATCTGATTTGAAAAAAATATGTGTATCTATCTCTCTGGCTCTTGAGTTTCATAATCCTAGGCCATCAAGGGTAAGAAAAAAAAAGAAAAAAAAAGAAGATTCTCAGTAAGGGCAAAGTATTTGGGAGAAAACACCATAAAAGAAAGCCATGTTTTCCCACCTCCATCTCTCACTTGAAAGGAAAGGAAAGAGATTCCCTAGAGCAAAGAACAAGGAATAAGAGAGATTAGTGGGGCCTGGAGATGAAGAGGCTGGTCCTAAAGGGACCCCGCTGAAAGTTTTGCAGTCCATGCTCACTGACTGTGCAGCCTCTGACTTCGTGGGCTCATACATTGCTTGCATCCACGCTCTACTTGTGAGAACTTCCTTTGGGCAACAGAGAGCACACCGCCCTCTGACCAGCCCCCTGAAGGGATTCCTGTTTGTGCTCCCAAGACTTTGCTCAGCTCCCTGTCCAACATAGCCCATGTGGAGAAATCTGCCACTTTGCTACTCCATGAGTAACTGCTAATCACCCCATTCTTCCCACCACTTGTACTTAAGTTGGACTGAATGGAACCATTTGAGGACCTTCCTTGCCCCCCCAACCCTGGTTGTAGAAAACATCTTTCTACATGCTTTACTTACGTTTCCCGTCCTCTAAGCTTCTCTCTCATTTACCTGAGTTTCCAGTGGAATAAGGTAAAAGCTAAAGTAATCTTTCCTTTCTCCCGCATATGTTCAATAAATATCATGAGTTTCCTTTTGGGTTAGAGTTGAAAGGAAGAATTCTTTGAGCATCTGTATATCCACTTGATTATTCCTTCATCAACCCTTCATTGAACCTTTAGTCTGGGTAGCTGTAAAGAAAGAGTCTGGGCTGGGCACAGTGGCTCCCACCTGTAATCCCACTGGGAGGCTGAGGTGGGAGGATCACTTGAGCTCAGGAGGTCAAGGCCACAGTGAGCTGTGAACATGCCACTGCATTCCAGGTTGGGCAACAGAACAAGACGCTGTCTCTAAAAAGAAAAGAGTCTGGGTCCCTGCCCTCAAGGAAGGGCTAGGGAGGGACACAGATAATACAACTTGATAAGGACCATACCAGAGGCCTGGGCCAAGTGCTGCAGGGACCCAGTGGAAGAGGGGCCATGATGGCAAGGCCCATGGGAAGCCTTTCTAGAACTTTACTTTCTAGTCCAACCAGTAACTGCTGTGGCAACACAGATCTTTCCTTCACTTGGGCAACTACCCACTCCCCTTTTTGCATAAGCATTCCCAGGGGGACTGAGAAAACTCCCGAAGGGCAGAGACCTTGTCTGTTTATCCCTAGCATAAAGCCTAGCTCATAAATATTTTTTGAAAGAATGTGTGAGTGATTGTCTTTGGGGATATTTAGCATTTGCCAAATTCCCTGGAAAGAAATATAAAATAAAACATGTTTAGAAAGTACATGCTGGGAGCTAAATGATGAGAACTTAGAACACAAAGAAGGAAACAGACACTGGGGTATACTTGAGGGTGGAGGATGGGAGCGGGGAGCGGAGCAGAAAAGACAACTATTGGGTACTGGGCTTAATTCCTGGGTGGTGAAATAATCTATGTAACAAACCCTTGTAACATGAGTTTGCCTATGTCACAAACCTTCACATGTACTCCTGAACCTAAAAGTTAAAAAAAAAAAGTACATGAGAAAAAAGGGATCATTATCATCCATGATATTGAGAATCCCTCTCCTCTGTGCAGTGTTTCACATACATTTTCTTTTTTTCTTTTTTTTTTTGAGATGGAGTCTTGCTCTGTCGCCGAGGCTGGAGTGTAGTGGTGCAATCTTGGCTCACTGCAACCTCTGCCTCCCAGGTTCCAGCGATTCTCCTGCCTCAGCCTCCCAAGTAGCTGGGATTACAGGCATACGCCACCATGCCCAGCTAATTTTTTTGTATTTTTAGTAGAGACAGGGTTTCATCATGTTGGCCAGGATGGTCTCGTACCTTCTGAGACTCAGTTGACCCATCTATAAAAACGGGTTACAGGCCGGGCACAGTGGCTCATGCCTGTAATCCCAGCACTTTGGGAGGCCGAGGTGAGTGGACTGTTTGAGCCCAGGAGTTTGAGACCAGCCTGGGCAACATAGTGAGACCCTGTCTCTACAAAAAAATTGACCTCAGGTGATCCACCCGTCTCAGCCTCCCAAAGTACTAGGATTACAGGCATAAGCCACTATGCCCGGCTTTCACATGCATTTTCTACTTTGAGTAACATAAATCCATGCCTTGCCCTCACACTACTGAAGCAAAAATCATGACCATTTCTTCAGCTATACAGTGCCAGGCTTTCTCTATGTGCATGATCTCACTTAGTCCTCACAGTAACTCTTTTTTTTTTGAAATAAGGTCTTGCTCTCTTGCCCAGGCTGGAGTGCAGTGGCACAATCATAGCTCACTGCAGCCTTAACCTCCCAGGCTCAAGCAGTCCTCCCACCTCAGCCCCCCAAGTAGCTGGAACTACAGGTGTACACCACCATGCCTGGCTAATTTTTTAATTTTTTTGTAGAGACAGGGTCTCACTATGTTGCCCAGGCCGGTCTCAAACTCCTGGGCTCAAACAATCCACTCACCTTGGCCTCCCAAAGTGCTGGGATTATAGGCATGAGCCACTGTGCCTGGCCTGTAACCCCTTTTTATAGATGGGTCAACTGAGTCTCAGAAGGTAACTGATCTGGCCAGGTGTGGTGGCTCACGCCTTTAACCCCAGTACTTTGGGAGACCAATGTGGGAGGATCATTTGAGGCCTGGGCAACATAGTGAGACTCTATCTCTACACAAATAAAAATACAAAAATTAGCCAGGTGTGGTGGTGCAGGCCTGTAGTCCCAGCTACTTGGGAGGCCGAGATGAATCGCTTGAGCCCAGGAGATTGAGGCTGCAATGAGTTATGACAATGCCACTGCACTCCAGTGGCCTGGGTGACAGACCAAAACCCTATCTCTTAAAAAAAAAAAAAAGGAAGGTAACTGATTTATCCACGGTCACACATCTAACTAGCAACAGAACCAGGTCTGACTCTGGTGCCCGAGTTTTAAACCACATGCCTGTGCGTCTCATGCCCACTGGTAGAAAAGTCTTTTGCAGGCATGCTCCACCAGGCGCGGTGGCTCAAGCCTGTAATCCCAGCACCATGGGAGGCTGAGGCAGGTGGATCACCTGAGGTCGGGAGTTCGAGACCAGCCTGGCCAACATGGTGAAACTCCATCTCTACTAAAAATGCAAAAATTAGCTGGGCATGGTGGCACACATCTGTAATCCCAGCTACTTAGGAGGCTGAGGCAGGAGAATTGCTTGAACCCAGGAGGCAGAGGTTGCAGTGAGCTGAGATCGTGCCACTGCACCCCAGCCTGGATGACACAGTGAGACTATAATAATAATAAAAAAAAAATACAGGCATTCTTATGTTGAGTTCTGTCTGCCTTGTCCCACTGCGTGCTTTTTCAAGCAAGCCTCCCTCAGGCTAAACCTGGGTTTACCCAAGGCAAGAGGAAATGTCTGATGCACTGGACTCAGAAAGTCCATGCCAGTTACTTATGAGAGAACGCTGACCTTTTCTTTGCAGGATGACTACCCACTCTCCCTTGTTAAACAAAAACTCCCAAAGCGGTCCCTCCTACAGCAAGGGCTCCAGGAGGTCAGCAGCTCTCTTTTCCCTCCAGCCTCCTCTCTCAGATGGCTGAGAATTCTCACCAGTAAACTATTTCTTTTATAATATCATTGAGATCTAAAACGAAATGAAATCTGAACCTTGGGTATGTCTCGTCTCCATGGAAACAGCTTCAAGCCTGAGTGCCTCCAAGAGACATGGGTGCAGTTCTTCCAGCTGCCCTGGAAATAAGTGACTGAGAACTGGGCAATGCCAAAACAAGGTCCTGTTGAATTAGCAGCAGTTTTAATAATAACCACAACAGGTTCAACATAGGATTAGGTCATCAGCAGCAGCATTATCAACCTGTATTTTCAATTTTTAAGTGTGCTGGCTTGGTCAAGAACCAGCCAAATGAATGACAGCACAGATCATCCTGTCTACTTTGGGAAGGGATGTTTTAAACTCTATTAAGGTGGTGCAAAGACTGTGGTAGGAAAAAACATAAACAGTAATAAATTTTAAGAACATTCTGTAGACGCATTTTCGCTTCTGGGAATGGGAAACTAAAATTTCCCTAAGAGGCTTCATTATTAAAGCCATAAATAAAACATCCCCGATTCGACTGCTTGGTTGCTTTGCTTGCGTGGCCTTGCTCTGGCGAAGTGGCTCAGAATTTGAGGCAGACACGTCCACGGGAAGCTGGGGAGGTGAGCGAATTTGACCGCATTGGGCCTCCTCCTCTCCAGCACGTTACCTGCACGCCAGACCAGAGTGCAGGGATGATGAGTGCATTTTGCTGTACTGAAGACCACCAGAGAGGGTTAGCATAAAATTCAAGGATGATTTTTCTAGCTGATGCCCCCCTACCTTTCTTCTTTCCATAAACGTACACTCTCCTCTAGAAGTAAAAGCAAGCAGTATGGTGCAAGGACCACTAGCTTCATTGCCTAACAGGGCTGCTGCTTATTAGGCCCAGTAACCATGATTACTTCACTTCTCTGGGTGTCAGTCCCCTGTGTAGAGGTGGGCTCAGAGGGATGAGTGCTGAATCCTACATATCCTATGTGCTCACAGTGTTCACCATAGTGAGTTCCAATCAATCAATAAAGACAAGTGACACTTGCAGAGACCCATTTGTGCTGGGCACTTTATGGCTGTCATTATATTTGACCTCACGATAACTTACATGGTTGCTGGTGTTCCCTATTTACAGATGATGGAAACGAGACCTCATAATTGCAGTGACTTTCTCAAAGTGATAAATGTGTAAACATGCAGCCAGGCTTCAAATCCATCTGTCCAACCCCAAAGCCAAGGTTCTTTCCACTTGACTCTGTTGATTTCTGAGCTCATGAGCTCGGGATACATCATTAACATTATTTTAATTGAAAATAAATATAACTCGCCAGGCACGGTGGCTCACGCCTATAATCCCAGCACTTTGGGAGGCCGAAGTGGGTGGATCACCTGAGGTCGGGAGTTCAAGACCAGTCTGACCAACATAGAGAAACCCCGTCTCTACTAAAAATACAAAATTAGCCAGGTGTGGTGGCACATGCCAGCTACTTGGGAGGCTAAGGCAGGAGAATTGCATGAACCCGGGAGGTGGAGGTTGCGGTGACCCGAGATCGCACCATTGCATCCAGCCTGGGCAACAAGAGCAAAACTCAGTCTCAAAAAAAAAAAATATATATATATATAAAATTCTTTATCATTGGGAATTACAGGTACCTTATATGCAACATGAACTTTTTCAATCCTTGGCTTGTTCCAAGCTACCCTGGAGAAATACCTCTGAATGGCTCCATAAAGATGTTGTCATGTGTTAGAATACCTTAGTCACTTTCATGTGGGCAAGGGTCTGGATTTTTTTTATCTTTTAAAATCATTTTGAGCAAGTGAAAACAACATTTTTTCCCCTCAAAAGAAATGTAAGGCTGGGCATGGTGGTGCATGCCTGTAATCCCAGCACTTTGGGAGGCTGAGGAGGGTGGCTCACTTGAGGCCAGGAGTTCGAGAGGCCGGGAGGTGGAAGCTGCAGTGAGCCTTGATCGTGCCACTGCACTCCTGCCTGGGCAACCAGAGTGAGAGACCCTGCCTCCAAAAAACAAAAAAAGAAAAGAAATATAAAACCATAGTGCCACAATCAAAAAGGCTGAACTCCTGTAAAATAAAAGTATAATACAACCCAACCATCCCACAGTTCTAAGCTCTGTTTCTCCAATGCTTGAAAGGCCAGGATTTCCATTTTATATGTAAAAAGAATAAAACATGAGTGAACAAAATAGCCATGACATTTTGGTGTGCGCTCAGATCTGCCAGGAAGTTTCTTTCTGGTTGATTTTCATGGCAGGCTGGGGCCACAGATAGGGTGTGGGCTTCACAGAATCAGAACAAGAGTGAAAATCCTCGCTTTTCCACAGGCAGGCAATTTATACTTCTTGAACCTCAGTTTCTTCTTCTGTGAAATGGGGGGATTATTGTGTGAACTAAACAAATAATGTGCATAAAGAGCAAATATAATATTCATCCCACTCTCAATTCAAAATAGACTTGTGCCATGCGTGATAACAATCATCTTCTTGACTCCTTAACTTTGTGCCAGGCACTGGGCTGAGCCTTTTCTACAGATTATCTAAGGGAAATCAGTATTTGAGCTCAGTTGCTCTAGCTCCAGAGCCTACCCCATGCCCCGCTCTAGGACACGAGCCACTTACCGGTTTCGGATGAAAGGCTTTCTGAGCAATTGCTTCAGCAGAAAGTAGGTGCCTGTGAGGGTCCAGTGGTCCTGTGTGAGGGTCCTGGCTGATGTGGCGAGCCATTTGGCCCAAAGTGGGGAGGACCTTGCCTAATAATCCCTCATCCTCTCACACTGCAAAATTAGTACCACAGCTTTCTGCCCCCTTGGATTGGTTTCCCTACTAGACTAGGCATATAATAGATGTCCAAAAAAAATGCTTGTAGGATAAATAAATGCAAATAAACCGAACGATTTCCCTATGTAGGAAGCATTTTATGCTTAACTTCTCCATTCTCCTCTTAAACATACTGACATGATTGAAGAGATTTTTTTAAAGCTGTTAATTCTCCACCATCCAATTCAAGGCCCATCAAGCATTTATTCAGCACCTATTATTAATGTAGATGGCCAAGGATTACATATGTAATCCATTAGAGAGTATTGAAAAACAACAACAAAGCCCAGTGTAAAAATATTGAGCTATGAAATACATAATACTTTCCAGGTAGCATTGACTTCTGTAGCTGTTTTATGTTAATTTTCTAATTTGCATTCCCTGAGCTCTTATTAAGCAGTCAGGGTGGGCAGACTGGGAAAGTGTCATGTGAAGCAGCACCAGAATTAACATGGCAACATGCCGAAACCCCAGCTCTACAAAAAAATACAAAAATTAGCTGGGTGTGGTGGTGTGCACCTGTGGTCCCAGCTACTCTGGAGGCTGAGGCAGGAAGATCACTTGAGCCCAGGAGGTGGAGGCTGCAGTTAACAGAGATTGCACCACTGCACTCCGCCCTGGGTGACAGAGCCGGACCCTACCTCGAAGGAAAAAAAAAGACTTAACAAGGCTAAAATTGGAACATGGTTTAGTAATGAGACCTTGCAAAACCTCAATTTCATTATCTACAAAATGGGGATAGTGTCCTCTCCCCTCCCTTTCTCCCAGCAGGGAAACAAGAGCTTGAAAGAATGAGGACCCAAGGATGGCTTGACATTGGTCGTCTCATGCATATTCTTTTTCTCTCGTCCTTCTCTGCAAAAGGCAAACAAGAACGAAATGATAACAGGCACATCCACTGAAGCAAAACAGGTCACTGGAAGATAATATACTGAAGGACAAATAAAAGTCAAGTGTAGCTGGGCCCAGAATGGGTAGGTGAAAATGTGTGGGAAGGAGAGAAGGCATGTCCTTTTTCATAAAACAGATTTTTTTTGTTTTTTTTAAGACAGGGTCTCATTCTGTCACCCAGGCTGGACTCTGGTGGCACAACGGCGACCCACTGCAGCCTCAACTTTCTGGGCTCAAGCAATCCTCCCAGCGCAGCCTCCCAAGAAGCTGGACTGCAGGCATGCACCACCATGCCTGGCTAATTTTTTTATACAGATGGGGTCTCACTATGTTGCCCCGGCTGGTTGTAAACTCCTGGACTCAAGCCACCCTTCTGCCTTAGCCTCCCAAAGTGCTGGGATTATGAACATAAGCCACGGTGCCTGGTCATAGAAAGGCTTTAAAAATATTAGCAATGTGAAACATGCACACTTGTGTGGTTTTAATATCTTCTTTGCCATTTTGGCTGCCTGTACAAGATGGGTACTCCATCAGATATGGAAGCAAGCTTTTGAAAAGGTACTTTAAGATATAGTATAAAATGATAAACTGGGCACGGTGGCTCACACCTGTAATCCCAGCACTTTGGGAGGCCGATGTGGGCAGATCACTTGAGATCAGGAGTTCGAGACCAGCCTGGCCAACATGGTGAAACCCCGTCTCTACTAAAAATACAAAAATTAGCCGGGCGTGGTGGCACGTGCCTATAATCCTAGCTACTCAGGAGGCTGAGTCAGGAGAATCACTTGAACCCAAGAGGCAGAGGTTGCAGTGAGCCGAGATGGTGCCACTGCACTCCAGTCTGGGCAACAGAGTGAGACTCTGTCTCAAAAATAAAATAAAATAAAAATAAAAAATAAAATAATGATGATGCCGAGACAAAATTGTTTAGCTTATGTTAAATGAAGGCACCAGCTCACAAAATTTACTTACAATGACTGGGTATACAAGACAGTGTGTGCATATGGATCAGACCAGAGGAAAAGTACTTGGCAAACAAAAACAGCTTATTTATTAGGATGATAGAACTGCCTTGCCCAGTGCCTGGAATCAAACACATGTTTAATAAATGTGTTGATAATAAAAATAAAATAAAAATGAGAACATCTGATATGCCATATGTTATAACTGTGAATACTGGTCTCTGTTAGCCAATCATTCAGAGATGATACCACCCCTTTTTGAAATAATTTTGTTGTTTTACTTCTTTTTTTCCCTTTACTTCATGCAATACTATTTCCAAAGAAATTGGTGTCATCAGAAAAGTCTGCAGTCTATGAATATGGGGCTTTGTACACAGAACTGGATAAAGGTCACTCATGCATTTCTGATATCTAAAGCCAGGAGAAGCATTTGCAGATAAGCAGGAGACCTGCTGTTATTCATTAGTTAGCTGACTGTCCTTGGGAAAAACAAGCCCTTAGGGTCTCAGTCAACAGATATGTGACTGGATTTAGATAGGCCTTTAAATACTTTAATATGAAATGTCAAGATCAAACACACTGGGTCAACGAAGACAGATGAGCTCTTCAAAGAGTTAATATTTGAAAACTTTTATTTTCTCAAATGAGCACCAACACAGATTGGAAATATGACAGAAACAATGCACTTTTCTCTAATACTGAATCACTATGTACAAATACGGGAAAAGGTGAAGACAAATTATTTGAAAACAATTACCTTTGTTATAGAAGCAAAGTGACCTGAAAAATGCCACCAAAGAAAACAAAAACCCAAACCCAACAAATACAGTTTGTAAACACAAGCATAAATAGACAGATTCTGTATTGGAAGATAGTCTCTGCAGGTTGGGAAAGAGAATCGACTCCCACTGTCACCGAAATGTTATACAAAAACATGGGCAGATAGAATTTGGTAACATGAGAATAGCTTTCATAGTTTCTTCTAGGCTTTACCTTTTCTGCCAGATTTCATAACTATTTTAATTTTATAAAAAGTAAATATCTCTTTCCTCTATCTAGACAACTAACATATTTTCTCATTTGAGGCAGATTCCTCTAAAATATGTAAGTTGATTGTGTTCAAGATTTGATTTCTCAGCCTCTTTCTGAACCTGAGGCAATCTGACCTTAAAAAAAAAAAAGCTGTTTACCACAAAGATATGTGTATTATAATATTAATGTTCTTTTAATCCAAACCAGTTAATGTTTAACATGATGCGGCTTCTAAAACAGCTGGAGCCCTGCGATACGTGATTAATACTCTCATCTCAGTTAGAAGCACAGATTTGACTCTGCTCCATCTTCACAAACAACACATCTCCTTTACAGTCTGTAAAAGCTGAGCACGCAAAGCAAGAAAAAGGAGCAAACCCGCAGCAGCTCCATACTCAAACAAATCCTCGTGGGTTCTGCTGTTGGTCCACTCAGAAACAGAAACAGCCAGAGAGAAAGAGAAGAAAAACTTTATGCGCCCGAGGTGTAAACTGTAGTTAAAGTGTCCCCACTCGAGAAAACAGGAGGCACAATCGAAAGTGCTTTTTACACACGTGCGCACGCACACGCACACGCACAACTAAAAACGTGATTCTGATTTGTTGGAAATTCTTCCAACAGGAAGAATCACTGTAAGTTGTTACTACTAAATTAACTTGGTTTTATTTATTTTCTTTTCTAGCCAATACTGATGCAAGAAAATATTTCAATTCTCAACCTGATTAATGTACTGCAGAGTCTGTTCCACTGGGGAAAAAATGCAGAGAGGCATTGCTTCAAAGCCTTGATCCAGATTAAAGTGATAGAGACCTTAAAAAAAAAAAAAAACTGAAAACATGTATTGGTGATCACTGTTTCCCTTAAAATATACTTCAAGAAATGCAAAGGAAACCATAGAATTTAAAAGGAAAATAAAAAGTGCTCTCAGGGGATCTGAGAAAACAGCACCAAATATATTATTTAAAAAATTAAATATTATTTACAAAAGTATATTTTACAAGCAACTGTTTCTTTTATATATATCCACTTGAAAATCTCTTTATAAAGGGTCATCTCTTTTGCACACACTGATCCACCAGTAAAAATGCACTCTAGCCTATCCTCGTGAACTCAGGAAGAACACTCAGTCAGGTCCAGCTGACAGCTTGTGGGTATCGAGTTTGGCTGTGTTTGGTTCATGTCAAATCAATCCATCAGCAGCCTGAGACTAATGTCCCGGGTCCCGAGGGGTCTGGGTCTACTCCAAGGTGGCCAAGGTCATATGACCTAGGGTGGCACAGGGGAGATGGAGCTAGAGAGTCTGCTGGCTGGACTTCAGTTCCAAACGAAGGCAGCTGCTGGCTGAGGTATAGAACTTCATGCCTTTTCCTTTCTCACGTCTCCTTACCCTGTCTCTACTCCCCACACCCCGCCCCCAAACTTCACCAACAAACTCCAATTCCCCCAACCCACCTGGGGTGAATGAATGAGGTCTTTGGTTATGCTCTAAGTCAATAATTTGGTGAGGAAATTAAAGAATGAACTGACTGAGGCCATGAGTTAATTTAGCATCTCCATAGCTCAGCTGTGGCCTCTCCAATGCTGCTCAATGTTAGATAGACAACCCATGAACAGAGCGAACGTTGTAAGAAGCACTTTTGGTTTCACTGACACAAAGGGAAAGCCTAATGACTTTTTTTTCCCCTGTAGTTATGGAAAAACCAACACTCTACTCAGCTCTCTCACAGCAAGTATGGTGCCTTGCACCCACTGAAGGCTCACTGGATAGTCACCGAAAAAAAAAACATTCAGAACCAGGGTCTGACTGGAGCCTGCTTTGATCCATCCAACAGTCAAAGGCCTCATCCCCAAGGAAGAACAGTGGCACATTGGTCCCCTTGGAAACTTGAGGGCACCCCATGTCTAGTTTATGTCACCACATTCCATTTGTAGTTTGAAAGACAAAATACCTACCCCATGTTTAACCCCCATTTTCTTCTTATGGGAAGGACTATCAATAAACAGCCAGGACAATCCCTGAGGAAAGGGTCCAATGAAAATCCATAAAGAGAGACTATTTCCTTGAGGAGGGGGAAGGGAGAGAGGGGAAATCCATGGCTTCTGTGCCGGGAAGCCAGCTTAGGAATGTGAAAGTTAAAAAACGATTTCATTGAGAACGTGGGCCTGTGAGCCAGAGAAACTATTCTTCTGGGAGCAGAAATTCAGTATTTCTTCTGAACTTCAGTCTACCTTGCAGTAAAGTGGGGAGAACAACTGGATCTCCCAGGGCTATGAAAGCACTGGAAAGATCTGGACAAGAAGCCTTGGGGAACAAAAGTCAATTTCTAAGCCCACACCTGTCTTGGGGCTCCCATTCCACCATCAGCGCGTGGAGACACACAAAAAAGCATTTCCACCAAGGACGCGCTCTGAATGGAAACTGGTTCTGCTGCAGACGCGATTCTGAAAAGCTCCCGGGCTGTTGGCTGCTTTCATCTCAGTTCATTACTTTACAGAATCTCCCCATGAACTCATTCTTTTGTGAGACTGTTAGGGTGAATTTTCCGAGAAGGTCGGCCTACTTGGAGGAGATGCTGAGAATTACCTAACACGCACACGTATCTTAACAATAATATATTCAGTCTAAGAAATGAAATTAACCCAGTTAAATGAGTTTCAGTCATATACTGTGTAATGGCTGAATTGCTGTAGAACAGACTTCACAGTGTTGATTAAATGTAACAAACTCCTCTTTCTCTTATGGGCCTTACAGGGATGTGCTCTCCACTTCCCTAATCGAAGGATGTTTGGATGGGGGAGGGGGTGATATCGGAATTTGGGCAGAACTCCTCCCTGCTGCTGGACCACACTGACAGGAGATTTCTCTCCACGCAAGACATTCAGGCCTAAGTGGGACAATTAGGGGCATGAGGAATCTACCAGCCAGGTTATTACTAAGCTCAGAGCCTGGGGCCCGTGCTTTCTACAGTCTACAGTAACAAGACTGGAGAAAAACACCCGAAACTCTAAGAACAAGAAATTGACGATCCCACGGAAGCCACTGTAAAACCGAAGAGGAAAGATGCACCGAACCTGAACTGGTTCCAATGTAAACCCCTCCTCCTGGGATGACCCCTACCCAGTCCCCTCCCTCACCACACTCCTCTTATGAGGGGTTAGAAGGAAGGGCAGTTAGAATTGCTAACTGATCCTACTTTTTATTTCTCTGACTCAATATCTGAGCCATTTCTTCAGGAGCTCCCAAACTGCAGCCCCTTTGTGCCCTGCTCTCCTCAATTACTGATTTGACTTGGTTGCTGGTCAAAGCCTTCGGGATATTTGGATGGTGAGCCCATTGCAAACAGCAGTCCCCTCACACCTTACCTGCGGTGGCTAGAGGCAAAGATGATGATTGCCCAGAGACTGAGTGAGGCATCAGAGTCAGTGCACCCACCTGGCCACTGCCCAAGTCACTCGCTGCTGCCAGGACACTCCCCCACTCAGCCCAGGAGAACCAGGCCCTTGCCCCACCAACTAGAATCAGGGCCACATCTTGTGCTCATGTGCTAACCTGGCACATTTGGTGTCAGGAACAGAAGCTTCTAGTCAGAGAGAATGCAGTCATGAGGTATTTTTTTTTCTCTTTGTCCTTTTAGACAAGTCAATTATTTCAAGCCTAAGTTATCAGGTCTCCAGGAGCGGCGCAATTTTGTTCCTACCTCCACCCTTCCACCCCTTCCCCGCACCAGGACCCTTAGAGTTTCCCCTTTCCCTCTTCCTCACGCCCCCGTGCCACTGCTCTCCTGACAAGAGGCCATCAGGCAGCTCTCGCATGGGCCCTGGGGCCCTTACCAAGGTGGGCTGCCGCCATGCGGTCAAGGATCTGTTCCTTTTGTTGTTTTGTTTTCAGCCAAAACAAGAACAGAGAGAGAAGCCAGGATCAACTCACAAACAGATACAAAGCAAAGAGACAGAGAGACAGCGATTTAGAGGCCGGTCACCAGAAAGATGGCGTCAGGGTGGGAGGATGCCCCGGATGGCAAGGCCCCTAAATGGATGGAACCAAGTGTCAGTCACTCTCTCACGCTTGGGAAGAATGTTCGGTTGAATGGCGTTCACGTGGACACTGGGTTGGGTAGATGCTGTCCAATCAGTCCCAGCCATTGTCCTTGATCATGTGTGCTAGTTCAATGATGTATTTGCCTTCTTTATATTTCTGGCTGCTTTCAAAAGCATGTTCCTAGGAAATACAGAAGCAGAGAAGAGATACTGAACGACCAAAGACAAGAAAATGATTTTTTTTTTCTTTTTTGAGGCAGTCTCACTCTGTCACCCAGGCTGGAGTGCAATGACGCAATCTCCACTCACTGCAATCTCCGCCTCCCAGGTTCGAGCGATTCTCCTGCCTCAGCCTCCCAAGTAGCTGGGATTACAGGCACCCGCCACCACACCTGGCTAATTTTTGTATTTTTAGTAAAGATGGGGTTTCACCATGTTGGCCAGGCTGGTCTCTAACTCCTGAGCTCAGGTGATCCACTCACCTTGGCCTCCCTCATGCCTGCTGGGATTACAGGTGTGAGCCACCATACCCGGCCAAGGAAATGCCTTTTGCAGCAGAGAAGCAGGGGCAGATGACAGGTATCAGCGTCACCACGGTCTGGTCCCAGCTTCACCTTGACTCAGTGAGATGATTCCTACCCCTCAAGCGCTTTATGTCCCCCTCGCTTAGCTGCAGAACTGAGGCAACACCAGGACTTTCACAATATTACAACACAATTTTCCAGGAGCTTTGCTCATTTAAGTCTTTGCAATGTCACCCCCTCAGTAAGGTCTTCCCCAGCTACCCTACTTAAAATCCAACTTCCACTCCAGTACTCCCTTTCTCCCTTCTGCCCCAACCCCTGCTTTAGTTTTCTTCACTGTACTTCTCACTTCTGAATATACATTATAATTTGCATTTCTATTTTGTTTATGCTCTGTCTCCCGTGACTACAATATAAACTTCATGGAGTGCAGAGACTTTCATGTTTAGCTCATGGCTGTAGCCTTACAAGACTGCCTGGCACATAACACAATTTCAATACATAATTGCTGAATGAATTAGTACATTTACATATATAAATTTACATATATATAAATCTTGGTTTACTGGTGCTAACGGAAGTTTGCCCTGGGTTAGATCCATGAAGTTTCTGTGTCATTCCTGCTAGTTTCTAAGAACATAAGAAAACCTGGTTCTAATTTTATTTATTATTATTTTGAGACGGAGTCTTGCTCAGTCGCCTAGGCTGGAGTGCAGTGGTGCGATCTCGGCTCAATACAAGCTCCGTCTCCCGGGTTCAAGCCATTCTCCCTCCTCAGCCTCCCGAGTAGCTGGGACTACAGGAGTCTGCCACCATGCCCAGCTAATTTTTTTTTGTATTTTCAGTAGAGACGGGGTTTCACCATGTTAGCCAGGATGGTCTCAATCTCCTGACCTCGTGATCCACCCACCTAGGCCTCCCAAAGTGCTGGGATTACAGGCGTGAGCCACCGCGCCCGGCCGCCTGGTTCTAATTTTAAACTGTAATTGTTAGGCTTAGAGAAGACAGGGAGAGGAACAAAATACCGTGAGGCCAGACAGGTCTCCTTTTCAATCGGTTTTTCTTGCTGCTTCTATGTCAGATGTGTGGAGACAGGAGCTGTATAAACTCCAGGCCAGAGAACCTGGCAGTCCTTAAGCCCCACCTAACTGCCAGGCCCCCAGAGGGAGAACGTCATACTAACCACCTGGCAGGTGACTTTTCTAAACCCACAGCACTGTGGGCTCTCCCAGCGAATAAACAGGGCTCTTTTGTTTGCAGAGATACACACATAAGAACATCTTGGTGTATCCTCTGAAAAACACTGATCATCTGTGTCTCAGCTCCATATGCACAAGCAGTGGATATCAGCCCTTCCCTGAGCCCCCAGAATTAGTAAGGAATTGAGGCGTACCCTTGCGGGGTTCTGGGTCACCGTTGTATCAACTGTGTCTTCTGTTCTAGAGCTCAGGGGCTTTGTGTTTCAGAACAAGAGCTCAGGCACACCAGAGCAGCAATTTCCCTGACACTTCATTATTCCCTGTCTCTGTGCACACACATGCACACATGCGTGTATACACATGACAGAGCAATGTGTTTTGGGAATAAGGTCCATTGTTCCACGGTAATGTGTTTGGGGGGGAAGGAGGAAAAAGCAAAACTAAGAAAATGAGTTTCCTGTCCCTCTCCCTCTCCCCACGGTCTCCCTCTCTTTCCACGGTCTCCCTCTGATGGCGAGCCGAAGCTGGACTGTACTGCTGCCATCTCGACTCACTGCAACCTCCCTGCCTGATGCTCCTGCCTCAGCCTGCTGAGTGCCTGCGATTGCAGGCGTGAGCCGCCACGCCTGACTGGTTTTCGTATTTCTTTGGTGGAGACGGGGTTTCGCTGTGTTGGCCGGGCTGGTCTCCAGCTCCTAACCGCGAGTGATCCGCCAGCCTCGGCCTCCCGAGGTGCCGGGATTGCAGACGGAGTCTAGTTCACTCAGTGCTCAATGGTGCCCAGGCTGAAGTGCAGTGGCATGATCTCGGCTCGCTACAACCTCCACCTCCCAGCCGCCTGCCTTGGCCTCCCAAAGTGCCGAGATTGCAGCCTCTGCCCGGCCGCCACCCCGTCTGGGAAGTGAGGAGCGTCTCTGCCTGGCCGCCCATCGTCTGGGATGTGAGGAGCCCCTCTGCCTGGCTGCCCAGTCTGGAAAGTGAGGAGCGCCTCTTCCCGGCCGCCATCCCACCTAGGAAGTGAGGAGCGTCTCTGCCCGGCCGCCCATCGTCTGGGATGTGGGGAGCGCCTCTGCCCAGCCGCGACCCCGTCTGGGAGGTGAGGAGCGTCTCTGCCCGGCCGCCCCGTCTGAGAAGTGAGGAGCCCCTCCGCCCGGCAGCCGCCCCGTCTGAGAAGTGAGGAGCCCCTCCGCCTGGCAGCCACCCCGTGTGGGAAGTGAGGAGCGTCTCCGCCCGGCAGCCACCCCATCCGGGAGGTGGGGGTCAGCCCCCCGCCTGGCCAGCTGCCCCGTCCGGGAGGGAGGTGAGGGGGTCAGCCCCCCTCCCGGCCAGCCACCCCGTCTGGGAGGGAGGTAGGGGGGTCAGCCCCCCGCCCAGCCAGCCGCCCCGTCTGGGAGGGAGGTGAGGGGGTCAGCCCCCCGCCCGGCCAGCCGCCGCGTCCGGGAGGTGAGGGGCGCCTCTGCCCGGCCGCCCCTACTGGGAAGTGAGGAGCCCCTCTGCCAGGCCACCACCCCGTCTGGGAGGTGTACCCAACAGCTCATTGAGAACGGGCCATGATGACAATGGCGGTTTTGTGGAATAGAAAAGGGGGAAAGGTGGGGAAAAGACTGAGAAATCGGATGGCTGCTGTGTCTGTGTAGAAAGAGGTAGACATGGGAGACTTTTCATTTTGTTCTGTACTAAGAAAAATTCTTCTGCCTTGGGATCCTGTTGATCTGTGACCTTACCCCCAACCCTGTGCTCTCTGAAACATGTGCTGTGTCCACTCAGGGTTGAATGGATTAAGGGCGGTGCAAGATGTGCTTTGTTAAACAGATGCTTGCCACTCCCTAATCTCAAGTACCCAGGGACACAAACACTGCGGAAGGTCGCAGGGTCCTCTGCCTAGGAAAACCAGAGACCTTTGTTCACTTGTTTATCTGCTGACCTTCCCTCCACTATTGTCCTATGACCCTGCCAAATCCCCCTCTGCGAGAAACACCCAAGAATGATCAATAAAAAAATAATAAAAAATAAAATAAAATAAAAAATAAAAAAAATAAAAATAAAAAAAAAGAAAATGAGTTTCCTATTATGAAAAAAAAAATTCGGCCAGGCGTGGTGGCTCACTCCCATAATCCTAACCCTTTGAGAGGCTGAGGCAGGAGGACTGCTTGAGGCCGGTTTGAGACCAGCCTGGGAAACATGACAAAAACCTCATCTCTACAAAAAAAAAAAATACAAAAATCAGCTGGGTGTGATGTCATGCACCTGTGGTCCTAACTACTCGTGAGGCTGAGGCAGGAAGATCATCTGGGTCCAGGAGGTTGAGGCTGCCGTGAGCCAGACTGCACCACTGCAGTCCAGCCTGGGGCCTGTCTCAAAAAATAAATAAAATAAATCAATAGCCCCGAGACACAGAGGCATTTCGAAAATGTCAGAATTGGATTCCAATGGAAAGTGTACTAGACCTGGTGTCAACAGAAACACCCCAACTAATCCTGCCTCTACTGCTTCCCAGCATTGAAGCATCACTTACAGAACTGGGAGATTCACACCTAATTCACAGAGGTAACAATGGAATGAAAGGAGGGCCAGGTGCGGTGGCTCACACCTGTAATCCCAGCACTTTGGGAGACCAAGGTGGGGTGATCACCTGAGGTCAGGAGATGGAGACCAGCCTGACCAAATGGTGAACCTGTGTCTCTACTGAAAATACAAAAAATTTAGGGCCGGGCACGGTGGCTCACACCTGTAATCCCAGCACTTTGAAAGGCTGAGGCGGGCAGATCACGAGGTGAGGAGTTCGAGACCAGCCTGACCAACATGGTGAAACCCCGTCTCTACTAAAAATACAAAAAAATTAGCTGGGCGTGGTGGCGCACACCTGTAATCCCAGCTACTCTGGAGGCTGAGGCAGGAGAATTGCTTGAACCCAGGAGGTGGAGGTTGCAGTGAGCCGAGATCACACCATTGCACTCCAGCCTGGGTGACAGAGTGAGACTCCATCTCAAAAAAAAAAAAAAAAAAAGGTGCCCTGAGCTGGCACATAGGAGGTGACAGATGCATATTTGGGGTGTTGGGTGCTTCCCTGCTGTGCTGTGCACATCACAGTACTTGTCAGGCTGTTTGATCTGTTTTCATCCTCAGCTGGCATCATGACTGTCAACGCTTTGAGGACAGGCACTGGATCTTATCCATTTTTTTGGTATTTAGTCAAAGGCTTTTGATAAACCTTTGTCAAAAGAATGAATTGTTTTACCTGAACCTCAAGTGGGGAGCAAAACCAACCAACTCAGGCTTATCATGTATCTTCAATCCAACACATCTTCAGGGCAGTAAGACAGCCAAGAGGCTGGGAAACAGGGGCAGGGGCAGAACTTTTCTGCACTTGATCTTAGCCAAAAGGCCAAGAAGCAATGAAGAACATTTCTGGATAACCACAATTAGAACTGGGTCCCCCACCCATCACCCAGAGGGGGCCCGTGACTGTACAGAGGGAATAGAATGGCCAAATCCAGCTTCTCCCACAGGAACAACCAAGCCAACCATAGGAAGCTGTGGCTAACCCATCTTGGCACCACACAACACACTGTCTAGGTTTTTTTTTTTTGCTTGTTTGTTTTTTGAGATAGAGTCTCACTCTGTCGCCCAGGCTGGAGTGCAATGGCATGATCTCGGCTCACTGCAACCTCCGCCTCCTGGGTTCAAGCGATTCTCCTGCCTAAGCCTCCTGAGTAGCTGGGATTACAGGCATCTGCCACCATGCCCAGCTAATATTTTTATTTTTGGTAGAGACGGAGTTTCACTATATGTTGGCCAGGCAGGTCTCGAACTCTTGACCTCAGGTGATCCACCCACCTCGGCCCCCCAAACTGCTGGGGTTACAGGCCTGAGCTATTACGCCTGGCCCTATTTTTGTTTGTAATCCTGAATGTTTCCAGGGAGATGGGGAAAATGGAATCTAAAGGCAGTGCTACCAGGCTCCACCTGGGGCAATTTTTTTTTTTAATGATTTCCACATTTTCAAACTATTTCAATGGAATCATAATTCAGTGCCTGGCATGTATTGCTCACATTATTTTATATGTGTGTAAATATATTTTTTCCCAAAAGATGTTATTTTTAGAGCAGCATTAGGGTCACAGCAAAATTGAGCAGAAAGTACAGAGATTTTCCACATACCCGCTACCCACCTCCAGACTCCTCCATTATCAAAATCCCACACCAGATTAGAACATTTGTTACAATGGATGAACCTACACTGACATATCATCAGCACTCTGCGGCAGGTTTGACAACTCCTTCAGGCTCCTTCAGAAGCCAGAGGCAGTTCATGAGCCATATGACAGGACAGGGAATTTGAGACATTTTACATGGACTAAATTGCCTTCCCAGAGACAGGAAGACCAACTTTTCAATATCCTCACAATGACAGGGAGGGCAAGAACAGAAAGGAATGTGCAATGCATGGATGTACACGTGCAGGCTGAAAAAAATCTGCCAATAATAAAAATAACAATTTAATTTTCACTGACATATGCTCTATGCAAGGTGATGACCTAAGTGTTTTATAGGCATGATCCTATTTAACACTCAAACCAACTCTGTAAGTATGAGGAAACTTAGCACAGAAGCTAAGTAGCTTGTCCAAGGACACACAGACAAATAAGTCATATACCCAAATTTGAACCTGACTCTAGCTGCCTAGATGGTTCTTAACCACTAGCTAGAGGGACTGTAGGGGCAGTGTCTATGGTTATGTGGCGACCCCAGCGCATGTTAGGACAATTAGTCCCCAGCGTTCAAGCAGCCGATCCCAGCCCTTCCCTCCTCTCACTATGGCAAAGGACTGCTCACTTTCCCTAGGCCCCAAAGGGACCTTAACATTTTTTGCTGAGTTAAACAATGAAAGAATAATTGTCCATTTGGGAGAGGTCCAGCCATGATCACATCTGACAGTGGATGTTAATTAAGGCAGTTTTCGATAATGCCTTGCTCAGGGCCTGGGACCTAGGTGTTTTAGGAACATTTATTGGAGTATCAAAGTACAGTGGCTTCAGAACATGGGTTCTGGACCAGGCAACAGTGTGGCTCACGCCTATAATCCCAGCACTTTGGGAGGCCAAGTTGGGAAGACTGCTTGAGCTCAGGAGTTTGAGGCCAGCCTGAGCAACATAGTGAGACCCTGTCTCTATTTATTAAGAAACAAATTTGTTGGCCAGGCATGGTGGCTCACACCTGTAATCGCAGCACTTTGGGAGCCCGAGGGGGGTGGATCACCTGAGATCAGGAGTTCGAGACCAGCCTGGCCAACATGGTGAAATCCTGTCTCTACTAAAAATACAAAAAATAAGCCAGGCGTGGTGACGCATGCCTGTAATCCCAGCTACTTGGGAGGCTGAGGCATGAGAATCGCTTGAATCTGGGAGACAGAGGTTGTGGTGAGCTGAGATTGCGCCACTGCACTCCAGCCTGGGCGACAGAGCAAAACTCTGTCTCAAAATAAAATGAAATAAAATAAATTTGCCTAATATTTAAAAAACAGCATGGGCTCTGTGTCAGAATACTACTACATGGTCACGTCCTTTGAGAATGAAAAATTTAGAAATAAAAAATAAATAACAGAATATTACATGGATTCCTATCCTGTTGTGGCTATTTAATGGCTAGATTGCCTTGGACATACTATTAACCTCCTTAAGTCTCAGTATCCCTATCCATAAAATAGAGGTGAAGATAGCATCTAACCTCTAAGGCTGCTGATGCATGCCTGGCATCTAGTGAGCTGTCGAGTAAGGTTATATGCCATTACTATTATTATTTATTAAATCTAAAGGGGTGTGTGTCTCAGGGGGTAGGTGTGAAGGAATGAATAGGAGGAGGGAAATATATCAACAGAAAGGAAAGAATGAGTGTGGTAGACAGGTGACTATCCTGGTCTAAGACAATCCCACAAGGCCATGGAAAGTGAGTAGAAGAAAGTGTCAGATTCTGGCATGAGGCTCTTGGCAATTCCCTTCCAGCCCTCTACCAACCAGACTCCTTTATACTTACGTATTTCCAGCCCAGAGTGGTTTTGCAGTTTTCACAGTAAATGTCTGCGACTGCATGCAGTCCTGTTAGCAACACTCGCTCTTCTGCAGGCCCACAGCCCACATTAACTCTATGTCGAGGCACAAAAAGAGAGAGTGGGTAGTTAGTGACACGCACATCAGGCATTCAAGCTGAGCTTCCAGCAAAAATTAACTGGGCAAGGCTGTCCCAAGGGGAGCCAACCCTGAGCTGAGCAGATCTAAACCAATCCCCAAAAGGTGGCCACAGGGAAATATCTCAGCTGGAAGGAAATTCAGATCTGCAAGTTCTAGTGGAGTGGGTCTACTGAAATAATCTTTATGGTTGAGAGTTTGCTTTAAATTTTAATTTTTCTAACAAATACTTTAAATCTGTGACTTAGGGGGACAAGCTGACAGCCACACTGTGAAGTCCACAGCCATGGGCACAGGTCCTCACAGCTTACTGAGGACTGAATGAAGCTGAAGATGCCACACGTGATAGCACAGTGTGGTCCTGATACAGGAATGAGTGATCCCTGGGTGCTGAAAGGCTCTACTCCTTCACAGGGTGCCCAGCTCAAGCCACAGGCCAGATTTCCATTTTTACAGTTTATCAGGCTTATGTAGGCTTCACCTTCCCTTCCCAGGGAAGAGGTGATAAACCTGGTGCCTGGGGATGGCTGAGGGCCCTGGAAACTGTGCATCTGCCCGAAGTGGGCCTTCCTTCCTCCTTAGGTCCCGCAGCAGATCTTGGTGTCTTTTTCACCCATATTCTCTTCCCCAGTGACACATCTCAGATCTCATTATGAGCCCTTCATGTTGAGGCTCTCAGAATCTCCTCAGCTTCTTCCCTGTGGGACTACAGTCCTCTGGTGTGCCCTCTGAGGGGGAATGTAGTGAATATATTATTTTTAGCCAGAGATGTTGGCAAGAAATGTTCCCCAAAGGTAACTGACTACCAATTGTGGACAGTAATGCTCCACAGAGTTTTACTGTGGCAGACAGGGCAGGGTTCATTGTTTAATTATCACCAAGGATTGCTTTTTCCCATCCCTCGAATCTGTACCCCACAAGGAATGTAGCATTCAGAGGCACTCACACTGAGTTAAAGAGGTATGCTCGTCCTTGACTTCCTTGGAACGACTGAAATGCAAGAAAACAAATCGATAGTTAGACATCCATTTCACCTATCTGTTTGGGAAACCAACCCCAATCACAGTTAAGCATGACCTTCCAGGACTGACACAGCAAAAGGGAGTACTGAGCCAGTTAACGGTCCCGCTGGCAGATGGTGTGGGGGCGGAGAAGAGGGTGGAATTAACAGAGCCACAAAGCTCGATCTGGCCCACCGGACTGTTTTCACTAGCCCAGGTAAGAAAATGAAAAAAACCCAAAACCACTATGTCATTAAAAACTTCTTCCCTCCTGACATTGCCTGGTATAATTAATTCACCTGAGATCATTAATCCGCACTGGCGTTTCCTGGTCCCACCTGATTTCAGCCATCTGTGCTAGCCACAGCTTTCCCAGGCTGGCCCAGGCATGGAAACCACCACAAGCTCCTTTGCTTGGCCTCTTGGTCCAGCCCTACCAAAGGCAGCAAAAAAATCCCCGACCCAAGAAAAAACTATCCAACCCACACTTATCGCTTGTCATGCCTTCTAGAAGATCCTAAGTGCCATGACAGTTTACGATCCTAAATGGGAGCACAGCAGCTCTTTTGAGATGTAAGCAACTTGATCTCTGCATCACAGAAATGCTCATGAAGCAGCAATTCCACTTTAACCTCTAGCTTATATATGAGTTTCTTTCTTTTGGCTGGAGGGCGGCAGGGAACAGGAGAAACAGGAGCCAGAGCCTGCCATGCAATCTGGCGTCTGCTTCCATTAACATGGGCCCTGTCCATGTTTTCCTTCTCTGGTTACACTGAGAAGTCGGCCTGACATGAGCCAGCCATGTTCTGCACTGCCGCCTGCATTTTTAATGTGGTCTAACAACAGTGTCCTGAATTTAATATCTTAGTCTGCTCTGAAAACCAACCAACAAACAAGGAGATGAGTGGCTAACAGATGACCAGAGGGTAGGTGAGCACCAGATAGGACTCAGATCAGCACGCGAGACAATCATTTTTGTCAGATATGCAGGACGTCAGGGATCAGTGCTGCCAGCCAGTGTGAAAGACAAAATTCTTTTTTTTTTTTTTTGAGATGGAGTCTTGCTCTGTCATCCAGATCAGAGTGCAGTTGCGCGATCTTGGCTCACTGCACCTCCATCTCCTGAGTTCAAGCGAGTGTCCTGCCTCAGCCTCCTGAGTAGCTGGGACCACAGGTGTGCACCACAACACCCGGCTAATTTTTGTATTTTTAGTAGAGACAGGGTTTCACCATGTTGGCCAGGCTGGTCTTCAACTCCTGACCTTGGTGATCCACCCGCCTCGGCCTCCCAAAGTACTGGGATTACAGATGTGAGCCACCACACCCAGCCAACAAAATTCTTTGCTTGTGGAAAAACTGCCTCTGGGGCAGCTGGATTGTTGGTTGCCTCCAACATTCAAATACACCAGACACCTTCACTCCCAGGTCCATCTGCAAGGGGCAGGCAGATATTCCCCAGCTGGTGCCCAGACCCAAACCAATTCTCTCCTTTTTGGGGTCCTGAAACATCCCTGGGGAATATAGCAGCTTCCAGGCTACAACTGAGCAGCTATGAGTGTCAAAGCCTCAAAACCTGGAACCTGGAAGTCCATGCTGAGTGTTTGGATAAGACAATGTCCCAGTGACACAGGTCTAGACCTGGCCACACTGTTCAATCCTGGAGCACAAACACCACTCCAGGGCTTCATGACCTGGCCATGCCACCTCTCCAGCCTCTTCTCTTGCTACCTCCCCATTATGTCCTTCACTCCAGTCAGGCCAAACCACAGGCAATTCCTGGAAGTTGCATTACGCTAATTTTGCCCATGAAGTTCCCCCTGATGGGGAGGCTCTTCCACCTGACCCAATAAGCCTCAGCTCAGCTCCCCTCTTTCATTAAGCTTTCCCTAAACTCCCCAGAAAAAGGCACCCAATGATACTCATGTTCTAGACTCTTCATGTTCCCTGCATTTCCTTTTTCTTTCTTTCCTTTTTTTTCCCCCCAAGAGAGTCCCACTCTGTCACCCAGGCTGGAGTGCAGTGGTGTGACCATGACTCACTGCAGCCTCCACCTTCTGGGCTCAAGCGATCCTCCTGCCTGAGCCTCCTGAGTAACTGGGACCACAGGTGCATACCACCATAACCAGCTATTTAAAAAAAAAAAAAAATTTATAGAGACAGGGTCTTGCCATGTTGCCCAGGCTGGTCTTGAACTCCTAGGCTTAAACAATCTGCTTGCCTCAGCTTTCCAAAGTGCTGGGATTACAGGCATGAGCCACCGCACCCGGCCTGTTTTCCTTTGTCTTAGCACTAGCATCCTGGATTGAAATCATCTGTTTATTTATCTCACTCCCTCAGTAGACTGTGAGCTCCCTGAAGGTGTGCGCCATGTCTTCAATCTCTCTCTGAATGCCCAACACATAAGCATGTGCATCTGGCACACAGTAGTCATTTATTAAATATTCTGAGTCAACTAAATTGTCTCTAGTTTATTTTGTTTTCTATAAACAACTTTTTTGAACTATAAGTGACATAATAAACGGTGTATATTTGAAGTGTACTATTGGATGAGTTTTGATATCTGTATATACCTGTGAAACCATCACCACAATAAAGATTAAACTACCCATGACACACAAACATCTCCTCATATCCCTCTGAATCCTCCCCTCCTCATCCTCTTACCACTTATAGATCCATAGGCGATTACAGCTTTCTGTCACTATAATTTGTATTTTCTGGAATCTTTTTTTGAGACAAGGTCTCGCTCTGTCACCCAGGCTGGAGTATAAAGGCACGATCATGGCTCACTGCAGCCTTAATCTCCTGGGCTCAAGTGATCCTTCTGCCTCAACCTCCTGAGTAGCTGGGACTACAGGGGCGCACCAGCATGCCTGGCTAATTTTGGATTTTTTGTAGAGACGGAATCTTGCCATGTTGCCCAGGCTGGTCTCAAACTCCTGAGCTCAAGCAATCCACCCAATCGGCCTGCCTTGGCCTCCCAAAGTGCTGGGATTACAGATGTGAGTCACTGCGTCCAGTCTAGAATTTTTTAAATAAATGAAATGTATTTTCCTTTACAGTGTATATGTGTTTGTCTGACTTTTTTCACTCAGCACAATTCTTTTAGGATTCATTCATGTTGAACATATCAACAATTTATTCCCTTTTTGTTGCTGAGTAGTACTGTATTCTATGGATATTATAGTTCATTTCTTTTTGGTTTGGTTTTAATAAGAGATTTGAACTAGCTGACCTTCAAATCCCCTTCTAGCTTCAAAATTATATTCTCTTATTATTCCATGGTCCTAAGTTACAGGTAATTTGGAATGTCATCCTCTAAGAAACATTTGCTAACACCTTCAAGTTCGGAGCTTAGAAGAAGGTGGCTATTGGGAAACAAATCCCAGAAGAAAGCAGACAGGAAAGTAACAGGAAGCAACAGAGCTTCACCATTAATGACAGAGAAAGACTTTGAAGAATGCATTCACTTCTTTCTCCTCCTAGATCACTGACTCTCTGCCAGACACAATGAGAAATACAGGGAGACAGGCAACATTGTGAGACCTACCAGGGCAGTGGTATCCCAGCAAGGTGTGCAAGACAATCCCCCAGACAACCCTTTTCTCCAGGGCAGGGAGAAAATACTAGCTCATTTTATATATTTTATCTTTAAAAAATAAGTTTTGCTAAACAGTTACAATGCATGGATTGCCACTAGGACCTTCCCTGGACTGGTATGTGTCCTGTATGTATAGGTATCTGGAAGGAAGGGGCTCCACTGTGGGGGTTAGAGGTGACAAAGGTGTTCTTTTTCTGTCTCTGCTTTCAGCATATTGTGAATACTGCTGTTTCTGTGAATAAGGCTAATCTTATTTTTTTAAAAAACAAGATTTTAAATAGCAGGATCTTTGCAATGTTTTGCATATGAGATGAAGTACTACAAAGGGGTTCACTTATGGTAAAGTACCTGAAACTTATGCTACAGAGAACTTGTTTTTGTCAATATTTTTACCTTATATTATTTTTGTGGCTAAAAAATGATATGCTTGTACAAAATTAATTTGAAATGGAGGATATTCAGAAGAAAGTCTTTGTGACCTTGTGTTAGAAAAGGTTCTTAGATACACCAGAAACACAAGCCATAAAAGAGAAAAAAACTGATAAACTGAACTTCATCAGAATCAGTCCACATTAGAATGGTTAAATTTTTGTTCTTTAACTGACAAAACCAAGTGTTGGCATGAACGTGTAGCAACTGGAAGTCTCAAACATTGCAAAATGGTACAGCAACTTTGGAAACGAGTCTGGCAATTTCATTTACCCAAGTGAAACGAAAGCCTATGTTTATACAAAAACCTGTATCAGAGTGTTTTTCACAGCTTAATTCATTATCGCCCCAAACTGGAAACAACCTAAATGTCTCAAATGGTGACCGGATAGATTGGTATATCCATATACTACTACTCTGTAATAAAGAGGAACAAACTATTGATATACAGAACAACATGGATGAATCTGAAATACATTATGCTAAGAAGATCGGTGGCTGCTAGAGGTTATGGGTAAAAAGAATGTTTAACTATAAGAGTTAGTAAGAGATATGGAATTGTTCTGTTATCTTGGTAACAGAAGAATGGTACTCTTAGGCCCTATAACAAAAGAAAGTCTTATAATCACTATTAGACCATATATATATATATATATATTTTTTTTTTTTTTTTTTTTTTTTTTTTGAGACAGAGTCTCGCTCCGTCACCCAGGCTGGAGTGCAGTGGCGCGGTCTCGGCTCACTGTAAGCTCCACCTCCCAGGCTCACACCATTCTCCTGCCTCAGCCTCCTGAGTAGCTGGGACTACAGGCACACACCACCACGCCCAGCTAGTTTTTTGTATTTTTAGTGGAGATGGGGTTTCACCGTGTTAGCCAGGATGGTCTCAATCTCCTGACCTCGTGATCCACCCGCCTCGGCCTCCCAAAGTGCTGTGATTACAGGCGTGAGCCACCACGCCCGGCCTAGACTATATATTTATAAGACTGTAAGACTAAATAGACTATAAGACTCCAAGGTCCTAAGACTTATCTATGTTAAAACTTGTATGACTATTCACCAAAGAGTGAATTTTACTGTATGTAAATATAAAAATAAAATTTTAAAAATTCAATAAATTTGTAAAATAATAATCCATTTCTAAAATCTATGCCTGCACACTCTATATCTATACAATTAGGAATTGTAAGCAATTCCCTAATCTATTTAAAACTATTCCAAACAAAGAGTTTCAGAGGGGTTTGAACCCTTGTTCATTTTCATATTTTTAAATTCTTTTTAAAATTATATTTGTGAAGGATATTTCTGAAATATTGTAAGAACACTTTTCAGTGCTAGGCGTGATGGCTCATGCCTATAATCCCAGCACTTTGGGAGGCCGAGGCAGGAGGACCACTTGAGGTCAGGAGTTTGAGACCAGCCTGGTCAACACAGTGAGACCTCATCTCTACAGAAAAAACCCAAAACCAAAACCAAAAAGCCACTTTTCCTAAGAGTTTTCAAGAACAACCCTCTCATTAGAATACGTCTTTTGAATTACCGCATCAGAAAGTGATGAACCAAGACTTTTCTTAAAGGAGTATATCCAATTGCATATACCTTCAATAAAATTTAAAACCATTTTCTAATTTTTCTTTCATCCATTTAAATTATATAAATGTTCATTAAAAATTGTATGCTTACAATGTACATATTACATGGCAGCACACATATGTAATTCATAAATAAGTACATATATATTAGGAGTTTATGCTCAAACATTTTACGGATAGGGGTATGTCATTTTAAAAGTGTGAAGGCCAATGTTCTGGGGGTTTCTGTCTGCTTCCAGGCTGGACCTAAGAGTCACTTTCTCTGGCCCGACACAGATTAGAATTCCTAGAGAGAGTCGGGGTGGGGGACGGCACGTGGCAGAGCAGAGAAATGCCAGCCAGGCCCTAAGGCACCTCCAAGGGCCCATGGCTTCTTCCAGGCCTGTTTTGAGAGAGTCTGCGGGGAGAGGCCCACATGTACAAAGGGTACTGAACCCCCTCAGGGCTGTCCTGGTGGCCATAGCCACTCAGGTTCCCTTGAGGAGCAGTATCTATGAACCTCTGTTTCCTCGGCCTGGCACTCGGGATCAGCTGTGTTTTTTGAGGCAGAGTTCTGGAAGACTTTTCCATCATGGGTTCCATTCTGGGGCCCCTGCCAAGTCAACATTTATGATGAGAAAAACAGCCATGGAGAACAACAGGCATCTTGCAGATAGACAAGAATAGCCCCAGCTGGGCTGCTGGATCCTGTGGGGCCCAGCCCAGCCTGGCACAACCTGGCACGGCCTGGAGAGAGGGTGGTACCGAAGGTGGGGAGACTGAAAGGAAGTTAAGGAAGCAATTAGAATAAAGCAAACAGAATTTCAGACCAGGAGATGCCAAACAGGCTGTCAGACACATTTGTTTGCTGTCATTACTGCCAGGCAACAAGGCGGCTCTTTTCCATGTTGTGTATCAACCAAGGCTGGTGTGCAGGCCTCCAGGAAAGGGTTTTTGTTTTGTTTTTTAAGCCACACAAAACTTTTCTTCTGTCCTTTAAAGTAAAGTAATAGTTCCAGGCCCAGCCCTTCCAGCCAGCTCAAAGGAACAGAAAGGGCTTTGAGTTTCCTGTTTAGTAGCCAAAACCACGGATTTTGGGCCCCTTTGCAAGTTTGGAAGGCAGAAACTCCTTTTAAAAGTAGGAGAACCACTGAAAAATGAATACTCTGGATTGAAGCAGGAGGCAGCAACAGAGCAAATGTGTGAGTTTCTTCCCCCTGGTGATAGATACAGGTCCTCACCTTGGAGTCCTATTCACTTGAACAGACTTCTCCCTAAATGAAGGGTCTAGCAGAGGAGCAGAGCCTCTCAAACTTCAGCCCCCTTCTCTCTCTAGGAAGATCAACCATCAGCTACCAAGCATGTGCCTCAGGAGGTGCAGAGAGAGATGGGGAAAGCAGATGCCCACCTGCCACACCATCTAACATCTGGGAACTAGGTGATCCCTTGCATATCTGCACAGTGTAAGAGGATCTAGTCTTGGCATCAGAAGATTCAGGTTCAAGTCCTGGCTTTACAACTTCAACTTATTAGCTACTTGACCCTGGAAGAGTCAGTTAACCTCTGAGCTGCCACATCTTTTTCATCTGTAAGTAGAAACCATGTCCATTTCCTAGGGTTGCTGAGAAGAATAAGTGAGGTAAATGAAGCACAGAGTAAAAAGTCCCTACCTCTCCTCCTCGGCCTTTACGGGGGCCTGGAAGAGAGAGATGAAGAGGTTGACTCTAACCTACTTGGTTCTTCAAACCTCTTTCTTTGGTGACTTTGGTCTCCCTCTTTCTCTATTACGCCAAAAGGCAAGGCTTCCCCACTTTGCAATTCAATGTCTCCATTAAAATGGAGGGATGGGACTGAAGCTCCCGATGATACTTTCCAGTTACAATTTTCTGTGAATCCACCGCTTTTAAAGCACCTGGCACTTGCTTCCCCAATTTACCACTCATACACAGTGTTAACTGCACAAGCTTCAAAGAGTCATATTGCCAGGGTATAAGTCCTTGTTGTACTGTATACTAGCTATGTTACTACCTTGAACAAGCTCATTAACCTCTCTGAGCCACAATCTTCTAGTCTGTAAAACAGGCATAATAAAATAGCTCTCACTCACACCTGATTTGTATAAAAGATAAGTTAGGGCTGGCCATGGTGGCTCACGCTTGTAATCCTAGCACTTTGGGAGGCCAAGGAGGGCAGATCACTTGAGGTCAGGAGTTCGAGACCAGCCTGGCCAACATGGCGAAACCCCGTCTCTACTAAAAATACAAAAATTAGCTGGGCGTGGTGATGCATGCCTGTAATCCAGCTACTTGGGAGGCTGAGGCAGGAAAATCACTTGAACCTAGGAGGCACAGGTTGTCGAGACAGCGCCACTGCACTCCGGCCTGGGAAACACAGTAAGACTCCATCTCAACAAAAAAAAAAAAAAAAAAAAAAAAAAAAAAAGAAGTTAGATACTGTTTATCAAGTGCTTCATAAACTTCAAGACTATATACTTTGTTACTGTTAGAATGTTTCTATTATGCAGCTTTAAACAAAACTCATTAAGCTGGGCGTGGTGGCTGAAGCCTGTAATCCCAGCACTTTTCCCAGCACTTTGGGTGCCTGAGGCAGGTGATCACTTGAGGTTGGAGTTCGAGACCAGCCTGGCCAACATGTCGAAACCCAGTCTCTACTAAAAATACAAAAATTAGCTGGGCGTGGTGGTGCGTGCCTGTAATCCCAGCTACTTGGGAGGCTGAGGCAGGAAAATCACGTGAACCCGGGAGGTAGAGGTTACAGTAAGCCGAGGTCACACCACTGCACTCTAGATTGGGTGACAGAGTGAGACCCTGTCAAAACAAAACAAAAACCCCAAACTTATTGATGTGCTGAGTTCACTCAGAAACAAAAAAAACTTACTGGTACAAACGTAAACTTGAGCTTTTAAAAATTGAGATATAATTCACATTACAAAAGAGTGTGAGATATATTCACACTCTTTTAAAGTAGACAATTCAGTGGTTCTTATATTCACAAGGTCACGCAACTATCACCACTATTTCCAGAACATTTTCACACTCCAAAAAGAAATCACACACCATTAGCAGCCAGCCTCTGTCTCCCTTGCCCCCAGCCTCTGGCAACCATAAATCTACTGTCGGTCTCTATGGATTTGCTCCAGGCACTATACATTTTAACTCCTTTTAGGCATCTCAGTGAGAAGGCATCAGAAGTGTGTAGGTAGAGATAGAAAGGAGGATTAGTAAAACCTTTGCCCTTGGAGTGTCGTCTAAACCCCTCCAACTCAACAGATCTCACATTCTGCAGGGAAGGGTCAGATCAGTCCTTTTTCCATTTTTTTCTCCAACCATGGTTAGGCCTGGTGAGCTTTCCTATATTGGGTCAAAGTAAGCTATAGGCTCCATTCCAAAGAGTTGGAACCCAAACAAAACAGCCCTAGATCCTGTTTAAGATTTCAGCCTTGGGGATGCATACGGAGAAAGTGAGAGGGGTGATGATGAAGAACAAAGTTAAAAACTTCCAGAATTAGAACCCGAGTGCAACTTACAGAAGCTGTGAACATTTAGCTAAGAGGAAAGACTGAAGGGGATTTATTCCATCTTCTCTGCAGTAAGAACAAGAGGACACAGACGGAAATGAGAGAGACTTGGGTTAATTATAAAGGAAGAACTTCCTGACTCTATTCGTCTTCCACATGGGGACATAGGTCACCAGTAAAGACTAGGATAGAACAAAGCCACTGTATATGCTTATGATTTTAAAAAGACTGTCACATACCTGTCTAGGAACCTTTGAGATGGGGGTAAAAAGCCGAGGGGCAGAAGGATGACTTTCTTAAGGCCCCTCCTCCCGTGGATTTGAGCTGTGGTAGTCTCCATGCACTCACACATTCCCGCAACAGATGGAGGGAGGGGCAGGGAAGCCACTGGCTCTAAAGGAGGAAATATCTGCTGTGTGGAGTCATAAAATTCCAAGAGCATGGGAACATTCACGATGCTTGGAACTACAAAAACAAAAGGTGGTGAGGCGGCCTGGGTGCTGGTGTTTTATTGATGAAAGGGAGAGATCCAGCCAGGCACGGTGGCTCACGCCTGTAGTCCCAGCACTGTGGGAGGCTGAGGTGGGTGGATCACCTGAGGTCAGGGAGTTCAAGATGAGCCTGGCCAACATGGTGAAACTCCGTCTCTACCAAAATTAGCTGGGCGTGGTGGTGTGCACTTGTAATCCCAGCTACTTGGGAGGCTGAGGCATGAGAACTGCTTGAACCTGGGAGGTGGAGGTTGCAGTGAGCTGAGATCACGCCACTGCACTCCAACCTGGGTGACAGAGTGAGAACTTGTCTCAAAAAAAAAAAAAAAAAGGAGGAGACTCTGGGACTTAAGCCATTTAATGATCAGACTTTTCAAATTCCCTTCCTGTTGACCTACACAAACTGGGCCCTTTTAGAGTCCTTTTAGGAGTCTCAGTGACAAGGTATCAGAAGTGTTTCGGGGAACTAAGCCACTTTCAGGGATGGGCCTAGGGAATGGGACAGAGAGAGATCCTATAAGATCTGTTGCCTCATGGTGTCGTGTTGCCTGATGTTCAAGGGAAAGGATGCCGGCTTTGGAGCCTGAGAGGGCCTGGAGCCAGCCCTCACTAGCTGTGTAAACCTTGGGCCAGTCACTTCATCCTTCCGAGCCTCAGGGTTCTCTACAGAAAGGAGGAACATATTGCCGATTCAATAACGCCCTATTCCAGAGGGACGTGGTGAAGATGAAATGATTGTGTGTATAGTAAGTACCAAATGTGGCTCATAAAAAGCATTTAATAAATGTGTGCTTCCCTTCACACCAGCACAGGCTTTCAGGATTTAAAATGGGAGCTGCAAAACTAGTCTGGAAGGGCCAGGCCGTTCAGCCAGAGCACCCCAGATTCTTCCAAATCCCCCTACGGCTTAGACCCCATAAGCTCCTCTCCCACACCTCTTCCAACTGTCCTAAGGGCTTCAAATGGGGCTTTGGCAGTGTGCTGTTCTCTGCTGAACCAGGAGCAGGATAAACCTCTCCAGTCTGTGGCATGGGGTTAGAACAGCAGATGCCAAGGTAAACATGCAGCCAGTGGGAAAGCAGATGCTGCCAGCTCTCAGCATCCTGCAGAGAAGGAGTGAGGCATGGGAAGTATGCCTCGTCCAGAAGGATGGAGAGTGGGGGATGCCCATGATCAGATATCCCCATCCTCTACAGAAGAGAGGCCAACATGCCATCCTCACCAGGTCTGTTCAGGGAGTCTAGCTTCTGAGTTAGACACTGACGGTGGTGCCAGGATGCAAGGGCAGTCAGCCATTAAGAGCTGGGCCCTCTGCAGTTCAAATATAAGCCAGAACCTTTAGGAGGGCTGAAATATTGGAGCTCAAATGTCTCTCAAAGCCATCGGGCCCTTGAAAACAATTGTTAGAGTTAAAAAGGATAATATAAATTAATATGCCTAGGAAGAACAAATATCAATTTCCTGATTTATGTTTCAATTTGCATTCCTGATCCCAAAGCCAAATGGGCACTGGCCAATGAAAATGTTCTTATACTTCAAAGGTTGTCTATGAAGTCAGTGGGCAAAACCTACGGACTCCCAAAGTAAGACTTCCTTTGTAACCAATCTAGGCAAAAAGGCCTGAGAAAGCCACCCTCCACAATGGAAGCCACATGCTACAGAAGGGATTGCTTTCAAAATATTTTCTTTCTTTCCTTTTTCTTTGCTTTTTTTTTTTTTTTTTTTTTGAGACAGTGTGTTGCTCTTGTCACTCAGGTTGGAGTGCAGTGGCGCCATCTCTGCTCACTGCAACTTCTGCCTCCCAGGTTCAAGTGATTTTCCTGCCTCAGCCTCCCAAGCAGCTGGGAGTACAGGCGCCCACCACCACGCCTGACTATTTTCTAATAAGCAATCACTACAGCGAAATTAGAGTTTGTAAATGAGACTGAGGTGGCTCATAAAAATGAGTTAGAAATTATGAAATAACAGTCATGGCTCACACTCATATGATGACTACCATGTACTAGGGCAGGATTCAAACAGTAACTCAAAGTGAAGTAACTTAATCCTCTCAACAAAAAACAACGAAAATCAGGTGGGTATAATCATTCTTCCCACCTTACAGATGAGAAAAGTAAGGAGAAGAGAGGCTAGGAAATATACCTAAGGTCAAACTATCTGGCCGGACATGGTGGCTCACACCTGTAATCCCAGCACTTTGGGAGGCCAAGGCAGGTGGATCACCTGAGGTCAGGAGTTCCAGACCAGTCTGCCAAAATGGTGAAACCCCGTCTCTATCAAAAATACAAAAATTAGCCGGATGTGGTGGCGGGTGCCTGTAATCCAGCTACTAGGGAGGTTGAGGCAGGAGAATCGCTTGAACCTGGGAGGCAGAGATTGCAGTGAGCCCAGATCGCGCTATTGCATGCCAGCCTGGGCGACAGAGAGAGACTCTATCTCAAAACAACAACAACAACAAACCCACAATCAATAAATGATGACAGAGGTCCAGGCAGTCTGGCTCTAAAGTTTAGGGAAGAATGAAGACGGGGTCATGAAGGTGTCATCCAAATGACTTCCTAAAAAGAAGGTAGCCTAAACAGAATGAGACTAAAACTGACAGGGATATAGGATGTCAGAATATGCAAAACACTTTCACATGTGAACTGATAAAACCTCCAAGACAGAGGAGGAAACTGAAGCCTAGAGCTGTTAAACTTCCCCAGTTTCACACAGCTTGTAAGTCAAGGTCAGAACTTTAAACCCACAGCTTTTGACTCTAAGTCCCAAAATTTTTCTAGAGGGTATTCACTGGAAAAGTCTGTCTCTCTGATGAAGGAGGATGGATCACTCTGTTAGAACTTATGAAAATCTCTTAGGCTATTCAAATTTCTCTGCTCTGATTCCATACTGACTTAGCAATCGCCTAAATTTAATTCTCTCGCTCAAGTGGGTTTACCTTCAACAAAGACAACATACAGTCCAAGCTTTCAGGATTATCTGCTCCACTGTAAATTAATGAATTAGAATTGCAGTTTCCCAATTAATTTCCTGTGAGTTGTGTTACTGTGAATCACTTCACCAGAGCTTGATCACTCAAGTGAACGGATAATATCAAATTTGTAGACCTGCAATGCTTAAGGCTGTCTGAGGACCACCGAGGGAACACCCTCTGAGTCCCAGCCTAAAAACAGCTTTTTCATCTCAAGACTGAATGATTCTAATTTAAAATCTCTCGGAAACAAATAATTAAAAGCTAAGAAACTCTAAATCCCTTCTTGCTTTGGCACCTGGACCACATAGCAAAGAACTAGCAAAGAATACTGAAGAATGCTTCAGGAGTTGCAAAGAGAAATATTTAAGTAATTACAGGCCACTGGAATCTCATGCAGTGGGCTGTAGTTTGGGTACAGTGAAGGATCTCAAAGGAAAACATACATACATGACTTTATCCAGTTTTAAATACACTCACAGACACTGGGATTTGAAAGACCCCTCCCTATGCGCAAAGGTCAACCATGCACCTGAAGCATGGCTCTCCCCCACATTTCTACCAAACCTCTCCTTGAATACTTTCAGGGGCAGAGAACTCACTACCTCCTGAGGAAGCCCATTCTACTGCCAATCACTCTGACAATGCCAAAATTCCTTATGTGAGCTGAGCTCTTTCTCCTTAGAGCTTCCTGATTCCTCCATCTTTAGATCCTTGGCACTGTAACACTTCAGGTCATAGATTTAAAGCTCTTATCTCTCCCACATCAGGTTTTCCTTCTATGGGCTAAACTTCTCTCAGTTTAGTAGCTTGGTAGAATGAAAGAATTATATAGTTGGATAAACTGACTAGGTTCAGTTCCCGGTTCTAGCACTTCCTCTGCCACGTACTCTTGGTTTGTTCGGCTTTCGGGTCAAAAGTTCCTCATCTGTGAAATGGCATAACAATATCCACCTTCTTCCTACCAGTCCCTTCAAATTTTCCCTATGTGGCCTGGTCTGACCATGTTCACTATTGTTTTCTACACCTCTTTTTCATTTCATACTAAAAGGTGTTCCCTAGACACTTCCTACACTTTCCTTCTAATGTTAATCAAAGCACCAGGCCTTACTGAAACAATTAATTGGGCTTCAGGTTACATGCACAAACCAAAGTACATTGTGACTGTCCCTGCTGTGGCAGTTGTCCAACATCAGACTTTCCTCTGGTGAGCGCATTAGCATATATCCACCTTCAACCTCTCTATTCCAACCCTCTGGGACTGGATTCAAGAGTAGAGTTATGTGAAACAGTATCAAGGAAGAGACAATGTTACTTGAAAGGGTCATGGTGGTAAGAATTATGGTGGGGACTGAAGAACTCCTAGCCAAAGAGCCTTATGAAAGAGACATGGGCATATAATTATTAGAAGGATTTGAGCATAGGGTGCTTGCCAAAATGCAAGAGCACACACTGATGCTTCTCGGTATTCCCTCTAGAAATGGAACATAACTGGGTCAGAATAACCAGACTACCCACTCCACCCCTGCCAGGCAAGGCTAGATCATCTGCCTTCAACTAGGATGGTGTCCTTAGCTAGAACCCCGATACTCTGAACTGGGATTGCATCATCTGTGAAATGAAGGGATTGAGCAAGGTCTCTTACAAGGGTGAACATTCTGTGAGTCCATATTCTCAAGAGAATAGATGCCTCGCATATTAAATGAACATTTCTGACTCAGACTTCTCTTGTGTTTTCAAACTTCCTGTTTATCTGCGTAAAAAGCAAGTCTTTTCTGCTCATCAGATGACCAACCTTATCTGATAATTCCTTAAGACTCCCATCCTTAGACATAGAAACATAAACCCCTTCCACTTATGTGGGTGCTCAATCTTTCTTGGCCAACGCAAGTGCCTGACTTACTGCGAAATATCAAGCATTGGAAAATCATCTCCTGAGCAAAACAGTTTTGAGTCCCACTAAAGCAATCTCTGACGGTAAAAAAAATTACAGGGAAACCCAAGTGTCCAACAAGAAGGGAGTGACTCAGAATGTTGCGATAGGGCCACATGAAGAAATATTGTGTCTCCGTGATGATCAATCAACAAATATCTAATGAGCAGCCATGTCCGGAGCCTTGCTGGGCACCACAGAGAGTATATAGCTAGTCCATCTAGCCACCTAGAAAACGGGACTAAAATACATTAAGTCTAAAGCAGTATAATTCGCGGCAATAAATTATGGCTGTTAAAGGAGTTCAGAGAAGATGGATGGGACAGGAGGAGATGAGAGCACTGTAGGAGGGCTGATCACAGCAGAGGGCTTTCATGAAGAGGAAGTAAGGTCAAAGAGGCTGTGAGGCCTTGAAAGCCAGCAGAAGCCCCCGGCAACCTACTCCATCTATCATGATTAAGCAGCTGGAAGTGCATCTGTTTTGCTGCTAAGGACTCCTCAGTACAGTCCAGCTACATCCCCATCTCTTTCCTACGGAGAATAACAACTCGAGGAGAAATCAATGGTGGCCCTGAGATGTTTGCAACATATAATAATAAAAATAGGCTGGGCACAGCAGCTCACGCCTGTAATCCCAGCACTTTGGGAGGCTGAGGCAGGTGGATCACGAGGTCAGTTCAAGACCAGCCTGGCCAACACGGTGAAACCCTGTCTCTACTAAAAATACAAATTACCTGTGTGTGGTGGCACACGCCTGTAATCCCAGCTACTCAGGAGGCTGAGGCAGGAGAATCACTTGAGCCTGGAAGGCGGAGGTTGCAGTGAGCCGAGACCATGCCATTGCACTCCAGACTGGGCAACAGAGCCCATGTCAAAAAATTAACATGATAATAACAACACTACACTGTATGTTCCATGTTCTGATACTGCCTCGGGGCATTGTCATAAGCACTATTTACTTTAACTTCTCACAACAACCTTGGGTATGAGGAAAGGCAACAGTGGATGGGGATAGAGTCAGTCCTAGAACACACATCTCACAAGGCCCCTGCCTCTCTTAAGCATCTGCTTTGTGTGGTGAGCATTGTCTATTGTGCCCACATCTAAACACAGGGCATTCTTATCACTCTTCAATGCACAAATATTTCCTTACTGAAGGGAGCGGAGAGGGTGTGGGATCCTTAGCAGCACTGGGCAGTAAATCTGAAAGCAGAACTTGTTAGTTTCTAAACAAGGACCAGCCAGTTAGACCACAGAGTGGGTGTTTCCATGCAAATTCCAGCACTTTCATGTTGCTCCATGAACTGAGCCCAGCCAGGACAGCAAGCCATGCTTTTTGTATTTTACTTTTTTGCAACCAGCTAAGGAGTCTTTGATTGGGCCTAGAGAGGGACTCAATTAGCATCATGGAAACAGAGGAGATTTCAGAAAGGAAAGGTCAGCCACAAGCCTAGCATTTGCTATCAGCCATCTGCCAAGCAGGAAGTGCTACTCAGATCTATTTTTAATCATCTTCCCCAGGCTAGGGCTTCTGGGAAAATTCAGAGGCCAGGGTTATTCCAAGACAAACATTTAATTGCTACCTTTCTGTACACATTTTAAAACAGCCTCTGGACACTCAAGACCAACTTATACACAGAGGCCCAGTTTCTGGGTTCTGTCACTCTGGTACCTACATCCAAGGTTATCTTTGGAAGCCATGATGGGGGACCTCTCCTTGGGGACTGTCTGGGATATCCAGTACTCCACATAATGTAATAATTCCTATAGCCAGCAGGTTTCAGATACTTGGTTACAAGTGACAGGAAGAGAGGAGGAGGTGGGAATTCAGGTCCAAGAGTTCATGTTCATTCCCCAAAGAAGTGAGACCAGTGAAGTGAACTGTGCAAACTTCCTCGTCACTCCCATATTCATTTTAAGCACATGTATCACTTTAGAAAGGTAAATTAAAACCAGTTCATCCAGGCAGTAATCTCATTTGTTACTAAAGATATTGACTGGCTAAAGAAACAGGAGAGGTTTCATCTTAATTCCCAAGGCCCCAGTCTGTGCTGTGGCTGGTGCATCCAGGCATGAGAACATTCTGTCCACTGGCTCCTTCTCCCTCCTGTCTCGCGGCAGGGCTATGTCTCAGTTCAACCCAGCCCAAGGAATGAAACATCTCTGAGAGGTCTGGACAGGGAGTCTGGCACAGCCAGGGCAGACTCTGCAGAGACAGAGCCTGGCTCAGGCAGCCCCTGCATTCTCCAGCTCACACAAACACAGAGTTTGCTTGCCTCTCAACACTTACAAACTTTCAGCCTCCAATTTCCACCCCAAGGTAAAGCCGGAGCATATGTACGATTGTGCCCCAGCCAAGCCATGTTCCACCTGCCACTAAAGAAGTGGAGGATTGGGGACAGGCAGCTGGTCACCACCCAGGGCCTGCCCCATCCAACACGATACTGGGGAGCTGCAGAGCCCACTATGCCTGCAGACAAAGGGGTCTGCTCAGCATTCTGCCCACCTCCGACCTTCCCCCTTCCCTACTGTTAGAAGCTTATCTGTCTGCAAGCAGCCGGTGGCAAAGCTAAGCCGAAAGGGCACCTTGGCCATGGGATCTTTGCCTAAGGATGTGAAACAGGAGACTGGGTATTTGGGGCAACTTAACACCAGCCAGAGCCCAGCCAGCAGGCCAGGGAGGAAGGGACCGACTAGACAGGCCTGTGCTTCACAGGAGCTCTAACTCCCTCGGCTGGGGGCTGGAATCCCTCCTCCCAGTGTGCGGAACTCTACTCTAGTAAGGTGGGGGCACACATGCTCCTGGGGAAAATAAAACAAAAACAAAAAAACAAAAAAGGGCCACTGCACAGGGTCACTCCCCCTGACCCAGTTGGACTACACATTAATTGGAGCTTCTGAGCCCTGCTGACTCTTGAGTTCCTCTTGTCTGGTTTCAGCAGAGAAGGGAGTTAATCAGCAAACAGCTTAAGGAAGGATAATTCTCTGCCCCTGCTGAGGGCCACCTGTGCCCCTCCTCTGTCCCTTCCTCTGTGTGCCATGGCTCCATGGGCCAGCAAACCCTATTGAAACAAACAGCAAAGAAACAAGCCAAAGCAATCTGGGGTGCCATGTTTGGTCCAAGTGTAAGACGCCAGGAACAGGGGGTTACCTGGAGATTTCAAAGCGAGGCAGACAGCCTGAGAAGGACCAATGGAAGGGCTTGTGTTGGGTTCCTCTGTTTAGTCAAATCAAGAAATAGGTTGTGTGATACAGCACTTAATGGTAGACCCTGAGATCAGGCCCGAATTTAAATTCTAGCCTGCCTGGCCTGAGGACCAGTGAAAACCAGAATATATGACAGACCCTTTGGCTGCTATTTCATTTGTTCTGACCTGATAATAAAAATCAGAATCATTAAAAAATAAAAATAAAAATTCTGGCTGGGCACAGTGGCTCCCACCTGTAATCCCAGCACTCTGGGAGGCCGAGGCGGGCGGATCACGAGGTCAGGAGATCAAGACCATCCTGGCTAACACAGTGAAACCCCGTCTCTACTAAAAAATACAAAAAATTAGCCGGGCATGGTGGCAGGCGCCTGTAGTCCCAGCTATTCGGGAGGCTGAGGCTGAGGCTGGAGAATGGCGTGAACCCAGGAGGCAGAGCTTGCAGTGAGCCCAGATCGCGCCACTGCACTCCAGCCCAGGCGACAGAGCGAGACTCCGTCTCAAAAAGAAAAAAAGAAAAAAAAAAAGAAAAAAATTCTGGTTCTGCCATTTCCTAGCTGGGTCACCTTGGTCAACTCAATCTGTCTGAGCCTCACATTCCTCATCTAAAAATGGAGACAACAGTAGTACATCTCTCTTTGGATTAGTCTGAGGCAAAAGACATGATTCACATAAAACATGCCTAGCACAATGCCTGCCCCTTAGTAGACACCCAGTAAAATGATGGCTATTGTTAGAATAATTAAAAGAAGGCCTCCAAAGAGCTGTTTCCTTTTTCAAATAAACGTCAGTCAAAACTACTCTTTGGACCTCCAGGGAACTACAACAAGTGTAAAGTGCTGGATAGCAGGCAGCGGACATTAGGGACAGCACGTGTATCTTCCAAGTACTGAGAACGCTTGTCCTAGAGCTGTGGCTCCCAAATATTAGTACTGGTTACATCAGACCGGGACAGGGATACTTGTTAAAATACAGATCCCCAGTGGGTCTGGGACTAGGGTCAGGCGAGCCAGAAGGCTGGAACATGAAATTTAAGGAGGCACTTTTTGTGGGGTGCTGACCCTGTACTGTACAACTCTGAGAGTGAGTGTCTCCTTAAATCTTGTGTCCTAGGTGACCTGCTTCCCTCGGCCATCAGGGCTCTGATTCCACAACACTCTCAGACCCTCAGAAAAGGAATCTGTGAGGTGGGGTCTGGCAATCTGGCTTTGTATCTCAGGTGATTCTGATGTACTGTCAGATTTGGGAATCACTGTCCAAGAATCCCCATTTTCCAATGCCTGTTTCAATTATTCTCTAAATACATAAAGACTGCAGAAGCTACTTATTTCCACCTTCACTTGGCCGTATTCCAAACCTCATGGCTACACCAAAGCCACTGGAATTCTGCAACTGAATTCTCTCTTTAAATTTAGAGAAAAACTCATCAACAGGGAGTTGCAATTGCCCGCTTTCAATGATTTGGGGAGCCTTACTCAAGAAGCCAGGAGTGTCAGATGAGACAGAGGGCCCAGGACCTGCAAACCCCCAGACCTCCATGAACTAACAAAGGCCCTCTTCTTAGAGTTATGACTGCCTGCTGTTTGCCAGTGATCTACCTGCTTGCTATTTAGCTGAAGGCACCACCAAGGAAGGACCCAGCCTGACTATTTTTAAACAGCTATGGCACGTTATCAATGCCCACTACTCCACAACATCAACATTGTATAATCACACAAAGCTCAAGGATACATGGTTTACAGAAGCTAAAGAAGTTGATTTTCCAAAATAGGCTATGTTTTATTCTCATCCAATCTCAATAAAATCCTATCACTCCTTTGCTTAAAACCTTTTAGCAGCTCCTCACAGCATCCAGAACTCTGTCTAAACTCCTTAGTTTGGCCTTCTAGGCCTTGCATGATCCACCCTGACCTGCTTCCCTAAAGCACAGACTCCCCATCTGTCTTCCCTGTGGTCCCTGGACTTGGCCTCGTGTCATGTTTCTCTGTCTCTGCTCAGAATGGACTCCTCTTTCTTGTCTTCGTCTTCTTGTCCACTTAGTAAATGCTTCTAAACACTCATCTTAGTAAATATTCATCCTGCTCTTTACCCTCATAACATCTGGAACAATCACTTACAGTGAAACAATGACTGTGTTTCACTACATTTTATCACCGTTTACCTATTTGCCTTCCCCATTAGATCATAAGCTACTTAAGGGCAAGAATTCCAGGCAAGTGCATGGTTCACGCCTGCAATCCCAGCACTTTGGCAGGCCAAGGCGGGCTGATCACTTGAGCCCAGGAATTTTAGACCACCCTGGGCA